>NC_081835.1:64508891-65108891 GCF_030867095.1 Alligator mississippiensis
TCATTCATCTTGTGCTGGAGCTATTGAAACTGTAACGGAGTCTGGGAAGCGCTTGGCTTTTGAGTGCTGCCCTCTTATTGGCCCAGGGCGTCCTGCTCCTGGAGACTAATGTGTGAATACCATCTGCTCCGACGAGTTGCGAGTCTCTGAATTTTGCCTGGAGAGGCACCTTAAGCCAGGAGTGCGGACAAGGGGGAGCAAGCTTTCCCTTTTTTTTTCTTCTTCTTTTTTTCTTGTTGTTGCTTCGGATCCAGACTTGCCGTTGCGGCTGGGATTTTCTTTCCCTCCTCCTGAGAAACTTTGTTCGACGAGCGAGAGCGCTTGCACCTCTTTTTCTCTGCGTGGGCTTCTTGTCGGTTCAGAGTGTGCACAAAGTGGGAAACCAAACCAGTACAAAGCTGCATGCCATTTAAACCAGTTGATTTTTGGCTCCGGCGCGCGCGATGGAACGGCCGAGTTGCTTTGAGATGTTAGTTCCAAGAATCTGACTTGTGCATCAAGGTAAGGTATTTGGGACAACCGAATTTCAGTATGGGCAGTGTCTCCAGCTCTCTGCTTTTCTGTTTGTTTGGGGAGGAGGGCACCTCGTGTGTAAATGAATGGGTGCTTCCTGCAGGGGCCGAGAGGATCAGATGGTGTGGGGTTTTTTCTCACAGTTTGTTTAATCAGTCCCACAAAAGGAGCGGGGCTGGAGGGAGCTAACTTGGATGTTTACGGTTTTGCTCTTTTGTGTAGATGTGGTTTTCCTGTAGGTCGTAAAGACAAACTTTGCCCAGAGTAGGAATAGTGAATGTTTATGACAGTGTACATTTTGATGCCAGTGCAAAGCAAACTGTTTATAACCCTTTATTTCCCTGAATTTTAGGTATCGGTTTTGTTTAAAGATGATTTTGGAAAACAGGTGTGTTTAGGCAGCAGTCCAGAGAAGCAAACAAGCAGCATGACTTTAACTCCCAACTTGAAAGGAGTTGGATATAGTTTCCGAGCCCTCTGAAGCCCGTGTAACGATGACTTGGTGGTGCAGACTGTCAATATCCGCAGTTACTAACTATAGCCATCTCTTTAGCCACAAGACTGCAGGCCTGACCCTAACCTGGGAGCAAAGGTGATGGCCGGAGAGTCCTGAACGAGTGCTGCTGATCTCTAGCTTCAGCTCTGCATGTCACTAAAGTTTCTTTTTCTTCCCCTTCTTTCTCCTTGAAATTGGAATGAGTGGTTTTCTAAGATTAGAGTTTAACCAATCACTTGTATCTGTACAAGGCAGAGTCATCGCAGGGGGCACTTGAAATATTGACCTTTCATTAGACCGCCCTTTCTCCCATAACTTAAATTGTTCAGCATTACTGTCGTCTGTCCCAAGGAAAGGCTCTCAAAGCCAGCAAAACATGCGTGGCATGCCGTGTGCGTGTCTGGTTTGCTACCTTCTGTTTGCTGAAGGCTCCACTGTCATTTTACTTCAGCCAAATAGCTATTTTCCAGCTCACTCAACCTTGTTGGTATCGTGTAATTTTACTGTATTTAAGCTGAGCTGATGAGAGAAATGTCCATGTGGCAGTGCATATTGTAAGGGAAACGTTTTATATTAGAGCATATAAAATGGAGAAAGGAAAGGGGTCTATATATATGATATTTGTTCCAGCCTCACCTTCTGCAAGTTGCTCTTTTTTCCCCTTAAATAAGCCAAGAGGGGAAAGGACTTTACAACCAAATGCCATATTTGAACACGAGTCTCTTGAACGTCCACTGGTTTAATGCACAATTAACCAGTATTTGTCTGCAGCTTCACTATGAGAGGTTAATCACTTGAATTGCCTGAGAGTTTTTTGACTAAACTTTTTTTTTTTTTTGGTGGGACAATGTCAGTTGTTCAAAAGCAAAACTTTTTGAATGAAGTCTTTTTATTGGGAAAAGTTGGCTGTGTTGGGATGGAATTCCTGGCTGGACAAAAAGCAGGTAGCGATGCGGCTTGTCGCTGGTCTGCGCTAATTCAGCAGTTAGGTGTGATATATACCTCAATAAGATAGAGAGATAGATAGGAGAGATTAAGCTTTCATGAACTCGAGCTCACTTCATCAGATGCTGATCAAGTGAGTTTGAGTTCACAAAAGTTTATATTCTCTCTGTATATTTTAGTAGTCTATATGGTGCGTATCTACCCTGCCTTCTGCCTGACTTGAGACTAACGTGGCTACCCACCTCTCTGTTCCTGGTTGGAACAGCCTGGGAGTCGGGGTACTCGGGTGGTGGAGACCAAGTCTGTCTCAGCTGAATTGGAGCAGAAACTTGACCCGTCTCAGGTGAGTTCTTGAGACTTGACTGGAGCGAGCGAGTGCCTCTCTCTGGTTTTGTGAAAAGAGCCTGTTTTCACCCAAACGTGACATGGGAAAAGTTTAGATATCTCAAAGTATTATGGGACAAGCAAACCACGTCCCACTCCAGTTGTATACCCCAGCTGCCTGAGACGGGAATGGGCCGGTCTGACACAGCGACTCTCTGGACTGAGCGGAGAAAAGTGGTTTGCCGTGTTAGTCTGAAGTCAGGTAGAAGGCCGGATAGAGATGCACCTTTTAGACGCACTGATTGAATTATCTTGACAGCTCTTCTTAGGTATTTATACCTAAGTATTCCGTTGCCAAGGAGGTACAATCTGGATACCTGCTATTTTTGTTGGGACTTGCCCCAGTGTTTTATGCTCTGGGGATTATTTCTTCTGCACATGTGTAAGTACGCAGCCAAGCAAAAGGAGTTCCTCAAGCTGCGATGTCCTCAGACGGAGAAGTGAAGATCATGGCGTCATGTTGCCCAATTTAAATACGAGTGGCAGCTGCAGGAGTCCGTGTTTTCCAAGTAGAGATAAGGACCCAAAGTAGACTTAGGACGAGAGGAGGCAGTTTGGTCTACCGACAGGTATGGTATTTTGGACCTCAGAGCCATTCTGAGGAATAACTGATGGTTTTGGATCAACTTCTAAACCAGAAAACCAGGCAAAACACCCCTGCAAACCCCCTCCCCCCCCCCCCCCAAAAAAAACCCCAACCAAAACAAAACCCAACAACAGCCAAACAAAACATAACTGGTTTAATCTAAATTGATATTTTTAACTTGCTCAAATGGAAACATGTTGTTTCTGAATCATATGGAGCACAATATCCGGTCCAATACAGAGCATTCTGTTTCTGTTTCGGGTGTGTTTAACTAGGGCAAAACAGTGGAAATGACGGGCTAGGCTTGGATACCACTCATAGCATAGGTGAGGAAGAGGCATGGACACTTCCTCGTGTACCCAGAAGAGCAGTAATTAAGACATTTGCTTAACTTTGGATTCAGTTTCCTCCTTTGCCTCGGGTGACATCCCTTATCTCCCAGGAGAGTGCCCTGCTCTACTGGGGTCCGGTTACCCTCTCTTCCTGTCGAAGTTGTTCTGCTTCGTATAGTCATTGGACCATGGACTGCAAGGAATTGGCCTTCCAGGTGAATGGCCTATCCTGGGATATTGGGCAAAACCATGGGAGCCACCGCCAGGTCTCCCCTGCTTCTGGGTTGTCAGTCTGGCCCTGAAAAAAAACATGTTTTTAAGCCAATATTAGTTGGCCAATATTGATTTTGTTTTCAGGGTGTGTGAGAATTTAGTATTTGCTGAAAAATATTTACCGAGTTTGTATTTTATATTTTTATCACCGACTGACTTGGGCAAATCACTTCCTGTCCCTGTGTCTCTAGTTTTCCTCATGGATTTCTTATTTTTAAGTATTGTTCTGGAAAGCTGCTCTGAAGATGTCTTGCTGTGTAGTGTTGACAGTGCATAGAAGAAGGGAGCAGTGAACCTTAGCTGAAGACTCTAGGTCACGCTGTAAAACGATGTTGATGATGCCAATTGTCATCTTCAGGCTTACTTAAAAAAAAACAAACAAAAATCATGGTGGCATCATTTTTTGTGTGCATTTTTGAAGGCAAGTTATTAAAAAAACCTGAATGTTTCTTTGAGTTGTAAAACAATAATAATAAAAAGTTTTGACTTGAAATTAGACTTTCAGGAAACAAAACAAAATTGTGATTAAACTCTACAGCTTAAACAAATTAAGAGGCTACATAAAATCAGATTTGCTTGGCACTTGAGCAGTCATGCGTTGCTTTCTAACAGATTGTTTTGGGGACTTCACAAGCCAGTATGCAGCACTTTGTACCGTAGGCTGAAAACTAGAGGGGTTTGGTGTTTGCTTTGAGGCATTTAATCTGCTTGCTGCCTGCGCTGTGTTCCTGCACGGATACACTTTGTGGCTGGTAGTGTTTGGACTGAAAGGCCCCTCTCTAGGCGTGAAAGGATGTCTGGGTGCTGTGCCAAGAGCTCCGACGGGAGATTAAGCAATGAACCACGTTAGCAATCCTGTGAACCATGACCTGGAGATTTACACCTCTTTTCTGGGCTGCAATTAATTCGGGCCCGAGAATGCTCACTTTTTTTTGGCCTCTCCTGACTAGACTTGCCATGCTCCTTGTGGTGATTTTGTAATATGGACCTGCGGTTGGCCAGGGAGGGAGCTGAGACAGCAAAGGGTAATTTGATTAAGGCCAGGGTTGAACCTGAAAGGCAGTGCAGAATGTAAAGCTGTTCTTCGCAAAGGGCTTTCGGGGGGGATAGACTTCTTTGCCAGGTTAGACAAGAGCTCGGGGAATTTGCACCGTAGACAGAAAGGACTTGCGAGGTGGGAGATGGGAACACAGCACTGGAAGGGGCACCCCGGGCCATTGAGTCCAGGCCCCTATGTTTGCAGGGCCCAAGCAGTTGCCTAGATCGCTCCTTGAAGCCCTTGTACACAACTACATCATGAACACCTGGTAATCTGCCCTACATAAAAGCAAAGGAGATGAGAGCGCCACCAAAACCCGGACTGCAATGGCAGGGAGGTAGTTGGGTAATTCCCAGGGATCTTCCAAGCATGTAAGGACCATGCCCCATGCTACAAAAGAAGGCAGCCTCCCTCCTTCCCATCCCTACCAGTCTGCCCTAGGAGTGAAAGACGGCATACTTTGAAATAGCTTTCTTCTGAGAGTGCTAAGCAGCGTTTTAGCCGTGGAGGCTTTGGTAAGAGGATGCCCAAACAGCCTGACCTACAGTGGGCCGTTCTCTCTGAAGAGAGACCCCATTTGGTGGGAGAGAAGGTAGAATCGCAGCTCGATGGCACTTCTGCTGTGTTGTCTTGGTTATAAGCTGAAGAGCTCCATCTCTGTCATGATGAGAGTCCTTCCCGTTTATACGGGTCCTTGAACTTGGAAGAGCTACCAAAGGGCAGACCGCTCCCAAGGCTAGGACCAGAAGTTTCTGCAAGGAAGCATCCAACACGGGCTGTTTCTAATCGGGAGCTTAATGACAGCATGATCTCTCTGACTTACAGGGCTGTGAGAAATGATTGCTCTAGAAAAGCTGGGAGGGGAAGAGCATCAGAGAATGGAGGAAGCTAATAGATTAAGCCCCCAAACACCATACGGACATATCTGTCTCCTTGGCCAAGATAAGTCTTTGGTCAGGCTCCAGTGCCAGTGTAATTCATTAGGAGCAAATGGAGCTCAATTGTATTAAGGTTAGATTTGCTGCCCGGCTGGAGTGACAGCCTGCCTGTTTGCAGGTGAGATTTACACTGATCATTTCTGGTGGCTGCAAATTTACTGAACCTGGTTAGAAGCCTTTCTGTCCTCCTTCGTGCTTGTGATCAGCAAGGCTGCTGCACGGTGCATTGAGGGCACAAAGTATGAACGAGAGACTCCCCTTTTTGAAAATGGACCCCTTTGGTTTGTGTTTTGGAAAGCTCTGCAGAGGGAGGGAAAGAGACTATGTGGGCAGGGAAGTGTGCTGTTGGTTGGTGTGGCTTCAGCAAGCACCATTGCATATTAGGCACATGAGTAACTGCTGAATGAGAATAGTTGGGGGCAAGCCTTGCAAAATTATGTTGCTCCTCTGCACTGTCTAAACTTCTGGACATTGCTCCTTTGGGATGGTAATAGTTAGTTCGCTTGCTTGCTTCTTGTCTGCCTCGATCCAGGTAGAACAGGAGCCCGAGAGAATTAAAATGACTTTTGGAGGGGAAAAAAAGGCAAAAACTCACCTATTTTTCTTGCATGTTGTTTGTTTTGGGACGAAGATTCAAGCTCGTTTTCATGTGAACTGAACTGGTTTTCAGCCACCTATTTTTCATCTCATCTCTACTCAAATGTTGGTCCATGTGGACTTGTGGCTATTATTCGAGCCCGTCAGGATTTTCCTGATGAAGCGGCCTTTAGTTGGAAAGCATTGGTTGCGCCCAATGTTTTACATGGAAACTTGCATGCTGGTTTTCACACACGTGGAATTTCTGGCCAGAAAGAAACCGTCCTCTATCAAGGAAATGATAGTAGCTCAGTGCTGGATAGCAGTCGGGCATGTGGGGAGACCGCAGATGAAGTCCTGGTCCAGTGAATCTTTTGGTGGTTTATAGAAAGTGGACCAGCTCCAATAGGAAGGACTGAGGGAGACATCCCATGCCAGCCAGATGACGAGAGCATCCACCTGTGCAAATCGATGGTTCAAGTCCTCAATTGGACTTGGAGGAGAGACTTGAACCTTGGTTTTCTGCATCTCTCTCTGATATTTCTGCAGAAGGCCTTGGGTGCATCTTGATGTGGAGCAGGGAAAATATCTGAAATTTCTGACTTCTGTGGGACTGCTTAAGTCACCTGCCCAACTGCAGTTATAGTGACGGTCTCTAAGCCTAATTGTGAACTCTGTTCTGGTTTTATGTGCATGTAACACTATTGACTTCAGTGGAGTACATGAGTGCAAATAAGGAGTTTTGGGTCCTCCAGGTTTTTGATCTCGGTGCAGTTCTACCTGCCCAGCAATCGCTTCAAGATGTTAACCTCTAATATAACAAAAACAAGAAGAAATCAAAGCACAGAACGCTAATGATCAAAGCCCCCTCTCTGGATACCACTGCTCAACATAGCGCAGACATCAATATCACCGAAAGCTCATTAGGCTGGTGTACTATTTTGACTTCTTTCTCTGAAACTGCTAGGTTTACTGCCACCGGGGAACAGTCCAGCCAAAGAACACCTCCAGCATGAGTTTATAAATGTTAATGCCTGTCTCGGCAGTTACCCCTTCCATGATGAGTTGCCAGTCCTGCAGCTATTTTGCACTAGGTCACACTGGACTTCGAAAGCATTTACGTGTTAGATGTGTTAGTAGGAAAGGCAATTTTTTTTTCTGCCTCATGTTTGAATTCTAAAAGGCAAGGTGGGAAATAAATTGGCGTTGGGCTTCGTTCAGCATTCAGTCAAGAACCTAGCTGCCCTACAAAGCATGTGCCAATATTAGTGCAAAAAAAAGCCAACCTATGCCTTCTGCTTTGGGGAGAGGAGACTGCAAAGACACCAGAATTAAAAGCAATTGTACAATCTGAGAATTTAAATGATTTAAAATCCACTTTATAGATCCTGGACAATTGTAAAGTAAACACATCAATATTAAATACACAGCTGCTCTTTCCCACTGTGTTTGTTCCTCACAAATGCACCCTCTTCTCTTTTTCTTTCCCCCTCCCCTGTGTATGTATACCATGAACCTAAGACACTGAATCATTTGCCATAGGAGGTTTTGAAGTCCTTCTGTGTGCAGCTTGTCTGCGTTTCATCCACCTCCTCTTTGATAACAGGCATGGTGATGCTGTAGAAGCGACCTAATTGCCATTGCCTGTCCCTTGACACTGATTACGCTGCCATAAACGGGATGCTATCTGGAAAACAAAACCCATCCGACTCGTGCAGACCTCTCCAAAGAGCTTCATTAGCCCGTGTATTAAAGTACCAGGACACTTTTTTTTCTGAGGGTTATGGGGTGGCCTTCCAGCACCTTGCTTTTAAAGATGTCACAGTTGTGAAATCCTAGCCCACCAACAGGCAGCCTGAGCCCGTTTTCTTTGTCATCCTGCAACAGGAATGTGCTTTTCTTTCTAGCAAGGGGGCAACAGAGAATTGCCACCACGTGCTTTTCTCCCATTTGCTATGAAATAAAATGTTCCTGCAGAAACTTAGCTTAGGATTTATAACACTTCTATTTTCCTTCTAGTCTCTCTCGTATTACTTTGCCGCTTAATTAAGTTAAGAAGCCATCTCGGCTACCAAAGACAAGAACTATATCTTAAAATATAGTTGTCTTCCAGAGATTTTATTTTTAGCGTCGGCTTAGGAGAGTTATGAGAAGTTATGAATTATGCAAGCAACTTGATACTGTCCAAGGTATAAATGTTGTTGAAAATGTTGATGCTTTGTGAGTAAATCATTTCTGCTCAATCCCAGTATTTAATATATCATGGTCTTTGTAAATGGCTCCAGCATCAGGAAATGTCCTTAAATATTTAAAGCTAATTTATGTATGTACATGTTTTGATGTAGGATAGCGATGAAATATAAATCAAAAACCCAACACACAGAAACATATCCCCAGTTGGATAATAATTAGTTTCTTTCCACTGTAAAGAACATGGATCCAAGCAGAAATAACGTATACACCATTGAAAAGACTGTAATACTAGAGGACTAAAAGCCCATCTCCTTATGCTATGATATATTCCTTCCTCTTGATGTCCTGTCATCATGGTACAGTACTTCTCTCCATCTTGAATACTCTATAATAGTTATGATCTTGTCAGCTGCCCTCTTATCTTCAGCAGGTAAAATGGACAAGTGTTCATGTTCCTTAACAAGAAGGAAACTTGCCCGTTTATCAGTTTCTGATCTTGCTTG
The DNA here is from genome assembly GCF_030867095.1 of Alligator mississippiensis. NCBI lineage: Eukaryota > Metazoa > Chordata > Crocodylia > Alligatoridae > Alligator > Alligator mississippiensis. The sequence goes on from NC_081835.1 coordinate 64,517,670, forward strand.
TGTAGGGAGAGTTGAAAAGCGTCAAACTCTTCTCCAAATATATATTTTTTTTTTCCTTTGGCGAGAGTGGGAGATCTTACCTAACTCTGTGAATATGTTAAATGTGTTTGTTCTAATCCCCGTCTGCCCTCGTTCTCGCTCAGTTTAATTGGGCTTAATACCACACTGATGATTTGGCAACGCTTGGCCTGGTGCATGGTTGATTTGTGTCATATTTAAAGTCTTGTTTATTTCTCATTTCCGTTTGCAGTTTTGATCATAAGAGAATCTCAAACTGTTCAGTAGTTTCCCTTGAAGCACTTCCAAAAGCATTTTCAGTTTAGAGTGTTGTTCCAGATCAAATTTAAATAGTGGAGGAAAAAAAGGCAACAGAGAGAGGGGGGAAAAATCTACAAGCCAGGCCAGGGAATGTCTGTCTCAGTCCAGGGCCATCTATTTTGACTCCTTACTGACATTTGTTTAGCAGAAATGCTGGAGGCTCTATGAAGGAAACAGAAGTAGGGTTCACTTGCTTCCCGTAGCTTAGGTAAACGTGCACGGGCTCCTTCCTTTGGTTTGATAAATCTCGAGAAATGGAGGAGCGGGTACGTGACAACCATCCGAACCCCACACAGAAGGAAATGTCACAGGGGAATATAAATGGGAGCATTAAAAAGAGGAACGTTAACCAGAGGAAAACTTAGACTTCCTATCTGGTAAAATCCCTAAACTGGAATATCTGACTGTCCAGTAATCTCCCCAGAGAAGTGCTCAGGGCTTCTTCTCCAAACTAGAAAAATCTCTAGGGAAATATTGTGGAGAACAATTTGGTGCGTACAGAGTTGGTCTCGAGGACCTGCTGGGACTTACCACCCTTCGTTTCTGTGGTTCTCGGGTATGTGGTAGGGAGAGACTTGGGGACCTGGAGCTGGGAGGAAGATCTCGGGTGGGAAAGGACTTCCCAGACCTTTTGCTCATCCCTCTTGAAGGGATGGCTAGAAAATTGGTGGGGGAAGTCAGGAGCAGAGTGGTAACGAAGCATGTCTCGTGTCACAGAACCCATTTGGAGTATTTACGGGGTAAGCTGAGCTCCGCCACGTGTAAAGAGCAGGCTTTGACGTCGGAGGCCGCCATGCTAGGTATGGGCACCAGAGTGTCAATAAACGTAGAGTTTAGATAGCAACTTATAACACTGCTTCTCCAGACATTGTGAGCTGGCAAATCTGGACGGAGGCCTGCTTACGCCAACCAGTACGCGGCCACGTGCGAGGCACTGGTGCTCCAACTTTTCCTGTAGTGTCCCACCAACATTTCCACTTCTACCGGAGCCAGAAATTGCGGAGGTGTCAGCCTGAGAATGAAAAACAGGTCAGAGGAGGACAGCCGCTCTCTGGCTTACAGAGCTCCAAAAATGTTTGTTGATGTGTTGAGAAAACGATTGGACACAGAAAATGATTTGTGACACAGTTTGCAGGGTGGAGAAGGAGAAAGATCTAGGAAAACTTTTGCCTCTGTTTCTATAAATTTGTCTGGTTTTGTCTCTGTCCAATCCAAAAAAAAAAAATCTCCCTATCAACAAAGTGCCTTTTGCAAAAGTGTGAGAGTTCATTTGCAACACAGATGCTTTTAGAATAAAGACACGCTTTAAAAGTCTTAGTACTGACTGCCAAAAAACGCAGTTCCCCCGTGGCTGAATGGAGTGACGTCATCGATACACAAACGCCCCCCCGCTCCGTTCTGAGCCCAAATGAATGATTTATAGACATTTTTGATCAGTTTAATTTGAAGGGGTGAGGCTAAGCGTGTTGAATTGAATTCCTAAGTATCTCCTAGAGATCCAGACTCGTTCTTTTGCTGTTGTCCTTTTTTTTGCCCTTGATGTGAAGTTTGTAGATGCTTTTTAAATCAACAGCCGTTAATTAAAAACAATTATTTATCATCTGAATCATCAAAGACTTGAAGTCCAAACATTTCGGACATCAATATTATAACGATGTAGAGGAGAGTGCTCTGCCAGCATAGCTGATTCAAGAAAATATGGGCCTTTTGCAGTTCAACATGAGAACAAGGCTCTAATTTTAAAGACGGCTGCATGCAGCGCCCGCACCGGACCCAACACAGGAGGCTGGTCTGTAGATCTGATTCACCCCACGGATCGGCCCCATGACCCTCTTCCAGCCTGAATGAGTTTGATACCTCTGATCTAAATGGTTTTAAATCATCATTTTAATGCTGAATAGCTTGGTGGATCTGGGTCTAAGCCATTTGCAGTGATGCAAATAAGTAGTTCTTATCAGGCCAGGCCTCTCTTGGGCTGCTCTCTGGTACCATGACCAGTACAGCCTGGTCCATGGTTGGGTTGTCAGAGACTAAACTGATGCTCCCACCTGGGCTTGAGGAGGGTGTGTGGACACCCAGCAGGACTGAAAACAAGACCTGTCAAAGGGTGGATGAGCTCCCTGCGAGTCCACGGGCATCCATACATGGAGAGGAGATGGGTGCCACCAGGTCACTCTGCCCAAAGAATCACCAATGATGCAAAGCAACTCAACTAACCTCATCAGTGCAGAGGAGGGTTGTTGCAGCATTTGAGGTGCCCCAATGGTCACAGTGGCCTTGGGACTGATGACAGTAGCAGGGCAAAGCACAACTTGGTGTCCCTTTATGCCAACTTCCATCAGATCTACTGAGTACATCCAGAATTGATCACGGTGTCTAATACAAATAAATATCCTAGACCGAGGAGTTGTCCTGTGCTTAGTTCCACCTCCCATTTTATTTTCTCTTCCTCGTATGTGCTTTGGCACCCATGTAGACCAGGGGTCAGAAACATTTTTGGGCAGAGTCCCAAAAACACCCACATCAACTTGCAAGATGACATGCCAGGGGCAGGTGGCGGGGGAGCCACTAGGGGCCCGATCTTTGTGGCAGCTCGGCCCCGGCCCCTTCCCCACTATCCGCCCCCAGGCACACATGCCAAGCAAAATGTTTTCCCGTTGCATGCCGGGGGTTGCCTGCCCTTGATATAGACCGTTATTGTGCTACAAAGGTCTGTGAGAAACCTGTAACATCACTCTGGCAGTTTGAAGATGGTAAAGAAGCATTCACAAAACCAGAGTAATACTGCTGAGGCTTTTATCACCTGGATTAGATAGCAGTTGGAAGGAAGTGAAGGATTTGGAGGCTAGTTATGAGTGAGAAGCAGACAGACTTTGTAAATGAACCCAACCTTTTAAAGTTACTGCAGAATGCGTTTGCCAAGGATCATCAAGCCCGTGCTGAAACCTAGTTTTTACTCTTGAAAAGTTTATATTGAGACAACAGATGCATGCAATTTTTTTTTTCTTCCCCCTTCAACACATTTTGCTTTGGCATTTCACACTGAACTTGAGATTTTCAGTGTGTAACAAGATGCTTGTGGTCATCTATTTTTCACAGACCTCTTTTATGTTTAATCTTCATGCTGCATTTGTGAGCCGCACGTGGTTGGCGTTCCACCCTCAGCACAAACATTGCATTTCTAATGTACAAACAAATGATGAGAAAACTCTTGGAGGTCAGAACGAAGATTCCTTCGCATCAGTGCCTCTATCCAAATGCTTTGTTGTGAGAGCTTTCTAGCACCTAATTGCTGGAAAAATACGGGGCTTCTTGGATTATCTCTATGCTAAAACATAAACATCTTATTTTTTTTTTTTTTTTGGAGCTTTGTGACACTTCTGGGATCCCTTGTTTTTCATCCTTTTTCTTTCTTTTCTTTTTCTACAGCTCTCTTGGTTTGCGCTAAGTAAACCAGTGGATGGGATTTTCAATGCCAATTATTGCTTCCTCTGATCTTCACTGTCTGTGTTTCCTTACTGCCCAGTGCAACACTTGGGGATGTTGTTCAATGGATATAAAGCTGCGTTGGGGGCTTAGGAGGCATACGTAGGCATTAGAGTGTAGGATCCACTATAGTCATTACAGCCGGTGTTCACGTTACTCCAGAGAAGCGGTGTACTAACAAGGAGATGTTGGGACAAACGTGCGGGGAAAAACCTTTGTGCCTGGCGCTATAGCCGGTGTTGTCAGTCAGCGCCTCACTTCCATTGATCAGTAAAGTTCACACCCCCGCGTTTAAATCTCCATTTGTCATTGATCCAAGCTAGCACGTGGCAGATTTATTTCATTCCCTAGATTTATTCCTTTAATAGTTTGGGATAACCAGTCTGCTTCAGCATTTGAGGAAATGGCTCTTTTTACTTTATTTATTCCTTTAGCAAAAAACTGGCTTTAAACATCTTTGCTATCAATGCAGCCTAGTGAATAGCAAATGTATTCTTTTAACTTATTCCTTTCTCTAAGTGGGTTTCACTGCCTGATATTAAAATCAAGATTGGCTCAAAACTTATTCGTGCTAACCGTGATCTGTGAAGTGTGATGACAAGACTGCTTTGCAAACAATCCAGTCCAGCACGAGCGTGGAAATCTTAAAAAAGTAGTTGGTGTTCAGGATCATAAGCCATATGATGCATTTGATAACAGCTATCAAGTTTTATAGCCATCACTATAATCTCCTCATTCCTGTTGCCAACTGCATTGCCTGCTCGTGTACGGTACAAACTGCAGAGAAAACAGGCACATGGTTAATTTTGGAGAGCCTGTCAGCCATTTTAATGTCATTTTGGATGCTAAACGTCTCCGCTGTTTAGTGACCGGCGCAAATAATTTTGTGGAAACCATAAAGAAACAGCCCACAAACAGGCTTCCTGGTGGCGTAAAGCTGGATGCTAATGCATTTAGGACGGCATTTGAACTAGCAGGGGCCAAACTTGAGCATTTAGGGGGTCAGGAAGAGATGTGGGCAGTCAGCCCTGCCCCCTGGGGAGGGAGGGGAAATGCTTCCATTCTGTGGAGAAGTAGCAGGTTTTGCCCTGGATCCTCATCCACATTTAGGCATGACAGCCTGGTTAGAGATCTTTGGAGCAGGCAACTCCCAGATTATTTATTGCATGTCATCTATAATGCACACATTGGGTATTTTTTGTTGCTGGACCTGAGCAGTGGCGAGACAGCGGTGTACTTTAGCGGTCTGAGCACCGGTCCTGGAGCCAGGACTCTGCAGTCCGACCTGTGTCTGCACCCGATTCCCTCTGCGGCTTTGGGCAAGGCACGTGCTTCTACCTGTTTCACCACCTGTGCACAAGAATAACGGACCTCATTGGTTGTGCGTGTGTTGAGGGGGGAGGCTGCTCCGACCTCACTAATGTGTGTAAAGTGACCGAGCCCTTCAGGTGCCAGGAGCTTTAGAAAGACAGACTATCAGCAGAGAAGAAAGAGTGTTTTCTTCCCCTGCTCCCCCCCTGGAGGCATACAGGGTGCAGGTTTCTGATGTGTTCAGCGGTGGCCTTTGCTCCCATGTCTGTGTGCTACAGCAAAAATGGACAGCACTGGACCCAAGATTGTGCCTGCACCTTGCAGGTTGAATAGTTACTGTATGATGGGTCTGAGACCCTTTCAGTTTTCTCCATGACACACGGTGCAAGTTAAAGGCAGCATCAGAATAAAACTGATACGCTTGTAAGAATACCCATACTCCCACCTTTTAGACAACCTTAAAAATCTATCTATGTCTCAATGCTTTGACTTGAATCTGAATTTCCTTGCTTTTGCTAAATCAGATCTAGTGGCATGTCATGGTTGTAAAACCCTTTGAAGGCTAGAGACATCTACCTCCTAGACATTTAGTCTGGCTGACAATCTGGAAAATGCCTGTGCTCTATAACAGGGCACTCGAGTTTATTCCCATTTCACGTTCTTCATTAATGATCTCTCCTTTACTTCGGTTCTGAATTCTCACTGGCGCACGCTGTCTTTATCTTCCCACAGTTTTATCCTCAGAGGGAATCCATTTAGAACATGGTAAATCCCACTTTATCTCCTGGAAATCCAGCTGATTAGCATAATTTGTAATTCATTCTTGTGAATGACAACGATTGCCCCGGGTGATTATAACAAGAGTCTGGTCTGAGCTCTGTGAATGTCGCACAGATCCTAAGTTCTCCGGAGTAATTTCTATAATGTGAGTAGTGCCTGTCCCTGCCTGCAGTAACACAGCCTCTGGTCTGTACAGGCTTGTTAGGAGCTATGTCCCTTCATGGCTTTGGCTTTCTTACCAAAAAAACAATCCCAGGGTATTAAAGTGATAATGCCAGTGTAAAGCCATCTTATCTCTACCTTAGTCGACTTGACACTGGTCTACAAAGTATGGTGTTGTAGGCAAACATTGGTGCATTGAATGCCTCTTATATCAGATTTACCCAAAGAACTTTGTCTGCCTGTGTCCTTAGACCAACACGGGTACAACCTACACCCTTGAGTGTCTCTTTGCACTTGCAGGGGTGTAGGTTGTAGCCGTGTTGGTCTAAGGACATAGGCAGACAAGGTTCCTTGGGTGAATTTGATCTCTTTTATTAGACCAACCCAAATAGTTGGAGAATATTTATTAAGCAAGCTTTCAGGTTCAAAAACCCTTCTAATCTTTTTCATGTTGTACAGTTTCCATTTCAGATAGCTGAATTCGATATCTTCCATGTTGCAGGGGTTTAGGTTGTAGCTGTGTTGGTCTAAGGACATAGGCAGACAAGGTTCTTTGGGTGAATTTGATATCTTTTCTTAGACCAACCCAAATAGTTGCACTTGCATCGCTCCTGATTCCAGGTTAACATTACAACGGCCAGGTTTTTCCCGACATGCCTCGGAAGCAGGAAACCCGGGGAGCCCCACGGAGAACTGCGGACTTGAGAGGTTTGGACCCAAACCTCATCTTCTAGGTTACTGGACTGAGCCTGTGAACTTGAGTGATTCTCCCATCGTGAATCCAGTCAGACAGGCAAGGTGAACAATGCCATCGACAAGGAGTTTGGCTATTTAGGTAGAACAAGATCTGGGTTTACAGCATTTTTGCTGCCGTGCAAAACCCCCCAAACAAACCTTGGTAGAAGCCCTTGCACGCAGGTCAGCCGACCGTCTCCACAAACACAATTGCTTAGTTCTTTAAAGTAGCTTTACGGGGGGGGAAATCTGTTTAAATATTAGCAGCAACATACACTGGTTGAGCACATTTTCAAGGCCTCTCTTATTTTGAGTAATTAATGCCATGTTTTATTAGTAAAGAAAGCAGGGGCTGTTTTGTACAATGCTGGAGCAGTAAAGTGTGACTCAGCAGACAGTTAAGTCCTGGCGTAACATTACTTTTGCAATTTATCACCTGCCTGTATTGCTTATTCGGTGTATAAAACAAGTTTATTGGTATGCAGCCAATGATGTCCTAAAGCCCCATAATAGTTGCCTCTCATAAGACAGGTAGCTTCAGACAATTTAATTGTTTTGCAAGTAGGCTGGTAGAAAGCTTTGCTGTTGTATCTTTTCTTTGATGCAGTCTGAATATATAAAACTACATCCAGTGATTCGTACTGAAGAAATGTACCTGTGTTTTATAAAGCCTTTGGGTCCAGCAACCAAATCTTTAGTTTACCAGCAAATTTGTAATGATGCAGCTTTTGAACTTCCTGCATGCAGTGCAGGACAACTGTACGGTCACTGTTATGTGGTGTCCTCAGTCTTAGAAAAATACTGCTAACAAAGGAGGAAACGACGTCTAGAAAATCAGGAAGAAAAAGACTACGCTTGTATCTTTGCACAAGTTTTTTGCCTGCTGGTCTAATCTCAGCCTCCAAGGATCTGTGCTAAATTAGATGATGACAGGAGTTTAGATTTTGTTAGGCGATCGTGTCAGTTTATTTTACTAAAGTGCTCACCTGTAAGATAGATACCAGGCCAGCACTAACAAAATACAGTCTCTGCTCTGAAGAGTTTGTAGCTTTAAAAATGATTGAAGTTGGTTACATTTTTTTTCAGATGAGAGAGGACTGCAGAACTGAGCCCTGAGCGACCCAAATCTGAGGATACTGATCCGGGCACAATTCTTATTGAAGTTAAGAGCAGTTTTATATTGATGCTGAAACAGTTGTGTGAATTGGCTTATTGTGAATAGAAGTATTTTCACTAATAAGGGAGCAAAAATAATTCACTGACATTTTTCAGATGAAGTTGCCTGTTATTAACTGCTCTCTTATTTTGAGTCTTGATCGTTGGGTCTTATTGGGCGCGTTTACCTGTTGCCGTATGGAAACATTGCTGTGGTGCCGCTTTTTAGTGCATCCGTTTGGAAGTACTAAAATACGGCGCGGTATGGGCTGTTACTGTGCTCTGCAGGCAGCGCATGCTTAGAGTTTGCAGCTATGTTGTTGTAGTGGCTGCTATAGCCGAGGAGTGCACCGCTGTGGCAATGTAGCTGGTGATCATGTGTAGACGCATGTGATTGCTATGTTGCTGTAGCGCACTGTATGGCGACGTAGTGTGTCACCATTGTGTATTTTTTTCCTTCTTTCTATTACACGCGTTATTCTGTAGAGTGGCTAGTGGCCCGTTGGTCCCATATGTTGATGTTAAATAAATCTTTCTTTTATTTCGCTGTTGTATCCATTCTAAAATTGAGGTGTGCGCCCACATCCTTGGTCTGGGAATCTGTTGTGGTAGAAGATGATGTTCTCTTAGCAAATTAGCTGCTTTAAAAGTCATCTTTTATTGTCAATGAAAAGTTGCAGGCACTTATTTTCTTTTGACCTTATCATCCTTGCAGTGTTTGGTAATCTATAACTGTCTGGTGACATCTTCATGTTTCTGGTTCTTATGCACCCTTTCCCAATCTGGTAAGGAAAAACCCTTTTTGTTCCCCAGAATTTTAGGTCTAAAGCATAGAAATGCAGAATTGTAAAAAACAGGATTGAAAGGGACCTCAAGAAGGTGCAAAGTCCACCATCCCAGATGCATGTTTGTCTAGCCTGCACTTAACTTCCAGTGCTGGAGAGTCCACATCCTCTCCAGGCAATTTGTTTCGGTGCTGAACCACCTCCAAAGGCTGGTTCTTCATTTTAAAGGCCAGTCAGCCTTTAGCAAGGAGACCTGCCTACCAATGCTGAAGCATCATTTTTTAACCCAAATAGCATACAGACCCTAGCAAGACATTCATATCGTCTTCCGGTTTCTTCAGCAGTGCGTGGTCTGGTTTCAGCCTTGCTTCTGGTTAATGTAAGGGTTCAGTCAACTGTGTGACCTCCACTCTTTGCCTAAGCAAGGTCCAGGATGTATTATATAGCACGTACGTGTGTGATTGCAGAGGTGACATGGCCAAGACTGAAGTCATGGCACTCGAACAACTACCCGTGGTGGTGAACTAGTAGGTGAGGAGATGGAGTAGGGAAGTGCTTCCCTGTGGACTAGTGAATACATTTATGACCATTTATCTCCTTAGTCTATACGTCACCCTAAAAATAGCTTACATTTCTCTAACACTTTTTATCCAGAAGTGCCTTGCAAATGACATACAAATGGCTCACCCAGTGCTGAAATGTAGCCACCCGTAGGGGTGAAATGTGCAGTTTTTTTGCATGCACAGCAAGAGGACCTTTTAGAAAAGAAATGGTAATAAATGATATACTCAATTGAAACTGCACAGAGAATTGAAGGAGGATGAATGTAAATGACTGGAGCTCGAATTTGGCCTGGATGTTGGAGTTCAACACTGTTTTTTTGTTTTTTCTTTTTGTTAAAGTGCCCTAAAATCTAGCAAACAAAGTTTGTTTTTGTTTTGGTCTTTAATTAAAAAACAATTAAGATCCTAGACCCATGATGGTACCTAAGCAGAGGTGTAAAACTCATTAAGTGACATATGGTGACCCCCCCGCCCCCCATCCTAGTGCGACCCACTTTTTTGCTTACCTACCAGGAGCCGTATTTCGGATCATGCAAGTTGTGTGCACTTGCATTGCCGACCTGTGTCTTGAACCAGGATGTTTTGCAGCACTTACTGCCTTTCTGCCATTTCCATCTGGCAGTCCAGCCAGGATGCAATCCCGTTACACAGATCTGTGTACAACTTGTTGCCTTTGATTCCCAGGAGCTCGGAAAGATGCTGTCATCACGTTCAGTTCAGTTTGCTTTGTTTTCTGGCTGCAGCAGGTGGAAGGGCTGTTTGTGTGTTTTTGCTTGAAAATGGACTTGATGAGGTTAGTTGCCCTCCAGGCTTAAAGGCACTCATTGTGATCCCTTGCTCTTACGGAGCGTTTGATCCAGAGATCTGAGCGCAAATGGCAGAGGAAGCCAGCATCATTTTTCCTACTTACACAGCATAACGAAGTGGCGTGCCCGGGCTTCCCAGCAGGTTAACACCAGGGACCAGTGTGGGAACCAGGCCAGTTTTTTCTAGTCACTAGGCCACCAGGACTCATAGAGAGCCAATGTTGACTTGAACACTTGCGTGCTTAAAATGTAAAGCCTCCCCTTTGAGCATTTTAAGTTTGCTGAAAATATCGGAGCCAGCGGAGACAGCTGGCAGCTGATATGCATTAGAAATGAGCTTCCTCCTTCATTACCCCCTCAAGACATCCTCGCTGTATAGGCAGGACTTCACCAGGCCAGCGTGACTCCCAGCGTGTTTTACCATGGTCCAACTGGGCTGGCAGGTCAGCTGCAAAGAGCTGGATCAGAAATCTGCAAACTGTTGCTTAGCTCATCCCCCCTCCTCCTGCCACAGGTGCAGAGGCCCCATTAGGCTCTGGAGCATCTGCAGCTGGCCCCTACGGGCCAAACATCGCTTTAATTGATTATCTGAATTGCTCTGCTTTAAGGGTCCCACAGTTACTGCTCAAGCTCTGCTGAGTTATTGCACAGCTTTAGGCAGCAGGATTTTACTGACTGCGGAGAATAAATTTGCCGTGCTTTATAGAGCACGGAGAAGCATATTTTCTGAATTTTAATCTTCCTAATAAATCGTCTTAAGATTGTGCTCTATTAAACCCCAGGAAATTAATGAGAGCAATTCAAATATAGACATTATTGGGAAGGTGTGATGGTAACAGCACTGTGTTTAAAAAGTTTCAAAGTTTGGTTGGGGGAATATTTAGGGCAGCGATGCAGTTTGCCAGGATCTGGGGTGCAGCTGTAGATCAGTCTTTGAGGCAGTGGGGCTGGCTGCCTACAGTGGTGGCCTTAGTCCACTGGGCTTGGGAGTTTCTTGGTAACATTTTCCCTCTTCCTTTTGAAGTATCTTTTTGTTCATAGATTCATAGATGTTAGGGTTGGAAGGCACCTCAATAGATCATCGAGTCCGACCCCCTGCATAGGCAGGAAAGAGTGCTGGGTCTAGATGACCCCAGCTAGATACTCATCTAACCTCCTCTTGAAGACCCCCAGGGTAGGGAAGAGCACCACCTCCCTTGGGAGCCTGTTCCAGACCTTGGCCACTCTAGGAAGAACTTCTTCACAGTTAATGTCCAGTCTAAATCTGCTCTCTGCTAGCTTGTGGCCATTATTTCTTGTCACCCCCGGGGGCGCCTTGGTAAATAAAAACTCACCAATTCCCTTCTGTGCCCCCGTGATGAACTTATAGGCAGCCACAAGGTCGCCTCTCAACCTTCTCTTGCGGAGGCTGAAAAGGTCCAGTTTCTCTAGTCTCTCCTCGTAGGGCTTGGTCTGCAGGCCCTTGACCATACGAGTGGCCCTTCTCTGGACCCTCTCCAGGTTATCTGCATCCCTCTTGAAGTGTGGCGCCCAGAATTGCACGCAGTACTCCAACTGCGGTCTGACCAGCGCCGGATAGAGGGGAAGTATCACCTCCTTGGATCTGTTCGTCATGCATCTGCTGATGCAAGATAAAGTGCCATTGGCTTTTCTGATGGCTTCGTCACACTGCCGACTCATGTTCATCTTGGAGTCCCCTAGGACTCCAAGATCCCTTTCCACCTCTGTGCCACCCAGCAGGTCATTCCCTAGGCTGTAGGTGTGCTGGACATTTTTCCTCCCTAGGTGCAGCACTTTGCATTTCTCCTTGTTGAACTGCATCCTGTTGTTTTCTGCCCACTTGTCCAACCTGTCCAGGTCTGCTTGCTTTGTTCACGTAAGTCCCACATCCCACACTGTCCCTTGACCTGTGTTAATGCAGAGAAACCACATTTAAGGTAGGGCAGTAGAAAGGGGAGGGAGCCTTGTTCCCACGATATCACTGTCATTCCCCGAGAGGCTGTGGGGATCAGGCTTGATGGTTTTTGGGAGCCCATCCATTTGGCTTCCATGTATCTAAGAGTTCCCTTTCTATTCCCCCCTAAGCCATCCGCTTGCCTGTGTTTTGTGCAGCACCTACCTCCCCAGATCGCCATTCTTCATTGCCCCTTTCTGCTGTAATAAGCATGATTAATAGCAGTGTTAAGAGCTGAGGGACCCCAATTACAGACCCATCTCCATTGTTTTAGGCACTCAATAAATACACAAAGACACTCCAGGATGCTTCATCTTCAGATTGCTCAGCAAACATTAGCTAACGAATCCTAGCAGTCTGCCTGCGATGTACAATTTGATCCCCATGTTCCACGTAGCAAAAGGCAGGCCAGGCAGGCAGACAGGTGATAATGTGCCAGAGTTGACTTCAGAGATGGGATTGCTGGCTTGTAGTCCCATGTCCAGATGATAGTTTACCAGGAACGAGGGCGAGAGCAGGCTGAATCAGAGGTCGGTGTAGTGAAAGGGTATACTGTATCTACCCAACCTGGAACAAAGAAGAAAGTCTGTCGCAGAACATCAAAAAGTCCTGTGGTGTAGGCCTGTGAACAGCTTTCTTTTCAACTGCCAACTTGCAAGCAATTCAGAGTAGCTTCCTGCATCTCAAATCAGATTTTATTTATGGACAGCGGGTGGCTTTTCAGTATTCCTTCCAGTTTGCCTTGAGTCCTTCTGCTTCCAGACTATTTCAGGCAGCATACGATGCCACAGGAGCCCACGCAGAATTCAATACTCATTGGCCAGCAGTGGGGACTGAATGAGTAAGAGAAAAAATAAGAGCTCTTTCCTTTACCTCTTTTCCTTTCAAAAAAGCTACTTCTTCTAAAAACTTGGGCTCTGATGCCTGATGATAAAATTCAGCTTCATACTCCAGCAGAACTGAAGCAATATTTATGGAGGAAAATGTAATAACTAACACACAGAGATTTTGGAAGTGGCATTTTGTGGGTGGCGTAGTCAAATTATAGCTCTGGATCAGTAGAGACTAAGGTAGGAATAAAAGCCACCTGACTTAGCATTTCCTTGCTTGGAGAATTCCCCGCTAAGCTTTTTCCTGGGTACTGATCAATACATACTTTTTTTTATACGGCAAATTGCAATTTTTCCATAGCATCATACTATTTTTATTTACTGTTTGTGTACCACCAGCCATGCTCATTTTTCATGTTCATCTTGTAGTTGAGTTCATCAAGTGCAGTTTAGCTCAACAACTTGCTCATTAGTTGTATGGTCCTTAATTAAGCCTCCCAAAGTAATTTTTTCATGATCATAGAAATCACATAGAACAATGAGAAAAGAATGGGGGTAATACGTTGTGATCCACTTCAGCTGCTACCATTGAAATGTCATAGTAAACAGCAAAGCAGAAACATGCGTGTGTGTCCGTGCACATGTGTGTGCATAAACATACACACAGACACATCCATCAAGATGGAGGATGCTGGAATCGGCAGTAAGCAAGTGCTTACAGTGTAAAAGTATAAAATTAAATGGGGAATGCAGCAGGATGAATGGACTATCTCAGGAAACAACAAGTTAATGAAGCATTAACGAGATCAAGAGGGCACCCAGTGATTAAAGAGTTTGGGATTAAAAGGCAGTACCAAAGTTTAGCTTGTTTCAGCTTCTGCACTTTTTTGTCCCTACAGAAGAGGGAGGACAGGTGCCGTCCCTGAAGGAAGGGGCATGAGTGGAGGTGATGGTGGTGCCTGTTGGGTCTATATAGGTATTACAGAGACAACTTAGATGATGCCAAGCAAGCAGCAGAGCTGCCTCCTGCAGGTTTCCCTTGCCATTCCTTGGATGATCTGCTTCTTCCACTTCTGTGCACCATGTTTCCTGTACACCTCCAGTGCCATCCTTTTACAAAGGGTTTTGTAAGTGGCATTTTGTGTGCGGCGTAGTCAAATTATATGTATTATATTTGTCTAGCACTAGCCAGTCTCCCAACACTGAACTGGTTCCTTGACTCTTGATACTGTCTGTAGGCATCTCTCCCCTGCCTGGGCTCCCTTGCCAATCTGTTCCCCTAGGCTCCCCCATTCTCCATGATGCCGGTATTTGTTATAGTAGCCGCCGGCCCCTGCCCAATGCACGTATGTTTTCCTGTCTAGCCAATAACCACCTGCAATTATATTCCATGGTGCCCCTGACGAGGCAGCATCCCAGGGTTGGATGGTATACTTGTGAGCTTGGGGTACAGAGAGGAATGTAGTAATGTCATACTGGGGTGCAGTGGTTGCACCTTGTAGGATGAGAGACCACCTCCAGGTAGTGCTTCTCACGCAGCTGTCATTGGGGATGTCATTCAAACTTTTAGTTGCAGGATCAGAGCATCTTTCAGGTTCACCAGGATCTGGGGGAACATTTGTTCACCAGTGCGCCTCAAGGGATGACGAGGTCAAATGGTTATAAACTCCTCCGTGACCATTTCAGGCTGGAATAAGGAAGAATTTCTTTACTGTCTGAGCCCCCAAGGTCTGGAATAGCCCGCCGTTGGAGGTGATTCAGGCACCTACTTTGAACACTGTCAAGAGACATTTGGATGTTTATCTTGCTGGGATCCTATGACCCCAGCTGACTTCCTGCCCCCGGGGCAGGGGGCTGGACTCAATGATCCTTCAGGGTCCCTTCCAGCCCAAATGTCTATGAAATCTTGTAAAATAATAAATCCCTCTCCCCCAGTCAACCAGAAAAAAAAACCCCAAACCGGCAAATTTCATAAGGCCTTTCTTCAAATACTTGGCACACCTGGTTCTTCCTGGAAAGCAGAAAGGGGAGAGGTAATATCTGAATTCAATCTGCGTGATTTAACCTGTTTTTCATTTGAGCATCTGATCCAAAAAACAGGCAGAAATAAATCTGGTTCAGGTAGAATGAGGAGGTTTGTTCTACCCAAAGCAAAATGTTTCATTTTCAGGAGGATGGAGTTATTTTGTTGTTCTCATGTTTAAATACATTTGGTCTTGAAACCATAATTTCAAGGTGACAAGTCTAAAGTTTCATTCTGAAAAAAGTAAAAATGACATCTTTTGAATTCTCCCGTGTTCTTTTTTTTTCCTTTTTTGGCTAAAACTCTTTGCCAAACGTGACCTGAATTTATGAATATCTGTTGCCTCAAAGCAGTATTTTGCAGGATGAACCCCCCAAAAGTCCCTCAGGTCTTGTCTGAACTTCAGAACCGTCTGGTTTTGTTCAGCGGAGCGTGGGGTCGGGGAATTTAGTTTTACAGACAGGTTCCCACTAACACCCCTGAATGAGGCTGCCTCTGCTGCTCTGTCTGTCTTAGAAAAGCTCATCCATCATCAGAGCTTTTTAATTGCAATTACAGATGAGGAACAGCAACCAACAAGTCATGCCACACAGATACGTGAATTATTGCCTCCTCTGTAGTCCAGCCAGCAAATCATCAAGAGAGCTGAGCACAGGGCTGCTTGGATGTTGGCATCTCATCCCAGCAGCTGAGCTAGCCACTGTCTGTCTAAATCAATCCTGGTGTTGGGAACCGAGGCAGCGGAGACGTGAAGCCTGCCCATACCCACATGAAAGATGCCTCATGTTTGCAGCTTTGGGGGCTGCGCCCTGCAGCAGCTCTCCCAAATCTCTGATCCCAGCAGCCCTGGGGGAGAGGAGCACAGTGCCTGCGCTCGGCTCTGGAGATGAGAAAAAGTTCAAACTTTCACTTGAGCTCTGGGGGTCTGGCGCAGAGCTAAGTCAGTAGATCGGGCGCTTGTGCCCAGTGCATGTTGTAATGGGATTTTACAGTGTGGGTTTTGGCAGATGTTTTTGGTATGAGACAATTAAAATAACTTGGCTGCCAACCATGCTCCATGCTGCCAGTTTTTTTATGAGACCCTGTGATTTTTCTGGGCTAGATGTACATTGGGGCTAGGAATTCAGCAAGAGGAGGGGGGTCTGGTCTGAATGCAGAAGCTGAGAGCCCCCCAGTTCTGTATCTGTTCTCTGATATTTCCTCCTGTGTGTGGTTGGGGGAAAGCTGCCTTCTTGTGTGGACTGGGAACAATAAAAGGGTATGTCACAGCATATTGGGTGGGGATTAAGTTGGTTAATGTTTGCACAGCGTTCTGCAGATGGAGCAAGCCCCACATCATCACTGTAAGTCTCTGGCATCAGACAAATCCTAAATTTGGTATCTTTGTTGAGGCCACCCATATTTTGGGGTTAATTTTTATCGTTCTGAAACATATCAGAGCACCCAGCTGTAATTTAAGGTGCTTATCTAGATCCTGTGTTTTGAATCTCGCTGCCTTCATGTCATCCAAATCATCCTCGACTCCCAGATAGCAATCCAGCCTTCAGCATATTCAACTAAGCTGTATTCCTGGGGGCCTTTGCAGGCCGTAACATTATTCAGACACCCTGATTACATTAAAGGGATGTTGTTGGAGATCGTAAGGTCAACCCAGCATTAAAGCTGTAGTTTTGCCCAGTTTTCAGTGCATTTAATGGATACTTCGGGGAGTGAATAATGAAAAATCTAAACAAACAGAGCACTTAGCCCTAGTCCTTCATGTAAATCTGTGCACATGTGCTGCAAACAAGATAGCGCCCATGGACAGATTTGTTTGTGTTTCCGAATGAGCCAAACACCATGTTTTTGCTGCTTTTAATTATTCAATCCTGAAAGAATTGACTTTGAAACCCCACCAGGCAGAGATAAGACTCCAACCCCTGTAATCTGCATCTATACAAAAGGTCAGTTGATGGCCAGAGTGTGGTGGGGAATTCAGATGTAGGAAGAGGCTTGTGCGGTGAAGCGGAAGGACAGCCCAGCGCTCTGCAGCTTACAGACCGGGTCTGCACAGACTGAACCTTCGGGCTGGATTCGGAGGGGCTTTGCCACGATTACACTTTCCGCCTCTTGAGTCTGCCCCAGGTCCAAATCAACTTGATCCTTGCTTGGCAAAAAAAAACCCAGATGAGTTTACTTTACAGCACAGGCTCCCTCCTTTCTGTATCTTCCCCCTGAAAGGTAATGCATCTTCTGTTCCCCTTGCTGCCTCCACTCCCAGCTAAGGGCACTCTCTCGTGGCTGAAGTTTTTGGAGCCTGGTGTTGCAACTGAGGACCGGGATGCTCACCCCTCCTTTTGTGGCACGCGTGTGACTTTTGTGGTAATGGCACATGTGTTTTTGGGAAGGCCGCCCAGCAAAAAATGAA
This sequence comes from Alligator mississippiensis, assembly GCF_030867095.1. Classification (NCBI taxonomy): domain Eukaryota; kingdom Metazoa; phylum Chordata; order Crocodylia; family Alligatoridae; genus Alligator; species Alligator mississippiensis. The sequence continues at coordinate 64,534,985 of NC_081835.1, forward strand.
GTTGTACGGTTCCTCAGGCAGGCAGGGTTCTTTGGGTAGATGCGATATCTTTTATTCGACCAACTCAGTAGTTGGGGAAAAAAAGTTTTTTGCAAGCTTTGGGGCACAAACACAATTCTGCAGTTATGGGGAGACTCTCTGCAGGGTTTGAGCGTCTGATGTGGTGCTGAGCAGCAACGTCTGCAGAGCGACCCTGTCGTGCGCAAGGTGGTAGAGGGAGCAAAGACAAGAAAAATGGACGTGCTCTTGGGGAATCCCTCGCTATCCTCACTTTGATGACTATATTTTTTGGTGTCTTCAGCTGCTCAGTCCAATTGCAGAGCTGTTGGCATAAATTCCTCCTTCCGCCCTCCTTTGAATAACATCTCTGACTACCCGCGAAGGCAACAATTAACATTCCCCCCCCCCCCGCCCCCCCTCCAAAAAAAACAACAAAAAAGAAAAACAAAAATCTTTGTCTTGGAAAGAAGGGAAACCAAATAAAAAATTTAATACTGGAGAAGAAAGGCAAGAAATGCAGTTGCCATGGAAACTCCAGAGTATAAGCAGGAACTTTCCAGCAAAGAGCAGAACCTAAAAATGAGAAACTGGAGTGCAGAGCCTTGGCAGGAAGCCAGCAGCTTTCCTTGGCCCTCCCACTCCCCAGCCAGCCTGGAGAGTCGGCTACCCCCTCCTCTCGCCCCTTCCCGCGGTCTCCGCTGCGTGCGGGAGTGCGGCTGTGGATGGGGAGCAAGCCGGTAACACGGGTCACTGCAGCTTGCGATGAGGGCAGCGGGGAACCGTCTGATTTGTCCCCTCGCCCGCTCCAGGAGGAGGCAGCAGCTGTCAAAAGGCACGCTGCGTATGCAGCAGCCTGCCCGCTGTTCTCGAAAAAGGGGGAGCTGTCGGGGAATGAAGCATAGCCACGCAGTGGGCTCCGGAGTTAGCCTGGAGGTGGGCGGCTGCGGAGGCAGCCGGTCACAATCCTGCTGTATTCCTAATAGTGCTCTGCCACTCTCCTCGTGCTTTCAAAGGGCACTGCAGGCAGGGAGGTGGAGCATTATTCCGGTTTTGGCCCTTGGATCAGAAGACAGAAGATCAAAGGCATGCCCAGAGTTATGCTGCCCGTCCGCCACGGCTGGAGCACCGTTCAGATCCCGTCTTGCGCTCTCAGTCACACACTGTCCTATTTCCTTTTTTTTTAAAAACAGCTCCAATTTGGGCACAGGACTCAGCTGCCAGCAGGCTGCTTATGCACCTGATGTGTCTTGCAAACGTGCATCCTTGACCTCCAGCCCATACGATGGGTTTGCCTGTAGCTGGTGAGATATGTCAGTCATGCGGCCCTAAGTACCCAAGCACTCTTCATAACACCCTTGTATTCACGGGCTGCAAAGAGTCACCTGACGGTGCTGTAAAATCTTTGCATGTCGCTGAGACATTGATTCGGGTGAAAGATTTGGAGAGGGGCAAAAGCATTCTCGGCACTTTGGAAAATAGGAGACCAAAGCTTTGTGAGATGCTGGTGGCCCTCCTTCCCCTCCCCTTCCCAAAAAAAGGAAGACGCTAATCCTGGTTCCCTGCTGGCTATTTCCATGGCTGCTAGGCTCTGAGAGCAGAGAAGCAGTGGTTCAAGAACAGACTTGAATGGGGTGAATACATGTTCAATTAGCAGTAATTGAATTATAGCAAAATCTCATCCCTCTCTCAACACCCTTGTGCTTCTCCCCTCCCCCCCCCCCCCCAAGTGTTGATGCTTCCAATTCACGGGACTTTGAGCCGTCTCTCAACTCCTCCCCTCCGATAATTTGTAATATGGGAATATTATTTCTGTTTATACGACAAAGCTTTGATTTCTCTTGGGGGGGAAAAGAAACAATGAAGCAAATACATTATTAAAAAGCTGTGTGCAGTATTTTGAAAAACGAGTAAATTTATTTGATGGGCTATAAATCACCAAACTACAAAACAAAATATCTAAATAAACAAGTTCTGCGCGATTACTTATTCATATGGACGGGGGGGGGAGGGAATTATTTCAGTGCCGACCTTCCCATCTGCTGAAGTGTGTAGATAACCAAGATCAAATGAAGTGAAAATGAAAGATGGGAGGACAGGCTCATAGAAGACCACTGGAAAGTGTACGCAGTGGTTTGCATGGAGAATGAGAATTCAGCACGAAGCGGCATAGGCAACACACCAAAGGCCTGACGGGGAGCGAGCTTTGTGTCCCCGTGGGCCTTTCTGAGCAGCAGCAGGAGCCCCCAAAAGACTCCACAAAGGCTCCTGCTCTGGCTCTACCTTTCCGGCTCGGCTTTGAACCTTCTGCTCTGTGACGGTAGACGAATGTGACAGGGCTTGGCGCTTGGCTGGGGCTCAGCAGGCTTAGCCAATTGTCACCTGCATATTTTTTTTTACTTGAAACAGCTGGATATTGCCTTTATTTCCAGTTCTTCGGAGCTCTGTATTCAGCCAGGATCCAGTCCCTGAAAACCCCTCTTGCCAAGGGGGCTTTTTTCTTCTGGCTACCGGGAAGTAAATCGGAATCTGACTGTGAGAACGACCTAGAGGAACGAAGAATTCTTCCAGATGGTATTTTGTATTGGACGCGCTTCACGGTTAGGATTTGGGGTATCACAGTGCCCTTCCCCAGGTCTCTGGGAGAGACCCAGACACAGCAGAGCTAAGTAGCAGATGGAAGAAAAGCTTGTGTAAAACTCCTTATATAAATGAAAACGGGAGAGAAGAGAAATGATCAGGTAGCCAACAGATAAGAGAGATGCAGTGAAATCCCGATCATGGAAGAACAGAATCATTCTAGAGGGTCATTAGGAATAAGAGTACGGATGTAGGAATAATGCAACCCTTGGGAGGTATCCAGGTTGTAGCCACATTGGTCTAGAGGCAAAAGCAATCAGGACGGGTGGTAGAGGTGATATCTTGTATTAGACCAACTAGATTTTTGCAACAAAAAAAAGACAAAGAAATTTTGCAATTAGAGAATTTTTTTTTTGCAAAAATTTAGTTGGTCTAATACAAGATATCGGCTCTACCATGAGTTCTGATTACACTTGGGAGGGGAATTTGGAGGGTCAGCTTCTAGGATCTGAAGGTCAACAGAGAACGTGAGCCTGTCCCGGCTTCCTTCTCGGCTGACACGTACCCTCTGCTTGCTGCCAGCTGGTTTCCAGCTCCCTTACTGTTGACTTTGTGGCCTTGGACTCTGGAAGCTGCTGGAAGGGCATAGGTATTCCCTGTTTTTCCTGTACATTCCTAGCAGTCCATTTACAAGCACTGTTAATCTTTAATGCAATTTCCCATCACTTATCTTAATTACTGCACAAGCAGTATATGCCTCCAACCCTGAGTCCTCAATGCTTTGTTGACTAATTTGTCAGTGGAAACTCATGTCCTATTAAACCAGAAAATGGCACAGCTCCACACGCATCAAGCTATCCCTTCCCAAAGGGCTGATCTGCAAGGGGGCTGAGTCATCTGCATCTCCGACTCTTCCCCAGGGGAGAGAGAGTTGTGAGGTGCAAGTCAGAGATGAAGGGGATTATGTAACCTGCTGGAAAAACTGATATTTTTAGTATTAATAAACTCTCAAAATTTAAAAAGCTTTTTTCCCCTCCCCCCAATTTTTATTTTAAAGGGGTCTGAATGGTTCCATGGATGGAAAACTGCTTACCTCTGGCTTTGAGTTTGAAACCACAGGAAGCCACTAGATGATGGCTATTTAAAGGCCTTCATGGAGTGTGGTGGTCCTGGTGGACCGGTGCCCGCATGGCATGTGCATGGCAGAAATTGGTACAGGGGGTGCCAGTGCTGGCACTGAGGCCAACATAGGACTGGGCCATAGACCCCCAGTCTTGCAGGTGGTTCAGCTCTGGCTGGTGCTGAGTGGCAGTGCTGCTGGAGGGATGCTTGTGCTCTACTCATCTGGGCATAAAATCGCCTGGTCTTTGACTCCAGCTCCCTTCGCTGGCACTAAATGCACAAGGAATAATTAGAATTAAAAACACCATTTTGCCCTGTTGTCCACGTGCGTCCTGTGAGTCCAGTGCACAGCCCTTGTTAACCTGACCTGTTCTACAAACCACGTGGCAGCCTACAACAATCACACTCCGGTATCGTGTTAATTCCCTGATTTCTGCAGACCCAGACAAAACTGATGGATGTGACTTTCTAAATGGAAATCTCCTGCCTGGGGGCAAGAAGAACAGAAAGCAGATGGGCCTAAGCAAATTTTGTAAAAGCCAGCAATTGCTCTTACCTCGCTGCTGCCTAAGCTGTGTTTCTGCTGCCAGAAAGAGATGACCCCTAAGCACGAAAGCAATCAGACAATAAAAAGGGAGGATTAACCCTGAGTGATCCAGCCATTACTTCAAATTTTAGGTGAGTTTATTTCTCTTCAACTGAGTTAGAGGAAAGAAAAAAAAAAAAAAAAGGGAAGGATTATGATCCAGTAGCACAAAGCGAGAGTGGAGAAGACCAGTTCCAAATGGGGCCTGTAAAAAGGACTTTAGAGCCTGGGAAGCTTGTTAAGGGACACGAGGCATTACAAGAGCCTTTTTCCTCCAGTTTCATGACTGCCTCAGAGTTGTCTCAACCATATCCTGTCAGCTCAGAGTACGTTGGATTTGCTGGATAAGTATGAGAGGCAAGGATGTCTTTGGGTGATAGCTTTTATTGGACCAACTGCACAGCTGGGATAGAGTTAGACCAGCTATCAAGAATGTCTTGTATTGGAAAGCTCGTCTAACTATATCCAGCTCTGCAATTGGTCTAATAAAAGAGATCACCGGAAGAAATCCTTGCCTCTCATCTAACTCTTGGATCATTACAACCTCTCTCTGACACTGGAGAAATACAGCATAACACTATATTACACATTGAACAATGCCTGACAACCTTTAATGTACATGGACCTGGCTGAGACCATTTTCCTACCTTAGCTGCAATCTTCCGTGATCTAGTCCTATTTCTCATGCTAAGCGGAGTTGGCTCACTAGCTTCCAGGCTGGGAGACCTCTAAGGAAATCCCTGCTGCTGTAGGTAGGTGTTGTTGGTGACTCAGTAGGTGTTTCTCTTCCCAAGCCAATATGAATGACGCTGAGGCAGTGTTCATTCGATGCTGCTGCTTTGCTCCGTGTTGTCAAAATATCTTCAGGGTTCACCCCAGAAGTGGCTGCACTTCATTGGTGGGTGAAATGATGTTCTGGAAACTCATGCAAGGCAATCGTCAGGGTTGTCGCTGTGTTGATAGTGCCAAGGCCTAGGATAGCCACTGGTGGGCTAGAACTAACCCAGGCTGAGCCATGCTCTCACCATGTCACCATACCACTCCCCCGTGGTTCACATGTCTCAGTTAAGCTCAGGTCTCCAGACTGTAGCTGTATTGGTCTAGAGGTAGAAAGGACTCAGGACTCATGGTAGAGGTGATATCTTTTATTAGACCAACTAGATTTTTGCAAAAAAAAAAACGCTTTAATCACAAGCTTTCAGGCACAAAGGGTGCAGTCTTCTGTGATCTAGTCAAGGATCACAGAAGAAGGATCACATAGATCACATAGAAGGGTGTTTGTGCCTGAAAGCTTGCAAAAATCTAGTTGGTCTAATAATAAAAGATATCACCTCTACCACAAGTCCTGATTCAATTAAGCTCAGCTTCCAAACCAGCTCAGGGCAGGGACTTTCTGAAATAGGGAAGTGTTTTGAGACAGTGGTAGTGTAGTAACAGGCTGAATAAATGGTAGAAAACTCCACTGACTTGCTGTGAGGCCTCACTTCATTGCTCTTTGCTGGATTTTCCCCCCTTGTAAAATGGGGATAAGAAGATGGTTGTCATGTGCTTTGTGTAGGGATAGCTGCTGGTACATACTGCTAGTATAATCCCAAGACAATTTTTAATCACTCAGGGAAAGATTCATTTGACTGAATGATTACGTGAGGTCCGCTCCAATCATGGTATTTCAATTCTTGGTCTCTGGAAAATTTTTAAAAAAAGTTCCTTATTTTAGCTCCACCTTGGGGAAGAGGAAAGAAACCGAGTCTAATATATCTGGGTTTATTTAGATGCCTACAGGTCCCAAATGTGAGCACAACTAGAAACCAGACTGCATCTTAGCCAACGTTTCCTGGGCCAGTGGAGTGCCCCGCGCCCGCGCACGCTAACGAGGTAGGAGACGGGATTTTATTATTTAATGAGGACCAGGATATTCCTGCAGGGGGCAGCAGAGTTGTAGAGACCGGTCATGGCAAGAAAAGCACCGCAGGGCTGCCAAGCGGCATCGTCACAGCTGATCCCCCCCAGTCCCGTGTCTCGGCTTTGAGTGCCTGTCTGCCAAAGCCTGTTTGTTCAGATTTCTCCCGACTGCATCTGGAAGTTCAGACAGGGAGACGACCCATGCGGAGGGAGGGCCTGTTGGATGAAAGTGCAGCGCCTGATTTGTTGACGTGGAGCCAGGCTACTAATGAAGAGAACTGCTGGGGAAGAGCCATGACCATACTGAGACAGCACTTTAAAGGGTTGGGGCGGGGGGTGTATCCAGGCTGTGCGCAGAAGCCATAAATAAATGAATGGAGAACTAGAGCAAACCTTCCTCTGACCTGGACGGGACCATCAGGAAAGGCCGCTCTTTCTTTAGACGCAAGTGTGCAAACATTGTGGACGGTGGTACCTTTGAGTGCTTCATGCAGGCCAGGACTTCGGGGCTGTCAGCCTTGCAAAGCGCTAACATGTTTGAGCCTGATGGTAGAGCATCAGATTAGAAGAGATGATGCAGACCGTGGCTTAGTGATCCATGTAGATCGGGACCAATGTCAGAGGTTTTGTACAACTTGGTTTCTATAGTGTTTTGTTGAACCTGCCTACCTTTTCTGAGAGCAAGCTGGTTTTCCTGACAGTGTCAGGACTGTTAGGGCTGCGTGCACTGAGCTGGCCTCTCGTTCCTGGTTGGGCTTGGGGCAGGGATTCTGCACAAAATGTTTGGCAGATTTGTCGGCATTTTAGAGCAAAAGCCATGCGCTGTTTTTGGTTGTAGCTGAATCTGTTTGTCGAGCCTTTGCTGCAAGAGCAAAGCTAACGTGATGTGCGCTCTGAAGACTCCTCTCCGTGGGGTCACTCAGGGAAGTGAAGGGGTTTCAAATATACGCGTAAGTCAGTGTAGAAAACTCAGCATTTAAATCATCTCGGGAGGATTAAACTGCAGAGAACTAAAGAAACGTTGCTACTGAATGAGCCCACCCACATGGGGATTTGACATGCCCTAACTTATGCACACTGACTTTATACCTTGAACTGATCTGCCTTGACTTCCTCAAGGTTTCTGTGTAGACAAGGCTGGTCTGCCGCTTGACTGTCCAGTTTAACCAGTCTTAACTACCTGACAGCCGTGTTCAAAGTTTCCCTCGGTCCTCTGCTACAGCTTCAGGCTGTTCTCCAAAGTGCAGGGCAGCCTCCTGGATGCTATTCTGCTGTTGCCTTGAAACAAGATTTGGGTCACCTCCTCCCATACAGATCCATCCTGCTCCAGGATGAAAACTCTGGGCTCTTACTTCAGTGACTGTGAAGTGCAGTGAAATGGGAAGAAGAAACCCTGGGTTTTCTTTTTCTTTTTTCCCCCGAGTGGGATAGAGCCCCCTTTCTCCCAAGAGCAGAGTGGCCACTGGATGAACGCCGCTGTTCTTGCATGCCTGTATATTTCTGCTGATGAGCAAAGCTTTATGACCCCTCCATACCTTCTGGATATGGGTTCAAATCCAATTAAAAACAAAAAATGCAAGAACCAGGGGAGCAGGACCAAGAAGGGGTAAGTCAATCCAAGCTAGAACGAGAGCAGAAAGCTTTGCTCTCCTGGTGCTTGCTTTGGCAGTGCTTCCAGCTTCAGTCAAAGCATCAGATGCCTGAGGAGAGAGGCTGATATTTTCACATCTAGTTTGGTAGATTGAGATGCAGAGCATTTAAGAGACATGCCCAAATTCAGTGGTCAAGTGAGTGGCGACTGGGATCATGGTCCAAATGACTCTGTCCACCAGATCCCACTCCCTCTATCCCTGCAGGGGGTTGCACTTTGCCCCGGAGGTCCTGTTTTGGGATTCTGCATAATCTCGTCCCGCATGCAGTATGAAAGGGGCTCGGAGCATGGGGCAACTCCGTGCACTTGGAAGGTCTGCGCTCAGCACCCCTGCAAGCCATCTGCACCTTCCAACCTGTCGGTGTTTGCCAGGCTGCCTCCTTGTTTAAATGCTGTACTACCCAGCTGGCTAGGCTCGTGCTTGGGAAGGACTGCACCTCTGACCCCGCAGACCGCTGCTAGGAGAAAAAGCGCCTTTGTGCAATCAGCTCTACGGGAACTCCTGGAGCCAAATGGGGCTTAGAGGGTCTGGGGTCTGCTGCCTTCTGCTTGGCACAATAAACATGGCTCTTGCTCTATCCAGGGCTCCCTGAAGGAGGGGCAGTATTTGAAGTGCTGCAAAACTGATTAATAGCACTCCTTGGTCAGCTGCCAAGAGTAATAAAGTCTGTCTGTGACCCTTCCCTTCCCCTCCGTGGGACAGCAGGAGTGTGGCCTCCCCAGTCGCTCCCTGCCTTTGCTAGCGAGCATCCCCAGGACCGGCGGGCCGGCCTGCTTCCAGGTTTCCTTAACTGCTGCCTGTGTGGTTTACACCCAAGGTGCTAGGCCTGCCAGACCAATTTGCTTTAGTAATTGGCACCACCCGTGTCCTCTGCACGCTCCGTGTAACCCGCTCCTGTGGCTTTCAAAACTGATTTTCAGAAGGCAGGCGGGAAGCTTCCAGCCTATGTTTTGCACGTGATGCCCGAGCATCAGCAAGCTTGGTCGTAGACTCCCTCTCGAGCCCTGCTCTTGGTGGTGAGTTGGGACTGAAAATGGGAGAGTGCAAAATCTGGTCTGGTCAGGCCCTTCTCTGACCCCTTCTCCCATCCTCTATGCACCAAGTGCCAAGCAGGCCAGCTGCTCCAGGCCGAGGTCTCCTTGCGAGTGCACACTGTCCATTTAAAGCTGCTGTTGGAAGGAGAGAAGAGACTGCCTTGGGAATTCTTTGACCTTCGGTAGTTCATTTGTATCAGCTTCTGGCTATTTAATGGCCCACATGCAGCATGTTTATCAGTTTCTGGTAACCAGATGCGCGTGTCGCAGAAATCACTGCTACAAGCACCGCTGAGGTCTTATCTCTGCACGGCTGATGACAGGCTCCCTGCAACCGGAGGCAGAATTGCACTGTAAATAGAAGATCCACGTTCCTCCTTCGTATTGCATGGCTTGGCCAGTCGGGTGCTTTTTGATTTTTCCCAAATACCGAGGCTTGCCATCTCCCCTGCCCTTCTCAGCACTGCCCATTAGGTCAAGCTGCTGTTCAGGCGCTCCATAAGAGCTTCAGATTTCATCTCAAACCAGCATGGGAGAGCCTGTCTCTGACTTCCTGCTCCCCTAATCTGGATGCAACTCCCACGGGCAAAGCCCGCCCGAGACACCCGGGGTTTTCTCAGCCGCAGCCTGCCTCTCTCTTGGGGGCTCTCCTAGCATGGGCTCCCACCCCTGTCTTGTACACACGCTCTCCACCAGCCTGCTTGTGCTTCCTCACTGTCTTACACCTCCTTTCTTGGAGCTGAACATGAACAAGCGTCTGAGAACAGTGTTGCCTTCATTGTCTTCTTTAGCCCAGCAACATAGGAAGCGACAGGCTCTAAGTTTTCTATGTAGTCTCCTCTTAGCTTGGCACGCTGGTTATTTCAATAATAAAGTGTTTCCTTTCATTCTCAAACGGTCGGGCCCCTGCCAGAGAATAATTGTTCACAGATGACTCATTTTGGCTGCAGGATCAAAAGTGGGGAAGAGTGCTATTTGCACAGTCTTTGAAATGCACGAGATGGGAAGAGATGTTCATGCTTGATATTTGTACCATATGTTGTTTCCAAATTTCATTACAGCATCTTTACATTTCAAAAGGCTCTCCCGTCTTGTCCTGGGGATGATTTAGAAAGGAATAGATGGCCACTCCAGCATGGCGAGCATGCGTGCTACTCCCGTGGTGGGGCTGCATGGGTACTCTACTGTGTACAATAATGCGGCGTCAGCTCGTGGGAGGCTGATCTAATAGGTCTCCCTTTCCTCTGATGTGTGCCTGTGCGCAGTGCCTGAAACCCTGCAGCCCCACAGCAGTGATTTTAATCCAAGCCAAGTTAAACTTCTCCTTCTGTGTAGTCGCCAGCAGTGTTTTGAAATCCCGAGTCTGGAGCGTTAGCAGGTGTTTTGCACTTTCTTCTCTGCAAGGAAAGATAACGAGTGTACGAGGAACCCTCAGCACGGAGCAGGCCGCGATCAAAAGGGCTCGTTCGCTGGCAGCTGTCTGGGCTGAGGCAGGGAGCACCAAGTCTTGCCGGGGTTTTGCCTCGCAAATACCTGTGCCTGGCAGTCTCAGCAGACTTGGCAGACCACGGAGACTGGTGCCACGTTTATGTGGCAAACAGACTGTGCCAGGCAGCAGCACCCTCCCTCTCTGCCCCGCTGCCTCCTGAATGGCAGCTGCGACTCTGCGGGGCTTTGAGTGGGTACAGGACGATGCCCCGAGTCCAACTCTCAGCTAACGAGTCACCTGCCCACAGCACCACCGAGACAGGGTGCACTGCTTGTGGTGTAGGGGACGGCCTGTGTTTGAGGGCACCCCACTGCTGGTTGACCACATAGACAGACATAGCCCATCCCCTCCTTTCATCCTTAAGCTGAGCATGTGGTGTGTCGATGCCTTCACGGGTGCAATTCCAGTGCATCCCCTCAACGGTCACTGCAAACTGCACCTAGGTCAGCAACCAAGCTTCAAGCAGGCCTCAAAAGAAAACTGTTCCTTAAGGCAGCCCCTAATCACTGCCAGGTGTCGGGGAGAAACAGACTATTCGGTAAGGGTCCGCTAGAGGGAAACTTAAGTCTGGAGGCTTCGCAGAGAGCTCCGACCTCTGTCGGAGATGGGATCTTGAAGTCGGGTTGCAAGCATGACCCAGCAGGAATGGTCCTAAGCTCTGTAATGGTGCAGTTGGCTTGGCATCCCGTCACCTAGCTGGGGAAACCTTTATATCGCACTACCAGTCCCTTGAGATGCCTTTTTCCCTTAGCAAAAGGAATGCCGGGGCCCCCACCGGTACTGTCCAGCCAAACTTACCATATAGTCAGCGTGCTGCGCTCGTTAAGTCTTTCTTTGTTTTCCTTTCCCCTTAGCAATAATGCCTCCCCCTCCACGCTCTCCACTCTCCCTCTCCCAACTCAGCCATACCACCGCGTATCAAGGACGGAGAGTGACCCCGTGGATCCAGCTTGTATTCATTAGCAGTCCGAACGCATGCGAGCCTCGCTGTGCTCTGTCTGTTCCACCGTTTTAGTTCATCAAGAATAATAGCAAAAGCTCCCATTTTAAATCATTTTAAATTGACAGCGCTTTTGCTGAAGGAGTGACCGTACTGTGCTTGCAATGGACAAAATATTCACAAACATTAAACACCAACCACGACGTATTAGCGTATCAGTTCAACTAATGAATTGTACAAGCCAGGCAAAGACCGCGGTCACATCGATGCCCTAGGAGAAGTTTGTCCAGCAGTCATCAGGTGGGTGTCGGCAGAAGTTTGAGCATGTCTGAGCACATGTTCCTATAAGGAGGAGAGGCGTTATTTAGAGTAGCCAGAAAGAGAAAACACTAGGAGAGGAACAGTGATGAAACCATGCTGAATATGGAGAAGTGGTGAGGCTGTGGGGTAATCACTCCAAGAAAAGGGGTGAGTGGAGTTGCTTGGGGAAGTTCAAACAAGAGGGGACGTGGCATATGAGACATGATAGAGGAATTGTTAGCGTAGCTCTCTTCCATCTCTAATTTTAGGACCACTGAGAAGGTCATCGCAGTGTGTGTACAAGAGGTGTTTAGATATAGCCGTGAGGGGATGATCACTTCGAGAGATCTTGATCACTCCTAGAGAGCTTGAGGGAGCAGTTTGGATTTGAATGTCTTGCTTGCAGGGAAAAGGCAGCAAAGCCCATTGTCGACCCAAGTGCTCTGCTGACACCGAATGGGAATGACTGGGTGGCCTATTAGTGTTCTTCTATAACTTGTATTCCTATTAATTCCTACTTTATATCTTCTGTGAGTTAGTGCCATCACAGATGGTAGGGCTGGGGGGTCAGACTAGAGTTCGGACTGGCTGGTTTGTGGTGCTGATCCCGAAGAGCCGGCAGCGTGGGGGAGATGTTTATTCTTGCGGCGGAGGTAAAATTCATGCACTTAACAACATTCACGCCCCTGCGCGGTAAAAAACCCTGAGGTTATTTTTCACACTTTTAGGCAGGCTGTTCACTTTTTGCCTTCCACTGAAGTCACACAATGAAAATAGATTGAGCACTTTCGGTATACTTTCCTTACACTGTAGCCCTGAGCTTCCGTCTTGGGGTTTCCTCGCTCTGTGGGAAAGGTTTCAATTCAAACAAAACACTTCACACGGAAATATAAAACCTGATGCAAATGCTTCCATTTGGTTTTGTAAATTTAAACAATGCCCAAATTTCAAGTCTGATCCAGTTAATTGGGTGTCCTTTTCAAACGCATGATGGTTTCTAGGCACACAGTTGCATAAGACTGCCAGGATTGAAGATTTAAGAGTTTTTTGGCAAAAGGGATTCTTTAAAAGTGTAATCTGATGCCAAGTAGCAAGTAGTGTATGGCCTGCACGCAGCATCCATGTTTGCAGAGTAGCTTGCAACTCAGGGCGTTTATGCACATGCTCCAGGAGCGGGGAGGGCGCTTGAATTAGAGCGGCTCTGGGGGCACCTAGACGTGTAATCAGTGTGTCGTAGCAGCCTCGCTGCATGTGTATAGGCACCCTTAGATTGCAGGGAAAGGAAGAAAATCATGTATCACATGAGAAATTCAATTTGCATTGTGTACATCAGCTGGTGATTTGTTACATAAGTATAAGATGATTATTGGGCACTTACACATGAACTGGAAGTATCTCATTTATTAATTCATCAGTAGGTTTTTACACACCATAGGTAAACAATTTAATCTTTCATTTCACTTGTCAACATCGATGCCACTTCCAGCATGATGTTAACATGGGATGCAGTGTACAAGAAAGCACTGATTCATATTGCCGTGCAAATCCCCTGTGTCCTTACTCTATGCTTTAGAAGTATTTCCATATCCAGAGGATGGTCATCCAAGTGGAGCTTTCCATCTCAGCAGCACTAGTTCCTGCAGACTAGGTAAGCATGATTTCTGTGGGAAGTGAATTGTTAAGCTTCCTGAGACCACCTGTGAAACCTTTCTTCTTACCTTGGGTATTTAAAGCTGAATGGATTTCATAGCAGACAAGGGTAGTAATGCCCTGTAGCAACTTGCAGCAAGGTTGATCATTTTTCCTGACCTTTCATCATGCCGCACAGGGAAACCACAATGGTAGGGCTCTCAAAAAAATAGCTGAGAGATTTCTGCTAATAATAACTAATACATTTGTCATACGGAGCCTGAATGCAGGACTTTTATGAAATTGTTCATTCCCTGCAGCAATCTGATAGCAAGGTTAGCACTGAAATACAAAGTAAAAAAGTAGTTTTAGGGTGTTGGATTTTTTTGTTACATGAATTTCTATATTGAGGTGAGCACAGAATGCATAATTCTGGTGATAATTAGATTCTTCACCTGGGTTTGGCATAGTTTTTTATGCTAAGAATTTGCAAATCACAAAGTATATAAAAAGTCTAATTCTTGTCTGCACAGCATGGGCAGGGATCAGTGTATGCATGTGTTACCGACATTAGCACTGATAGCCGGAGGTATTGGCATTACAGTGGACTTGCCAAGATCCACCTGAATGTCAGTGCTCCCCGGGCATCCTGTACTTCCCAGCTCCCCTCTCCCTTTGGACCTTCTCCATCTCTCTCTTCTGAATCCTTGCTCTCCCTTCCTAGCTGGGAGATTTCCATGATCTCTCCATCACTGCCGCAGACTGACTGAAAGCAGGAGTTTGGACCACTACTGTCTGCTCTGGGGTCCACTCTCTCTGCTCTTAGTATACTTAGGTCCTAACCATCTCTATGCCAAGGAGACTTGTTCCACTGGGAGTAGGATAATGAAGATGGACGCATTGCATCCTGTGGGGATGGATGCACTGGTTAAGATTCAGTTGCTGGCACAAGCTGGACTCGTAGGCTACAAACTTTAACTGGTTTAGACTTGAAGTTCCAATAAAACCTGAAACCGGGTCCCTTCAACTCCTCTTAACTTTCTCTGTCCTTGCAGCTTTAGTTTAGAGACCGCTGGATAAATACACATGCGGATCTGGCAGAGCAGAGTTTCTGAGATCTTCCTCTTGCTAGCCCCAGGTTCAGTCCCAGCCATCAAGCAACTTACACTGACTTATTTTCCAGCTGATCCTCCCACATGCATCTGTAGGAATCTATTTCATGGTCAGTCTTAGAAAACCCATTGGCCAGCATTTACCTGGACTTCCCTAAAGTTGTTTGTAGGAACCCAATAATAAGGAAAAGGCTGCTGAGTGCCTGGAGCCCACATGTTTCTGCAAAAAGCAGATGCTGGGGCCTTTGAGAGCTGCTTAAAAAAAAAAAAAAAGTTGTGTTCAAAATTTGAAACGAAAAAAAATCTTCATTTCCCTTGAAAAATTCTCTATTTTTTTTTTCATTTTTGGCCATTTTTCAAGTTGTAAATATTCAAAGTTTTCAGTTTTTGTTTTGATTGCAAATAAACCACCTCCTTATGTGGTGACCGGAATAAAAGCCCTGGTTTTATTTGGGTTCCTAGTAAAATTAAATGTTTGTTTTTTTCCCCAGCAAAATGAAGCTTCCTTGGAAGAAAGTTGTCCTGGACGTTCTGGCAGATGCTAGCCAAAAGGCGGGGAACTTTTCCCCTCTGTTCCTACCCCTTTCTGCTCTTGTAAATGATGTATTTCTGAGCAGCTGGACTGCAAAAATGGTGATGTCAGTTCTTGCTAGATAACTCGGGCAACCTTCTGCAAAATCTCCTGTTCAAAGAGGAGAATCCTGTGCAAAGAGGATTCTGCGCATCTGTCTTATGCACCAGTTTCAGGCCGTGTATTTGGTG
Organism: Alligator mississippiensis; assembly: GCF_030867095.1. Taxonomy (NCBI): domain Eukaryota; kingdom Metazoa; phylum Chordata; order Crocodylia; family Alligatoridae; genus Alligator; species Alligator mississippiensis. The sequence continues at coordinate 64,550,090 of NC_081835.1, forward strand.
TTACATACTTCTCATTCAGCACAAAAGAAACTAAGGGTACTATCACATGTCAGGAGGAATTCTTTCTGCTTGGATCCCTCTGCTAGGAGGAAAGCTGTTGTTTTAGTCCGCTTGTTAGGTCACCCCTGTAAATAGCGCTGTTGGCTCAGCTGGGCTGGGGGAATGAGCAAAAGAGTTTCATTGAACACATTCAAGTTGCCTATAAATTGAGTTCACTGGAAACCTCTTAGGTCTGATTGCAGAGGTCATAGGAGGCTCCTTGTTTAATTTTCTCTTGGTGAAGGAACCAGGAGATACCTGGAAGCCATGAGTCAGAGGTCCCCTGTTAATCACTCAGTGGATCACTGTTTTAAAGCTTCGTTTTAGTAAAAACATCCCGGTAGAGAACGATTGGACTTGAATGAAGCCTCATAGCAACCACTTGCAGAGACCGTATGGGGCCAGGAAGTTTTGTACCCAAAGCAAATATGGGACTTTCCATTTTTCTTCCTCTTTTCTGCAATACAAAAAGTTTTCTTGTGCAGCAGGAATGCTCTGTGTGCATGTGCTTCACACCAGAGGCTCATGTCCCTTTGTTTCGCATCTCTGTCATTTAAAGCAGCAGCCTGCCTAAGATAGGCGAGATTTCAGATTTCATTTTGACAGTTCTCTACGTGGGAAATAAAAGACCTGATGCAGATCTTCCTTAACCAAGACCTGCATCAGACTTGGCACATATTTATCAATTTATGGGGTCATACCACACACCTCAGCTAGCCTGAAATTTGATCGGTGTCATGAATACACAGGATACAAATGAAGCTATCAGACTTGAACTTCCTATGGTGGTAAACATTGGTAGAAGTAAAGTGTAGCATGAATGACCTGGAGTTTTATTCAGGTCTCTCCCAGCTGGAGTTAGATATCAACCTGGAAAGGTCTGTGTTCTTTAGCTCTATTGTTCTGCTGGAAAAGAGTCAGGAAGCATGTCCCTACTCCGAGGTCAGTCCCCGTTCCCTGGCAGGCCCCGAGTGTATTGCACCGCTCAGGAAATATCCCCAGTTCGGTTCTCAGACTCTCCTTGGTGTGACTGTAACCTGCGTGATGGCTGAGTGACGCTTCCCACGTGGCTGTCTGCTGTGGTGTTTGCCATGCAATACAATTTTTCCCGGCACAGTGAGTAACGTATTTGTCTGCCCTTGTGTTTACCTACTGCAGTCTCCGTCCTGGGAGTCAGTCTGCCGCCTGGACTGAGCTCCTGCCCTGGGGAGGAAGCGTGTTGCACACACAAACCTGTAAGCTATGGTCCAAAAAAATTATCGTGCTGATGGAGAGGCAGGTTGGTTAGTGGTTAGATGAGGCAGCACAAGAAATGGGGATGCCAGCTGCCCTGTGGAGCCTCCTGACTTGCTTTTTCATGTGACTCCCACATTCTTCGACTGTTCAAAGTCAGTAGAAGCTCTGGGCGGAAACTGAGGCACTTGAGTGCCTGACTTTAGGCACTTCAGTGGGAAATGTTAGTTTTAAACCCATCTGGACAGTGGGGTGGTACGTTGTTAAGTCACACTGATGTATGCAAGAACACCTGTCAGCCCGTATCTGACAGCACCCCTGCTTGTCCAGAGAGGAAGGCTGGCTGAGGCTCTGGACAGTGTCCCCCAGGGTCTGGGTTTTGTTCCCAGCACGGCCTCCGATTCCCATCCTGACCTGGAGCAAGTCACTGTGTGCTTCACTTCTGAAACAGGGGTGATTCTTAGCTCCCACAAAGTGCCTGTCGTCTTCATTAGATGGCAAACTCTACAGGCCAGACCTTTTACTGTGTGTGTGTGCAGCACCCAGCGCAACGGGATGTTGGTCTTGTGGGACCCCACAATAACAGCAACAACCATAATAATTAATAATAATACATCTCTGTAGGGAGCAGCTATGTAGGAAGAGTCATTTTATTCTTGTAAGATTTCCAAGACTTCTCTTCCATGTTTATGTTCTCAGACCCAAGTCCCTCCCCTTTGCCTTCCTACCCCACTGCTTTTCTTTACTATTTTCCATGCATCTAACATAAATAATTACTATTTTCCCCCACTCACATTTGAGTTTTATCAGCATACAGACAGCAAGCATCTATCCTGGGCTCTCAGTAGTACAGCCCAGTTATTATAAACATTAAGCATTGCATTTTAGCTCTAAATTTGAAGTCAAAGTTTATTTCTGACTTCCTTTTCTGCACCTCGGTGCAGTTGTGTTGTGCAGCTCTGGAACACGCTGCGTTTCACCCCAGAGGGGACTGCATTTGCAAACATTTACATTTTATATACGTGTGTGTGTGTGTGTGTGTGTGTGTGTGTGTGTGTGTGTGTGTATTTGGGGGCTTTTTTGGAAACTTTCCTTTTCAATTTCATTGGTTCAGCACAGATGGGAAGACTGACCTTGCCCCCTCATGGATGCTCTCTTCTATCCCAGGCAAAATGATGTAGGCAGTTCTCAGTTCAGTTCCTGGTGAACGGGGGCCTGAATCCAAAAGAAACTGGACTATCACTGACATTAGACTTGTAGGCAAGTAGAGGTGTCACACGAACTGGGGATGTGAAGTGACAGACTGTCATACCCTGTCCTGTTGGGGTCCCTGCAGTCATGACGGTGGCAGCGGCTGTGCACTGTGAATAAAGAATGAGAATGAAGATTGTGAGTCCCCTTCCACAGAAGCAGAGACGGCTGCAAGAGGTGATGGTTTTCTTCTACAGCCCTTTGAGAAAGGAGGAAGACTGATGACTGAAGAGGCTGGGGAATGGGCGTGCTGAAGACCAGTGGTTATTTTTCAGGTAGCAAACTATAAGTAAAAAAAAAAAAAAAAAAAAAAGATTGAGAAAAAGGAGTAAAACTGGAGAGAAGCATCTTCTGTCACCAGAGATGGACGTAACAGCATCTCTGTAGCTGAGACAACCCTCAGGCAAGTGCGCGCTGCTCTTGATGTCAAAGCAAACAAGCCAGCATTTATGCCTCTGTCTCCAGTGCGGACTGTTGTTGCTGACCCCACACTTCTGCAGCTCCTGTAAGGTCTTAGCAAAGGAATGGAATAAATCCAGCTTACAGTGGTGTAGAAAGTGCAGCAGGCCCGTGTGACAAATGCCATATCCTGCAAGGCAGGACAGCTTCAATCTGCTCTAAATTTAAATAGTGTAGACCCTACCCTCGTTGCAGATGACACTGCTTATCGGTGGCTCTGAAGTGACCTCTGTGTCATGGGTCAGCTCTCTATTCAGGGGACTTCTGCCGGCCCATCGTGAGATCTGGCAGTGAGCCCATGAAGCCTCAGCTCCTCTTTTTTGGAGGAATGAGTAGGTCACATTGGCAGGGCTGTGGTAGGAAGTCTTGTATGGCCACTACCTAACTGGTTTTGCATAGAGACCATTTTGGATGTAGGCATCTTTCTTTAGGGTTGTTAATCTAGCTGTTTTTGCAAGCACCAGATTCATCTGCACAGAAAAGAAATGGTGTTGGGAGGTGGCTTTCAAAATGGGCGTGAGGAAGAAGCATCTCTTGTTTAATTGGAAAGGTCCAAAGCAGCCAAGTTACCTCCCAGGTGGGTCATTTCTTGTTGCCTACTCCTATGCAGTATCTGAACTTTCTGCCGTCAAGCAATCATCAAAGTGAGCAAGAAAGACAGAGGCAGTCTAGCAAAACTCTAACAGGACTCCCACTTATTTGTGCTCTTACTGTAGGGCTCCCTTCTCTTGTCATTGTACTCTATAGCCCTTCATTAACTCGTCCTGTTTTATGGTCATCTGCATGGCCATCTCTGAAGGTACCTCTGATGGTAAAAAAGGAAAAAAAAAAAGGGTAAATATAGAACAGATGCTTAAGTGCACTTGAATAAATGCATGATGGCTGCAGACCCATCAGCACACACCTCCTGATCGTTTCCACCTGCTCACAGAGCACTAAATGTCCGTCTCTCTCACTCCATCCCAGATGGACGGTCACTGAGTTAAGTAGTTCTGATTAAACAAAAGCAGGCTTGGTAACTTCATGTTTCTCAAACCTCTGAATTTGGACGAACCTTTCAAATCATTTGTTTATGCTTTTGTGTCCATTTGTGTGTTGGGGTTATGGGGAATGCCACTGGGAGAACGAGATGAGATGCTATTGGGAACAACTGCTCCCAAGGCATTTCTTGCTTGACACAAGCCAGTAGCTCCCATTCATCCTGCAAGGCCATCCTTCTTAGGAGGTTCCCAGCTCATCATCTAGGGCACAAAGCCTGAGGGAAATATCTGAACAGTCAGATCTGCCAGCTGAAGTCCAGATAGCTTGGGATTTTCCTATCGTATGCATATCACTTCTTGTGAATGGATAACATATGAGTCAAGATGAGTCTGAGTTCTTCTGGAAAATGTTTTAAAGTTAATTTATTTGGTCCCTTCTAACCTATTTGAATGGTGAAAAAATTCTCTCCTGTGTAATGTTAGGTGGTTAAAATATAGCAACTGCGGCTCATCCCTCTTTGTCCCAGTTTGCTGTGTGAATTCGGGCAGTGACGGTGCAGCTGGGTGGAAAGCAGGCAGTGGAAAGTCACTCGGTAACCTCTCCCCCTCAGTAAGATGCAATAAGAGTCCTCTGTTGTCCAGCTGTGATCTTGCCTACTTGACCTGAACTTGTCATTGCCATGTTGATTGGTTCATTCCTGCGCTGTCGAAAAGTTAGTGCAGAATTCCTCATGCAAGGCCTCAAAACCAGGCCTGGACTTCTGTAATGACTGAGACTCGCTTTTTGTAATGGGCTGGGCTTTCTTAGCAGAGAAATTAAACGTTTCATTTCTCAGTATTTTGATCAGAAGCTCTAAATTATATCAAATCTTAATGTATCCCCTGACCAGCTTGACCTGGGCATCTTGAGATGTGAGACTGGAGTGCAGTGGTGGCTGGGAGACTGCACGGTGGCATTAAAGACAGACACGGTTCCTTGGGTGAATTTGATATTTTTTATTAGGCCAACCCAGATGGTTGGAGAATAGTGGCATTAAAGACGTTCTTTGTTTTCTTGAAGTGAATGTAGCACCAGTCAGAGGTGTTGGATTGGGAGCCCTGGAAACCCACAGTTTCTGCTTATTCCCAGGAAAGGTACAGCACAGGCAGCAGCGGGGAAAGCTTTCAGGTTACCCCAGGGGTGAAAGCTTATGGGGCAAATAGCAGGGCTCTGTCTCCAAGCCTCTTCTGTCCCCGACCTTCTAGCAGATCAATTTGGTACCCAGACCAGGTGAGGCTGGGCCAGTGCAGGCAGGCGCTGTGCAAATGCCACACTTGGGCAGCTCATCCCCTGTCGAGTTCTCATGGTTTTTCATGATCTTGGGATGCCAACACTGACTCCTCGGTGAGAACAGCTAATGCACTTGCTCCTTGACCGCCATTCCTCTTCTCTCGGGGTATGTCCATGCCCGTGACCAAAGGCACGTCTTCGTCTCTGCTGGATGCTGTGACAGCCTGGACGAAGGACTAGGTAAGTCGCTTCTAAGCTCCGCTTTTGAAATGGGAGATGCAGGGAGTACAGCTAGTTGGCATGGGTTTTTTTTCTTCCTCTCTCCATGGTTTGAAACATTAATAGTGCCCATTCAAATGTAATGCTATTGAGCCCTAGGAGCCACAGGCGGACTCCCCCGTGCAGTCAGAATCCGAGTGGTAAATAGGCTCCTTTCTTTATCTCGTGTGATGTGCTATAATTCAGTTTCAATGTTGAAAGGAAAAGGGCCTCCAGGGGAGTCTAGAGCTCCGTTCAGTCAAGTTCTAATTAAAGTTTTCCCCTCTCAAGTTTCACTTCATTTTCCGGGGCTTTTGCTTCTTGATGATTAACATGTGTCCCATGGCAAGGAACTCATTACACCCTTCCTCGAGCCCCTCTTTCATAAAGACCTAGGCACCTTTTGTTGCAAACAGAGCTGCCTTAAACTTCATCTTTGCAAAGATCAGCTAGCCAGGGGCACGTGCAAGCATGCTAGCACCCAGGGCAGTGCAGCCCCTTTCCCTTCCCTCCCCCTCCTCCAGGAAACCATCTGATTTTTCCAGTGCAGTTTGATCAGATGTGGCCGTCCCGTGGAGGCAATCCAGTCCAGGATTTTGTCCAGCCTTTTCTTCACTTTTCAAGAGGCCAGGCCAACTCAGGCTTCCTTTTCCAATTCCAACAGGCTTATCTTTTTGGGGGCAGGAGTTGTTAGTACAGTTTATCTTGCTGGCTGCGAGTTTTTTCCCTGCTCAGACAGTGCACTCCATGCCAGGTTTTTGTTGGCGGAGGGTTTTTTTTATTCCTTTTCATTTTATTTTAAATGTCTAAATTGGAGAGTTCCTATTTCCCCCCCTCTTTCCACTCCAATAAACGCTGGAAGTGCTGCCGCTGCGTCAGAGTGGGAGATTGAGCACGCGCGTGCATGTGTCTATGTGTGAAATCAATACAAAAATGTCAGTGAACAGCAGGAAAAGTTCTGGGAGACCATCCTACTACTACCGACTGCTTCGGAGGTCACGACTTCAGAGACAGCGTAGCAGATCCCGGAGCCGGAACAGGCCACTTAGCCGGGGTAATTGCAATCAAACTTCCATCTAATTAAAGTGCTAAGACATGCTTTCTGTTGCTTACCAGCCAGGTCTGCTGCTAGAGGTAATGACCGGTGCAAGTGCTCATAGGTGTACCTGCACGCTGCAGAGTTGACAGTGATCTTTGGGACAGGTGAGTTGCCTGGGCAGTGTTGTGGGCCAGGAGTGGAGGTAACAATAAGGACGTGGGTCTAGGAGTCAGGACTCGGAGGTTTTATTCCCTACATTGACATCCAGTCCTTTCCACTCCCTGTCCCTCAGCTCCTCTACCTGTAAAACGAAGGTAACAGTGCCTTCCTAGCTCCCTGGGATGTTTGAGATCTAATTGATGTTTTTAAATCACTTTGAGCTTGGTGAATAAGCTATGCAATCTGAATGCAAAGCCCTTATTAGAATTTGTTCTTCTTTCCCCACGGAGCACCTCCAGGGGCCTTGACGCAGCGTGCCTCTGAACGTGCAATTTCCCAAGGAGTCTGAGGACTCAGTCTCCTAAGTCGCAGTGAAAGCTCCCAGGATTTATATCCCAAAGTCACCTGGGCGCTTTAGCAAATCTCACTCTAAAAGAATATGCTTTTCCTCAGTAGTGGGAGCTGGGTCCAGAGAGTGATGTGTCTTTGGGATGTACGCAGTCGAGCGGTCCATTCATCCTACTGCAGGCGGCTAATGACCCAGCCACGCTTTTAAAAAAATAAACTGCTCTGGCTTTCTCTTCCCATGTGGAATAAATCTTTACTGCGGCTTGTGCCTAAAGTTAAAGCACTAAAAGAAGTGACCTGTTCTGTCTCTGAGTCATGTTGTTGTTGAAATGCCTTTCCAGGAGGCAGAGGAGGAGGGCTGTGCATGACTTCTTCTGTGCCAGGTCAGGCATATTTAAAAGGTCTCGGGCTTCTCGGTGGGCATTACTCAAAGCCGTTCCTTAAAAGGGATTTTTGTTGTTGCTGTGTGAAAAGAAGTTTATAACTGACCCCAAACTCCAAGGCCCAATTCTGCTGGTGTTAAAAATGGTTTTACGCTGATCTCACTGGAGTCGAGTCAGATTCACAGCGGTGAAGGCGAGTGCAGAATTTGGCCCCAAAGTTTTTGCTTGGTTGCTGTCTCCTCCCATCTGGTTCTTCTCCTGGAAGAACTCGTTCAGTGTTTTGAATCATTATTCGGGAAACTATAAGGAAACTAGCTCAGTTTTTCCTCTAAGTAGATGGCGTGTTCCTTTCCACGGTCGATTCCTGTTTTGTCTGGCAGGGAGCGGTGCTTGTTTGTAGACTCGTTAGCACGTACCAGTTCCTTTTCCCCGCTTTATTTGTAAATCGTTCACAACCAAAACGTTTCACCGCCATTTCAGTTACTGGGAAAGGCGAGAAGCATTCGCTGCCATAAATAGCCCACCAAGGACTAACCATCACCATTTGCCTCAAATGCGGGCTGAAATATTTAGGGAGATGCTAGGCAGATTGGGAGATACTAGGGAGATGCAGGCAGATTGGTTTGAAATCTGCCCTAGTGCTGATTAGAAACCAGAGCTGAACTGACTAAAACCTTTGGCTGCTGATCAGGAAATAACAGATAACTTTTCCTCCTCCATGTTTCTGGTTTTATGCGGGGTGCTACTGGGGTTCGTGGCTTTAACCGGTGCGATCTTAATAATCCATTGCACTTTTGTAGCTCTTCACATCTGTAGATCTTGGAGTGCTTTGCAAAGTGGGTAAGAAATCCTTCTTGACTCATCCATTTTAAGAGATGCAGAAACAGAGGCCTGGAGGTGAGAAGTGACTAAAATTAAAATGCAGCAGGTTCGGCCCAGTATCCCAGTGTGCAGCCTAGAGAGGCTAGTAGTGGCAGTACTGGACAACCATGAGACGGACCTTTCTTGAGATGTCTGGCCTAACTGGAAGGTTAATGAACAAGCAGCCTCATGAAGGTGGGAGCTGTAGCATGGCTAAGGAGCGCACACAAGTAAGGATGAGGTGCTGAGGTTTGTATGCTCATCTGGCCTGAATTTGGAAGCTATGTGGGCTCAGGCAGCATTAACCAGTGTGAAGTGGCACGACTCTAGTACTGGGGGTTTTGTTTTCAGACATGGTGAACTGGTTGCCTTTGAGGTCCCATTGATAAGCTGAAGGCCGCTTGATGAAGTTGCACTTGGTCCCTGTTCTCTGGTCTACCCACGTTCCCGAAGATCTCTTGGAAGGACTCGCGGGTGGCCATGACGTTTCGTAAAGCGTGGACGAGCAGCGCTTGAACATTATAGAGTGAAGCACTTCACGGTGGCACCAAACCTAGCCTTGAGCAGTGACATAGAGTATCTCAGGCTCACAGGTATCACCCCCAAGGGAAGGTATCTTCAGGTGATATGAGGCTATTAGAGACTCATAAATACTGTAGAGAGATCCTGCAAGATTGAGCTAGGATCTGCTCAGCCAGCCATGGGCGTGCTGTGCAGGATGCTGGTGCTTTACTAACCACATCATCCAGGGATTTGGCTGCAGTCCCATGCAATGCAGCAAGAGGGATTTGCCAGCAGCTGGATCCAGCAGTTGCACCCAGACCTGGGGGGGTCCTTTAGTCTGCTTTTGGACACGGGGGGGTCAACCAGCTGTTACACGTTCCCTGGGAAAGGGGTCTTCTCTGCTGGCACCTCCCTCCCTCCTGCCCTGCCTGAATCACTGGCCATTGTCCCTGCTGCACCCTCCTGGGTGGCAGAGCCCTGCAGCTGGAGCAGCACAGGTGCCACCACCTGCTGCCGGCTTAGCTCCTTCCCACAGGGCAGGGATGCATCTGCCTGCTGTGTGTGACCAGACCCTGCTCAGCCCCCAGACCTGAGCGTTTGAAGGAAGAAAAAGTGCCGATGCGAAGTTTGTGTTTGTTTCCTGCTTCCCCACCCGTGGCCAGCTCCCGACGGCTCCGGGCTCCACATGTGTGACTGGCAACCAGGAAGCAGCCCTGCTCGGCTGTGGAGTCCAAGCTGCCCGCCTGGCTGGTAACATGTCCTGAGGCAGCAGCTGGGGCTTGCACGGTTGAGGGAAGAGGCCAGGCACGCTGTGTTTCCTGAGCAAGCGCTGGAGCTGTGGCCCTCACCCTTTTTAGACTTGAGGCACCCCTCATTAGACTCGAGGCCCCCACTTGGAAAATGCCAGCTCTTCGTTTTCACTTGTTTTTTGAATACAGAAAAAATAAGAGAGTCAATCTTCTGTTGCAAAGACCACAGCAGGGCAGAATGTTTTTAATACTATGGGCTCCTTTCTGGGTTCATCTTGTGCATCATGTTTGCATGCCTGGCAGTGCCAACGTTGCATGGCACCCTGGAAAGGATCTCGAGGCACCCTGGTTGAGAAGCACCATACTGGAGGAGCAGAAGATGGCTGCTTGTAGCCTCTCCAGAGGAGGAGGATTTGAGGAGGGAGAATCTCCTCCATGCCTTTCACTGGACCGGGGCTGGCAGCTGTTTGTCGTGGCAGCCCTGCCAGGGATAATGTGTGGGAACAGGTGATGTCTTGCAGCTTCCTGCAGGGAGGGGGCCTGTAATGACTTCAGCAAACTGCATCGAGCTCAGCGGTAATGTCCTTCCTCTGGGTGTGGAGAAGGGCAGCACAGGTCATGGAAGGACAGTATTTGCCTGGTGGCTAGGGCAGGGAGGGAGGCGTTGGTGGGGTTTTAAGCAGTGGAGAATTCAATTCCGAGCTCAGGAAATATTTTCCAGTATGTAATGGCCCTGCTAGGCTGTAAAGCAATCTCCCAAAGGAGGCTGAGGGGGCATGGGCACGGGCAGGGAGCAGGCCCGCCGGGTTGCACTAGCGAGGCATGCTGCAGGTTGGCATCCATTGTACCGGTGCTCTCACCGCCTGCACTGTATTCAAACCTGTGTGTTTTGAGTGCCCATTAAATCAAAGAGCCAGGTTCCCCCTGTTGTTAATCTGTGTTTGAATAATGATGATGCCTGAAATCTCCTGGCTATGCATACCACAGGGGCTCTGGGCAAGCTGCATAGATAGCAGTTAGATTAGAAGAAAAAAAACCCCTGTGTAATGTCCTTTTCTTTCTTTGGACCATCTGTTCTGCTCAAAGATGTGTGCAAATATGTGAGGAATCATGGTTATAATTATGATTGCTACCAGGTGAGGCAGCTAACGGTACTGGAAGGTTCTTGGGGGGCTCGGGAAGGGGAAGAAAAACTCCCTATAAAAGCAGCACCTGCTCGTCGCCTGCAGCTCTTTGGCCTCTGGCTTGCTCCCTTGCATCTCTGCTCTTACTTAATTAGGAGCGTAGAGTAAGAACAGGTGTTGGCCAGCAAGGGTTCTGCAAGTTCACCATCTCCTCCTCGAGACTTTAGCACCGTAGCGCTGTTCCTCGCTCCCTAACTGAGTCTGAGATGAAGCTTGCATCTAATTCAGGGATTCACCCACTTAGTTACCAACAAAGACTTACAGTGCATCCACCCCCACATTGCAGCAATCACCCTTGAAGCGCAGGCTGGATTTCTAGAACATTTACAACAAACTGGTTAATGATTGCCTGGCTTGCATAGATTTAAGAAGTGATCCTTAAATCCTGGCCGGAGCATTTTTTGTCCTAAATGATTTTTAATAACAAAATGATACCAAGCTTCCCTGATAGGTAAAACAAGCTGGCATCTTGCACATGTTTCTCTAACGAAGTTTCTGCTTCCACCTAAGATAACGAGTAGCGTTGGGGACTGAGAGTTCTGCCCTCTTTTAACACGGTTGCTATCTCCCATTTATTTCTCAGTAGAAGTTAAGTTATAACTTGCCTGAGCACAATTATGGCTTCATTGCCATTCATGACCCTTGCAGATGGTGCCCATTGTGGACTCTAAGTGTCTCTGAGGAAATCTGGCTTGCAGCAGCCTCTGCTCAGCCTGGAAGTTCAGAGGCAAGACTTTTCCCAGGAATATAACAAAGGAAGGCCCCGGGGTAGTCTGAGCTGAGCGAGGTTACGGAGGTGCGTGAAGCCCGTGTGAGGAGCACCTCTGGCTGTGAGACCGTTCTCTGGCAGGAGGTTATACAAAACCGTAAGTCGTGTTAAGTAAGAAAAGTAAACATGAACGGGTCAAGGCTCCCCGCTAGGCACACGCAGCTCGACTTGCAAACATGCAGCATGATAACGTGTCTGATTTGTACATCGGCTGACAATATTTGCATGCCATCACAGGGCGGTGCGCATGGAAACCACCCTCTTCTCGCGGTAAATGCACGTACACATTAAGCGTGGAATTGCACGCACATTTTTGGACGCATCATTTCACACTTTGACTTGTGAAATACCAGTGGTAAAATAGCAGAAGCTGCAATAAAAACTGTGCAGCTTTAGCAGTACGTTGGCTTTTATCATGGTAGCGCAGATTGCCATGTGTCTTGGTTAATTAGTTACCGAGATATTGCACTATTCTCGTTAGAGGTTGTCATCGCGAGGCTTTTACACAGTATAAATATACCCTCTGCTTCTCTGGTGCTGACACCATATCTGACTGGTATTAAACCATTCAGAGCATGCATCACAGTGACAAAGTTTGTGGTTATGGTGAGGAAAACTGTGGAAAGCAGCTGATAGCATGACACGCAACGGGTTTCCCAAAATCATCCATTATGGAAGGTAAGGGCAGAGCCTGGAGGATCACTGTTCTAGTATAATGAGGGCCAACTTCTGAATTTTAAGAGGCCTAATGAATAGAGTGATGTTGGTGTAACACAGGAATGATGAATTGAGTATCCATTTCAATCAGCAGCCCTTGGAAGGCATCCATAATATATAGAAATGTGCCTGCAAAGATGTGAAAGCACTTTGTAAATGTTTGTTATTTCAGCCTCCCACGCTGCTGTGCATATCTAATAATTAGAGATCAGCAACATTTTTGGCTGAAAAATTTTCAAGAAAAAAATGTACGTTCAGGGAAAGCAAAAACATTTGAATTTGGTTCGGCTTTGCCAGCTTGCTTGTGTTGGGGAGGAAGGAAAAGAAATCTGAAAGAGCTGGACCCTTTTGTTTCAGTGTTTTAAAAACGAAACGTTTTGATTCTCCTGTTCAAAGAAGGCTTTTTGAAATTCCCCTCGATTTTATTTAAAAAATAAGCTGCATTATTTAAATAGTGCTGGGAGTGCAAGCAGCATCGTGTTTTGAATCGACGAGCAGTTTGCTCAATTCAAACAGGATTTTTCCTCAACTTTTTAGCTTGCTAAAATAAATATAAAAAATTCGGTCAGTGTTTTTTCAGACTTTCCCCCACGGCTGCCAGCATGCCAAAAGTTATTTGCACAGTGTTAATCATAATCATTATAGTCCTGGCTATTCTGTAGAGCTCTTACTCACTGGGTCTCAAAGTGCCTCACAGAAGAAGTCAGTCTCATTATGCCCATTTTATAAATGGGGAAACTGAGGCATTGGCAGGTGCTGGGATGACTTGGAACCACCTGGCAGCCCAGTGCCAGAGCTGCTATTCAGGTCCACGTCTCCCGAGTGCTCGTCCTGTTCTCTGCCCATTGGTCGGTACTGCCTGTTTGACAGCGGGACAGCTGAGACAGGAATATAGGTGAGTCCACTAAAGCAGTAAGAGACCGAGGCACGAAGAAATGAAGTGATTTGCCAAAAGCACCTAGTGACTAAACCCTTGATTTTGAACTAGACCCCAGATGTCCTTTCTCCTAGTCTCTGTCTCTGACCTCTCTGATTCTTGCCTTCTTGTCTTTCCTGTCTGCTTCCTGATAGCAGAGGTAACATATAGGAGGGATGGACCTGCTTAGACTGGAAGATGGGCTGAGAGGATCATTGTTAAATGTCCTGAGACAGGCAGGGCCTTAAAATAGAAACAGAAATGCTTCTTCTTTCTGGCTCAGGGGAGAACAGCAGTCTAACAGTGTGCACCTGGTGTCGTTGCAGTCTGTTGTGCGGGAAACACGTAAAGGTTTCCTCTTGCTTGCTTTCATCCCGTTCCTCCAAGAAGATGCCCCTGACTTGATTACCTGAGGGCATCTCCCCATGGATTGCTAGCCCTTCAGCAGTCCCTGTTAGCAGATCCCCTCTCTTAAGATGCTTTCTATACTTCATGGAAAGTATGGAAAGCAAATACTTGCTGGGGTGATCTGCCCCCAGCTGACTTCCTGCCCCTGGGGCAGGGGGCTGGACCCGATGATCTCACGGGTCCCTTCCAGCCCTCATGTCTATGAAGTCTATGAAACGTGCATCTAGTTCTCTATCATCCTCATCCACTGACCTGCACACCTCCTTGCAAACTGCTCCCTCATTGCTCAGGCACCATGTGGCAGAGCTGTAGCATCCTGCTTTCTAAAACAGGCCAACTTTATAGTCCAGCTTCCACCACGGGAACCAAAGTTTTGCAGTGAGCTGGCATTGCTGAAACTCCCAGACAGGATGGTCCCCCGACACCCCTCTTGTGTGTCATTCCCAAAGACTTCGGCAATTATGAGCTGCTGACTGGTGTGAAAAAGCTAGATGGCAGCAGGTTCTTCCCGTGAATCTGCCGGTCTGTACTGGGATTTTTTTCCCCCTGCTGTTAATCTCTGCAAGAAACCAGTTGGCGCCGGGGCCCTGAGAATTTCCGAACAGTTTGAGTTCCTGATCCTGAAATCTGGTGATCCTGAGGCTGCACTTATGTCAGCTCCTCAGGCTTAAATGTCTCGCGCTGATGCCTGTTTATCACAAACGCTTTTCAGGCTGTACCACAAAAAGGCCTCGTATCAAACAGGCTTCTCCCCCTCCTCCCTTTTTCCTTTGACGGCTGCTGGGAAGAGAAGAGTGTCTGATCATCCGCAAAGCCCAGCGTTCGATCACACCAGACGGTGAGATCTTGGAAGCGAAGACCAGCCCCTCCACTTTTTGTCGGCACAGGCATTCAAATAAGCACCAGCGTAACCTCACGGACATGACTACAGTTCACAGCCTCTATGAGAATAGGTCCTGAAATCAAGACCCACCCCAGAGCAGCCATCACCTACCTACTGGGCACTTCTTTGGGCTGTTGTGACCTGAAGTTCAAGGCTCTGGTCTCCCACATCCCACATGAGTGGACCCACCGTTGACTGGTAGGGATGAGCAGGACTGCCTCTTGTTTGGACCGGAAATCCCATCTGTGTTGAAACCGGTATGAATGTTCCAGCAAGAAGACATGGTTCTATCAAATTTGTGTTTTCCAATGAAACCAGGTTTCACTGGAGAGTTGCAGAGAGCTTTGAGATCCCAGGAGCAAAGGATGTGACCCACAGTCTCTACATTTTCTTTCAGATCAGCCCTTGCACTCAAGTGCCCTCCTTGCTCTTTCCCATGCTCCTGCATTAACATGTCTGCCGAGAGCTCGGTCCTTCTGCAAGCTCATAATAACATGCCCGTTGTTATCCTTGTCAGTACAAAACTACTATTTGAACTTTAATTGTATACCTGCCTATAATGCTTAACCGCATGACTCCTGCTGTAATGCACATCTCTCCCCACGCACTTCTATCTCTGGTCTTTGTCATCCTTGCTTTTTGGACTGAGTCCCAAATCGTTCATCAGAAGCTCCTTAGAGGCATCCTTCCGGGTGCTCTGCGTGACTCAAGAATACCCTGTTATTCAAAGAAACTCTTTCTGCGGCAATACCTTGTGTGACCCTTGCAAACTGAAAGGTGCCTCTGCAGATGGTTTATTTGGCTAGGTAGGCAAGAGGTAGAAACAAAACGCTTGACGTGGGTATTTCCTGCTTCACCGTTGTTCTCTGACTCATATCCTACTAAATTTGACAAGACAAGGAGTGATATCTCCTTTCCAGCACATCTTCCTCTACCAGTGACTCACTTTTAAAGAAGTAGTGCAGCATGTGCCAAGGAAGCCAGGGCTGGAGAGAGCTGACTGTGACAAGACACAACTTGCCAGCCTTCTGCCGAGGTTATGTTTTATCCTCCAAAGCAACGGTGAGCACGGTGTAGTTCTGCAGTTTGGTTGTTGGCCCTCGGTTGGGCAGAGTCGGGTGCTTCTGGCTTACGTCTTGCACAGATCTGCAACTTCATCTTAAGAAGTGCTGAAGTGAGGGGCTGCTACCTGCCTCCCTTTGGGGCCGGACCCAGTGTAAGGTGGTCTGTGCTGACCTCAACCAAAAGCCTCATGGAGCAAGTGAGGGAATTACTCCCCATAGACCAGTCTGCATCGAGGTGAAGCGGGCCAGCGGCTGGGTGCTGGAAATCCAAAAAGGACTACACTAACGGGCCACCTTTCTGAGCCTGTGAGACCACCAAATACTGGCAACCCAGGTCCAGACTTGCAGTTTTTCCTTGATTTCGAGCTGGTCGGGTCACCGTCCCCAGCAGCAAGTCAGTGGGAGAGGGGCAGGGCCGTCCATTAGCCATGATTAACCAGGTAGCAGAAGACCTTTATCCTCCTCTCTTTGCCTACTTAAGCTTTCCTTCAGCAAGGGTCTAAATCCTCCACCCCCAAAAAATAGCCTTTGGTAACCTTTCCAAAACAGCAAGTCTTTTTGCCTGCGGGGGAGGGAAGTCCAGCTTTATGGCTTTTAGTATTAGCGACATTTCTTTTTCCCAGGGTGATGTCCTTAAATATCAGGAAAAGGAAAACGTCCGGCTCAGCACATTTTGATAATTAGTGTGAATGATCTTTGCTTTGTTTTTCCAAGCCTGTCTCTGGCATTTTCTAGCTGGGCCCTTTCTCTCGTGGCGTTTCATTTGAGCTTGTTAGCGGTGTAGTTGACAGCTGCCCATAGAAAAGATTTGTGAAATGTTTCAAGCTCTTCCGTTTGCAGGGAATATCCACTGGCAGCCCTGTTATTTTTAGACATTGTGTTCCAGCTGAGAGTTGCACTATTTGTTCAATACTTAATTGTCTAATAAAAATCAGCACTTGATTTAATAACTTAGGGAGCAGCACATGGCAGTGGATTTTTTTATCCACAAATTGTTTTAGCATGAAAGCCATGTAAAAATCTCAGTAGTCCTTTTGGGAAACGCAGCCTCAGAAGGAGTTGAGTGCATCTCCGCTCCGAGGGTGGCCGGGGCTGGCTGCGGGGCGCGGGGGGGACTAGTGCACAAGCCTCCCTTGCATTGCTCTGTCTGGATCGATGGTACCCGCTGCTCTTCCAGTCTCTGGGTTTCCCCTGGTGATGCATATCGTCCTGATTAGCAGCAATCCTGGCTGCAGAAATCTGTCAATCGGCGTGTGTATTCTTTGGTACCAATGCAGATTCCTGTTGGGTCGGGAGTCCAGAGCTGATCCTTTCACATGGTGGTTTGCATACTCAAAGGCAGGACTTATTGTGGACCCCAGGAGTGAGCCCCAGCGGGGCCATGGCCTCTCTGGTGGATGCATGGTACCCTCTTACTTGAAAACCGTGGGTAGGACGTTAGGATCGGCAGTGTCCAAATGCACCTCCTCCCATCACCCCCTGAGCAGGGGTCCCCATGCCCCAACTCCCAGCCACGCAGGCCCGAGCTGCAATGCCACTAGTGTCCAGAGCAGAAAGCCGTGCTCCACATAAAACTGTGCGAGGTTGACAGGCCGGGGGAGCGGGGTTCGTCCGTTTGTTTGAAATTTTCATTTTTGGGTCAGTCGTTTTCTTCGCTTTTGACAGGCTGAGTTAACACCTCCGTTCTCTTTGTTTCCCTTTTTCCCTTCCCTTTCAGTGACAAGATCTCACTGTTGGGCTTCATTTATTCCTCCTTGTCTGCCCTTTGCTCCTGATGTGTTGACACTCATGTTAAATTAAAAAGGGAGAGCTGTGGAGCTGGTGATTTGAGACTTCCTGGGTAGGGAACTTGGATGGAGAGATGATAAGAAGGGATGGGGGCTGGGGGAGAAGACGGAAAGAGAAAAGAAGACGGGAGCACGCCGGGGAATGAGTTAGCATACGGGAGGCACTATGTAGGGCCGCACAGCTGGCCTGACCCGGTGTTGGCTGCTGTGTCCGAAGGCGCGTGGAGGCTGAGAAGCAGGGTTACAGGTCCGGGTAGGAAGGAAGCAGAATTGGTGGAAGAATCTGGGATCCAGGGGGAATGGGGGAGAGGGGGAGTCTTGTCCTGACATCCTCAGTGTGGCTTACTTGTCCATAATAGTGCTGGCAAGACCTCCCAACAGGACCCAACCCAGTACCCTCCTTACAACAACCCTTTGCCCTTCTATAGCACCTTGCCTGCCAAGGCCTCTAAACATCTACAGATGTGCATTCATGAGGTCTTGGCTCAGGTAGATCGGGGCTGTCATTTTACAGGTCGCTGTACATAAAGACCCACAGGTGGGCACTGGCAGGGCAAGCCGGTAGAGGTCTGGAGACCGTGCTCCCTGCCGCGAGTGGGGAGAACCACCCAAGGGTCTGGATTTAGGGTCTCCTTCTCTAGCAGCTAGGCCACGTTGCCTATTTACACACCGGGAATTGTGCAGTTTCCTACGAGAATTGCCTGCGATATCATTCTAGGAGCGGAGGTTTTGAGAAAAGCGTAAAATATCGTGCAGTTCCTGAGAAAATGATGCGAGTCCCTGACACACTTAGCATCAATTCAAGAAGTGGTTGCAAAGGCAGGTCCCCATGCAAGTTGGGCAGGAAGGCGGGTATGTAGTCAGGACAATGTCAAGTCTTAAACACTAGTAAAGCTGATCGTTACGTACCTCAATGCCACATCTCAGTGCCCTGACTCGAGGAGCGCACAATAATTCGGGATGTGTGCTGAGCTGCAGATGTTTTAAAACAGTCTCCACTTTTCTGTAGTCTCTCTGGCAATTTTGAGAATGGTTTTTGTCCTTTTATCCCCCCCCTTCTTGCTTATTTCTCTACCCGGCGTTCTTTCCCTCTGGTTGTAACTTCAGTCACTTCTCCCTGACAATTTTGCTTAGACAGGCTGATAACTTCAGGCAGGGAATGAATGGCAGTAGATGAGTTGCTCCAGGGAAACGCAGAACCTGTTTTTATCTAAAAGCCCTTGGTAATAAAAGAGGGGGGGAAAGGGGAGGGAAGAAATATGGAGAGCCTGGGTTCAAAGGAGAATCGTTCCTAAACGGATGTAATACAGAGGTGTCAGCAGCTCTTTATATATTAAAGCAAATGTGTCTTCTCCCAGCACTGGCAGGCAAAACAGCTTGCACACAGAGCTGTCTTTTAAAGCTCCACTGTCTTTAAATCTGGATTTCCCTTGAAAGTCTGTCTGCACACCACTAATCTCTCTGGTTATTGCACTGAAGGCATTTAATAATCCTTTCATTTACTCTTGTCTTGGAGACCGTGAAGCTAGACTGGGCAGTTTCCCTTTTTGTCCAGAGTCATTTGAGTTTTCTGGATCTCGGGTGTTATGTCAGGGTTGCCTGCTTGGTTCCCCCCCCCTGCAGGGGAAAGTTTAAACGTAGATTTCCATAAAGCTAGGATCTTAGAGAAGGAGGGCTGGAAGGCATCTCAGGTGATCCCATCTAGTCCAGCCCCCTGCACAAGGCAGAGGCGCCCCTGTCTAGACATTTTGGAAAGGCTTGCCTGCTCATTTCATTGCCCCTATGCAGCATAAACGCTGGGCACGCAGGTAAAGGGTGTCTACGCAGTAGATATCCTGTGCCAGGTAGCGGCACCCCCGGGCACCATGTTGCAGACACTTGCTAGCAGCCTGCTTCAGTCTTTTCCAAGTGACTCAGAAGAAGGAGCATGGCTGTGTCGGGCCAGTGCCTAGCCCAGTTTCCTCATTTTGGGGTGGTGGTTGGGTACATATTTACTCATGCTCATCAAAGCTTAAGATAAGCAGCCTGCAGGAAAATTAGTGTGCTCGTATGCCGTGCAGGATGCTACAGTTAGGGAATGAGGTTTGCCCGGTATGATTTTAAATAGCCCTTAAAGGTAATGCTATGTTCCTGAGTTTAGATTGATCCGTGGGAAGCTTGAACCTGCAATCCTGTCCTGATAGTCACTTCCCCTGTTGTTTGTACGTGCGCATCTCTCTTGCGGGGTTGCTGCTGAGTGCCGGGCTGCTGAGGGTGCCCCGATACCTGATATTTGCTTGTGAGTATTGGCAACAGGCGCTGCTGTTGCAGAACTATTTTTGCACGGGCACGGAAGCATTTTTTGTTCTTGCAAGGAATTGCCTAGACTTTGCCGGCATTAACGAGAGCACAAAAAGGAAAATCAAAGTTTAGCCTGATGAGTAGGGCAGGTTCCTTTTCAGCGGCGTTTTATTTTTAAAGTGCTTTACGTTTCTTTGCGAGAAGCCGATCTGCGTGACGTGCGGGTTTCCTGTCTGCATCGCGTCCTCGCGCTTTGCATTTATGACAGCATTTCTGCATCGGTGCGTATCTCATAGTGTCAGAGATCAAGCCTGGACTTGTTCTGAAGTATTTGAACGTGGCGATAGGTGGCCTGCTGTAAAATTTGGTGTCTGGAGTGAAATTACAGGATGCTCCTTAAGCCTCTGGGTTGCTATAGTAACGAGGCAACAGTCATCCTTCATTATTAAGCAGTGTCCATGGCAACTGAATGAGCAGTTTTTAAATGAAAGATTTTTTCCCTTTGCATCTTTAGTAATTGAAGGTTAACAGTTATTACCTTTATGCCATTAAGTGGGAGAGACTCTTGATCTGGCTATTGTGCTTTAAAATGAGAATGCGCAGTTCTTTCTGTTTAAATAATTTGGGTCTCCATCGCCATCCAGCTGAATGTAGAGCGAATGCTGAGAGTCTCTAAGAGTGAGATATGGTGCGTTAATCTCTCCAAAGGGGATTAAGTATCCTTCACTTCCTGCCCTGTTTTGTAGTGTTTGTGCAGGTTGTCCAGCACTGGCCATGTTCTCCCCAGAGCTGGCTGCATGTCAGCAGTGACTAAAACAACAATCCCCAAATGAAGTTTGGAAAAACGCAGGGTGGCGATGTTGGAATAGATGACACGCACGTCTGCCTCCAAACCGGGATGGACAGACCGTGGGAAGTCTGTTCACAACCATCCTAACGAGTGTCTTCCATTTCAGCCTTAGCGATAATCTATCAGACATTTCTGTTTGCAGGTGAACTGTGGATGTCACTACAAACTCTGGGGACTGTAGTGTAGTGCACTGATGATCACAAAGGTACCCTGGGGCACGCGGACACGTGCTGGTTCCTGGGGGTGAGGAGGGCTTAAAGTTTCGAATGGTGTGCGGTATGTCTATTCTTGGTACGTGTCGTTATCTGTAGCAACGCCGGCGCTCGCCTGCTCTCTCCCCTCTCTTTCATTGCCATTAGGGAGGTTTGATGGAGAAAAAGATCCGTCTTGCTTGCAGTGCGAGTCTGCTCATAACTGAAACCTTCATGTACGTTTGCAGT
Organism: Alligator mississippiensis; assembly: GCF_030867095.1. Classification (NCBI taxonomy): domain Eukaryota; kingdom Metazoa; phylum Chordata; order Crocodylia; family Alligatoridae; genus Alligator; species Alligator mississippiensis. The sequence continues at coordinate 64,570,921 of NC_081835.1, forward strand.
TTTGCTGCCTGATGGAGAGAGAAGCACAAGAAGTTTTTTCTGCCTCTTACATCTTTCAGCTGGCCGACCAACGGTCTTGTCAAGCGGAGAGATTCTGCTGAGTCTCTCGGGAGGTGACGCGCTCTTGTCTTTGTGTGTATGAGCGAGGGATGTTCCTCATTAGTGCTTGGCTCACAGGACAGAAAATAGGCCTCCTTTTACTACTCGCTCAACCAAAAGTGTGTTTTCAGGAGCAAGAGATCCAGGTGTTAGGCCTGGCTTCCCGTGGGTGGCACTACTTTTTGCAGCAGGTGGGTTTTTTCCAAAGCCAGAGCTTTCTCAACCCTAACTTATTGGGCTCTGTGCAGGGCTAATGGGTGGCAATTTAAGGACCAATGATATACAGGTGGTGAGTCTGGATGATCCCATGGTCTCTTCTGCCTTTAAAGTCTATGAAAATACATCCAATGCCGGGACTGAATTGCTTGTAATTATAATGTTGTTCATTTTTCCGCATGACATGTGAGATGCACTGCGGTGACACTTCGTGAGGCACTTTCTACGTTTCACGCTGTCTTCTGATACATATTTATGCCCTGTCCTTCATTGTTGATTATAATTATTTGTACGTAGTTATGTTTTTCCAGGGCAAGTACAAGGAAAATGGACTTTCAAAGCCCCAGTGTTTCATTTGCAAATTCCCTGCCAATTATAGTTGTTTAAACCATGTAATTCAAGTTGTTATTAAATAAATCGAGAGCAAGTACATGCAGCCGGGAAGGGGTTGGCATCATAGGGAAGCGACCACAGGTAGGGTGCAGGGTGGGTACAGTGGGAGGCCTTGGACTTTGCTGTGCCCCCTTACTTGCGTTCCTCAGTGAGCCCTGTTAAAATGCCCCGTGGCTTGTTAAGTCTAGAGTGGCCAACGTGTCAGGAGGAGGACCATAGGGAGCAGAGCATCTTAGTACCTGCCTGCTGAACAGGGTGGTTTTCATTGGTATTTTTCCCTTCTCTGATTCTCTTTGGTCCAGAGCTTATCAGCCAGGAAGAAAGATGCACAGTTTATTAAGCTGCTTGAAGTCAGGGGGCAGGAGTCCACTTGGGTCTCTAGCAAGACAGCAGCAGACGCTCACACTTACAGGTGCAGTGCTGTTATGCGCTTGAGACAGGATTCCTCCATCTCCGCACAGGGTATAAGGCGTTGTTCTAGCTCGTGCTAGCTAGTCGGGTATTCCCTTGATGCGGCGGTCTCGCTGCTTGAGGAAGCTGGGAGAGGTAGTGACGTTACCCTGTGTAGCTCAGGGGCAATGTTGGGGAGGGAGAAGGCATGGCTGGAGTGCAAGAGAGGTTGAGCAGAGCCTCTATTGCTGTGGGAAAATGCACAGCCTGCCACCTACATGGGACAGACCCAGTCCCTGCCTTTTAAAGATAGAATTGTAGCTTGGATTTGGATGGCACCTTTTATTCTAGGGCATGTAATGGACCTGATGCTGCTCTTTGACGTGTTGGAGTTGCACGCTAAGGCACCATGTGGTGGTTCCCCTGTGCAATGGCACTCATAAATGGGTGCAATGGCAGATGGGCCATCGTAAATGGGTGCAAGAGCAGATGGAATTGGGGACCCACAGAACTTAAACGTGTGGCCACCTCGAGGGTGTGAGGAGACAGCTGAGTGCACAGGAGCACTGCACACATGTAACTAGCATGACATGCACACGCCGTCTCCGTGTTTATGTGTACTGTGTGTCTGTACATTTACAAATGTACATCATTTAAAAAAAATGCCCGTCTCTGGCACAGCATCTGATAAGCAGTATCTCTCGGCTTGCTTTAGTACTTGATAAATAGATAAATAAATAAAAAGGAGGGAGGTGGTTTCTGATCCTTTCCTGTGTAGAGGAGTCTCATCATCAAGGAAGAAATTGGGAGAGGGAAACAGTAGAGCTAGTTCTGCACAAAGTGCTGTTTAGTGCCAAAGAGAAACCGACTGGGGAAAAAAAGACACATTATTTTGGGTTTTTTGTAGTTACTCTGGCACAGTTGTTCAAAGATACTTTCCAAACTCTTTGTTGTTGCTCCTAATTTTTAATTTTGTCTTTACTGTCTTCCACTTCCACAACTTTTTTTTAAGTTTCCTCCAGCATTTGTCAACGAATACAAGCACCCAGCTCTGTGAAGTTCTTTATTTTATTTGGTTCATTTTGATGATGATAGCCGCCCTGAGTGACCATTTATTACATCCCAGCCAGCCGTTTTCTAGGACTGCATTACAGTTTCTTCAAAAGTTAAAATCATTTTCCTTGGCCTGATCAGTTCTGGGCATTGAGAAGCTTGAATCCTACTATTAAAATTGCACGTACTGCTCTACTTTAAAAATCATCATATTTGGCCTTCATATTATGCAGATGGATGTGAATAGAGATATGTATGCGACCCCATTTATTTCTCTAATGAAGTGCCGTCAATAGAACATCTGTTTCTTTGCTGTAGAAAGTCAAATCCCTGATGAATCACGTTCACAAATGCGGGATTTATTTATTTATTTATTTATTTTACATTTTGCCTACGTGCCGACCTATGTCAGCAGCAGCTGCACATTACAGTGAAAAATAGACTGATAATTACTGTGCAAAGGTTCGTGTCTGCTTTGTACCTGGCAAACAGACGCACTCCTCTGAGCCCACGTGTAGTGTGCCTCTGAGCTGGCTGCTGTAAGAGAATCTCAAAAAAAAAGACCCCAAATTCATCAAAGGGAGCTGGAGAGTGTGATTTTCATCTGGATTCACAACCTCTTGGATGTCCTTGGAGTTTCCAGGATGAAACTTGAGCTCTGCAGCCTTTCCCTAGCAGGGAGAACCCATTACAAAGACAGACTTTATGAAATTTAAAGACGGCATCTTGAAAACCCCCCTCCTAATTGGAGCACTGGGCACTTAGGAGCCTGTCCAGTTAGGAGGTGGGCTGGTTTGATAAATGAATAAGAGCTGGAGGGAAGAAGACGACTTGAGGACCAGCCTTAACCTCCATCCGAAACGGGAACCAAGCTCTGCACCTTTCCCAGTTTTGGAAACTTTAGGAATCTCGACCCTCTTGTTCCTCCATGATCTGCGTACGTTGCAACCGCCTCGAAATTCCCTTTGTTGCAGTCAAGACGGAAAGCAAATGGACCAACAATACAGCAATAACTGTTTGTCCCTGTGAGATTTCAAGCTCAATTTCTGCAATCCCAAGAGCTCGAATGAATGGGCAGCCTCAGAGGACCTGAGTCAGCTCTGCCGTATCCACCGGAGAGCGATTTAGTCGCGCGCGCAGGCGAGCAGGCCTGACACGCCATCCTCCAGCTGCGTGGTGCAACGTTCGGATAGTTTAACGGCAGGCTGGCTAAGCAGCCAAACGACCTGACTTTCCAACGGGTGTGTAAGAGAGAGCGCTGCCAAATGCTGCCAGCCTTTCTCAAGTCCGTATGGGACTGCGGCTGCAGAAGACAGGGGTTTCCATTCATCTCGCTCACCGGTTTGGGTGCCCTGCCCCTATGGCATTTTGCAGGCGGTCTAGCAGATGACTCCAATGTCTGTGTGCAAGCGCAGATCAGTACCAGTGTCAAGGTTTTCTCTTTGTCTTGGTTTATTTGGGAACCTGCAGCCGTGTTGGCTGAGTGCTGGGAGAAAGCAGCGTGGTAACCGTTCTGAATCTTCACGGGCATGTTAAGAGTGATAGATGAATCTAATTTAAATCTCCCCAGAGCTGACTTCTTGTTCTCCAACGTAGCTCATCTTTATTGTCACCTAGGAGGAAGCTGATGTTCCAGTTCACTTTTTCATGCCTTCCAGTTCAACCAGGGCACTTAACAGTTCCCCTCCTCTGGTCCCCGACCAAGCTAGCATTTCGTCATGTCCTGATGTATTTTTTAAGGCTGTGGTTGATCTACATTTCAATTTTCCCCTGGAGAAAAGGCCTTTAATGATACGCTGTTAGCAGACAGCGAATTTGTTCTCTAGGTATTGCATCAGAGCAAGATAAATATCATGCATATTTTATTTGGGGAAGTGATAAATAAAGAATAAAAGTCCCCTAATGCAGTTTAAAACACAAGGTAGAGAATAAATGCAGCATTTGTAAGGCAGGTAGCTCAGCCAGCACAACTTGCTTGTCATTTGTAATGGCGTATGGTGGAAGTGTGTCCAACACGCTCTCCCCCTGGCTCCGCTGTCATGGTGGGGCCGGGTCGTTCTTTCTCTTGTGCTCACATCTGGTTCTTGTGGCAGCAATTGCAATGAAGTCGGTGGGGAAGTTTCCCTGCCTCTCCTGCTGGGACGTGCCTGTGCTTCCCATTTCTGTTATGTCACTCCTGTGTTTCTCTTCCCTTCTTTCTTCTTCCTCCTCCTTGCCCCCATGGAGTAGTCTTAGCTGACAAACGTGTCTGATCCTTGTCTTAAAACAGCTGCAAAACTCCTCTTGACTTCATTGACAGCAGAATGAGGCCCTACGAGACTATCATTAGGCAACGGGAAGTGAGGCATTAACATCTCTAATGGCTCTCCTAGGTAGCGTGAGAAGATCTAGTTGTGCAGCAGGCATGAGTGTGGCACCGTGCCCTTCCCTGCAGAGTTGTATGTAGCGATGGCAGCCCTCAGTGTGATTGGGAAGATATAATGGGCTACGGCAGAGTATCACAAAGCCTGTCTGTCGTCCTCGCTCATAGAATTTATCTGAACGTAGGCGAGGCTTGTCCTCGAACATAGAGAGTTCATCGCTCCTGTGAACTTTCCAGCAGTAAGGCACCGACAGGGGTATAAGATAAAGATAAAACAGGGGTTCATTTAATAAACAGGCAAGGAACTTGCAAAAACCTGCAGAATCTGTTTGCTGCCATCTCCCCCACAGCCATCACATCCATGCTCTGCAACGTTTGTTCTGCTCCCGATTTCTCGGTTGCTTTGCTGTTGGATTCATTAGCAAAAAAAAGCTTTAGCTCCCTCTAGTGAGACAGCTGAACTACTGTTGTATCAGAGCAGCCCGCCTCGTGCCCCGTTTCTGGGGACGAGCAAAAAATCCTACGAATACCTATTTGTAAGTTGGAAACTTCGTGGAGCTCGTTAGGAAGGGGCACGGTGCCAAATTGGGGTAGGCAAAAGCCCAGCAAGGGAGAAGAAAAAAGGCAAACAAACCTCATCTACGTATCACAATAAGCACCTGCCTTTAGTGCAGGTGAAAAGAGCTCAGCAGGTGATATAAGAGAAGAGAGGGATAGCTGAATAGAGAGATGGTTAGAAGCTGTATGCCTGGGATTCAGGGCCGTTTACGAGCAATACCAACGTCATACCAGTACAACGAGCACTGAATACCACACAGAGCTCTTCTCGGCCTCACTCACCGCGGATCTCGAGGTGATGGGGACCATTGGTGCACACAGGATGCTGTGTGGAAGGGGCCAAGCTGCTTTATAAGGCCTTTTCTTTTCCCCTAAGGGATCCTGTGACTTACGAGACCAGGAAATAGCCGGGCAATTTCTTTTTTTTCATTTGCAGCCTTTAGTGATAGAAGACAAAGTAGATGTAGGATTTCTGTGACTTCTGCTCCTTTCCGCTCCCTGGCCGGCACTGGGAAGGCCCTTCACTTCACATTGCTGGCCTGTCCGCCGCTCAGCCTGGGGCAGGACTGGCCCGGACTCTGGTGTGTTTCTGTTCGAGGTGGAGGGGTTGTGGAGTAAGTCGGGACTCGCTCTCCCCTGCCGAGAGGACTCTCGAAGGGATGGAGATCCGGTCAGGACCTGAGTCTGGCGATACAAAGCACTAACCACTAGACAAGACAGCCAGCCACTAACGATTTAATGCTGCATCATTTGGGTCTGAGAGCAGCATGGAAGATATTGAGAATCAGTCAGAATGAGGGTGTCTTGGGAAATGGCCCTAAGTTGTTCTTGTTTCTTGTCTGATGGGCTGTGCGAAAGGCACACATCTGTGACATGCATCATTAATTGTTTGAAAATGCAATGAAAAGAAGAGAACATTAAAGCTGAAGCCTCCACTTGGGGAATTAAATGAAGTAGGAGTGAAACATGGACTCCGGTACAGGAGAGCCGCAGAACGCGTGCAACCACCCAATTCTGGTTTGGAAAAGGGCCTTTTACAGCTACAGATTCCAAGAGGGGGGAAGAAATAATTTTATTCTAATATAAAAAGTGGCGGTGACCTTTCCAACAGAGGCTTTCATTATCCCTGGGAATATCCATTCTGGATATTCATTACCTTCAACTTGAGCTAAGTCTCATTTTCACAGGGCGTTGTTAACTGCCCTAAACTTTTGCTTCTCAACTGTTTTTATGTCAAAGTCAATTTTACTGCCAAATAGTGATTCAACTTACAGCTAATTTTCTGTGAAACGATGGCTACAATGTTGCTTTAGGGGATCAAGTGGAAGAGACAAATGGATCTTTGAGGCATCGATTGTTGCGTATCGATACTTGCACATCCGTATTTCTCTTCCTGGGCCGTGCAGTTAAGGAAAGGTGCTTGATATGGGTGTAGATTTTGATAACAGCTATTGCACAAGTCTGCTCCAGCTCTTATTTAATCACAGTCTATTTGGGCTTAGACATTTTGTGCATCTCTGCGTTGCATCCCATATTAAATTATTAATGGGTCTACAAAAATAGAGTTGACTCAACGCATACTTACTCTTTTCAGTCTTCATTTGACTCCCAAAATGCCAGGTTCCTTTTAAAAAGTTCTAATTTTATTTTTGCTTTCCTTGCCTAACAGTATTACCTAGTTATGTCTTGAACTTCCATTTATCCCATGATCCCTCCTCCTCTTCCTGGAGTCATGCGACCACGTACAACCCTCTGGCCATCCCTGCAGGGTGTCTCTGGAGCACTCTTCAGCAGGTTTGTTCTTATTCACAATCCTACTGCTGCTACAGACACCCCTTTTCCAGGGGTCCCTTTGCATTTGCCGATGGTGTCTGAGCTACTAGGAATGAATGCATTTTTCCTCCAAACATAGTGCCACCTCCTCTCTTTGGGTGTGTTTGTAGTGAAGAGTCATTAAACAGTGCAGAAATTAGGTAGCAGAATAACAACACGTGGGTTCATTAAGGAGATAAGATTAATTCAGCTGTGTGTAATTGCAACCACTCGCACAGGAGACAAGAAATTCCAGTTCTCTCTGTTTTCACCGAAACTCCACCCCTTTAAATCTCCAAGGCAGGCCCTAGAGTGTCAAAACACTAAACCAATGGGGAGAAAATAACGAAGCATCAGGTGATGAGAACAAACGTTCATAGGTGGATCGCACCCGAAGGTCAAGGCGGTGCTTAACCCTTTGGGGAATGTTGCATACATTATCCTTCTCCCATCAGCCTCCATGACTGATGGACTTCATCAGCTCTCTGGTATTTGGGAGAGAACTGGTGAAGTTTTATTACCCTCTGAAGTTTCTGCTCCTTAAAACACATCAACACGAGGCTCCTGGCCTCCGGCAGTGCCTCTCCACCTCTGCTAGCCTGGCCGGCATTCCTCTCATACTTCTCTTGTCGCTGCCTCGGATGAAGTCATCATCTCTGCATCTTTTCTTATTCCTGCCCTGGTCGGAGTGTCATGGCATGCGGTTTGCAGACCAGCATGGCTGCCTTTTGGTGAGTGAAGGGTGACGCTGCTTCTTGTTGGCTTTGCAGGCATGCATTTGGACCTTGTGTCCGCTTTCCTCGTTGGACGTTCAAAGTTTTTCCTATTCAGGGAGCACTTGTCTGAAAGTATCTGCTTGTTACTTGCTCATTCCAGCTGGTTCATGTTGAAACTTTTCCTTTGTCTCTGCTGTCTGCCTCTTCCACTGGCTGGTTCTTGGCCCCTCGTTTAACATGAATTATATGGAGATTTCAGAGAAGCAAACTGACAGCCTCATGGGTGCAAATAAGAGTCTGTGCATTTAATTCCTAACCGCGGGAGTCATCTTGCTGACTTCCACTTAGACAAGCTTTGAATCACAGGTGCAGATGAGGCTACTGCAAAATAGGACTTGTCAAGGGGAAAGGGAACAATAAAAATAGCTCTGTGACCTGTGCCGTGGTAGTACTGGCATGGTTTGATTTCTGTACAAGAAAACAGTGTTGTTGAGTAGGCTGAGCAGCAGGCTGGGAGCCAGCAGTTCCCGACTCTGCTCCGCTTCTGACACTCTGCAAGCCTCGGCGATGTTGCTTAACTGCTACGTAATTACTTCCCCACCTGAAAAATGGGGATAGAAAAGCTGTGGTGAGGATTACTGATTGTTAATCTGCTCATTCAATCACTGGGGGGTGAATTAGATAATAATTAGATAAAGAAGTCTTTATTTTACCGGCCTTACTTTGCGAACCTGTAAAAACTTTAACATCTGTAAAGTTATAAATATTATTACTTATTTCCTTATACAAGTGCTAGTAAAGTTGGCACGTCAGTAAGCTTTTCAATCTCCATTGCTGAAGTTTGATGGACACTGAAGGGCACTGTAAACCCAACTGTAGATCGTGTCTAGATTTGACAAACTGCAGGAAAGGTTTCCTGTTTGTACGAAGTTGGGGGAAGTTCGTTTTCATCTTGACTGAGAATCTTCCTTAACACCGTTGCAAAGCCAAGCACGTTGCAGCTTTGTGCAGCTCTTGGGGAATCAGAAGTGGGTCTTATCTGCTTTTACCTTACCCGCGAATGGTGCTGCTGCTCCTTCATCATTACTGTGGCAGCAGAGACCTCAGTCAATATTCAGGCTCCGTCCCAGCCAGCTTATAGTCCAGGTCTGTGAGAGATGAAATGGGTGAGAAGGAGGGGGGTCAAGATAAACAGCTAAAGGGTAATGATTTTTCATCATGTGCAGTAGGAGTAAAGCTAACTGTGACCCGAGCAGCTTAATTTTCATTGCTCAGCACTTTGCCAGGGTTGTCTTGAGACACGGCATCCCTGCCTGCCTGATCTGATCTAACTGCCCAGGAGCAAGTGGACAAAGCCCTTGTGCTGCTCATTTCTACTCCGCCTGGCCCCTTCGCTAGGGAGAAAGCAGCAAAGGCCAGTGGAAACATCAGTGAGCCAGGAAGCCATCGCTTTTTGCTGGTACCCGTCTCTGCCCTCTTGCATCTCTGCTGTTTGATGATGTGGCTTTCCTTGTTACGCCCAAGGAATCATTTTTCAGATCCAGTTTGCCTGCACCTATAATCCTCCCTTAATAGACTGTTACTTCAGTGATTTTTCAGACCATCCGTGTCATAAAGGAGAGATTTGGAGGTTTTAAGTTAATAACATGCCGAGAACTTTGGGGAGCGAATAGTGCCCTGAGATACTGTGCGTCTAAGTCCCCCAATCGGCTCTGATCTAGAGCCAGTAAATGGACGAGTGAAGGTCTAATCCAACCATTTCGACCAGCTGAAGGATGGTATCCAATGTACATGGAAATTCCCCCGCTCTTGAGAAAAGGGTGGCATTTGATAGCACCAAGTGCTTCTGGAAAGGTCGCTCTGTGGTTAGCTGCTGCAATAATGCTTTGCCCTTCCACCGAATCTTTCATCTGGGGATTGAAGAAAGATGTGCAGACATTAATTAACGTGGTCTTGCTGCTCGCCTGTGAGAGAGGCGAGTCTTGCACCTATTTTATAGGCGGGGAGCCCGAGCAGCAGAGCAACAAGGTGCCCGGGGCCGCACCGTGAGTCGGAGACAAAACCACAAGCCCGACCCGGGAGTCTTCCTCGGTCTTGTGCTGTAAGACTTAATTTCGTCTCATAGGGAGCCATAACAGAGCTGCTTCCTTCCGCAGGCCAGGCTCCCAGCCCGAGATCCTGGCTCATCCCAAAGCCCCGGGTCGTTTCCCAAAGGGCAGGTAGCAGACAAGGAAATAGCGAGGAGAGGCAGCCCCTCCTCGCAGCCTCTGCACAGCAGGCCAAACGCGGGCTATTTTCCGGTCCTGGATTGAAAGCCGGGTGAGCTTTTGGGGTACAGCCTTGTGTTGACAACTCTGGAGACCCCTGAGCAAGCTGCTCTGGATCCAAATTGACTTCGAGGCTGAGACAGGGTCTTTGGCTCATCTCTACACCTCTCCCTTTCTGCTGACCTGCATGGTTAGAAAGTTAAGCAGATTCAGAGAAAGAGAAAAGGAGATGACTGCGTGTTTTGACCCGACGAGCCATTGTGCTATAAGCCATGAGTGTTGTGATGGTTGCATGCAGGTGTTGTCCCCCTGAGCCCCAGGCTCGGCCCTGGGGACAGCACAGGGCTGTGTCGTGCAGGCCTCGGGGGCCGGGGTTTCTTGCTGCTGTTTTTAGTTTAGCCCCTCCACTCCCATGCTCAAGCTGCCTGCATGAGAAGTGGTTTATAATATGCCCATTCATTGCTCTGATGGGTCAATACATACAAAACAGCCTCTTCAGCTCCCGTGTTGCCGCTTGGAGAGTGGGTTCACAGCGGTAACAAGCGGCTTCTTCGTGGCAGTCCAGAAAAGGGCTCTGACCCCAGAATGTGGGAGCATCGGCGGGAGAGGTGGGAACGCCGTGGGACTCGTTCTGCAAAGAAAGCAGCGGCTCGCTCAAAGTTTGGGCACGGGGTTCTCCGTGCTATGAATTAGCTGCTGCCGGGATTTGGGATGGGCGTCCCAGGCCATGAAGATATCACTGAGCTGGCCCTGGTGCGTAGCAAGAGTCTCACGGTCTGTCCCTCTGCAGCGGTTTATTTTGCTTCTCGGCAAGCATCCCATGGGATTGCGGCCGTTATTCACTTCTCCCCCGGTCCAGCCAAGGGCACTGGCGAGAGCCCTTGCCAGCACCCGATTGCGGCAAATTGCACGTTGCCCACGTGATGAGGGCAGAGGATGGGCGAACAAAGGGCCTTTAAGTTGCATTAGTTATGTGAGGCGTGTTGTTGCAGACATTCAGAAGCGCGGCTTCTTCCAGTTTCGGTTGCCTCCCTCTAGCACAGCACGCCAGGGATTTCCCTTTGCAAACGGGGGTTTTTCTTCAAGCCACCTGTCATTCCCAGCCATGAGTTGCAGTAACATCATGGTAGTGTCGAAGTGAGGATTTTTGCCTCGATGGCCCCAGAAATACTCAAGAGGCCAGAATTTTTGTGGGTGATATCTTCCGATAAAAGAGATCGCCCACAAAAAGTCTTGCCTCGCGCCACAACGTCATCCTATTTGTGAGCAGAGGGGTTGCCTGCAAAATCTTGTACTCGAATGATATTCGCACCTGGTGCGTTTCTTTTCATTTTCTTTACACTGGTCGTTTTAGAAATGGGGCAGCCCGGTGAAGCAGCTCCTCTTTGGCCTCGCTCTGAGGCACCCCTTTCTTTTGCTTGGATGCTAAATTGTTTAGTAAATGCCAGGACAGCTCTTTCAGGCGCTCTTCCCTTTCGCAAGTCCTGGGGGATTCTCCAGGCCGCTGAGATTTGTTAGTTGAGTAACACAAAGAGCGTAATGTGGTTTTATAACAACAGGCTGTAGAAAGGGAGCGATCTGGCTAAGTAAAGTTCCAGCCCCAGTGGATGTGAACAAATAAAAGAGCCCTTCAGAGTTGAGGTCGTAATAAAATTTGTCGTCTCGGTTTTCAGTTCATCCACTTCCTCCCCTGTGTACCTAAGAGGCATTCATTTGCGAGCAAGGTTGGAGGGCTGTTGTAGCCAGGATAGCTCAGGAAGTATTCAAGAAGCAAGGGATTTTTGGTAATATCTTTTATTGGACCAGCTCAGTAGTTTGGAGGCACACAGTGCCCTCCCTCAAGTCGCTTTGTTCCCAGAAGCTTGACCTAGCATCTTTCCCACCTATTCAGTAGATCTAATAAAACAGATTACTGAAAAACCCAGCTCTGCTTCCATTCGTTTGCGAGGCGCTTAGCAGTGTCTAGCCGTGTATTTGGCTGCGTGTGGCTTGGTCACGTTTCAGACAAAGTGTCCTAAACCTGACCTAGTGTCCTCCTCCGATGCTGTGGACCGGGTTACCCTCCCTGCTGACCGCTCCGCTGCACCGATGCGGAGCACGTGTCAAGCCGACTGCTCGGCGGTCCAAAAGGACCGCTAGAGGATCACGCGGCGACGTGCGCCCGGCTTCTGTCTCCATCCCTGCAAAAAGGAGGCCTCTTGCTTTCCATTTCCAAACACTTGTTCGTCACTGTTTCCCTTGAAGTGCCGGGTGCTTCTCTCGAGGCTTTAAACGCACTTTATTCATTCAAGTGCCACCTGGTTCTCAGATCATGGAGAAAGGCGCCTCTGAGTTGATGCCGCTCTCCAGTGCCTGCTTCCCTGCTGAAGGGCAGGTTTGCTGAAAGAGCCTCTACCTTCCCTGGGGTCAGAGCAAGAGCAACCAAAGACCCCGCAGAAGACGGGCAGTTTGACCAAGTTTGCACCTGGCCAGGCGATGTAAAGCCTGGTTTGCTGTTTGTTCCCTTTCTGCTCCGCTGCGAGAAGCTTGTTGCCGGGCGGGAATGGGCTGGGAGTATCACCGCCGCCTCTTCTGAAAAGTCTCCCTTTGTGCAGAAGTGGCTGTGATCCCACAGTGCCTCCGGGCTGGAGGCATGCGCTGCCACGGGAGGGCAGGAGCCGGCAGAGCTCAAAGCATCCAGCGCGCCCTCTCTGAGCGCTAGAAAAATGGAGGTGAATTGCTAATAGGGTTTGCATAGATCTCTCTGCTTTTTTGCCCCATGCATGTGGGCTCCAGCTGTATTCATTAACAGGGCTGGCCCATTATTTCTAGCTGTCAGAGTGTTTAAAGACACTTGCCTTCCCTATGAATCTTTGGCAGATTCTTTAGGTCCTTGTCTGCAGACTGCGTCATCCCTGGACAGGCCGGGGTGCCCCGCTGGTGCTTTAACAATGCAAAGCAAGAGCTGCGTGGAGAGGTCTGGAGTGCAGGTAAAGCACCAGCACCCTCCTGTGGCACTTCGCTCATACAGCCACTTCCCTGCAGCCTTCGGTGCTGCAGACGGGGGTTGTGCATATACCTGGCAAAGCACCACAGGTTGGTTCCAGCTCTGCGCCTCTCTCGGGACCCTTCCCTCCAGGTCTCCCACAACACCCTGTCGGCTCTCCCGAGTCCTGCTTCAGCATCCTCCCTGCCAGAGAGGCGCGTGTCCCTACCCACGGTGGGAAACCGAGACCTAGAGGGGTCAGAGAGCTCGTTTCCATTCACGAAGCAAGTCACTGGCAGAGTTAGGAAGGGAACTCGGAAGTTCAGAGTTGTGCTTTTGACCCCAGCAGCTGCTTCTGCCCAGCCTGCATGTGCATGGATCTGTAACTTGTGTATGACTGCCGCTTAGCTTCTGTACCTGTTCTCCTTGCCAATCTCCAGAATGGGAGGAGTGGTAACGCCGGCCTCGCGGGGGTGTCATTGTGAGTAGGAAAGTCCTGTTGTCGAAACGTGCACTAAGCTGCCTGTGGAACAGGAGCAAGCACGGCGGAGTTTCTTTGCAAGCGCGTCTGAAAGGAGGAAGCCATGCCTAACGTCCCCACAGTTTACATCCATCCCTATGCTGCCCTGAGGTCCTGTGTGTTCGACTAATTGTCCTTTCCCTTCTTTGCTGTTCGCAGAGTCCCCCCCGGACAGATCCGGGCAGAGGCGCAGCATGCCCAGCGGGGTCACGGAGAAAAACCCCACCATGGAGCCCACCGCGACCACGCCGTTCCGGGTCACGGTGAGTATCTCCTTCCAACTTCATCCCCTCTCGGGGTTTGGTCTGCATCCTCAGAGCAGAGGTGGAGTTGAGGGTGACGTGTGGTGGCCTATTTTTAAGTAAACGTGCAGTTAATAGCTACTCTGAGCAGCCAGTGGACGTCTATGACTTCCCGGTAAGCTCACTAGATTTGCCACGGTGCTTTGTTTGTGCGAGTTCACCTGTGAATGCTTTGAAGCACAGCATATGCATCAGGGCGTGCTTCAGTCTGGTGCTGCACAGTACAGCCTGTTCTCCTTGCTCCTCGCTCTGAACACATGGAGGAGACGAGACTCCCTCCCACTGAGCAAGAAACAGATCTCTACTGATTTCCTCCACCATTGTCTTTTAGGGCATCGCTGTGCATCGGTGCATCCTTGTGTACAGCGGCCTATGACCGAGGTGCGCAGACACCTGACGTGTTTCAGAAGGGCGCCGCTCAGGAGTAGGGCGCTAGTGTTGCATCCCTGTCGCACCAAGGGACGGGGAAGCCCAAAGAAGCAAAGAGATTTGCCAGAGGTCATACCGTGAGCTAGTGGCAGAGCCAAGCCTGAGCCCCATGGTGGAATAGCCTTACCTGGAGGGAGGAGGGAAGCACAGCTGACAGCAAGTCCTCTACAAAAGCCAAAGGCAGACTTGGCCCAGACAAGTACCCATGCTGGGACGAGCCTCTGTGTGGCTATAGGGTTAGAGTTGTGTGCCGGATGCTATCTGTAGGAAGCCCTTGTCTTGCCTCGTGAGGTCTAAAATGAAAGGGCCAGATTAGACCTGTGTCTAGGTGCTAGGTCCCCACCTGCTCGAGTCCTTGAAAAAAGCATTAGTGGGAGAGAGGGGCTGGTCCCCTTCCTCCTCACTGCCGCATGTGAGTTATTTCTGAGGCTAAGATGTAAGTGCGTTGCACAGGTAGACACATTATTCGTTTTTCAGTGAGTCGGACAGGGAGGAACAGGATTGCTGAAGCTGCCTGACTGGTGGGAATCGGATTTGGCCCGAACCATCTTCATTTCTTCTTACATTAAAATTTGCAAGAGGTCCCTGCACTGTCCCCCTCCGTGGCCCTCGCTGGCTTAGCTCCTCTCTCTCGCATCCTGTAGATTTATTTATTTTTTTGGTAGTCTTCTGACATAGATTTATCACTTCCCACCTGTGGGACTGGCTTCCATAAAGAATAAGATAAAATCCTGGTCATTAGTTAGTTCGGGCTCCCGCTTTGTTGACAAATGGAGGTACAACAGTGGGAGCAAAATAAACTGTTTTTAAAGTAGGCAATAATGATCCAGCCAGAGACGCCAATTTTTTTAAATGCATCCTCACCCTGGACCTGCTTCTGCTTAATGAATAAGGAACATGTGTGTAAAGGAGGGCAGGATTCATAATCAGCTGAGGGCAACCTCCAGTAGTAATAATTTATGAAAGAAATATTTTCAGGTGCTTTCTAAAGAGGGCATATGCTTAAAGTGTAAACAGCCAGAGATACGGACTTGATCTCAGCGCTGACCGAGGCACGTTGAAGGGCACGTTTTCAACAGGGATGTGGCTGTTGCACGCTGCATAACACTGTGCACAGGTATTTGTTTGTACGAGAGAGGCAGAGCTGAGTACATACTTTCTCTGTCTGCCACATGGGCTGTACAGGCCTGGGCACTCCATGGGGCACTTAGCTAGAGACAGAAAAGAAAACCTAATGGCACAAACTCAAAAAATGGGAGCATCCCTGATTTTGCTTGCAAAAGTATGCACTGATGCTTGCAGCCCTGGTAGATTGAAAGAGCCTGTTTTGCATATGTAAACTCTAATTTTATGAGTGTATGTGGGCCCGCACACTCCACAGCTATCATATATGCAAGCATATGCGTATATATCTGTACTGTATCATTCATATAGTAATTGCTACCTGGTGGCCATGGCAACGGTTAGAGCAATGACTGCGCAAAAGAAGACCCGAGTTATTTTTCTGAGTGCTTATCCATATCCATATCTATATCCATATATATATATATATATATATATATACATACACACACACACACACAATTCTGAATGGATATGCACCTCGTGACCATTAGGAGTAGAGTAAATATATGTACGGTAGTCGGTGTACATATGATAGTGCGCAATACAATTGGAAGCACTGCCGTTTCTGTATAGGTAAGTAACTTTTCTTTCTCTTTTTGGCATTGCCACTGACTGGGTCTGTCAGTTTGGGGTACGTTGTTTCACTCCACTGCCTTAGTTCATAGTTTCATAGTTGGTAGGGTTGGAAGGGACCTGAGCAGATCATCAAGTCCAATCTCGCATAGAGGGGGAGCCTGGACCTGTTCGTGATGCATCTGTGGATGCATGACAAGGTGCGGTTAGCCTTCCTGACCGCGTCCCTACAGTGGCAGCCCATATTCATCTTGGAATCAATAATGACTCCAAGATCCTTTTCTGCCTCTGCACTGACAAGAAGGGAGTTCCCCAGCCTGTAGGTCTGCTGCTGGTTCTTCCCCCCCAGGTGCAGCACCTTGCACTTGTCAGTGTTGAATCCCATCCTATTCTCATCCACCCACCCCTGTGACCTGTCCAGGTCCAGTTGTAGTTCCTTCCTCTCCAAACTGGGAATAATGGGGAGAATGTTTGAAAAGCATTTTTAGACCCTCAGGTGAGGTGGAAGGCCATGTGAAATGGGAATACATTAATGTGTGTAAATTTGTGCCTTAATGCAAGCCATTTCTATATATATAGCACGTATATAAGTAAGCATTCTCCAGTTATGTATCCCAATATAAGCTAAGTTACTAATTTAGACTTGACAGCTGTAGCAACTGAACTCTACCTCATGCTAGGTCCAGAGTGTACAAACAGAGGACCTATACTTCTCCCTTTTTTGGGAGAGGTCATAGGATCAAAGGAAGTGATTCTTCCCCTCTATTCAGCACTGGGGAGGCCACATCTGGAGTCCGGTGTCCAGTTTTGGGCCCCCCACTACAGAAAGGATGTGGACACAATGGAGTCCAGCAATCAAAGGTAGTGAAGGCAATGGAAATGTTTCGGGACTTGGGGAACGTGACTGATGAGGAGAGGCTGAGGGAACTGGGTTTATTTAGTCTGGGAGGAAGACTGAGGGGGGTTGAATAGCAGCCTTCAGCTCTCTGCAGGGGGTTGCAGAGAGGATGGAGCTGGACTGTTCTCAGTGAGGGCAGATGACAGGACAAGGAGCAATGGGCTCAAGCTGCAGCAAGGCAAGTTGAGGTTGGGTATTAGAAAAAACTCTCTCCCTAGGAGGGTGGTGAAGCACTGGACCAGGTGACCCAGAGAGGTGGTGCAGTCTCCATCCTTGGAGGTGTTGAAAACTCGGGTAGACAAAGCCTTGGCTGGGATGATGGAGTTGGGGCTGGTCCTGCTTGGAGCAGGGGGTTGCACTAGATGTGACCGCCTGAGCTCCCTTCCAGCCCCCGTTGTCTGTGATTCTATGAAATACAGTTCCTATATCTAAGCTGGTCAAACACAGCTACACTTTGCAGACACAATGGGATGAGTACACACGGAGCTAAAGGAGTCTTAGACCCTTACACTGGTAGTCTGAAGAGTTAAGTTAGAGCAAAACTTGATAAGCACTGGCCCCAGCTAAATTCCTGTTCAAGCCAGGGAATTTCCAAGCTTGCAGAGCTGATCTCCTACTGGAAACATCACCTACTTTTGGCTGTTCTAGGCTTGTAAAGGAAAGGCACTGTCTCCGCTGTACAAAATAGCTTTGCCAAAAATCACTAGAACCATCGTGGGGCTTTCCGGGAACCTCTGAAGGGAATTCAGACAGATTTAAGTCCATGGCATTCACTGCTGCTAGCTATATTTCCTGTTTCTCTTCCCCTTGTTCCAACTTGTGCTACTGTAAGAAAACTGAACCCTTATTGAAGCTCCTGCCTCTTTTTCCCCAGTCGCAGCCTGAACTGCACCACTGTGACACCCGGTAGGGGCTGCACAGACAGTGTGGACTGTGTCATGCCTGCAAACACGAGCTCAGGAGAGGGGAGCAAGCAGAGCTAGGACTTTCGTCTGCACGTCCCAGCTGTCCTGCTTCTCCTTACCTCGCTGACACTGCACCTCTTCTTTCCCTACCTTGCCCCTTGCTGTCCTCTGCATCCCCCTTCTAATGGCTTCCTTAATCTCCGTTTCCTGTTCTCCACTTTGCACCTCCGCCATGCCTCCTTGTAAGCTAATTACCCGTGCTCTGCTTTCTTTCACATTTCTCTTTCAAAAAACACGACCTGGACAGTTATCTACACTGCCCCCCTCGCTCACCACCTCTCTGTGCTGCACTGCTGCCAGGTATATCCTGTTTGTCTGGGCCTGGAAACATTGATCCTTTGTTTTTTGTGTGTTCTGTTAAGTACTGTGAGCTACCTAATTAATGGCAAACAGCAAAGTCGGTGAACAGGGCCTGGGCTATTTGTTAGGATTCCCAGCAGGTGGGGCGGAGGCGCTGCATTTCTGTAACAGTCTGTGCTCAAGGTGCTGGGATGGTGCAGGCTGTGCTCAATTAGGTCTAAACCCAGAGGGATCAGCACATGTGAAAGTACTTTCCCTCTGACATCAGTCTGGTGATGTCCACGTCGCTTCCCTGCCAAGAGAACTGAATTTCTTTCCAAAACCCTGCAGTCCTCAGCTTGGTGGGTGCAGGCTGCGTGGACAACTAGTCTGTCTGATAGTCAGCTTACTTCCCTGTCTCAAACTCGGGGTGAATCATGCAGAAGAAAATAGAAAAGAAAACGAACCCGAAACCCGTGTTGCTTCTTGGTCTCTGCTATTTTTACAGCAGGAGGCTCAAACTCCCTGCACCGTGGTGAGTTGTACGTCTGATCCTCAAGCACCGCACCTTCACTGCACTGGGGTCCCTTCAGTGTTTATGCATTACATGGGAATGGGGTCCCTTTAATGCTTACGCATGGTCAATGAAAATAGACCTCTGTTTCTCCTTATCCTTGCTCCAAGAGGTGGTGTCATGAATTGTGTTTTCAATCATGTCATTCCCAATCTTTAGCCAGTTCAGGCTATTCTGTCGACACGGCTTGTCTATGGTGTAGTGGCCCGCTTTGGGCTCCATCTTCTGTAGGGAAGTATCAGTACATCGGCCCTACACAGAGTCGGGTCTAGCATTCATCTTCTGTGCAGGACCGTACTCTATCATCGAACTTCTGCTTCTGCTCAGCCCTCAGAATGTTACTTCCATTAATATGAATGGCTTCATTACATGCATAGTTTTTATGGCCACCCACATTTCAGCAGATGTCAGCCAGAAGAAATATATTCTGCCTCACCTTCCTTCATTAACCAGAAGAGGAACATTAGCAGTCAGTCCACTCCTGCCACTGGGAATAGTAATTAGTGCTTTAGTTTAGTAGTAATGGGATTATTACTTTTGAGCCTGCTGCTTGTAGGTTTTGATGTCGTAAGCTTTTCATATTTTACAGCTGATTGTTCTTCCCTGACATCTCCATCCTTCTGCTGCCGAGTCTCCAAGGGATCCGGGTGTTCGGGAGCCAATGGATTTGGCTTTTTTTTTCCTCTGTGTTGCACTTTCATTTGCTTGAAACTCAAGCCAAGGGAGGGTGGAAACACCCCCTCCCCATGCTGCAGTTTGCCAGTCAGTCCAAGGAATTGGTTGAGTTTCTGCTCAGGCTCCTGCGGCGGGTTGCGGAGAACAGGAGATGGGGGTGTGCTGGTCTCTTATTCTTTCGATGGCCGAGCACTAGAAGTTCCCTGCTTTTGAGGAGCTTCAAAGAGAAAGCCTCAGCGTCCCTGCATTTCAGTGTTTCCATCTGGCAAAGAGAAAAAGGGAGAGACTAGCTGACCTTTTCCGTTTAGTGCTTATGCTTGCATGAGTCTGCATACTCAGCGTCTGCGACATCCAAAGGGTTAGCTGTGCCCAAAGTCAGGGCTGCTTTCCAGTCTTTAAGAGGCTGTGTTTCTTCCTGCTGTATAATGTCAGGAGGATCTTCAGTCCATCCTATGATGGGAAGATCTTTTTTTCCCTCCTGATAGCCCACCGTGCTCATAGCGTTTGCTGTCAGAGCTGAGTGCAACCTCTGACGCAGTTTTATGACCCGTGGTCTGAAGTGCTTTGCCTCATCTGAGGCTGTTGTACGTTGGACCGTCCCTCACTACTAATGCAATTCTGACCGACTTGGCAGATCTGTGCAGCATAGGCACACGTCAGGACTGCGTGAGTTCCCAAAGTATGTGCAATATGTTAAAAATAAAGCCAGGCGGCTCTTATCTGCTTCCTTGGAGGCTGTTTGGTGTGTGGTTTGCTTTGCTTCTCCCTTTGTGGCTCTTTGTGGCCCAGAGTACTTCTCTATAATATTTCAGTGAAGACAGTGAAGAATTCAACATGCAGCATCCTAGTGATTGAAAGTGGCCTCCTAAGAATAGCAATAAGAAAATAGATTTCAGTGCTGCAGGCAGTGTTTCCAGCCAGCATCTGGTTAAGAAACCAGCAGTGGACATTGCCCTGACCAGTTATAGTGTACGTGAAATGGGGGATTCCTTCCTGCCCCCGAAGCAATTACCTAATATTCAGAGAATGCATTCAATTTTCCTTTTTCAGTTCAATCCTGGCCCTACTGAAGTCACTGGGGGCTGTTTTACAGGATCTGACATATCTACGGAAGCAAATCTGTCGTGGAAGCACGTCTTGGTCCGCTAAGACTCCTGCAGAGTTCAAAGTTTTGGTGCGTCTCTCTCTTACGGTTGCATATCTGCTGGCAGCAGACCCCTCCAACGAGGAATCCCAACCTGCTGTTGACAACAGTGTCTATAAAAACGGCACTTTGTGCTGTTTTTTGACTTGCTATTTTGAAAAAAAAAAAGAGTGCAAGGGGACTGACAGGATCAAGTGATTGGCTGTAAGTCCCTGGGCCCCATAGCAAGAGATGGCCATTTTAAAGTCTTGCCAAGTAGCAGTCCTGAGTTGTTCTCATCTCATGTCAGGTTGGTATTGGGCAGGGATTCACGTCATAAAGCCCCAAGGCCACAGGTGATAATAACTGGACTGGTGTTGAAAGCCCTTGCAGGGACTGGACTCCCCTCTTCTCCCTCTTGGGTCTGTCCTGAGGCAGAGGGAAGAGGTTGAGACTGAAACCTGTGCTGTTGTTTAATAAACCAAGCAGGGGGACTGGAGAGCAAGCAACCCCACTGCACACACAACACTCTGGCTCCAAAGTTAACCCACAGACCTGGCAGTGAGTTAGGACGGGATGACCCAGTGTCAGAAGGTCACTCCTTCACTCCCAGCTCATTAGCAGGCTGCCGTCTATTGACTGCTTTCATTAAAGCCTGGTCCTCTGGCTGCACGCATCTTCCTACCCAGGCAGCTACACCTGTGAAAAACTCTTGGAAAACTCCACCTACATTTTTCCTTTCAAAGAAAGAGTTTGGACAAAGTCATCATGAGTCAGATGCCTGGCAGCCTAGGAAGTAAACATGTAGCCTGTAAGCTAGGTGCTCAGTGAAATGTGCATGGAGAAGAGGAGGAAGCAGCAATCAGGACTCATGGTAGGGGTCATATCCTTAATTAGACCAACTAGATTTTTGCAAAAAAAATTCTTTAATTGCAAGCTTAGAGAACAGGAGGGTGTCTTATCAGAGAGGCAGCGACAGCAGAAGTCAGTGGTATAATTGCAGCCTCCATCTGGCCATTGCCAGGAGTGGTGACCCGTGTTGTCTCATTGTTTCCCTGCGCTCCACGACCTGCCTGCCTTTTTGGCTCTTTCCTGTACCTAGACTGCATGCTGTTTAGAGCAGGATTTGTCTTTGTTGTATGTTTTTACAGCACAGTGGAGACCTTCTCCCAGGTGCTCCCACAACAGGAATGAGAAATGATAATGTTATGTGTTCTGGTGATCTTTGCATGGGAGGTGATGGAAAGGGACCTTCTTTGACTGGAAAGATTCTTCTCAAAAGTCTTCCCAAGTCCTTGTAGGATCTGATTGCGTCCTAGTATATATAAGTGTGTGTGTGTGTGTGTGTGTGTGTGTGTGTGTGTGTGTGTGTGTGTATGTATATATATATATATATATATATATATATATATATATACACACACACACACACAAGGGAATTTTGTGTTTCTTAGTAAAAATTCAAAAAGGCTTCTGCAGTTCAAACTGTTCCAGTGTCATTTAGGTCCTTTGGCAACACGGTGCTGCTAGTTGGAAACGGGCAGACCTCTCCTGGTTTGAGTTCCTCTGTCCTGCTTGCACGCTTAATGCATCTCTTGGCACTGCCAGTATCCGGTTGGGCTGTGTTTCACAGGATGCTGTTAGTAAAGCTGAAAACTTAGCCTTCCTCCTCACTGGTTTATAATTCCCCAAGGAATGAGATATTAAGTGCTAATGGCAGGGTACCACTAAAAAGAAACACCTGGAGAGATGAAAGCAAGAAACCTCTTCTACCCTTCCCCTCCACTGAACATAATCTTAAATGATGGCGTCCCAATTAGAGCTGCTATGGGTGAGATATTAAAGGGATTCTTAAAGTTTTTGTCACACAATTTGCCATTTAGTTTCCAATCATTTTTCTAAATGCGTTCATAGAAATTATATTTTAATAGCTTGACTTTTCTTGGGAGAATTTGCTGTCCTGTATTGTGGAGAGAGCTGAATGGAGCAAACTGGTGCTTCCCTCTGCGTGAGCACCCTATCTTTAATTGAAATGTAATTGTTTACTAAACCATTCCAACTAGAAGGGAAAATTACTATCATTTTGGTCTGTGGCTGCATACATTAGAGCGCCCCTTTTACTGGGGATTGAATTTAAGGAGAATAGGAACATTATCACAGATGATATATAAACAGAAAGCTATTATCATTAAACTGTCAACGGCAACTGAATTTGGATAACGAGTGTTAGCAGCGGCGAGAAATTATATGTAAATTACTTAGAGAATTTATCTGTGGCTTCAGTCACCGTTTTGTGGAATGGGAGATGCCTGGAGGCTTTGCCTTTCTGGGCATTTTTGGGACGGGAAGCAAAAGTGCGGTCGTCTTGAGCTTATGCGGTTGCTTGAGTTTTGCAAGAACTGTTGGTGATCACCTGGCTGGCCATCTCCCCCAGATAATGCTTTGCTTTCATCACGGGATCACCACGCATGCTATCAACGTGGCTAGGTACCATGACTCCCAGTTTACAAATGGAACGACTGGGACAGGAAGAATTAAGCATCATTATCACGATCTCGCAGCCACGCCAGGACTGGGTCTCCTGAAATCATTTTCTCGCTTTCTGATTCCCCGTGCCTGATTCTGATATTAGCCTCACTGGCTTCTAATTACATCTGGCCTCTGTGGATTCCCCCCGCCGCTTCAGGAGGATCTTCTTAGGATGGATGCTGTCACATAGCGGTGAATGAGTGGCAGGTCTGGCATCCTGGTCTCTCTTCCCCAGACCAAAGTGCCCAGGTTCGTTGCCTGCATTTCCAAACTTTTTGTCACTTTTTGTTGAACTTAAAACTCTCCTTATTTCCTGTAACCTGCCTTGTTAATGTAAATTTGCTGGCATATTGTGCTGCGATGGCTTGTCTCATTCTGCGTGCGACGCACAGACTGAATTCTCTTAGGTAAGGCCCAGGAGCTAGGTTTTATGTTAAAAGAAAAAAATGACAGAAACCTGCCCTTAAACAGAAAGGCCGGTTTCTTCATTACCTGACGCTGGCTGGTCAATCAGAAAATGGAATTGGCGCTAAAGAGAAAATGAAAGACTCGGAGAGCGTCCCTGCGCTGTCCGAGTGAAGTGCAGAGATGTGTCCCACGCGGACAAAGAAATAGATGCTTTCATTTTTAATTACCTGTATTACTGGTGCCAATTGCTTTTAATTCATCAGGTGATATGAATGCTGCCCTGTGCCTTTAAAGTTTTAGCAAGTGAACTCTGAGCTGCTTCCAGCTGTGGGAGCTCTCGCAGCCTTCACGGTTAAGGCTATGTGGGCTTGGGAGATTTCAGCACAGAGCTGCTGCTGAACCCACTGCGGATTTATTATGTGCATCAAACAGGAGACAGGAGTGACAGGATAAAAGACATTGCGCTGTGACCTGTTTCACTGAAAGGACATAGCATGGCAGAGTATGGATTTTTTTCCCTTTTTGAACTGAACATGTTCCAGGGAGGTCTCCCCATCAGGGCTTGCGGTTGTCCAGTGGATGCTTTCACAGAACGAGGAGACGTGCAGACTTATCGACAGCAGCTGCTGAATTCAGACAGTGGGGCTACCTCTCTTTTAATGCATCGATAACCCTGTTGGGGTGGGCGATTCAGCACTCACGAATGGTTTGGGGTTGGGACCCCTGGAGACGCGAGTCTTTCTACACGGGCAGGGACTGTCCAGACAGCTGCAGCGGAGGATTTTGCCTGCCGTCTGCACTGCGTGGATGGCACAGGGTTGAAAATGGCCTGGCGCAGTTGGCATCTGATGGCTCTTTGGTGGCACCTGTGACTCGAGGCACTTGACTTGATGGATTGGACCCCGCATACTGCACTAACAGGTGCGCGGGTCCCCGTACTCTGTCTTGCAGCTTGGCTATCCTCAGGAGAAAGGCCAAAGAGACCATCGCTGTGCACACCACGCTGCCCTCTCCCACCTGCCCTGGGGTCTGAGAGGCTTGGTGGGCAGCTGGAGAGGCTTGCCTTGCTGCCAACTACACCAGGCTGGGTCAGGGGATGGGCAGAGGACTTCGCTTTCAAGCACTGAAATTCCCTTAAGTTTCATAGTTTCATAGTTTGTAGGGTTGGAAGGCACCTTGACAGGTCATCGAGTCTGACCCCCTGCCATGGCAAGAAAGAAATCAAGGCAACTTTAGTGAATGTCCCCTGGGATTGGAGGGAAAACATCATGGCTTTGTCAGACTGGGCCAGTCCGCACGGGGGGGTAAATCAGCACAGCTCTGGTGCCGTCAGTGGAGCTAGGCTGAGCTATACCCCTGGTTTTCCCTTTTTGCAGAGGAGAGCCCCATCCTCTTGGTCAGTTAAACCCACTGTCTGCAAAGAAATATTGGGGGGCTTGGAAGGGCGTGTTGGCGAAGAGGCTGCGGTGAGCCCAGCAGCAGCCCTGTCTGCAGAAATGTGGCCCTTGGCCTTTGGCAGGGAGAGTGGAGAGTCTCCGGTGTTGGTTGCGAAATGTTTGCCATCTTCCTTCAGGCCCAACCGCTTCCCCACCCTCGCGTAGCACAGCCGTTGTCGCCATGCCAGAAACACCAACTGTTCCAGATAAATTACCTTTCCATGGAAGGAGCCCATGGGGAGAGCATTTAAAATTTAGGCTATAAGTAGGGCTAATAGGAAATGCTAATTCACATTTCACTCTTTTGATCAGGGTGTATTGAATCATAATTACAGTAATAGCACTTGGCACTTCTCTAGCACCTTTCATCTGAAGCTCGTAATGTGCTTCACAAACTTGAATGAAGTCTGCCTTACAGCCCCCTGCGAGGCTGCCACGTATCAATCAGCGTGTGCATTTTACAGGTGGGGAAACTGAGTCACGGATTGATTAAGTGACTCACCCAAGGTCACTCACCCATTCACATATGGAAGAACTGAGATGACATGCCAGAGGTGCCCAACCCCTTTGGTTACTGGTAGAAACAAAATGTTGAAAATTAATTAAAACGGGCAAAGTCCATCTTAAAGAGTAAATTGTTTGTTTTTCTGCTGTGTTCACAGCTGAATATAAATGCCATGTGTATCAGGTCAGATATTATTTTTGGCTTCCAAGCTCAGGAAATGTTAAAATACTTTTGGAAACAAACTAATAAACCCCACCCTCTTCCTGGAATATTTTCACATCACAAAACAATTTGATTCATATAAAGCTTTAAAAAAAAAAAAAAGATTGATTTCCAAACTGTCATTTTAATAGAAATGCTTGGGTGTAATTTTCTAAAAAAATCTATCTATCTAGATAGATAGATAGATAGATGTTTTATGGAAGTATTTTGCCCTGGACGTGCAAGGACTACCACATTCTCTGCCTGGGAAGAGAAGGGAGAACTAGCCCGGTTTCATCTCTCTAAGACGAGTGAAGTGCAGATGATACACACAGACCCTGAATTTTGATCCCAAAGCCTTTGAAGACCTTAGCTGATTGCTTAAAATAACTAACTGCTGTGTGGTTGTGTCCATTTATTTACCTTTCTGTCCCGGCCGTAGGTAAGCAGTTCTGTTTCAGCTAAACGCGGTGGTGCAGTCAGCTCATCTGGCGCCTTCCCCCGCGTTGCGGGCACTGACACGGTGCTTTCAGGAGACCACTTAAATGGTGCCGAGGGCTACCTTGTGCTATTGTGGATGCATTTGCTCAACCCTGAGAGTCTCAGAGTAAGAAAAAGCCCGCCATCTCTAATGTTTTCCATTGCTTGCACTCAGGCATGGTTTTGGTGGTTAAAGGGACGGATCGAAACGCACCTTTGAGACAAGAGAAAGTGATTGCCTACAGTTCTGCTTGAGAGCTCCGTGTGACTTGTTCACCGGTTGATTTTGTCCGCAACTTCTCCCTACATCTTCAAGCTGTTCCTGCAATGTTACTCGTGTCTTCCTAGCGGCTCTGATTGCACTCCGTGAGCTGTGATCTCTTTTGTTGGTGGAGATGGCTCACCCTGAGTCCCTGCGGGAAAAGCCCGGGTGCTGCAGCAGGAATGAAGGGGCGAGCTCTGATCCACTCACCAGTGACCTCCGGTCTGTGCTCCACACTTCTCCAGGGCCGCGTGTCCCCGAAAGGTGCTCAGGGCCATGTCCAGCCCTGGGTGCTTTACACCGGCTGAGCTTTCTTTGGAGCCAGAGCCCAGCAGAACTGCCACTTTTGTCCCAAGCCAGGCACATAGGGTGCATTTACACATTCGATTAACGCACTTGAGGTAATGCACATTAAATCTAGTACCTCCATTGTGAACTACTAGGAAAATGCACGTTAACCTGGCTTAATGTACATTAACTAAAGTGCATGCTTTTTACGTGATGCTTAATGCACATTAGCTTATTTTAATGTGCATCAAGTAAAAAGCACTTTTTACGTGACACTTTAATGCGCATTAAAATAGGCTAATGTGCATTAAAGCACATGTGTAGATGTGCAAATTGGTTTGAAGCAGTTTCCTTCCACGTGCAGCACCTCTGTTTAACCCCCTTGATGTCTCTGGGGATGGGGCCCTGTGTCCCCAGCTGGGCTCCTTTCCACTCGGGCCCTTTAATGCGTCTAGTCGAGTAACTTTTGGCTGCCGGTTGGAGCGTGCGCGCGCATTAATGTGACATTGATTTCTGCATACTATTTCAAACTTGAGTTGCCATGGGAACAGGATTCGCTTTCCCCTCTCCGCTGCGTCTTTTCCCCAGCTCTGCGCTCTCTGAAAGTACGAGCTGTATCTCTCCTCCTCCCCCCTTTTTTCCAGAGAATGCCAATAATGGTTGCTGAGACATCAAGGATAATTTGACAAAATGATGGTGGGAGCTATAACGCCTTTTCCGAGGCGCTTGCATGGCCCAAGGCCCTGACGCTCTGCCAGGAGCTATCCGGTCTTTATCTCACTCCGTAATTACGCTGGATAGTATCTTACCTGCAACATCCTTCAAAACACGCAGGGAGTTAGTTCAGAAGCAAATCATGTCTTTGTTTCCTAAATATTCCTCTGTGGCGATGCCTGCCACCCTGTTGCATGGGAGTCGAGTGCTGTGGACGGCCCATCTTCCCCCCCGGCCCCGAGCTCGGGGTTGCATCTCTGTTTTCCAGCAGTGAGAGAGGCTCTTGGCTAGTTATTGCTAAGAAGCTAGGTCTTAAAGCCTTTTTTGCAAGCCTTGAGAGCTTGGCTCAAACTTCTAGCTGTGGTTGGCATGGTCCAGGTGGCAAAACTATGTCAAACTTCACTGTGCATCCTGAGGAAGAGGAGGATTCATGCCCGTGCTTCAGGATAGTCTGATTTGGCCGCAGGTTGGTAGGGATGCTGCTGCTATGGAGGAGGCGCTAGGTACTGCATGGGCACAGGTGTTACAGAGCCTGGGGGAGTCTTGGGCTCTTGTCTTGATGATAATCTCATGTGATAGGCTTCTGCTGACCTTCTGACACAGCTGGACGTGGCACATACAGCTGTTGCAGAGGGAGGTAGGGAGGGCACGAGCTTGAAATTCTGCAGCCCTGGCTTAAATTCCCCGGGCCTCGGTAGCTCTTCCCCAGCCCACAGGTATGTTGACAGGATAAATCTATACTGAAGGAAGGACTGCAATGCATAAAAATATGCCAAGCTGTTTGCACTTTCCTAACACCGTGCACTCCAGAATCAAAAAGTGCTTTGCAAATATTAATGAGACTTCCCGCTGTTCACGCGAGTTAGGAAGGTGTCCCCGCTTTACGCACCGGGGACACGGAGGCGCCGGGGTCCTCTATAATAAGCAAGGTGTCTAGCTGGAACCGAGTGACAGCAAAGCCATTTTTGCCAGCTTGTCTTCTGACTGCAGCCATATTTAAAACGCAGCTCTCTCCGGTAATTACCAAGTGATTGGAGAACAGTGAAGGAAAGAAATAAAATAAAATAAATGAGAGGTAAATCTGCCTGCTTCAATTGAGAATTTCCTGCTGGGGAACAAATCCTGCTTTAAATGTATCAAATCCACTACAAATAATTAGGTGGAAAATACGATAATCGCTGCTAAACCCTGACAACGGGGTCTGTACCTCCACCCGCCCTTGGCAAAATCTTCCCATTCAGGACGTGGTACAAGGCTCAGAAAGAAAGTGAAGCTAGGAGGAAAGAAAAGGGTGGGGAAATAGCTAGTGTGGAGATTCAGAGGGTTTCCCCGAGCATTTCAACTTACTTCACTGATTAAATATTTGCGATCTAACGATCATGGAAGGATGAGACCATCCCATGAGCTTTTGCATGTTTGTTATGTGGGTGGGGATGCACGTGAACATCTCCCCGCCTCTCACTTCCCGTGCGTGTACCGTGTCCATACAGATTTTTTATTCCTTGTCTCGGTTTTAACTAGGGGTGGAGCTTGAAAAGTTGAAAGTTGTCTCATAGCTTTGCAAAACCACCCTTCAGTTTCTGTCCTTCTAGCCCAGCGGATCCCTCCCCAGGAAAGTAGCCTGTGCTGTGTGTTATTCGGAGCAGCAGACCCCCTCACAGCAGCGCCGGTATTTGTCTGGGTTTGTCATATGTGCTAGGTTGGTTTTTTCACTGGGAATCTGTTCTGTCCCCTTCGCTGCTTCATTTCGCAAAGTTGCATCTAAGCAGGAAGCGAACCAACTGATATTTGGCTTGAGATATTCTGTGATTTTAGCTGAGATTTGAAATAAGTTTGTCTGTGTCTAAAGAAACGTATTTTCGCTGCGTCTGCCTGGGGCATGACTAGATAGTTGGTAAGGACAGGACTGGCCTGGTGTTTTTGGCTGAATTGCACTAAAGCTCAGCTTAACCTGACACAAGTTAACATTCTCGTTTGATAGCAAATGTAATTATATCTGAATACTAATGTTCCAGTTCAGTTTTCAGAAATGTAGTGAGTGTTTCTGGAGCGACTAGCATCTGTTTGAGTGAGTAACTTCTATTGCAAAATTGCATAATGAAGCCTTATAGTCAAAGGGTAGCAATCATTTTTTTTATGCTGAACATGTAGGCCACCAACTGCTTTCTAAAATTTACCATCTTAACAGCTGCTTTTATAACAGTCATGTTATTAAAAAACATATAGGATTTGTCAATCAAAATGCAGTCACTGAATGCTGAGGCCTCTCCATAAATGTGAAATGCAGCCACCAAGACAGTGAAAACGCGAGTCCTACTTCCACCATTCACTGCATCCCTAAATTTTCAAGATGGAAGCGAGCAGGAAGGCACCTGATGACTAGATAAAGCATGCGATCTGCATGGTGCTCCGGACCATAAATCGAGGCAGCAAAAGTGACTATAAAACATGCTCCTGAAACATTTTATTCTGTATCATAGAGCAAAAGTGGACTTTAAAGAGAACATTTGGGTAAACAGATTTATGGAAATGGTTGTTTCCAGGATAGGTTTGTTGCCCAGTTCGGACAGCTCTGCGCACAGATTCTGATGCCCGGGTTTCTAAGAGGGACGGTTAGTGGGCAGTCACATCCCAAGGGACCGAGGACTTGTGAGCTCCAATCCTGGCTCTTCTGCTGACCTGCCATGTAGCTGTGGATGAGACCAGTGCCATTTTACAGACGTGTACACCTTCTCTTTTCCAAGACACTTGTCTTTGCTCCACAGTCCTGCAGTGCTCACTTTGACAGCTTCCTCTGCTTTCTTGCACATGGGCTCTTTTGTCTTTCCATGGACTGGCTGTGTCAGTGCACATGTGCATTGCTGGTAATGCATGAAGAATTAGTTTAACCTAGTGCGTTGTCTCCAGAAAGCAGCGTGCTTTGTTTCAGTGATGAAGAGGAGGGATTTGGCATTATGGCTGAGCCCTAATGGTCCTGACTCTGAGGTTAGGGGTCTGGTATATGGAACCAGAAATATTGGGAACCAGAGTAATTGTAACCCGGCTGCAGTTGGTGCAGGATGCGGTGGCCTGCCGTCTGACCAGGGTGGGCTGGTAAGAGTGCATAACTCCAGTCCTCCAGTGTCTGCACTGGCTCCCAGTAGCTTTCCGGGTGCAATTCAAGATGCTAGGTTTGACCTGTAGAGCCTTAAACAGCCTGGGACCAGCATACCTAGGGGATTGCCTTCTCTCCTGTGTCCCTGAAGTCAGCCAAGAGCAGTCTCCTGCAGGTCCCATCAGGACACCACGTCCGCTTGGTCATTCTCAGCGGTTGGTCCTCAGCTCTGACAAGCCCTCCCTTTTGATGCCTACAAAAAAACAATGCAAAACGTTTCTGTTTGGGCAGGCACTTAGCGAACACAGTGAAGCCGAGGTTTATGGTTAGTGGATCTCACTTTCGTTTTGTTTTATTGTGTGATTTGTTTGCATTTATTCTAGTTGCCCTTTGCAGGTTTGGTTTCCTTTGCTGTAAACGTCCCTGAAGCTCTGTTGGGCAGGCGTAAAGAAATAAATATTATTTCCCCGCAGTAGCAGTACGATACAGAGTGAAATGTTTCAGGAGCATGTTTTATAGTCACTTTTGCTGCCTTGATATATGGTCCGGAGCACCATGCAGATCGCATGCTTTATCTAGTCATCAGGTGCCTTCCTGCTCTCACTTCCGTCTTGAAAATTTAGGGACTCGGTGAATGGTGGAAGTAGGACTCGCGTTTTCACTGTCTTGGTGGCTGATTTTGAGTTTATGGAGAGGCCTCAGCATTCAGTGACTGCATTTTTATTGACAAATCCTATCTGCTTCCCAAGGTGCAGCTCTTAAAAGCCTCTTTGCTGCTTGGAGCATTGAACGGTGCGGGTCAGGCCGTCGGCTGCCACATGCTTTAGGCCGAGTTACTTATCGCAGCAAGCAGGACACCGGGTTATATCGCGGCACCTTGTGCACAAGGTTGAAGTATGAGGAGCAGGCAGGTGGTTTCCCTTGGATGCCCTCTCTAAAAAGTCTGAGTGATAGAAACCATTAATCTTTGCAGAGTTCGGTTGCTTTTCATGCTTGAATGGGATCACCTAGAATCCAAATATCCATTGCTACCGCGTCCTATAAATTCTTTATTTTATCTGCAGTGAAATCGCAACCACATTTTAAAAGCAGGATGGACGTAATGATTTACAGAGGATATCAAGTGCTTAAGTCATTATTATGCTACAGAAAGTATTGTAGAAGTTTAGATTTATAGGACTGTGAATAATTTTCTGTCAGCTGGGGATTATCCCTTTTAATCTAAAAGGCACTCATTCTCTCTCTATCTGAGGCTTCAAAAACATTTGTCTGATTGGAATCTATTGCTCTCCATTTTAAAATAAATCTCCTGTGTATACAGTGCATAGGAGACTGTAAATGTGAAACTTATTAGATTTATTGAAAGTCAAATACTTGAAACTCTTAATGTCATAAACAGTTGCATCTACTGAACACCCTGGGGTGTGCCCTCAAAGTGCTGGGGCATGCTTCAGCTCTGCAGCTCCTGCAGCTGGGGACTTAGCTAAAGTTTTATAGTTGTAAGGTCCTCGTGGTGCTAATCCATGGAGGATGTTTCTTTCAAAAGTGCATGAAAAATCCTTCTGCAGTTTCTTAGGAGTCAAGTAATTGGTTTCCCCCCTATTGCTTTCTATCCTGGCTGGGGCTGAAAGGATCTCACGCCGTTCCTAGTGATAAGAGGGAGGAAAGACCTTTAACAAAGCTAAGATTTTGAAGAAGCGAAGTCAGTGCAGCTCCTCTACAGTGCCAGACCATCAAGGGACCTTTAAAACTGTGCTCACAATCATCCCAGGCACCTCTGCCTTTTCAAGGACAAGAAGTGACATTTATGAATGGAAGCCAGGTAATTGCCCAGCTCATGCGGTTGCTCCTTGACAGGTGCAAGTGCAGGGGTTTATACCTGCCTGCGTCCCACAGACCCTGTCCCAGCTGTCTGGATGATCTGAAGTGATGTATCAGGGCTTCAGATCAGGAAGATGCTGCTGAAATGCTAGCTGACAGCCTTGGCTTTAAATTCTGCATAGCATCTCGGTGACTCTCCACCTTTCCCCATTACTTGGTCTCCCAGTTGTAAGAGCCAGGAGGCTGAGGATACTGCCAATGATTTGTGCTAAAAATAAATGAGGGTATGCACTCAGCTTGCAGTGACTGGGGAAAATCATCTATGAGCTCAGTGTGGGTTCATTTCCAAGCCTCGTATCTGCCAATGTGCATGTTCGCCTTTACCCTGCAATGGTGTTGGGGGTGGGAAGAGAAAGAATCCTCTTTAAACATAATACAGGTGGTTAATGTGCTGCCAAACCCCTCATCCCAGCGGCCCTCTGCACTGAGATGAGCCTGCTCTACCCACTCAGGCTTCCCACGCCTCACTCTTCTTTGATTTTCCCTTCAAAGGCAAAGGGGTAAAGTGAGCCGTTCATAGATTCATAGATGTTAGGGTCAGAAGGGACCTCAATAGATCATCGAGTCCGACCCCCTGCATAAGCAGGAAAGAGTGCTGGGTCTAGATGACCCCAGCTAGATACTCATCTAACCTCCTCTTGAAGACCCCCAGGGTAGGGGAGAGCACCACCTCCCTCGGGAGCCTGTTCCAGACCTTGGCCATTCGAACTGTGAAGAAGTTCTTCCTAATGTCCAATCTAAATCTGCTCTCTGCTAGCTTGTGGCCATTGTTTCT
Source organism: Alligator mississippiensis (assembly GCF_030867095.1). Lineage (NCBI taxonomy): Eukaryota > Metazoa > Chordata > Crocodylia > Alligatoridae > Alligator > Alligator mississippiensis. The sequence continues at coordinate 64,603,788 of NC_081835.1, forward strand.
TGTAACCCCCGGGGGCGCCTTGGTGAATAAAACCTCACCAATTCCCTTCTGTGCCCCCGTGATGAACTTATAGGCAGCCACAAGGTCGCCTCTCAACCTTCTCTTGCGGAGGCTGAAAAGGTCCAGGTTCTCTAGTCTCTCCTCGTAGGGCTTGGCCTGCAGGCCCTTGATCATACGAGTTGCCCTTCGCTGTACCCTCTCCAGGTTATCCACATCCTTCTTGAAGTGTGGCGCCCAGAATTGCACGCAGTACTCCAACTGCGGTCTGACCAACGCCCTATAGAGGGGAAGTATCACCTCCCTGGACCTATTTGTCATGCATCTGCTGATGCACGATAAAGTGCCATTGGCTTTTCTGATGGCTTCGTCACACTGCCGGCTCATGTTCAACTTGGAGTCCACTAGGACTCCAAGATCCCTTTCCACCTCCGTGCCACCCAGCAGGTCATTCCCTAGGCTGTAGGTGTGCTGGACATTTTTCCTCCCTAGGTGCAGCACTTTGCATTTCTCCTTGTTGAACTGCATCCTGTTGTTTTCTGCCCACTTGTCCAACCTGTCCAGGTCTGCCTGCAGCTGTTCCCTGCCCTCCGGCGTGTCCACTTCTCCCCACAGCTTTGTGTCATCCACAAACTTGGACAGAGTACACTTCACTCCCTCGTCCAAGTTGCTGATGAAGACATTGAAGAGTATCGGTCCAAGGACCGAGCCCTGCGGGACCCCACTGCCCACACCCTTCCAGGTCGATACCGACCCATCCACCACGACTCTCTGGGTGCGGCCCTCCAGCCAATTCACCACCCACCGGACTGTGTAGCCATCCAAGTCACAGCCTCTTAACTTGTTCACCAGTATGGGGTGGGATACCGTATGGAAGGCTTTCCTGAAGTCTAAGTACACGACATCCACCCCTCCTCCTGTGTCCAGGCGTTTCGTAACCTGGTCATAAAAAGAGACTAGATTGGTCAGGCACAATCTGCCTGCCAGAAACCCGTGCTGGTTTCCCCTCAGCATAATTTGTCTTGCTGGGCTCTCGCATATGTGAGCCTTGATAATTTTTTCAAAGATTTTGCCAAGGATGGGGGTGAGACTGACTGGCCTATAGTTGCCCGGGTCCTCCTTCCTCCCCTTCTTGAAGATGGGGACCACATTGGCCCTTTTCCGTTCTTGGAGCCCAGAAGATTTGGTGGTTTCCTCTGGGTCTTGTCCTTCGAGAAACCTCACGAAGGGTGGATGACTTGTTCATAATGACCCATTATAAGACGCATTGTGTGAAGATGGGTGTCGCTGGGCATCCCTGGATGTTGCAGGGCTTGCAAGGGCTGGGCAGCCACATCCCCTTCCACTGTGTCATCTGAGATGGTGTTCAGGGCAGCTTCCTCCGTGTGACATGAGGATGGCCAGCTCTACCCCATCACACCTGCTACTTTCAAGGCCTCTTTTGCTGCCAGCCAGTGCAGCTTCCCTCCTGACCTGCTGGGGTAACGGCCGCTGACGTCCTGATTTTATTGAAAAGTCTCATGTTTTTACAATATTTTCAAAGTTCCCAAGTGACTTCCTTCCCCCTCCACCACAGCAAGTTCCATGCGAATGCCTGGCTTGTCAGTCCTCCTTTTCAGGTGGCTGCTGCCTGGGCTTGTCTTCGGGGCTGCGGGTCAGATCCAGTATGCAGAATGATAGAAAAGGAGGGTTGGAAAGGAGCTCAGGAGGTCACATCTTGTCCAACCCCTGCTCGGAGCAGGACCCAGGCATCTTTGTTCATTTCAGACCTGGTGCTTAGGAAACCAGGAGCTGGGCATCGTTCAGGAGGAAGAAGAGGCTTCTCCCACCACGTCGCTGCCACTGCACTTCACCCTGGGTCTCTGGCATCTCCCATTATAGCATCTCCGCACTCCCCTGGTCCCCCAGCATGCCTGAATCCTTTCGCCTAGCAGCTTCTGCCATTTCAGTGCTGGCCTGGCTGCCAGTTTTACGGTGTGAGCAGATGTCCACTGGGGACGACAGTGAAACCATGACACTCGCCTTCAGACAGTGATTCATGCTGGGATGTGAATCTCTGTTGACCGCGTGCAGGCTCCAGTTAGCAGGTACGACTCCAGGCGGGGTAACAGACTTGCACCTACTCCTATTAGATTCCTGGCCTGCTCAGCAAGTGCAGCAACCCGTTTCCTTCTTTCTTTGCACTTACAGGCTGGAAAACAACACTGGGGCATGCATCAAACGTGCCTGGCTGTGGCAGATCCAGTGCCGTTATTGTTCAGTAGCTCAACTGTTCTTCAGTACCTCTCTCTTTTTTTTTCCTTTATCTTATCCTGTGGCATCCACTCCAGAGCATCCGTGCTGCCATTCATGGACCCCAGATAGGCTGAAGTGGCAGTGGGATGTGAGAGGCGTTTACTCCCTTCTGTTTCGTCTGGGTTTCTGCACTGCCCGTTGCAGACTGCGATGGGAAGTGTGTAGTAAACACCTCTCCAAAGCCAGCTTCCTTTTGGCTGAAGACGGCTTCGTGTGAAGAGCCGCCTGGCAGCCTGCAATGCACTAAACCATCAGGGAGGAAACGTTCTCTTGCTGCTTATTTACTATTCCACTTGAACCTGCTCTATCTCCTGGTGTGCTGTTTGCGTCACGAGCTGCTCAGTAATTGCGATCATGGGTTTCAGTGCACCAGACCGTGCCGTATGGCGGGGAAGCGGCCCAATCTTGGGGAACGGTGGAGATTGCTGCGTAGCGTGGACTCCTACGGATTGGCAGCTCCGTACTTTTTGGACCGGATAGGAAGCTGGTTTGTTTGCATTTGGGGCTTGCTCTTTCCTCACAGACTGCGCTATGTGAGTCTAGGACTCGGGAAGGATCGCAGCTTCCCAGGTCCAAGGCCTGTCTTTAGTCCTGCGTTAGTGATAACAGAAGCGTTCCAGTCCTCTTCCCCCATCCACGTACCCCGGAGGGGCCTGCTGCTGAAGAGGGGGGCTCTCCTTCACACCTTGAGTCTTTGCTCCTAGAAGTACCATCGAGATGTCAGATAGATTTCATAGGCATCAGGGCTGGAAGGGACCTCGCGAGATCATCGGGTCCAGCCCCCCGCCCCAGGGGCAGGAAGTCAGCTGGGGTCAGATCACCCCAGCAAGGTGAGCATCCAAGCATTTCTTAAAGGTCTCCGGAGTAGGTGCTTGCACCACTTCTGGGGGGAGTCCGTACCAGACTCTGGAGACTCGGACGGAGGAGTTAATTAGCTCCCCATCAGCTGTTGACCCACAGACCTTAGAGCCTGAAGAGAGGAACTGGCAAGGGGTGATGATGAGGACCAAGGCATCTGCATTGGCCATCATCTTCACTTTGCCTGGACATTTGTTACAAGGTGCACTGATGCTCTGGCCCTAGTTTGATACCAGTTCTTTGAGGAGAGAGCAGAGGAGTACAAAGCCCTGAGCCCCTTGGCCTCTTCCTTCATTCCCAGTGCAAGCCGAGACCGTGGGGGGGGCCTGACCTGGTGAGATGCCAGAATAGTTCCTACAATGTGCAACGTGCCTCAACATCAGGAGTTGCAAGAGGTTCTCCAAGATCTTGCCAGGATCGGGCTGCTGTGCCTGTCAGAGAGCCGGTGTGGTTGCGCTTGGAGACCTGGTCTCACCTCGCACAGAAGACGGTGAAGCAGAGAAGAATAGTTTGGCGTCAGGACAGTTTCCCCCATAGCTGGTTGTCTCCCTGTGACTCCAGCACACCACCGGGAAGGCCGTCTCGCCCGGCTGCGGGGAAGTCCTTCTCGGCTCCAGTGGGCACCGCCTTCTGCAACGGGCTCTTCTCTTCAGGTAGATAACCATGGTTTTGTTCAGCAAGGTCACTCATACTCTACCTGCATGACAAGCCCTGTATCAGTCATCCCCAATTGCCCAATTCCCCTTCTCCAGCCTTCCTCCTCAATATTTATCTGCCTTGTTTGGGTATGAAATATTGACCGTGAGATCACTGCGGAACGGAGAACAAATAGCGCCGGGCAGGGCTGGGCTTGTTTTACTAGAAAATCAAAAGAGTCCAAATAGACGAACTGGGTCATTCTGGGATGGTGATTGCCCCTACCCCTCCCTGGCAGTGAGTCCTTGTCTTGTTCTGGACCCCTCGCTGCAATATCTGGTCGCCACCTTTGCGAACTGTCAGGCCTTCAGAGCTAGCTTAATGGGTTCGATGTTAATCCTGGCCTTTCTGCAGGAAAAATCATGGAGATGCAAGCATAGGTAACGTTTGCCTGGTCAGCAACAGAGGAGGAGACGGCGGAGGTTGGGGACCCGGAGTTGCAGGTGCCAAGGAGACGGGCAGCCGCTTGCTGTGAGACAGCGGGGAGAGATGTACCGGGTGGGTATTGAGCAAAGGACTTTTTCAGGCCAAGGATCAGGAAGAAGTTCCTGGCGGGGGAGGAATTTTTTGGCAGCAAAATCCCTGGAGCGTTCTGCCTGAGGCGCTGGAGAGCGGATGGATGAAGGCTTTAGAGAACAGGCTGCAGGCAACAGCCCTGCCAGGGCTCTGGGAATGGAAAGGACAAGATGTGACCCGCTCGCTTTCCTCTGTGATTTGGTGAGACTTGCCTACATTAGTCACCCACCTCCTAATTAACCCCCAATGATATCACTAAATGTCGCTCCAGTTTTCGTGCCCCTGGCCAGACCCAAGCCAACCCTTTAGCGACCTCTGTGACACGGGTGCTTTTTCTTCGTCTATTTTTTTTCCAATGGACTGAGCTAAGTATTTCCAATGACAGTGCAAATTTGATTAATCTCCACCATAAAAGGGCATTGTTGCTAGGCAACACTTAACAACACGCACTGTTTCTTGCATGCCATGACTGTTTTATGGCTTGGCTTGCAGGCATTGACTTTGTACTCCTGGACCGTTATCTTCATGGCTGTCCCTGGGGGTCTGGGTACCCGGGCACACGCTGGGCTGCAGTGCCTGGGGGAGGCAGGCCTTGCCCTCCCTTTGGGATCCATCAGTGGACGCACCGAATTTTCTTGCACATATTTTCCAGGCTGTTGGCTCTTTTTTTAATTGTGTGTGTGTGTATGAGAGAGAAAAGCTTTCCTTTTCCTCATCAAGATTTTATGAGTCGCTGAACATTGATGTTTGAGGATGCCCCCCTCTTCCCCATTCACCTGGCTTAGGAACCTCTCCTTCACCTCCACAAAACTTTCCTTTATGTGCCCCATGGGCTTGGAGAGGCAACTGACTTTGATATATGGAAGTGTCACCGTCACCAAACAGGGGGGCTTGCCCCCGTGGATGCACATACAGATTTTCAGGGATTACGTGTCAGCCTCTCCTGGTGAGTAGGTGCCCGCCTTTCTAGGCCCAGTAGTGTTAAGGTGCCTGTTTCTTCTCTCCAGCTGATGCTCTGTTGACATGTGTGAAGCCCCGTCTGCCTCCGCACCAGCATCACCTGTCTCGATCAGAGCAAATTGGACATTGGCCCGCCATCTGAATCGGAGAGTTTGTCACCTGAGAAATAAGCAGACGTGATTTCTAGCTCAGCTCGATGGGAATTTTCCCCTGGGTGATGGTGTTTTCATTTCCCGGGTAGGGCTGCAATCGATATTCCCCATCAGGTACCCCAGCGGTGTGCCTGGGCAGAATGGCTTTCGAGCACGAAGAGCCTCTGCGTGAGACACGCACGCCTGCAAAGGTGATGCGGCGGAGGGTGCTTTTTAAATTCATGGATTGAGTTCTTTATCACTTCCGACAGGAGCAAAATTGGAAGACAGTGATGGGAGAACAGCTTTTAACTTACGAGTTCAAATCAAAAGAGTCAACAGTAATAAATTATATATGATCTATTTGAAAGGAGACGCGCACACACACACACGGCACCTTCCAGCCCCCGCCTCCTATACTCTAAACAGACGTGAAGGCATTTGATCCCTGAAGGTCATTGATCTACATGAAATCCCTTGACTTGCTTGTATCCAGGAGTCCATGTCATGACTTGCCTTTGTTCTCAGGCTTGCGGGATAAACTTTTAACGCCCGCACTTACCCTGGGTTTTATCTGGTCTTTGTGCTCGCTGTTAGAGTCGAATGCAGACATGTTTTACAAGGCTAATGGTAGAGTTCTGCACAAGATATCTTTGTCATGGTAACAAGCAAATAGCAAATGCTGCCCAGAGAAGAGCTTCCATTTTATTTCAGATTCTAAAGATAACGAGGATAATTGGACACTCACTTTTTGTTCATTTAAATTAATAACATCTTGTGATTCTGTAGCATCTTCCATCCAGGGATCTCCAGCTGCGTCACAACGCAAATATTAATTACTTGCTGTTGCAACCCGGTACCCAGCAGTGCTAATTTTGGTTTTCCCTCGTTCTCTAATGCCAGAGGCTGGACTGTGCCATTTCACATTTCACGAAGCCACCCCTTTTTTGTAGAGCCTGCCACACAGCATTCCCCAGTATAAGCTTGTGTTTGAAAGTAAGCAGCTGCAAAGGAAGCCTTTAGTTCTTCTCACTAAAGGCCCATAGGGAATGTGGATGGGATGCTGGGCAGTTCACCTGAAACTCCAGACACCCTGAAACGATGGCTGTGAGACGCATGAGCTGTGCCACCTCTTCCCGCTGGCTTGCTAACTCTGAACAGACCCATGTATGACAATCCCATGATGGATTGAGGTATGCTGGAAAGGGGAGAGTCCTAAGCAATAGAAATCCTGCTGTGAACAGTCCTGCATGGAAAAAGTTACTTGCATTTCAGAGTAACTTGGACTTGGGTGTTGTTCTGGTGTCTTTCATGAGTGCAAATGGCTCTGGGAACGGAGCTTTGCTTATGGGCAGAGTATAGGGTCGGGAACGGACATTGCATAAATCAGCTTGACCCAAATCAGTTAAGTCTGCTACTGCCTTCAGCCAGGTTTATCTTAAACCGGTTTCAGCCATTTTCAAACTGGTTTATGTGCACTGAGTGTCTGTTCTATTACAGGTTTCAACCAGTTTCTGATCACTTAAACTGGTTTATGTGTAATGTCTGTCCCTAGCCCTGGAGAGCATCGTTAGTCTTTAGCTGTACTGGAGCATGCATTTCATTTGGCTCCCTTTTCAAATATCATCTGAAAGTTTAGCTTCACAGCGTATAGTAGGGAAGGACTCTTACCCCCTCATTATTTACTCATAAATTGGGAGCATTTGGGAACCTCCATCATGTACTGGGCCACATTATGCTGGGGCAGTGGAAACCCCAAACTAAACGGGGATTCCTACCTAAAGAGCATATGGTCTCAGTAAGAATCTGAGACTCAGCTACCAAAGTGATTGAGCATGATACGAATTCAAGGTAGACACGTGCCTTATAGGCTAACTAAATAAAATGTAGAGAGAGCATAAGCTTCCATAAACTGGAGCTCACTTCATCAGATGCTGTGAAAGGAAAAGCTTATGCTCACTTTATCTCTTATGTAGTTAGACTGTAAGGTGCATCTCTACCCTGCCTTCTGCCTGACTCCAGACTGGCATGGATAACCACCTCTCTCTGCTCATGATATGAACACCCAGAATAAAATGAGACCCATCCCAGTTAAGAGACCTGCCCAAGATCGTAGAAAAAGTCACTTGGACTTGGATGTCTGCCCTGACCACAAAATCATCTCCGATCTAGAAACTGGGCATCCTGTGAACTGTCTTAGACCTCTGCCATAGCAACAAGTGCTTATTAAATTATGGCTGGCATTTTGCTGTTTGCACGCCCATCTTTTTGTTACTTTGAGTAACTCATGTATTATAAAAAGCCTTTTAAAATAGATTCTTGGGTTCACTTAGTGATGTGGGAGTCAGAAGCAAATTCAAAACTTACTTAGATTTACCAAAGCAAAAATCAGACTACGGTTTGTGCTGCCCTCAAATCTCCACTTGGCTGTGTCCATCTGGAGTTGTAACTTGTCCAGTGTGAAGCACATGTGGAAGGACAGAGCTTCGACTTCTCAAAGACTCTGATAAATACCCTCTCTATCTGCTCAGTATTTGTGTGGGATGCATGGAAATGCAGGTATTAGATGAACCTCAAATATGGCTTTATATAGTTTTATGTTCCTGTGGCTCTGAGCAGGCTATAAATATCAAGGTGGATGGCCCAAGTGGTTAAAAAGAGAAAGTTCTCTTCCCCCAACTCTAATAAAGAGATGATATTTGATTTCATGCTCATCTTCCTACATTTCTTTTCCTACCTATGGTGTCTTATCTGCTTATGAATGGGTTTTGTCCAACTGCATAAGGAGCAGGAGCTGAGATTTCATCAGCATTAACTGTCCTGTTTTGAAGTTTGCCTGTCTCATTTTCTGAGGCAGCGGCTGCTTCAGTGGATAAAGATAACAGCCACTCCTCAAAGGACCGCGATGCTTTTTTTTCCTCCTCTGGCACGCTGTACTAGTTTCAGGCAGCTCCCCGGATTAGGACCGTTCTGTTCTGGGCTTGGGCTGCATGTGCGGAGACAAAGCGAGTAAAGCAAGGCCCTGCACTTTTATACAAGCTAAATCTCTTGGTTGCGCAGCAGGGAACCGAGGCATCTTTGTATTTCTGGGTTAATGCATCTCCGTGCCTGTGCTCCCTGCGCAGGCATCAGCCTGGATGGCAGCTCTCTAGGCAACTTTGCAAGATGCATCGTGCATCTGGCCAGAGTTGGATGGATGCCTCTTTCTCAGGCAGCTTTTCACTGCTGTCCTAAGGGCCGTAGTGGTAGGACCAGGCCATCTGGTGTGTGTTGGACAAGAGTCTTTCTTGGTTGTACCTGGTCCTGTTACTGCATGACATGCCCAATGCTGCTTTTTCCCCACCTATCAAGCCTTGACAAGAGTCAGCCGGGCTGAGCAGGGGCAGCATCTCTGCTGACTGCAGGGGGAGTGCTAAGCCAGATATTTGCAACCAGGGTGTCACGAGCTCCTTTCAAGGGTGCCACAGGGGGCTGTGCAATGTTAGCACTGCTAGGGGTGCAAACGTATTTCCCGAGATAAACCCAGAGATTTCCAACAGAAATTCACAGCCGTGGTCTTTGCAACAGAAGAATTGCTTGAATTACTTTTCTGTAGTCAAAGAAAGAGTGAAAGCTAGGAGCTAGCATTTTCCAGGGGGGGTGTCAAGTCTAAAAAGACTGAGGCCTGCTGTGCTAAGCATTCACAGCATGCTGCAAGGCATGGCCCTGAGTTTGGTGCATCCTAACAGAGCCGTAGCCCCGCTGCCTACCAGAAGTGCCAAGCAAGGTGGCCCATGGAGCAAGTGGAGACTTGCTGCGGACACAAAGGGACATTGCTACTGAGATAAAGCAGCAGATTTCTGGAGGGAGAGAAACTGTCTGCTGTAACTGTTCGGTAGCATCACAGCCTGCAGAGCCCACAATGAATGACAGCGAGGGCGGGGGCTTCGAGACATGAGTTGTAGTTTCTCTTGACTTTCCCTTTGGCGGTTTTTGGAGAGATCCTGATTTTGTGCATTGTCTTATGTATTGTGGCCTGCTAGCTGTCTTTGTGCGTCTCATCGTCTTCTTTTTAAGGCAGTAGCAAAACGGGTCCTTGTGTTTGTTTCTTCATAAGCTCGCCCCATGGCGGGAAGGTAGGGTAGAAAGAGCCCCTGCTCCCCGGGGCTCTTGGTGCACGATGAGCAGCGCACAAAGGGCAGCCGGACACATTAATCGAGCTATCAGCACCTCGCAGCCAGCTGCAGTAACGCTTGGGAAGAGGAGGGGGTAGTGCTGATGGATAGACATTGCCCTGGTGTAGACACTGGAGTCCAAGGTCACAAACAGAGAAGCAGAGGGTCCCGTTGTTAGCTCACCGTGAAAGCACACCAAGCATGCAAGGTAAGTAGCGCTGCCTGGGGCAGACTCACTCCTCTGTCCATGTCTGAGTTATCCACGCTATCAAAATCAGGGAAGATAACAGCTCCCCACTTCTGCAAAGTTTCCTATCTATGAATGATACACGCTACGTAAGTGAAAAGTGTTGTTATGGTGTGATAATTTACCAGCATTAAAATCTCTGACATCTCATTCTCCCAATGAAGCCGGCAATGAAAACTGAAAATGGCACAGTGTGAACTCCTTCTGGTGGCAATGAATGTAAAAAACAATGGGAAACAGAAGGGATGTAATGTCTTATTGCAATCTTAAATTCTAATTTCCAAGTCCTGCTCGACTCATCTCACAATTGTCAAGATGTGAAACGTTAAGATAGTGGGAGAAAGCCATGATCATTTGTTACAGAAAATACACGTTTTCCTCCCTCTCCATTCCCTGTCCAGAGTTAAAAGCTGTCACTGGATTTTAAAAATTGTCTGGATAATGTTATGACATATATTTCTAGCTAGGCTGGCAGAGATAAAAACAAGCCAGTCTCTTGTGTCCAGGAAAAAGCTGATTGCCATAGGAGTTGGGGAAGAATACACAATCGGCCAGTTGCAGTTTTTCCTTTGGCCTCAACATCAGGTATTGCCCGTTGCAGGTTACCGGATCTAATAGAGAATTGGTCCGATTCGGTGCTGTAATCAAGAGATCATCGCTGCATCTTTCCTCCAAGGGAAGAGCAAAAGGAATAATGATGCCAGGAAGATTGTATGACGTGGCAAAATGATTCCTCCTCCTCCCCACAGCGGTGCGAGGAAGGCAGCGAGCGGACAAGCTGAAACCGCTGCACAGACTAAATTCTCTTGACTCCATAGGCAGGTGAATCTCGCCCGTTGGGTGTAATGTCCTTGCCTGCATGCTGGAAGGACACGACGATGAAGAGTAATATTAGCAAGTCAGGGGAGAGTGGTAGGGGCACAAGCAAGCCTGTAGGCAATGGAGGGAGCATAAAATCAGATGAGACTTCATGAAAAAAAAGATCCCGGGTTTATGGCTCCCGTTCCTTTTTGGGGGGCTTTCCGCTACTTCCCATCAAGGAAATGCTGCCGTGGCTTTTTTTCACAATCCAACAGGCTTGATGGAAAGGTGAAAGGGCTCCAGCATCATCTCCTTGCAATCAGGCCACTGCATCTGAAAACATTATTTGGTTCGTGAGTACGATGTTGCTCTTCCTTGGCCGTGGGGCAAGTCAGAGACGCTTCTGGCTCTCTGCGTCTCTGGGTTTCTTGACACTTGCCAAGTAGGGAGTCCCTTTGGGGCTAGGAGCTTGCACAGGACGTGGCCGCGGGGAGATCCGATCTGCCCCGTGGATGGGGTGTGGAGGGCAGCGGGTCTCCATCTGAAACTGGACAAAATGAAGGGCTGTGCGTGGCTAAGTGGCACGTCGTTCTTCTTGCCAACAACTTCCCCGGGGCGGGGAGGCCTAGGGGTGCATGTAGGAGCCCCTTGAAGAGACTGCAGCGCAGATCCAAGGATGGACTAAAACAGGTTGTAGGCTCAGGGCTGGGGCAGAATAGGAGCCTGGCGCAGTTGCCTGTGTGAAAAGGTGATGGGGTTTTTGCTCCTTTTTCCTCGTGCACGTGAGAGTCCCTGTGTGGGCCAAGCAGGCTGCCCCCCTTCGGTGCACGAGGGAAGCCCCCAGAGGGGTCTGGGCTCAGACGGAGAGACAGGCTCGGTCTCCGCTAGAGCAAGAGCTTGCCAAGCTCGGCCAAGGGACTCGGCCTCCCCTCTGACTGCCTGGGCTCCTATCCTTGCATTTTTGGTCCTTTCTGAAATGCTGCATTGCTTTCCCAGACCACCCTGCCTGGACCCCGTAGCCCATTCTCACGTAAGTGCCGGGCACCATGGCCGTGTGATGGTTTTTTTATGGCCTTACTTAGCTGAGAGATTAAACGTGATGTTCAGATTATGTAGGACATTAACTCTGAACAATGAGCAAAAAAATACAGTAGCAGCCCTGCTGTGAAGACGTGGAAGGCTAGCTTTGCTCTAGAGCACTGCGGGAACCACGGCTTCAGGTGGAGGTGGGACGGGGGAGGCTGCCCAGCGTCCATCCCTCTGTCCAGCATCGAGCTGCTCTCTCCTCCCGGGTGACCTGCTCAGGAACGGCACGTTTCTGGGCTGCAGGAGCGGAGGGAGGATTTTTTTACACATAGCTCCGTGGAAGTCCCCTGACCTGGCTGGGGGCTTTGCAAGCAGGTGAGTCCGTGATGATCGGTCTCTTCGTCCCGGTCCCGGGTGCGGGTCCGTGCCGGAGCCTGGCAGGCGGTCCGTGCAGCGGTGCCAGGTAGCGCCGGACAGGACCCCGAGTCCTAGCTTTGCATCTCGCCAGGAGTTGCAGCGCGCTCGTCTTGTCTCTCAGACAGTATTTTTATGTGAGCTGATGGTTGCCAAGGTAACGGAGGCTTAGGGGAGTCTCGCGTCGACGTAGCTCCCTGGCCTCCGCGAGCGGTGGGAGCAGATGTTGGATGGAGCCCGCGGAGCCGGGGCTGACAACAATGAGCGACGCTTGCAGCCGTTGCAGATGAAGGGAGCTGGAGAGAACAATTTGCTGAGCCGCGCTTGGGTGTGAAGCAGCAGGTTCAGGGCTCGTGCTCTCTCCCCCCCTTTTTAATCTTTTTTTTAATTTGATTTTTTTTTTTTTTTTGTTATAATTTAGTATTCTTGTCTCACCCCACAGGGGTTCCTCAGCCGCCGGCTTAAAGGCTCCATCAAAAGGACAAAGAGCCAGCCCAAGCTTGATAGGAACAGCAGCTTCCGGCACATTTTACCTGGCTTCAGGAGCGTGGACAATGAAAGGTAAGAGGACGCTCCTGTGCGCGGACGTGCGCGTTGCATGCGAATGGGGGGTTGCTTTTCCTGGGCTGCACGCATTGTGTTCGGAGCAAGGGCCAAACATGCAGTCGAGGTTGGTTTGCTTCGTCTCAGGAAGGAGGAATTTTAATTTGCTGAAGTGTGCACTGTGCAAATCCCCCCCCCCCCCCCCTTTTCAAGTCAAATAGCATGTGGTCAGGAGCCCATCGACTTGATTTTTTTTGTTGTTTGGTGTTTTTTTTTTTAAATAAATCCTAAACCCAGGCACCGGCATGCAAATAGCACGTAGATGCAGCTGCCGAAGCCTAGTGATGTGGATGAGGACGAGAGGGAGGTGCTTGCAGACTGTGCTACATTAAGCATTACTGGGTCACACACTCGGTGAACAATAATATTTAACAGTATCAACTGTAATCTCCATAAATCCTCTTACCTTTCCCAGCCCTGGACCCCCTTCGATTCATTGGGCTGGATTCTCAGTATGTGGCTGGGCTGGGTTTTTTTCCGGCCGAGCTATGACAGGATCTTTCATTCGGGAGAGGACGTGTTGCGGGGACCGTGCGGATAGATCGGAGAGCGAGCGTTTGACCCGGGCTGGCTAGCGGGGAGGCAGATGGCCACCAGAACGAGACGGGGTGAGCTCCATTTCTGATCGGCACTTCACCCGGAGCTCGGCGAGGTTAGAAAGCAAGATGGCCCTTTATCTGCTATGTAAGTGTATATGCCGGAGCGTTCCTCTCCCTCGTTCCCCCACACACAGTGACGCATATTGTCTAGCTCAACTTATATGTAAGCTGGCACTCGCAGATCGAGGTCAGAGTCGGGCCGGTCTGACTCCGTTAGCAGCCGCGGAGACAAACCAAATGTTTGCTTGTGAAAGGGGGACCTTTCAGCCTCAGTGCGAATCTCTACGGGGAGTGAAACAATAGTAATAAAGTGCCAAGAAAACGCCAGGCGTGAAAAACAGTGAAGACCAGACGCGGAGCAGGATGTAGACGAACGGTTGGAAACGTGCTGTCGCGGCTTTGCCGTGGCCCAGGCGTTGCTTTGGAAGCCGCCGTGGGGGCGTTTTGGGTTGAAAAGCCAGTGGCAACTTTCCCGTTGGGTTTCGTGTGTGTGTTTGGGGGGCGGGGGGTGGAGGGTGCCATCATGTTTTGAAGCCCCCGGGTGCCAGCCGTCCGCCCGGACCGTTCTGTAGCGGGGCTGGCGTTTCCTACAAGCATCTCTCTGGATTGTGAAAGTGAAAGGGTTGTGCCGGGCAGCGCAGAGCAATATTTCAGAGCAGCGCGGGTTCGCTGCCTCGGCTGGGATTTTTGCAGAGGCTTTAAGTAGGGCAGCGTGTTGTGCGCGGAGCCAGGCAGGCATCGCCGAGGCATCAGGGGATGTGCCTGGAGAGCTGCTGCTCTGAGCAGGAGAGCTGGCAAATGCGATGCTGCTTTCTCTGTACCTCGAAAATCGAGCTGGCAGGCTCGTTTCTATATGGGAATCGGCTGTTTTCGGCAGCTTGGCAGAGCAGGCTACAGTCTCCAAGATGTCATCGCAATTTCAGCCTCACAACTTGCGTGCCCTTTCCCTTTTGTGGATAAGTTGCTCTTGCAGGGCAAAAGTGCCAGGGCGCCCTGGGCATGAGTCTGCTCTCGGTTTGACCCAGACCCACCGCAGCCCTGGTGTTCGCAGGGTCGCTGAGCGGCCGTTGGAGGGTTTCGGAGCAGATCAAAACAGGCAGGGGAGATTAAAGGTGATATTAGGTAGCCCCGAGCACCACCCCGGGGAGTTGTGTGCGTGTGAGCTGAGGAACCGAAAACTACAGCCTTCTGTTAGTGCAGGTGTCACTTCTTCGCCTCTGTGCTCTCCCTGGTCCGTCGGGGTCCATCTGATGATAGCTTTATTTTGATCGCTTTGAGAGCAGGCTCAGAGGAACAATTTAAGCAAATAACATTTCACATAGGGCACTGGCACTTACAGAGGTGGAAGAAAGCACATGGCGATATCTGCCAAGCCCTTCAGCCACACCCCAAGGGTTTCGTTGTGATGGTTAACCCTCCTGAACACCCCCGTGTCTCCAAAAAATGCAGTAGGTGGGGTTTGGGATGCGCGCATTTCAGACCACGCTTCCTCCTTGGGTTTTGTGAAATGCAAGACATCCTTCAGAGGAGCATCTTGGTTCAGACCATTTGCCTTTTAAACATGCGATTGTTGACTGCACCGTGCATCCAGGCAGCTGCTCCCCGATTTCCGTTGTGTATGTGCAGTAACCGTGCACTGTTTGTGGGTGTCAGGACTTCACAGACTTCATACAGTAAAGAGGTGCCCTGACACAAAGGAGCAGTGAGATGCATATACTTGCAATCCGTGCGGCTGCAACGTTTGGGATAGCAGATCATGAAAGATTTTCTTACTTTGCTTTTGTGTCGCGACCTGTGCTGGGAGTTATGCCTCTTCGCTCCTTTTCTCCTTTGATTCTCACATATCCTGCCTATCCAGCTGCACGCAGCGTGTGGATGAATAGATAAAGTGTCGCCTACGCATATACGATAGCCAGCTAGAAGATGATTTGCGCACGATACGCACATACAGCGAAGGCAGGGAGATCTAAACAGATGTACCATATGTCTTTTTTTTACTGAGGAGGATCTGGAATAGTGCATGGGGGCAAACGTGAATAAATGATGTAAGTGCAAAAGCAGCAAGGGGTGAAGTACTGGAATAGGGGGAGAGTGTGAGATTTATTACAGAATTAAAAAACCAAACCAGAGCCCATTTTTGAACATGGGACATATTGGCAGGGTTTCACTGGTGCTGGGGCAGAGTTGTCTCGTTAATGTGACATCAATTTGACATCAGCAGCCTGGCTTTTTCAGACTTCCTCTTGGTCAAGGAGAGCTGCTTGGGCACTGCTTTGAGACGGCTGACAGTTGGAAACGTGTGCTCCTTCGTTGCCTGGGGCTTACGTGGCACATACCAAGGTTGCCATTTCCGCTTCTGCTTCCACTTCCATTTCCTGTCCACGTTGCTATTGCCAGGCATTTATTTGTGAATTTAGACCCTGCTGGGACTGTGTTTGGAGCAATGGAAGAAGCTAAAGGAAGTATATTTTAGTAAAATCCAGGCCAGCGGTAGAATATCTGACAAATCCAAAGGCCTGGGTAAGAAAAATATACCCTAGTTAGGCAGACAAGGCATTGATTTGTAGCAAAGGCTTCCTGCGTTCCTCGCCCTGCTGGATTTTGCATTGGCGGGGAAGTGGCAAGAAGCAGCTCCCGCCTGCCGTGCTGTAGGTTTGGAAAAGGTGTGCTGAGGGGATGTCGGGTCAGGTAAGAGCTTTGCCTCGCAGGCCAGATTTTGCCATTTTTATTCACCCTCCATACCTTGTTCTGCGAGAGACCCTGTTGATCTCAGTGGGACGACTGATGGTGTACGGTAGTGCTACCGAGCGTGAGCCAGCGTGGCAGGCTCTGACCCAATCCCAACATTAGGCTGGCACAATCAATTTGTAAAAATGCGAGGGCTAAATGAAGTCTGTGGAAAGAGCTCTCCTGTCAATTTGTTGGCTAGTCAAATTGCTCATTAGAGCTAAAGGAGGGTTCATTCAGTTAAAGCAGCTGTTTGTTAACAAGGTTTCCTGCCTCTTGATTTATTACCGTGGCTGACAAAGTTTTATCGTGGCACGCCGAGTGTTCATCTTCGTAGTGGCCTCTCCAGATCCAGCCACAAATCAAGCATTTGGCACATGGCTGTCCTTAATTGGACCCACATTTCTACAGCGACGTACGTGACGAAGGACACTGTCGAGGACAGATTTGGGAGAGCGGAGCTGGAAAACCCAGGGGGTTAGTTTGCTGTGGTCGTTAATGACTGGTCCTAAAATATTTCTGATGGCTTTTGCAATGTTGACCTTTTAAAAGCATGTTCTGCACAGGACTGGGAGAAGAGTTTGTGTAGGATTTTTTAAACTGAAGTTTATAAGCAGTGGGATTGATCCTGCTTCCTCTGAAATCTGTGTCAAAAGTCCCCTTGATTTTGGTGGGACTGAAACGGGCCTTCACTGTAGAGGGGAAAGCTATCTCTCTGTTTCCCTTTGTTTGGTGCAATGACTATAGACAGCGTCCTGAAGACAGAGCTTTACCTCGTAGGACTGGCTTGACAGTCTCCGACTTCAGGTGCAAATGACAGTCCATAGCTGCTGGGTGGTCGTTTAGTGGAGGATGGGCCATGGTGGTGGGAGGCTGGATTTACTGGTATGGTCATCAAGAAATTGAGGACAAAGAGTGCCCTCCGCTAACTGGCAAGGCAGCCAAGCTTGCTAACATCAGGGCAGGCACGCTTGGTCTGTCTTTGAGCTGAATTGCAATAAAAATGGAAATAATTAACCATCTGTTGGTGTGCGACATGCCTACAGCTTTCATCCCGAGCAGAACAAGCTGTCATGTCTCCTGATGAGGGTGCAAGACAAGACCCCCATTTGGCCACCAAAGTGTTTTTGGAAACATTGTCGTTGTCACAAAGGTCACAGAGCAGGGTCTCGTCACTATAAAGAAGGACATTTAAAAAGCTCACCCCGTCCTAGTGCTGGCAAAGACACCGCATCGTCAGCAAAGCCGAGGGAGGTTTTCTATGGTTGGTACAGGCACAGCGCAGGCAGAAGTACCGTGAGTTTTGCACCGCCCTACGCTGAAGAAGCCATCCCGAGGGGGACAAGCTCTTCATGACTCGTCCCAGCTTCTCACGTGAGCTAGCAAGGGAGCTGGGCTAGCTCGTATCTGTGCATCCACCTAGTTCTTGGGACTACGATGAGACCTGCCCAGCTCCTTTCCTTTAAACAACCAGAGGGCTGTCTGGTAATGATACCGTTCAGGCTTTCCCAGGTCAGGGCGAATTCGAAGCGACTCCCCAGAGGGGAAACAGGCTGAGTTTCTCTTAATGGTGGACTAAACTATAAGCCCACGCTAGACTTTTATTTCAGCAAGGGGAGGCGCATTTTAAAAAGGAAGAACAAACTTCAGAGGTAGTAAATCCCCATAAAAGACTAACACGTAGATGTGGTTTTATTCCGAATGGGTCCCGGGAGGGTTCATGGGCTTTGGGGGGCATGCCTGTAAGGGTTTCACCACTGGAGCTGGGACTTTGGGCTGGGGATAGTTTTCTTTTTACATACATGGATCATAGTGATTTGAGTGGTGGCGGCAGCTAAAACTCCACACAGGACCAAGTCCCTGGACTTCTCACCCCATATTTCCTATTTGCAGCTTAGATTTATATTTACCTCATTGGAAGCTAGAAGCAGGCAGGCGCTAGGACAGTTGAATCTTCGTTGCATGAATACACTCAGATTTTACTGACCTGGTGAGATGTAGTTTCTTTCTTTTTTAATTTTTTAGCTTCATTTTGTCTGGCTCTTGTTATTCTGGGATAAACCCTAAACTGTGTAATTACAATATTGATCTTTCCTGAAGATACTATTCTGCGTGTGCCTGGAACTCGTTTAAAACTGAGATGCTCTAAATTACTGAGGTTTGTGATTATTTTGCAAGTTTCTCTGCATAATTCCAGGAGATAACACGCCATTTATGCTTTCTCTTGGCAACATGAAAGTTGGAGCATATGGCCGATTGTTAAATGAGCCTCAGTCTTGGAAGGGATATGGTGATGAATTAATAGCACCAAAGACTTGCACTAGTGTTATTCTCCCCCCCCTAATTTATTTTCTCTATTAAAGCTTTTTATTTGCTACCCCCAGAGAGGGAAGTCTGTGTACAACCCGTGAGCTACGAATTCCTAGTCCTATGCTAGAGAGGTCAGTTTTGTGGGTTTTCAAACACTCGAAAGGCTCCTTTTTATCCAGCAACGTATGAAGTATGTCATTTAAAAAATCTGCGCCGGGTTAGTAAGCTAAGCTTATAATAGCGAGATCTTTTTAGATCAAGTTCTTGTGTGTTTATTCTTCCAGAATATTATAAGTCAAGGTGAAATTAGTTGGGCTTGATGGGAACGTGGTGGCCTCTGCCCTGGCACTGCAAAGTCTCAGAAATTAATTTTATTTCCTGTGCAAAGGAGGAGGATTCACAAGGCAAAACTAGGCCACCGGCAGCCCCCAGAACGCATGAATGGCTTTCAGACCGGTGCTAGGAAGTGCGATTAGTGCGCTCTCTCCTTTTGCTACCGACTTCAATAGCAGTAGCCGGTGAGGTTTTTCAGGCAGGTAAAAGCAGGGAGCCCAGTGAAGAGGGGACTAAGGCCTGCAAACAGGCCCACGGTTTTCATGATGACAAGCCTACTTCCAGCAGGCGTTGCTGAGGCTGTCAGACGTGGTGGAGCCCTATATGGAAAGCATTTAGCCCTATCAACAGCAAGGGTTTGAAATGCAAAATATAATTTTTTAGGACAGTAAGGAACAGGGAGTGTTTGGCAGATAATAGGGCCTGTTTATCATGCACTAGATAGTGTCAGCTCCCACCCTCCAATCAGCGAACAATAATGTGGCGGAGATTCAAGGACAATCACAAGATTGCTGGCCTCCTATCCTACCTGCATTTATTTCAAGGGAACCTTGTCTCGAAATATGCAAATCAGCCTTTTAATGCGATTCCTTTGCAAAATATTTCTTGAACCAGAAAGTTAATTACTGGTCTCTAATTAATGGTTATGTTGGAAGGCTCGAGCAAAACGAACAAGAGAAGAGTGTTACAGAAGTACAGGAGGGGACGCTCGCTTTTCTCCACCGAAAAGTCACGTTGCTCGTGCTATTAAGTAAACGCAGAACGTGGGACCTCGAGTACTGAAAAAGCAGTGTTGTTCTTAATAGGAAGGGGTTGTCTGTAGCTTGATTTCAAAGGGCAGTCCCTTGTAAGGAAGAAATACAAATCGTCAGCTGTGTAAGATGCGCTAAACTTGTCCTGCACTGGCAGCCTAGGTTTCTCCCATGTCGACAGTGGCATTTATTCCCCTCTGGAATTGATCTGATGCTGCGGTTAATGACGGATGACGGGGGCACCTCTTGCTTAAGTTAAGTTTCCTGGTTGGAGATTCATTGCGGGAGCGCGGCGTGGGGAATTAGCAGCTTCATTCTTCATGAGTAACGACACCGGGAGCGTTTGTTGTCAGGGTGCCGGGGAGCGGAGAGCAGCCCGGTATCAGCATTGCGCGCCTTTCATTTTTTTTGACTGAGGGAACCGAGTGCAGGCGGTAATGAGCTTGGAAGGGCACAGATTGGTGCTCTTGTCACTCCTCGTAGGGACACGGTTTTTGCACGACTCCCCTCGGGCAGTACAGCACCACCCTCTGCTAATGCCAGCTAATAACCTCGGGAGAAGCTGAGACCGGCTAGGAACAACAAGGTGCTCTCCCAGATCTCCCGAGGCAATGGTGGGTTGTGCGTCTTCCCCTTGTTAAGGCGGCCCTGCCTGGGCGTGTGGGTGTGTGCGGGCACACGAGCGTGCGCCAGTGATGGGTGTGCGAGGGAAGCCCGTCTGACGTTCACGCAGAAGTAGGTGGGCGCTTCCTTTCCATTCCTCGTGCAGGTTGACTTCCTGCTCCAATGGGGAGTTTATATCCGGTGCGTTTGAGTGAAAGGCTGGGTTTCTCCGTAGCCCATTTTTCAAGCCGAGCTAGATTATCCCAGGGAAGGAAGAAAAACAAATAAGTGGAGGGGGTAGGGGGAATGAGTCTCCCCTTCTGCCGTTTGTCCCCTTTCCAATTTCCTAGCAGCCCGAACAAAGCGGCGCGCCGTGACCCCATGGGGTGCCCCGCTGACACTTTGACTTGACTGGGAGGCATCTAGCAAAATGATAAAAACCCTTCCTACTTCGCCATATGCAGTGCGACTGTGATAATTGGCTTCATGCATCTTACAATTAGCTTGAAAAAATATGGTTTGCATCCCTGACCTTCTCTCCGTAAGCAAGGCCATTGTTTCAGTGTCCTGCTTAATTACAAAATATAGAGTTGTGCGAGGATATAGATGATACCCTTGTATTGTTGGCTGTAATTTGATGAGACATCATAATGGGGAGTTTTCATACCGAGGGCACCGAATTAGCGTAGCGTGAAGCTACATTTCTCCAAACCCACTGAATACGGGAAAGTTAATTCTGTACTCTAACTTTTGCACATTTGTAATCAAAGCATTGTATTGCAGCTGCAGATGGCTAGCCTTGGACGAACGTTTGCTAAGTCAGTCCAGCGGCGTGCCTTGTTCCTGCAGTGAGGTATCCGGTCAATTCGTGCGTTGACTTTCCTTTCCTTTTACATGTTTAAAAGTGTTGACCAGAACGGTAGAGCGCTGGACTTGAACTGCCACTGCCAAGTCTTTATCAGCCACCGACTGGCAAAGGTCTTCTCTTACCGTATATCGAGCCTAACCTGGAGGGTTAAAAGAGGTTAAGCCCATATCCATCACTCATTTTGTCCTCATCCCTTGTGCTAAGAGTCCGAAGCAGACAGTTTCCGGCGCTGCTGATGTTCTCCTTGAAGTCCTCTATACCACTAATTTGCTTTTGGTACAAGCCAGAGCATAGCAGTGGCTGGCTGCGGTTTTCGTTGCTTGGTTTGGGCTTATTAATCTCGACTCGGGGAATAAACAAATGTGCTCTGAAGTCTTTTACCGGCCCACACAGGAGGCAGTCGGGGCATTATTATTCATGTTAATAAAGGTGAAAATTACAGATGAGGAGAACTTCATTAATGATTCCCCCAGAGCTGCAGGGTGGAGTAACGTAGCTTCCCTGCACCATAGCTCTTGCAAAAGGCTGTTGTCGGTCTTGTATTTCTCTGTTAATTGGTATGTATTTTGGTTTTAAACAAAGCGTTTCTACCCGGGTCCCAGAATCATGCATTGTCCCGCATCGTGCGTACCTCCACGGTTATGCTGCTCCTCGCACTTTGCCCAGCACGGTCCTGTCTGGAAACCAGAGTGTCTTTCGAATGACGGGCGGGAAGACGGAGCACTTCCAACCTCCCCAGCCCTGCGGTCTCTCCACGGGAGGTTTAGGCGGGCAGTCCCTCGGGCATTCGGCTAGACCTGTCTAGTGCTGTCTCTTCCTGTTGTCTTTTCACAGCAGAGCGGTCGGGCGTTTTGGAGCCTGTTTGCAAACCCGCCGCCTGTCCTGGAAAAGGGGCGAGCGTTGTTTACACCAGTTTCTGACAGGCAACTCCAACGCCTGCTTACACGCTGCATCAGCTTAATGATGAGGGATTATTTCCGGTGTGGTACACGACCAGCAGGAGGAGGCTTCTTTTGCACGGCTTCCTTCCCCGCGCCGCGCACGTACAGCCGAGCCATGTGCTGCCAGCTCCTCTCGAATGATCTCATGTCTCAACAGTGGTGCATAAAGACAGTATCTATGGAAAGAAAAGGAAACCGGCTGGGGGAGCTGGGCTTTTGCCCTTGTTTGTGTAACTTCTTGTTGCCGGATTGCATCTGGACGTCTTGAGAATTGCATTTGCCAGGCAAAGGTTCGACCGTGCCTGGGAGCATTTGTATAAGCAGTGCATGCATAATCAGATCATTATTTTACTGATGGCAGTAGGCAAGCTGGCGTTGTGCTAAACAGGTGCCGTGCGTAACGGGATAATGCAGCAGCTAGGATGAGCCCCGGGGGACGGCCAGCGGGCCTTGAGCATCCCGAACCTCAGGTTCGACCCCTCGCACTGCCGCTGGCTCTGCGTAGCCTTAGGCGAGCGGGTCGCTTTGCTGACATCTGCCTCTGTTCTCCCTCTTTGAAATGGGCTGTCTACCTGCTAGGAGGGGCCGGGTGGCTTTGTGCGTCAGATTTTGCCTTGGTTTACCCAGTCCTTTCAGTTGGCAGTCTGCAGAATTTGTGAGCACTGTGCCTGCCTGTTGTATTGTGTGTGTGTGTGTGTGTGTGTATACACACAGTGTGTGTACACTGTATTAAACAAATATACCCCTGCTCACTTAGTTTGGCTGGTGCTTGTAGCCATGCTACTAGCTGACCCCGCAAAAGGAGGCAACCCAAATAGCATTTTAATAGCATGATTAACTCTCGGGTTGTCGTGCAATGCCTCAGTGGTGGGGAAAAGGGGCAAGTGTGTTCGTGCCCCTCCTGGGTGCCCTGGGAGGGACTGAGTTAAACCAGTTGCAACAGGGGAGCATTAGCAGTTCTGCCTCCTTCTCTTCCAGGGGTAGTGCGGGGAACCGCATCTTGAAGAGGCCCTGGCTGGAGCCACTGGGAAGCAGCTTTCTTGCTGGATGGGCGCATGAGCACAGCATCTTAGTTCGGGGCATGTCTACACGTTCATTAATGCGCAGTAGTTACTGCACATTTGTTTGGTACTCGTTTAATGGAAGACTAACGAAATGTGCAGTAAGGACAGTTAGTGCGCAGTAGTGCCGGCGCACGGGTTTTAGTGATGCTTACTGTGCAGTAGCGCATTAGCATGGTTTTTGACCGGCACACTACTGCGCAGTGTTATCGAGCTACTGTGCGGGAAGCGTCTCGTGTCGACTGCCCTTGCAGCGGTTTCTGAAACGCACGCTGTTTCCAGAGGTGGAGTGAGCTGGGGCTCTACCCAACAAGCCAGCCAGGCTTCAGTAGGGCACCCGGGCTGCGGCATGCCCCACGGACGTGCTGGTGCTGTTGGTTTACCTGTGCCCTGGCAGGACAGCACAGGGGATGCTTGCCCACGTGCTTGTGCCCTCGCACCGCAGCGCTAGAAGCCATTTTTTGCTTGTTTCTAGGCACTTATTTTTAATTAAAGCTTGAATTCCTCAGAACCTGATGCTTTGGTAATTAATTACTCTTAACGATTCCGAGGGCCTCCGCCGAAACGCCAGCTCAGCTTTGTCCCAGTCCTCCCCTCATTTGTAACCTGGGCACTGCGAACGTTATTAAGCTTTGCAAAATTCTCCAGTCCCTGTTGCAATGATCGTGGTTCTGTCTCGCTGTGGTCTTTCCCTGTGAATCCAACCAGGGCAAACGTCTTGCTCTTTTGGAGAGAGGGGATGCGGACGGTCAAGTTTAATCCCGTTGTTTTCTCTTCTGTTTAAATTCCACGGGACCTTAATTTGTGCGAGGGGGAAAAGAAAAAAGTTGCGAATGGAAATATAGCAATTGAGCCGGGGCTGTGTTTGCAAGCCTTTGTTCAGGCTTCTTCCAGAAGACGCAGATGCTTGACATGTATATCTTGTTATCCAATTTCATATAGCGGTGGCCACGCACAGAAATCCGTTGATTGTAGCTTGAGGCAGCCCGGGCACTGAGCTCACTGCCGGCTGTTAGCTGTACAGAGTGCTGGATATAATGATGTTCAAGACTTGTGAATATGAAATAACTGTGTCAAGTTCATCCATCAACTGGAAGGGAAAAGCTGGGCAAAAATTTCCTCTCCCTCCCCTCACCGCACACATTAACAGCACAGCCCTGCATCTATTATAGGGCACCTTTGAGTTGGAATTATCATTAGGGAGATATCAGGTGAATCACGCTACAGCACGGGTAATGTTCTTGTAATAAGATGATGAGCTCGTTTTTCCTGGCAGTGATATTTGTGTTTATTGTCCTGCTCCCGTTCTTTTCAGTAAAATTCAGACCTCTGTTTTCCCAGTGACAAAGAGAAGCAGGAATTTAATTTAATGATGCCAGTGCATTGAGCAGGAATTAAAATAACAGCCTTTAAAACCACTTACAGTTGTTTTGAAACAAAATAAGAGGCACGAGTTGTGGTGAGTTTGGCTTTCGTGCGCCCCGGCTGCCTATGCGATGCAGTTCGTATCGGACACGGCACATAGAAACAGTAAGGGATTCGTAATGATAAACCCACAGGTTTTGATGTCAGGCTGTCTCGTTTCACATACGTTTCCAAGCGTCTCTGGGATTTTGCTGGCTCTGTGAAGTAACCCTGCGATGCTCTGTAGCCAGTATGGGGGAGATTGCCCCTTATTCCAGGCGTTTGGGTGTTCCCTCCCCATCAGAGCCCCTCTGCAAACCTGTCCTGCAAGGGTTGTTAGCAAGGGATTTGCATAACTGTTGTAGCCTGAATAATTAATATCGTGCTGTCCTTGCTGGGGGGGATCTCTGTTCCACCATGGACATGATTGCAACTAGTTGCTAAACCTCTCTGCGAGCAATTCGGTTTTTTGAGAGGTTTTTCTTCCCCCACACTTCCCTTTGAGAATTAAGAGCAAAAGGTCAGGGGGCATTAGCTGCTATTAGCTCATGCCGCTGTGTTGGCTGGGATCTCATCAGATGATGGCATCCATTGTCCACCCCGTGTGTGTGCTTGAGTAATCCTCCCGGGCATTAACGAAGGCCAAGTGCCGTCTCTGCCAATTAGCGAGCCGGCGCCTTCGGGCAGGCTTTGTCTTTCTTTCTGGGTCGGAGCATGACGCTTCCCGGATGAGGAGTAGCGTCTCCTGTGCAGCTCCCTCCGGGCCGCTGTGCCTCCCACCCTGCCACCCTCTGCGCTCGGGAGGGTCCAGTGTGGCCCCAGCGCCGCGGGAAGCCTGGCTATTCAGAGCCTTCTCCATGCTGTTCAGGTGCCGTGCGTCTGCAACCCGGTGCTGCATTTTCCCTGGCAAGAGGCTGTGGCGAGACTAGGACGAGACCGACCTTTTCTGTGTCGCTTCCACGGCTCCAGTCCTGGGCACAGCTGGAAACCAGAAGTGAGCCAAGTAAGTCCAGGTGTTCAAAACCCTGGTGCTTGGACGGCTGTGGGCCCTGAGGCTTGGGACAGGACCCTTACAAAGAGAGTAGCCACCTCCGTGCTCAGCCAACAACACGTGAAGGCTGCCCAGGCTCTGAGCTTTGCTAATTGTAACGCCTGTTGTAAGGGCAGGCACCGCATGTTGGCAGGGCCAGGTTGTACCCGTTCCCCCTTCCTCCAGGTGGGTGGTGAAGTGACCGCTGCGTACGCACTCCCCACGACTGGCAGGCATTAGCTTTTAAGTTTTGGCACGATGACTTTTCATGCAATGTGTTTCCAGCCTTAAGAGGTTGTGACCAGCAGGCTCATCCTAGGCCTGATGGGTGTTCCCCGTCGAGTGATGCATGGGTCCCTGCATAACATTACCCATCAACTTCTGAACAGTGTGTGGCATCAGCAGGCACTCTGCATGGAGTCTCTGTGCCACCCCTGGATTTATTATTCATCATCCAGACCTTATTGACTAGGGAGCAAAGCGGGAGGCTGGCAGGGCATGGGCAGGAAACGGAGCAATTGCTCAGATTCTGGTTGTATGCTTATATTAGAGCCTGGACTTTAAAATTGAGCAAGAACGTAGAGCCCCGGAGCGGAGGCGTCCCATGCAAGAGGAAGAATCCCCTCCGCAGAGACGTTCGGATCAGACAATACTGCGGTTAGCCCTTGTGGGGAGTGAGGCTTGCTTACCGATGCATGGGCCTTAGCCCGGCCCGCCAAAGTAACCACAGCCTGTCCTGAGATAAGGAAGCAGAATTTCTCGGTTTCACTCCTCGTTCTGATGTGCCCGCTGGGCCATGGCCGAGCTCATTCGTGCTGCCCTGTGGCAGCCCTGCAGAGCTAATCAGGGTGATAACGGACACCGAAGCCTTCTCAGGTAGGCAGAAATCTACCTGTCTGCAAGAGAGTCACCGTGCGACAGATTAGAGAAGTGCAAGGACCGTGATTCCCAGTCGAGTAGCTACAGAAATGTTAGCCAACAGCTTCACTGATGCTGAATCCTTGGGGGCTTTGCTTGATTACACGAGCCTGGGCCGCACTTGGAGATAATTATCCTGATGGCTGGAAGGTGGTGAGGAAGCCCCTCCATGGAGAAACCCAGTTGTGACCCAGGGGGATGCATTGGAAGAGGCTGGCAAACCTTCAGCGCAGGGAGATTTATTTAAGGTAGCTCTTGCTTTCACACCTCCTTCTGCTGCTGGGAGCTCCTTGAGGCATCGAGGGCTGTAGGTCTGGCTAACAGTAGTGTCCTCAATCCCCCATCCTTTGACTAGTTATTCCTGGCTCCATTTCCACAGGCCAGGAGAAGGGGGCTGAGTGTCAGGGTCCCTGCAGTGACTTTGTCTTGCAGCTTTGGGCAAGTCCTCGACTAGCTTCTTTACTTGATTTTTTCCCCCCTGTATAATGTGCCCGCCCCAGATGTGCTGGGAGACCCCGAAATGAATATGAGCAAAGCACTTCTAAATACACCAATGAAAGGTGCTAGAGATGGGCAAAGGGTTTGGTTTGTTTTTTTATCCCTCAAGATGAACCTTTCGTGTCTCGTATACGCAGTGGGCTAGCAGCCTCCTCACTTGGCATGCTTGTACTCAAAACCTGCTCTTCCTCCAAGCAGAGGCAAGTTGCTCTGCTCATCGTTTTGCATGGGTCTGTCAGAAGTAGGAACGGGAAGACGGACTCGGAGTAGCGACCCATCCAGTCCAGTGTCTGGATCAGTGCTAGATGCTTGCAGCCCTTGAGGCAAGCCTGTACTGCAGAATTCTGGAGTAACGGCGCTGCAGGAAGAACACCTTCCTAACCCCTGTCTGTTAGTGGGCGGCGTGTGCCCTGCAGCGTGAGAGCGTCACGGTATCTCTTCTAAAAGAGAAATGGAAAAAAAAGCACCCCAGATCATAACTGCAGATGTTCTCATTATCTGTATAAGCTTCTAATCTAATTTTGAATCCTATTAAACTTTTGTCCCCAATTACATCTTGTAGCAATGAGTTCCACAGGTTAATTATGCGTTGTATAAAAAAAAAAATCATTTTCTTTTATCAGTTTCAAATTTGCTGCCTTTCAGTTTTATTGTCTGTTCTCTCCTGCTAGGAGATGGTAAACAAAAGCAGCCCATTTATCTCCCATATTACCATTCATTATTCACTCAGCCGCTATCACAGCCCCTCTTATTCCTTTTCTTTTCCAATTAAGCAGCCCCCTTCTTTTCTCTCCCTCTTCCTGTGGAAAGCTTTCCATGGCTCTCAGGTTTGTTTTTTGGGGGGTTGTTTGTTTTTTGCTTTTCCTAATAAATGCACTGCACGCATCCCCCCGCATTGGCTGTGGAGGAGGCATCTTTTCTACACCAGTTGTTTCAAAAGCACTGACATATTTTTGGTTCCTGCGTGCATGGAGGTCAGGTGCTTTGGCTGGTGCTGGGACTGTTTTTCCTTGCAACTGCCTGCCTGCTCCTTGGCCCCAGAGCCCCTGAGGTACAGAGCTGAAACGGAGAGCTGGGCAGTGCAGACACCTGCGCGGTGGGGAGAAAGCTGGGAGACGGGGAAGTGCCGAGCGTGAGGCCGGGCGAGAATGGCAGCTATTCTCCCGGGGCCCGCAGACAGCAGTGGGATGGCTAGAAGAGCAGCTAGCAAGGGGGCTAGAGCTGCAAGACGGGGAAGTGAGCTCTTCCCAGACTCTGTCGTGCACTTGGGGTTTAGTTGGGCCCGTCACGTACAAACAGACGCGAAGCTTGCATGGAGATCTGGGTGTCACCAAAGCTCCTTCATCCATGGGTCTAGTGCAGCATCCCGGACCCAGGCAGGGCTCTAACCATCAGGGCGGCTTTAGTGTTCATCTGCAGGTAGTTATTCACAAGGGCAGGGACTGAATGGAGCATGTCTGGAGGAGTCCGAGAAGCCTTATCGCAAAGGAGAAACCACACCTTCCTCCCCTTCCCAAAGCTGTCCTGGCACTCGCCGTCAGCATTCACTCCTCGTGAGTTGGGCCCCTTCCTGCTTGCTAACTGCGGGCCAGCTGTTGCTGTCAGACTGTGACTCTTGCTGGGAGCTGGTGTCTTGCTTGGATGTCGATGCAGGAAAACCAGTTGCTGATGCCAGCGTGCTGGCATGAATCGTGATGATGATAAATAGCCGCTCATCGATGGCAGTTTGGTAGTGCACCACCCCGAGGGCTCAGGTGCCTGAAAAGAAAGGAGGGGGAATAAAAGGTCAATCAAATTTGCCTGCAGAAAGGCCCCGCCAAACAAAACCAGGGTTGTGGGCACCTCTCTCCTTGCCAGGTGTTTGCCACGGGGCGTGCGGATGCGTGGGAGCCGTGGAGGCAGCTCGGGGCCGGGGGCAGGAGCAGATCGCATTGGGGCGATGCAGAGCCGCGGCTGGGACCGCTCTCCCCAGGGCACGGGCAGAGCGCCAGGCTTGAGGGACCGGCTCAGGCCGATAGCCGGCAGAGGCCGGACGGGCGACTCCCCGAAGGAGCAGGCACAGACAGTGCGTGCAAGGGGGTGGCAGGAGGGTAACTGGCCGCACGGGGAGAGCTGCAGCTTGGCCCCGGTCTGGCCCTTTAGACACTGAGCTGCCCCCCATGTGTCTCCCCCCCTCCCTCCATCTCTGGGAATCGCCAGGTGTGCTCGTTTCAACGCCACATATTTTTTCATTTAAACGGAGTGATATGGAGCCGGCATTACACAGAGGGATGAGTTATAAAATAATGGGCCTAATAAGCATACAAAATAATCTGACTGTACAAGAGTGCGGTCTATGGAACAGCAGCTGCAGAAAATATATTCAGGTTATCAGTGTGTGGCTATTCTGCGCTGAAAGGGCTTAGGCGTAATGAGAGTTACTGCATCGCAGGAACTTCTGACAATGAATAGTGACATTTTCCAAGAACAACTTAAAAAAACCCCTGTGCACAGTGGGAATTCAGGGCTGACTGACAGGCCTGCATATGTTCCTCTCTCTACGCACCAAACAGGCACGCTGGTGGCAGTGAAAAGGGGTAGCGTCCCCCATCCCACCCAGCCAGATGTGCCTTGACCCAGGCCTGCGGGGACCGGTCAATACGGTGATACCACAGGGTCAGGGCAGGAGCTTTTTGGGGTGGGAGTGGGGTAGTGCCAGCTGAGATGGGGGGGCTCCATGGTAAGGCACCTGCCCTGAGACCCGACTGCTACCCCCCTCCCCCAAGTGACTTCCACCCAGGTGACCAAACAGCCATCGGATGACCATTTTGGACCATTGCTGACTCAGCCTGGTGACCTCCGGGAGCCCAGGGCGCTGCGACCCATTGCTCACCGTCTCCCTGGGGTGATCTGATCCTGGTGTCAAGGTTTGAAATGTGAGAAAATTAACTTTTTCTGGGATGAAATTGCAAAGCAGTCCAGGACTCAGTCCCACTAGTCCGCTTCCCTGAATCAAGCACTGAGAAGGGGAGTTGTGGGATGGGTCTGTCCCTTCCTTCCCTCTTTGCCACTTCGCTCTCCATCTGGATGTGACATCCTGTCTCGATCTTGGCTGTGTGCTTTTGAAATGGCCTGGGGTGACGAATCGATACCTTCCGAGCCTGGCGTGCGTTGTACCACCCCGATGTCTGGCATTTTTATATTCTCAGGTGTGATTGTTACAACCGCCAACCGTGTCACTTAGAGGCTGTAAAACTATTGTTTGGCACCTGGAGTCGTTTTTCTGGACACTTTCCTTCATGCTACATTTTTTTCCCCTTCCTCTAAATGTCAGTCCATAACGCTCATGGGATTAAACCAGGGTTGGCACTTGCACAGATTCCCTTTAGCGCCTGCTCTCGGCGCTCCCCGTCGGAGGAACGGGGATGCCCCGTTTCAGTTAAACCTGTGACTCTTCTGCTGATTGAGTTCACCCTTGGAAATGCGTGAAACCACATTGAGTCTCCCAAGCACCTGATGGGCCTTTTGGTCTGCACGATAACCTGTGTGGAGATTAGAGGTGGTTGAACAGTGCAAGAAGCAATGAGCAAATATTTGCACTAATAAACACAGGGCTCCACTTCTGTCCACGTGGTCAGTTTATTCATTGCTGCGGCAGCTGCCGTGCTCGTGAATCCCAAAAGCTTCGGCACCGGCATTGGCTTGCGTGAAAATCTATAGAAGAAAGTTCCTCGTTTGCCTGTTGAAAACCGTGTACTCCAGTCAGAGGAGAGAAACGGCACAACGTGACCCGAGCGGCCAACTCCGTGCCCATGCCATGGTCGTCAGTACTTTAATTGAACTGTTTGCAAAGATGCTGTAGGCTGGGCTTTTCTGTCATGTGCTCGTTATCTCAGGCTCCTTAATACGCCGGTCTTTGCAGACATTTGCCTGCGTGAGGGTCTGGCTCCCCGCGCTCCTGCTGACGATGGCTTTGCCACGGCCTCCTGCTCACACAGCTCCTCCTCGCCGGCCCAGACTTCGGAGAGCCGTGGAGGCCGGCCGCACACCGTGATGTGAACTCAAGGGAGGGTCAAACCAAAACTTTCAAAAATGTTGCTTCTGCCAGGACTCCCGATCTGCAAATCCCAGCGGCTCCGGCCACTCTGTCCTATAACCCACGTTACAGCAGCGCGACTTGTTTCTTGCAAAGTAAATCATCAAAAGCACGCGGCCCTTTTTCTGATGGTGAGCTAGTGTCAGCCGGCGCAGCGCTGTTGAAGTCGGCGGAGCTCCGGCTGTCGGCATCTGCCCTGTGAAAAATTGTGCGTACGGTATACCCCATTACGGGATGGCGAAGGGAAACAGCCTGCCTTCCACCGCTTCCTGCTTTTATGCATCTTCGTTTCATCTAAAAGAGACGCCGTTGCCCTAATTTTCAAAGGGGGGCTGGGGAGGAGTTACGGGAGGGTGTTCTGGATACGGGGTGTCTCTTGGACAGCGCGGGAAGGTGGACATCTCCCGCGCGTCCGCATCCCGCCTTCTCCTTCCATCGCTGTCCTTGCCTCCCGGCATTCAAGGGACCAGTTTTCCACAGCAACAATCAGCACTTACAGCTTTTATCCTAAACGGCACCAAAATAAGGCAGCCAGCTTCCAAATGCACTCCCACTTCGGAGCCTGCAGACGGGCAACGTTTTGAATCCTGTTTTGAGTAATCGCTGCCGCTAAATATAGAGCGGCGGAAATGGCGGGGGTGCTGCTGTTCTTCACGCCGGGGCTCGGGTCTGCCGCAAACGCCGCCGTCTCCTAACGGGACCCAGAAACGTGGCAAATCAGAATGATTTCTCCACGGAGGTTTCTGCCGTTTGCTTTGTCTCTGCTTTGCATCCCTGTTCCTCGCTGCTGCCCTTGCAAGTCCAATAACAGAGCTTATGCCGGCAAAGTGGGACGCGTCTGAATGGCTGGAAAATCCCTTCACGGCAGAGGAGACGTGCTGATGATTTATTTATTTATTTATTTATGTGATTTTTGGCTAGTGCGGCTGGAATACAAACGGGGCTTTAGTGCCTCGGGGCTTTGCATCCTTGAAGTAATTCTTCATGGCATGTGTCAGGCTCTATTTTATTCAGGTGGGTGGTATGATACTAAACAATAAAGCCGGCTCGCGTTTCTCTAACTGTATTTCTATACACACAGAGGTGCTTATTAGGAGAATGTCACATCTGCGCTGGATGTAGCCGGTCTGAAGCATTTTGCAAAGACCCATGTGGGCATTAAGAGAAATCGTCTTAAATCAGTCTGATCAGCTAACCCTCTATTCCCCTTCCAGCATCTTCTCTGCTTTCGGCCCTTGTCCAAGCCGAGATGAGGCTGCAAGGGACGTTCCTTAAGTAATGCTCCAGACGCAACAATGTTTGCGTCTGAATTTCTCTCACTTAGAAAATCAATATTGCGTGGCCTGCCTAATTGCCTTGCTGCTGTTAAATGAGTCGTTATTGGGGAGTAGGGGGAGCGCAAGCACAAATGCACTGCGAGCGAAATGGGAATAGCCGGGAAATGACTTTGGTTTGTCTCCTAAACGCAGCGAGGGTGCTAATGTGTGGAGCTCGGCGAGCGGCGTAAGGTGGAGTCGTTTCCATGACACGGGCAAGGCGTAAGGGCACTTTATGGAGCAAATGGGACTTAGCAGTGCAGCAGGCCTTAGCCTCTTTCCCAGCACAAAGCAGCCATCCGGCTTGAAATATTAATAACGTTGCAGCTAGGGACAAAAAGCAAACAGCAAAGCAATGCTATCTTATGCAATAGACCCCTGGAGATGGGTCAATCATCCTGAATCATCTTCGTCCGTCTGCCTGAGCTCCTCCGGGCTCGGAAACGCGGAGTGGTCTTGTCTGCTCCTGCAGACCCAGGCATGAGAAAAGGGGGCTTGTGTGTGTGATGTGTGTTTGCTGCTTTATGAAAGCTGCCAGATGGACTCAGTTTAGACGCGAAGAAGTCTCTGGCCGAACGCACGTGCCAGCGTACTACCCCCAGGCTGTCGGGTCAGGGCCCAGTCGCTCTTTTGGGCTTGCAGCGGAGTCTGAGCCAGGGCTACGACTGCCCAGTTGGTGCCACTGATGGTGGTGGGCTTCGGGGATCGTATCGAGGGCTGCAGCCCTCAATTTAATCACATCAGAGATGCCCGCTTGGTTTACCTCTGTCAACCCACGGACTTGACCTAGATCCTAAGTGCTCCAGGCCCCCTTGTACCCATTCCCAGGCGGTAGTCACCTGGGAAGGAAGTCGAAGAGGACTACCCATGTGCTGGGTTTGGGGAAGTAAAATACAGCGTGTTTTTGTGAAGTCTTAGTCACGAAGAAACTTATGGCAAGTGTGGAGACAGCCCATTGCGGATGGCTATCTAACTAGTAAATTATATTTTCTAATCCAATTCCAGAAAGTACGACATTGTGTTTGTGGGTTCGAACACGTCCTCTTAGGAGAAAAATTGCTTCTTTAATTTTCTGAAGATTAAAATGCCAAATCAACTAATTACTTTTCTTTGAGAAGCTCCACCACATAAAACACGTATTCTCTCAGTGAAGTGATTTGATTTATATTCAGCCATTAATTCTTTATAGCCCATAATTTGCAGAACAACAAAGCTTATTGGAAAATGCACACTGTTAAGGGATAGGCAGCTTTCTGAATGAGACAGATATATGTTGGCATGGAAAAGAAATGTGGCATGCTCGGGCTGTGTTGTCCGGGTGCAAAGGGGACCGGGAGCGCAGTTCACGCGCGCCACTGCCGAGAGACGGACTCGAGATGCTTTGCGCAGCGTCCCGAGATGGCTAGCACCGCCACTGGCATCGTTTCTTGCCCTGTATCCTCTCTTCTGTGCTTGCACCGAGCAAGGATGCTCAGGTAACGCAGTGATGAGAGCAGTGCAAACGCTTAGGCAGCTAGAAAACTTTGTCCCACGGGCGTTCCTGTTCCTATGGACTAATCCATCCAAGAGCCTTTGGATACAGCTCGTGTCTAACCTGATCACATTTCTTCCTGGGACGCATTGCTGCCAGCTGAAGGACATTCGGGACTCGCTTTGGATAAACCTGTTGTGCTTTGGCATCGTCCACGTAAGACGACGCTCTTGATGGCTTTCAACACAATTCAAAATAACCAAAACGCTAGATTAGGTCGGTCGCCGTCCACATTACTGAAACGAAGATTGGAGCTTCATGTCTTCAGCTACTTCAGGGTAGTTATAAAAGAAGGGGAGAATAAACTGTCCACTGGAGAGCGACTGTTGCCAGCTGTGCGTCCGCGTTCACAAGTTTAAGGGATTGCCTTTACGTGATGAGGAGGATGCTGCTGGGACGGTGTCGTTCAGTTGGAGCGTGGCTGTAAGGACATCTCTCTTATGGCCGGTTTGGACTTAAAAACATACACAGCTGCCTATTTTTTCCCCCAGCACAAGTTCATCCGTGTCTGGAAATGTCGTGTTTCCTAACTTGGCCTCGTTGGGAACTTCCTGATGTTTTGTGGTTCTTTTTTGTTCTTTTTTCATTTGGATACATCTTTTTCCACAGAGGGGGAAAAAATAGCTTGGAAAAAAATGTATTCTCCAGGCCAATGTTTGAATTTGGGGAAATTTACTCTTTTTAAAATGTTTAATGTGGTAATGAGCACATTAACAGACAGTCTGCGCGTAGCAAGGGGACATAATCCACTGTAAAAAAAAAAAAAAGTGTTGAATCTGAGTCGGAAACTATTTTGCTTGCTTGGCTGGGATGTAAAGTGGTGTGTTGTGATGCAGGATTATTTGTCAGTGTTTCCTTTCATATTTGCCCCCACGCTGTGATGGTTCGTGTATCACCAGGGGTCGCAAGGGGCTCCATTTTCGTTATCCTGGGGAAAATTAGGAGTTACTTATCTAAAGCCTGTGGTATTATGCTGATGTAAGACTGGTGCAGGAAAGGTCAAAACAACAGCAAAAGTAAATGGCAGTCTGGACCGTGGCCTTGTGAGTAGCACGTAGGAGTTGGGCCCTTGGGCAGGTCTAGTTTCACTGAGTTCGAGTAAGTCAAAACTGAAAATTATTGTGCCAGCTGGTAGGTTAGCTTGGCAATATCTCACACCCAGAAAATGTTAAAAAAATGAGAAATCATCTTAAAAATAATTTAAAAACAGAAAAAAGAAAACCCTCCTTTCTCAAGCAGGGCGAGATGAGAGAGGCTCCGTGAAATCCATGAGGACTTTGCTCTTGCTGCAGACGTGATGGATACGGCGCTCAGCGGTGATGGATGGCACTAGAAAGCCCTTGTCTCCGTGCCCACATTGCGCCCCGCGCGGTCCAGCCAGTTACGCGGATGTCGTGGTGCTTACACCAGCACGCCACGTTTCTGTAGTGGATGTGAAAGGTGTCTTGGACCAGGATGTAGATCAACAGAGCAATGCCTACACTATAAGTGGTACTGATTAAGCTACTTCAGTATAAAATCACATCCCTAATGGATGATAATGACGGCGGCGGAGCAGGAGAAAGATAAGAAAAAGACTAGCACTGGGCTATGGGTCAGCTCCCAAATGGGCCAAGTGTGGCTGGTTCATCTAATGCTTTTGCCACCTTTGCTTGACCTTGGCACATTTTATTTATTTCATTTGAATCTGGCAGAGCGCGTTCATGGACGCTCTCTAAGGAGCATTTTCTTAACCCTCTAGCTCAGGAATCAAATGCTGAGAAAATGTCATTTTCTTAGGACTTTTGCTTCTTGTGGAATATTTTGCAACGTGCTTCCACAGGAGACTGGGCACACGCCTTGCTGGGGTTATTTGACCCCGCAGTCTTTCCTGCCCGGAGCAGGGAGGCTGGACCCCAGGATCTCCCGAGGTCCCCTCCAGGCCTAACCTTCGGTGAATCTCTGCACTAAGCCCTGCTCCTCATTCGAACAAAACAGCCTTCTAGTTTTTTTCCCCCCCAAATCCCAGATGAATGGGAAATCAGGTTCCCCCTTGTTTTCTTAATGCCAGAGCAGCCTTCACATGTTAAACCAGAATAGTAGCAGGCCTGTATACAAAATGACTGTGTTATTTGTGTGCCAGTGTAGTTAGATGTACGAGCAGTCTAGTTAGATGTACGAGCGGATGAATCTTAAAGACACACTTTCAATAGATGAAGTAATAACGGTGTAAGGTTATATATAATTGAGGCTGAGGACCCCATACATTTGGCACGCTCAGTCCACGATGCTTCTCTCGCCAGTGACTCCCGTGGCCCTGCCAGAACAGCTGGGTCCTTGTTGGTGAATTTGCTAAACGACCTGGATCTTTAGAGCTTCCCCTTCAGTTTGCAGCTGGCGAGCGCGGGGAGGGGAGGGTGGGCTGCCTTTCTTTCCCGAGCTGGGATTCTTTTGAACTCACCTTTGACTGTCATTTTGTTCATGTGTAAATCAGGTCCTTTTTGTCCTTCCACCGTGAAATCTCTCTGCAGCTTCCTTTGCTGGACCAAGGGGAACGGAGCAGCAAAGAAGGGGGGCCAAGATCCCTTTCATGCTTCGGGCCCCTCCGTCACTCTGTGCGTTGGCCTTTCGGGTGTCCGGGTGCCAGCGCGGAGAGACTCCGGCGGTGCAGGAGTCAAATTCCAGGCGTATGCGCTGTTCAAGGCGCTCTCCCCTTTTTACTTGGCAAGGCTTATTTGTTGCTGTTTGAACTTGCAGGCTCCGAGCACGGAGGAATCGATCCCCCCGCGAGGTAGCGTGTTCAGCAGCTGTGCTGACATGCCATTTGTTTTTTGTTTTTCTTTTTAAAGAAGTGATCTCTCTTTAATGTCTGAGGGGCACACATGCTGTGCGCGTGGCATTTCGTGGCAGGAATAGGCTTTTGCCGAGTGCATTAAAAAGTGCTGTGTGAAATCAGACTGCATTAACCTCGTTCCCAGCCGAGACTGCTTACGCAGAGATTGCTCATTTAAAAAAAAAAAAAATCAATTTTTAATAATGATGCTTTTAGTAGTCCTCTTATACTCGTCTTCCAATGTTTCTATTTTCCCTTCTCTGCGTTGGTATGATAATTGAATATGATTGTTTTTAAATGGCTGGCTTTTTCCCAGTCGTTTGCAGTTTCTCAATAATGTGTCTGCCGGGCTGCTGCAACGGTGTTGTCAACATGGTCCTCTCGGAGAGTTAGTTCGCATGCACGTGTGCGTGTTCATCAGTGCCGCAAGGAGTTATTGCATGCGTGCCCGGAGAAGGCCCTGCACCCAGCAGAGGACACGTGAGGGCTCAGAGATGCTACACGCTTTGCTATACGTGCTCCGAGAAAACGAAAACAAAACCTTTTGGGAGATCGCTCTGCCCCTCGTCCTAGCTCTGTGTCTACAAGCACAGCATGTT
This sequence comes from Alligator mississippiensis, assembly GCF_030867095.1. Classification (NCBI taxonomy): domain Eukaryota; kingdom Metazoa; phylum Chordata; order Crocodylia; family Alligatoridae; genus Alligator; species Alligator mississippiensis. Next base: position 64,640,863 of record NC_081835.1, read on the forward strand.
ATCAGAGAGAAAGCCTGATCCAGTGGTTAGGACACTTGCTTTGGGTTTGGGTCTTGTCCCTGCATCACTTAGCCTCCCGCTGTCTCCATCCACCCTCCATGCAGCACTGCCCTGTCTGCCTCACACCGGTAAATCTTGCATGTAAAGACTTCGGAGATGGCAAGGCCACGCTACAATGGTAACGGGGCCACGGAAGGACCTTAGTATAGTCAATGCAAGAAGTAAAGCAAAAACGTGAATGTGACAGAACAGAGGGGGAATTCACCTGGACCTGCAGAAATTAAAAAGTACAAAAGTAATTAATGCAATGAAATGCAGCCTGGGTAAGAAGGACGTGATCCCAAGCACAGAGCGGTGCTTGAAATCCAGTCCTGACAAAAAAACCTTAGGTGTGGGAGTAGTTAACAGGCTGGATAGGAGGCAGCACAGCAAATTTATATTAAAAACAGAGCAAAACGAGAGAGAAAGGCGGTGGTGCCTGGTGCTGCAGCTGCGGAGGCCTGAATGTCCCTCATCCGGCAATGTTTATATGACTGTAGGTGGGATACCGGACGTGCCTTCATATAAATCAGACCTGGGCAAGATGGAGAACACGTGGAAACAGCAACAGAAACTAGTGGGTTTTGTAATGTAGATGGGCTGCAGGATAACAAAGGGTGAGTTGCATAAGCATCTATTAAAAGGGTGTCGACAGTGAGGAGGTGGAGGAAATTATTGAGGGTGGGTCATGGACAAATAAACAGCGGGACGAGGTGGGGAAGGGAAAATTGAGGCAGCTGGACGTGCAGATGTTTTCCGAATGCTCTGATTTTTTTAGTCCGGAAAAGACTCCCAAAGGCAGCGGTGAAAGCACTGGTGCTGCTGACCAAATTCCCAGGGATGTGCTGGAGAGGACACGTCTATGTTGTCCGGAGGATACGGGCATCTAAGAGGTCTCTTCTGTCTCTGCTTGCTCTGGTTATTGTTGAGTGGTTCGATACGGCACGTGCGGTCCCCATCAGTTCTGTTTAACTTGCTTGAAATGCCCCAGCCTGAGCTGTGTTGCACTGCGCGCCGTTATTTTGGCTTCTGGCATCATCCGTTAATTGGCCCCGACTTTCCCCCCTTGCATCCGGACTGTCGCAGCCTAAATGAGCAGGTGCGCTGTCTCGACCTCGCAGGAGTGCATGTGATTTATGTGACCTAGAAATCCTTCCTCTGTCTGATTGCAGCGTGCACAATTTGACCTCTTGCCTAAGCAAAATGCTTCCCACGTCAGGCCGATCTTGTTTATTGTACCGGGATTGATAGATCGATGAGATCCATGGAGTCTGGCAGTTAATCTTACCCTCTTTCCAAAACACCTGCCAAAGAAAAAGATGGGCCTGAAGAGTCGGTGCTGCTGGCTCTTCTGGAGCTGTTCACCAGTTGTCCCTTCTTGTAGGAGGGATTGAAGAGGCCTCCATGGGGCGAAGAGGCTGGACACAGTCTTGGGTAGTTCCTACGGCTCCTTCCTCCTCGCCGAGCCCCGCGCATCGGTGCCGTAGGGCCGTGCTGGCTTGCAGGCTGCGCTCCTAGGATTAGTAATGGACCCGAGATCTCATCCACTTGCACGTAACATTGTGCCTATTGAATTAATACTTCGGTATGTCACACAGCTCCTGGCTGGAATTTATCTGCATGTAATAAAATGAATAAAACTGAATTAGAATGAAAACTCCAGTAGGTATGGTCACATAAATTTACAGCCAGAGTTATAATCTCTAATAACCTCAGTGTCTTTTCAAGGAGATTATATATATAAACACTGTAAAAATGACCCAAACCTTAAGTGTTTCATTGGAAACCTACCGTCCTGGCTTTGCGCTGCTTAAATTTATGACTTAGTCCTCCAGTTTATCAGTTTAAGGGCTTTATTATAGACTGTGTTCCTGCCTAACACCAGGGAAATATTGATTTTTGAAGAAGCAAATGGCCAACTCTTTCTTGCTACATTTGCTTGTAAGCTTGACAGCGAAACAGGTTCGAAAATGAATGTGTGGGGAGGGCTGCCGGTGTCCAGGGCTTTGGGAAAAGTCACTAGTTTATTCTACCAGCAGCAGACATCTCCTGACCTCGTTACCGGTTTCAGAGCTCCCCAGCCCCGTGGCTGTTTCGGTCTCTCTGCGGTTTGCTCGTGGTTATCAAAAGGGGAAGGCGTTTTGTACGCCGCATGCTGCAAGGTTCAGTGCTAGACCCGGGCTTGTTCACGAGCGAGATGGAGGCAGGAGCGAAGAGCGCATTATAGGAGCGTGCAGGCGAGGGAGCCCACAGGTAGGGAAGGCGAGGGGTAGAGACACGGGAAGGGAAATCGCATGAGGTTCAGCTCGGAAGAATGCAGCTAATAACCGACTCTGCGGATACGTGGTGGGAGGGAGACGTCTGAAAACCATTAATAATAATGCTTCTCATTCCTCTTCCTCCCTCTCCCGGCTGAGGATCAGAATGAGGAGGCCATGAAAAGCCCAACCTCTTGCAAACGAGCCAAACTCAGAATGAACATTTAAATGACTAAGGACCCCATCTTTCATCCACATTCACAGCACGCGGCTGCTCCCAACCTTTCTCTACGGACGTATCTTTCTCTCTAGCCTAGGTTTTCTTTCTCCTGGTAATGATATTTCGTTCCAAGGTGATGCTCTAGATTAACAGGCATCTACATTTTTGGAAAGGCCAAGTCACGATTTAAAAAACATTTCACGCAAACCCTCTGCGACCTTGGAGCTCTGTAGAAATGTTTTCTTTTGTTTTAAAAAAGTTTAACTTCTTCAAAGGGGGACTTTGAGCCCTCCCTGAGTTGAACTGTCTCTAAAACACAGTCTTTAAAGATTCGGGAGCACCTTTTAAGTCGATGTTGGAAAATTCAGATGTTCAGTTTAGTACAAGTTGTCTCTCTCTTTGAGAGGACTGGGGGGTGGGATTTTGAAGCTCTTCCAGGATTTCCACGGGCTGTTCAGAGCGAGCTCCAGTCGGTGTTGTGCTAGTGTAAAGTCTCACCGCGCTGTGCATATTCTGGGAACTAAAATTTCTGTTAAAGTGGAAAGCATCCCGCTGGGGGCGTGCAGGATGCTGCTCCTTGCTTCTAACGCCCATGCAAAGTCTTTTGTGTGTACAGGATGCGTGGCAGCTTTGGTTTATTGTTTTTAAGTGCCTGTCAGCAGGGATCAGACCCACTTCCAAATGCTCAGCCTGAGCTGTGCAGCGCCGAGGCACTCCACCAAAAACTGCAGCGTCCCAGGACCCGGATCGAGATCTGAACTCGTGGCGGAGGCCCGTCTCTGTTGAAAGCTGGAGCGGAGAGCGCCCCGCCTGCTCGGTGCGTGTGTAGTCACGTTGTAATTAATCACATTTTTCACAGCACGCTGCCAGCAACCGTCAGGAAAGAAGAGATGCCTCCGATCCAAATCTGCAACCGTTACAACAACAACAAAACAACCTCCCGGGGAAAATCCAGGCCAATAAACAGCTCCATCTTTACAGACATAGCACCTTCAACTGCGGGGAAACGGGCTTCCTTCCCTCCCGCTCCCAACCAGATAAGTTCCATTTTCTGAACAGAAACAAATGCCAAAGGCCTGGCACTGCCACCCCACCGTGAGCAAGCGATGGGAAGGAGAGGAGCTTGGCAAAGGGATGGATCCCGGTTTCAGGCTTCCCAGAGGTTTATTCCGAACCAGGTGTCCGAACGTGAGCCTCCCTTGGAAACACCTGTTGCACCTTGGAGTCCATCTGGGGTTGCGTGAGGCTGAGAAAATCAGCGGTGCGCTTGATGCATGGGGAGAAGGGGGGCAAATAGCCTCTCTGCTGCCACGGGACTGTGCATTTCCAAGTGTCCTACTTTTGAAAATAAGAGCTGCAACCAAACTCCAGGAGGCTGCCGCTCCCAGAGGGATGGACGGGAGAAAGCTCGGATGTCTCTCTCGGGTGGAGGGAGCGGGATCCTTCTCCGTTTACGAGGAGGTTGAGCACCCCGGCACTGCGTCTGGACTGGCTTTTGGGAACCAAACCAAGGGACCGGTGTTCTCCCCCTGGCAGGCTGCGCTGGCCCTGCCTGTGGTCTACCTGTGTTTCAGGCCCCTGTTTTGAGGCTTTTTATTTCTTTCCCCTCTCGCTGCTTGTTTTCTTCTTTCTTCAACAATTAAATCTCACACCTATTTTCCTTTGGAAACATCAGGCTCGAGCCTGTCAGCCGCTGAGCATGCCCCAGAGGCGCCGAATGCCCTCGGGTCCCGGGAGGCAGAGGCGAGACGCAGAAGCACAGGCTCTTTACTTTGGCAGGGCCTCCCTCCCTCCCTCCATGCTGAGGCCGGGTCCGGTCACAGGGAGCTTTGTGAATCCTCCCTGGAGTTTCCCCTCTTTTGTGCCGAGGCAGCTGTGAGCGTGTTACTTCTCGCCTCTCATTTACGGCGGTGTCTGACGTACCGTTCTGTCGCTTTTGTGCCGACACTGTTCTCGTGCCTCTGTGCGCTGCGATCTGTAGCAGCACCTGCTCCCGGAGGCAGCGGAAGGGCCGCGGTGCAGCTGGGCCTGGGGTAATTAGGAGGTTGCAGAGCTGCTCTTCGAGCCAGGCCTGCGTGACCCCCTTTGGCTGATGGGACCCGACATCTCCCAGGGGCTGCAGCCACCGGTCCCATCACGCTGCAGGTCTTATGTGACTCTTCGCTCATCAGCAGGAGGAACCAAAATTTCCAGCCACCATCTTTTAGCTCCTGCTTGCCAGGGCAACCGAAGAGAGTGCAACTCCGAGAGGGTCCCTTTTTGGCAGCGAGTGCCTCAAGCTGAGCCTCGTCCAAGGGGACAGCAAGCCAGGTGTAAGGCCTGGCTAGTCAACCAGGGCTCTGTCCTGAAGTCTGCGGGTTGATGCCATGGGGGGCTTCATTGCCTGGGACAGGTGGGATTAAACAGCCTGAGGAAGAGCAGGGAGAGGGGAGATGAGCGGAGAAGTCCCTGGGGAAGAGAGGGAGGCTCAGCTGGCTATTTATTCACTTGGATTTGGGATGCACTTTCTACGCACTTAATGCAGAAAGGTCCCAGTGACAGGACCTGTACCCCTCAATCCTGTGGTCCTAGACGGGCTTTGGTTAGCAGGCAGAGCCGGGAGCCCCCTCTTCCTAACGAGGGGTGTCCCAGGTGGGGCAGCTGGCACTTGAGCCATCTCTTCTGGCAGCGGCATGAGCAGCATCTAGAAGTACTGCAGTAAGCATTCACCTTTGGTAGCGCCTTTCACCGTGGGGTCGTTCGGGGCTTTGTGAAAGCTTGTTCCCCAAGTGCGTTGTCACTGGGGGTGTTTCATATGGCTGTGGGCAACGGGCGGCAGAGGATTTGCTGTGGCTTCGGGAGAAGTAGCTGGGTACAGAGAAAGGGTATGCCCTGGAGTGGCCTGGCTTGTGCCCATCAGGCTGGGGCACAGTCTTACCCTTCCCCTGAAGACCCTGGTTGGGAAGAGCCACATCTTGCTCTGGATCCAAGTGGCACCTTGGATCCATTTTTCCTCCTCAAGGATTCGGACCGTGGACCTGAGGGAGGTGCCAAGTATGACAAGCGTGGGAGCAGTGAGGGAGCGCTCGCGTAGTGTAAGGTCAGAAATCATTCCCAGGGCCGATTGAGGCCAATGGAGCGGGAACAGAGAGAGGCAAAAATACCTTCATCACAGGAAAGGGACAGGCACGTGCCTCTGGAGAGAAGCACGTCATGGTTTACGGACCCGTCGGCTCCTTTCTGCCGTGACGCTCAGTCCTCGATCTTCGCATCCTCAATCTTTCCGGGGGGCTACCTGGGCTTTGAAGCAGAATCCCTTTATATCTGCTCCAAGGTTTCTTGGGGTAGAGCTCAGAAGGGCAAGCTTGTGCTATACTGCTGGGGGGCAAAGCGATGGAGATGGAGGCCCTCGCCGAAGCACATTGTGCCCCCAGTCCTTGGAGAGTTTTCAGGCAAGGCATAAGCACCGTGATGTCCATATGGCCACCAGTGCTAGCCGTGAGAGGGAGGGAGGCATGGGATCCTGGATGTCTGAGTGCGTGCGTGTCTTGGGTGTGGTGCGGTGGGGTAGGGAGAGCAAAGGAGGCGATGCCGATCCCAGTTGTCTGGCAGCGCTCTGAACCGGGCTCCCGATTCCCCAGAGCCGGCCGGGTGGGAAGGTTCACAGATCTCCCAAACGCCCTGCCGAGGAAGAGCAAAGTGGGCCGAGGAGATAGGAGCAAGGTTCGGTGTTGGATAAAGCCGAGCTAGCCCAGCCCCTGCAGTAAGGGCCCTTCCACGTATTCAAATAAAAGCTGGATAGAAACCAGCTATCAAGTTCTGACACATTTTCAAGCACTACTTTTTGTAGCTGGTTGGCTCTCTGTATAGCTGGGTGGACATTTTTTATCGTATGATCATTACCTTGCACTTGTAGCCGGTCTAAATTTATTGTGCGATTCACCGGGTAATTGTGTAATATATGTAACGTGTGGCAGGCGCCGAAGTGAGGAACTGAATGTGCAGGAAGGAGGAGAAGAGAAGCGAGTGCAGCATGGTCATCGGGTTTTGCATGTGCGGGGCCTGCACTTCCTGAGGTCCTCCTGCTACCCAGCCCCGACATCCTGCACACCCGGGGAAAAGTAACCAGAACAAAGCCGAGGCAAGCCTTGCTCGACTGGAAGGAGTGCTGGCCGGGAGAGGGAGCAGGGTAGGGCCAGGCCAGCGCTGTGCGTGCTCTGGCCACACCATTCAGCTCCCATCAGTGCCGGCGGTCACACTAATTGGCAGCGATCTGCATGACTTAAAAGCAGTGGCTAGAAGTGTCAGTGCTTCCAGGAGTTGCCATGTGCGCAGGAGGGGAGGCTAAATTAGGAGAAAGCTCTACTGTCAGCAGGGCCTGACACTGCCGGATGGGTTTGGGGACTGTGGCCTGAGCTCCGAGGACTGTTCATTACTGCAATTAGTGTCACAGGGGGGAAAAATGGCCTGGACTTGTCATCTGCACTTTTTTGAAACACTTTGCTTCACTTCGCATCACCCTGGGGCTGTGAGAACAAGCTGGGAGGGAACAAGCTGCAAACCCTTTCCCATTTTAACGTCCTTCCCCTTTTCCTGCTCCTTACTGGAGATCAGGAGACCCCAGCCTCTCCTGGACCAGAGGCCACAGTACTGAGTGAGTCGTACGCCCCTCCTGTGATTCAGCTCTTCAATTTTCTGTGCACCTGTCCTGTCTCCCCAAGGCCTCCTGGATCAGTAGCAAGAGCCAGAGACCTGCTGAAGAAGTCCCTTGCACTGGGCAAGGAAGGAGCAAGGGGACGGGAACTAGCCAGACAAGTCAGAAGGGTCAGAGCAGGGGTGCTCGTCAAAATGCTTTAACAGGGGCATCGCATGGTCAGTGCTGCTACCTGTCCTTGCAACTAAGAACGGGGCATTGCTTTCCAGGGCTTTCAACGCTGCTAAAACTTAATTAAAACAGTGTTAAGAGAAACCTCTGAGGAGTGGCAGTAAAAACACATTGACCTTCAGCTGGTGAATGCTGGCACCATCGCTGTCATGCGCTGCTCGTACCCCTGTTTTGACGGCGTGCCCAGCAATGCGTTCCCAGCTCTTTCGTCGAGAGGACGTGTCCTTTTCACCGGCCAGGCAGCAGGTCTTGGGCTTTCCTGCTGGTTGTTCTGCGCACCTGGAGGGCGCCCGCGACGGCTGCCTCTGTTCTTTCTACCTGCCTCCGTGACATTGAAAAGGTGACGGTCCCCAGAGCTTGCCCTGTTAGACTTTGCCTTTTGTGCCTGTCACTGCCACTGGCCTTTCAACGTGCTCCAAAATACCTGAGATGTATTTTTTCCCTCCCTGTTTCTGGCTGGTTTCATTTATTATTTACTAATGACATCCAGAGGACGTGCTGGTGATGGGTTCAGTTATGATGACTGCAGTAAAACCACTTGCTTATACTAAATTACTGGAAAGATAATACATTCATTAGCTGGGCTGTGGGATTCATTCTGCGGAGCTGCTGCCGTCCTCATGTTACTGAGTTACATCGCTATGAATTTTTAAAAAATGATCGAGTAATGGGTAAGAGTGCGAGACAACAGAGCTCCAAAGCCCCTGGCTCGGCTGAAGGTGCCCCCGCTCAGGACGGACCATGGCCCTGCCTGTCTCTGGCTCATGCTTCTTGGCCTCTCTGACCAGCAAGGGGGTATGTATAGATGATGTGATGACCTGTTTCCCCAGGCTGCGACCTCTCTCGTTTCATACAGACCACGTATAGCTGTGAGGAGGTGATGATGACTTTCATTGTACAGCATCCAGGACTGTATCTGAACCCACAGTGTAGCTGTCAAGCGCCATAATCCCCTTCCCAGTTCCCTGTGCTCCTCAAGGCTCTCGGCAGCCCCATCTCAAGCAATGTGTTCATTCGCATAGCTGGTGGCCCAGCACAGCCTTCTGTCTCTCCTCTCTTGAGACAGCGTATGAGGAGCCTTTCTCTTTGTGGCCAGACACAGATCTTCTGCTAATGCTTCTGGTCGGTCTGGACATTGCTGTGGAAACTGGAGTGCCCCTGGGTCACCCCAGCAGCCAGAGCGCCTTGCCAAGAACAAATCTTTGGCAGATGAGGGGTGATGGCAGCTGAAAAAGGAACAAATGGGGGGATTGCAGTAGGCTTTGGTAGGCTTGTGTCCATGGATGGCCTGTTCCTGTACAGTTCAAATCAGTGGGAGTTTTGCCATTGTCTTCCGTGGCCTCAAGTTTGAGCCATTCATTTCCCAGTAGCATAGGAGCTTGATGCAGTGCTTGGATACAGCTGAGGGCCTTTGAAGCCTTGAATTTGGGAGCACATCCGAGAGATTAATCATAGTCACAATAGGCACAGATGTCTTAACGGGCTGCCGCAGGCTCTGATTTGCCAAACAGTATATCCAGCTTGTTTTCAGCCTTCACACACTTTGTTCTGGAAAGTTGTTCTCCGGCAACATTAGCAACAGAGAAGTGCCACTTGCATAATTATATCAGGGCCGGTTTTCAGAAGTGGTTCCATGAGTTGTACCTGGTGTATTTGAAGGCAATTGCATCTGCGAAGCGGATGATTGTGCACATTACTTTGGGTAGTAGTGTGCCATAGAGAGAGGTTATAACAATGCTCACCATAATTAGGCTCAGCGCATTAGACCATCCCTAATTCTCAAAGGTGAATCAAGAGAGCCAATTGAAATCTGATAGGCCCTCAATTTTCATGGAGAATTTCATCACCATCCTCGCTGCATGGGGGGAGAAACGTGCGCGGAGAGCTGAGTCTCAATCCCATCGCAGCCAGCAGCGGAGCTGAGATTACAGCCTGGTTTCCTGGCTCCCGAGCCCAGGGCCAAAGTGCCTTCAAAACAGTCAAATTGCTGAACGTTTTGCTTCTCAATGTCATTGAAAAACCATCCCATCTTCATATTGGCTGACTTGGTGTGGCTGTTTCTTTTAATTGTCCTTGATGATGATAATGGCAATGTAAGAATAGCGTCAGATGACAAGTGTGCGCTATCCTTTTTCTTAGTCGGTTCTCTTTTTTTTTGAGTGAGATGGTGTCTTCCTTTCCGGGGATGCAGGTTGTAGCCGTGTTGGTCTACGGACATGGGCAGACAAGGTTCTTTGGGTAAATGTGATATCTTTTATTAGACCAATGCAGATAGTTGGAAAAATTCTTCTTTGCAAGTTTTTGGGTTTAAAAACCCTTCGTCAGCCTGAGGAAGCCTCTGCAGTTGGTGTGTGCTCTTCCCAGATGAAATGAAGAGTAAAGAAGCCAGCGTCTTCCTTTTGCACCCATAAAACCGTCAACCAAGAGACGCCGAGAGTGAAGTCTCGCTATATGAACTGGGTGAGATCTTGGGAATGTTGCGCTGTCTACAGTAGGGTTAGTGTCTCCCCCGTCGTGAGTCTCCTCTGGAGCAGGCTGCCTTGGTACAGGAAATGGCAGGTGTCTCTCCAGCACTGAAACAAGACTGTCCCCATGTACAGGTGCAGTCTGCAGAGGACAAGTCATAGTGGATACTAAGGTCTTGCTTGTCTGAGGGTGAAGGGAGCTGGGGAGGGAAGGTGTTCCTGCTATCTCCTGTCCCCACAGGAGGGCTAAAGCAGCAAAGACCTTTCTTCCCAGCACAGAAATGATGGCACTTTCTCCAAGCCTAGGCATGCTTCTCCCATGAAACTCTGGTTTCATGCAACTACCCTCTTATGTGCTCAGAGGCATTGGGAGATTTTGAACATTGCAAATGAAGTTTGAATCTGTGGCTTGGCTCATGTTTGTGTGGGTGCATGCATATGCATCTAGCTAGATGTGTCAGCAGACCTCCCTATATTTAATGCATATATAATATACACACATTATATATAATATAATATACACGCACACAGACGTGCACACACATACCCACAGGCGCGCACATTTGACATTGAGAAAAACCTCTTTGCTCCTTTTAATTAAATCTGACTTCTTTAAAAATAGAGGCATTGGTGCGTACGTGTATGCGTTGTGTTTGGGGGATGAAGATGTTGGTTTAAACAACAAAATGCAACAACTTTTCCATTGTTTACCAGTGTCAGTTATGCTTTTTTAATTACTCTCCTTGTTTGATGACTTTTCCCCATCTGATTTTCAGCACTGGCAGTGTCAGCTCTCATTAGAAATATTGAGTCTGTCAAGTGGTACGTTCACTCGAACAGCTTTAGCCTGGATTAATGAAGAATGTTTTCTCTTAATGGCGAAAGGCATAGCTGGGAGCAGGTACCACTGTTGGTTTTCAGTGCTCTCTCCTTGGGCTTGTTCAGCAGCGGAAGGAAAATTCGCGGCTCTGCAAAGGGCCGGAATAAGGCCAGGAAACCTGCAAATCCTGCTTGAGCCCAACGAGGGAGAAGGGATGGGATGAAAGCATCCATTGTGGCTTTAAGTAGGGCTTAAGTGGTGCATGGGGCTCGGGCTGGACATCTGCAGTGGCAGGGACCTCATCCCAGTGACTTTCTTCGGATCGGCTTGTGCGTGTCCCGCTGTGGCCGTTAAGGCGCCTTCCTAGCCTTAGGTCGGGGTGTCCTTTATGGAGCCGTCTGGAGAAGCTGGGCAGCTGATGGAAAGGTGGCCAAGTGTCAGTCCGTCAGGCGTTACTGGGGCAAAGTTCTCCAACATCTCTACCACATCTTTTTCCTTTAATCGTTTCAGACTTTGGCCAAAAGAAGTCTGTCCTCAGCCAAGCTGCTTCCCCTACCCGTTGGCTGTTGCGTCTCCTGCACTTGGGAGATGTCTGCCTCCCACCCCATGCCACGGCCAGAGCAAAGGGGAGCTGGTGAGCGGATGGCAAGCCGGCTGTGCCAGGGGGGTTGCCCAGAAACCCATCCTCACAACTGCTGTATAGCATCCAGCTATCGATTATTTTTTACTTTATTTTTTTTGTTTGCACATGTAAAACCTCCCCACAATGCACCTAGTGAATTGTGTCCCGCCTACGGTGTGACACACAGCCGGGGAATCCGTCCCAATAACATTTCTGATCATCAGGTTCCTTCAGGGCCTGACTGTCATTTAATCCGAGCCGTTGGGTGAGACCACAGGATAATCAAAGCAATGCATCTTGTAGACAGTATTCCCTTCCAAAAGGGGTTGGCTGCTGCCCATCTACCAGATCTTCTGTCTTAAAGAGCTGGAGATGAGAGGGAGCCTCTGTGAAAGGCCTTTATTTCCCAGGGCACACTGTGGCTCCGCGGCAGTACCTTTTGGGCTCATGAAGAATGACTGTAATTGTCTACTTGATGCACTTAGGAAGCAGAATACAGCATACATAGTGGAAAACTACAGCCGCTGCCTCTGTATGCGTGTGCACCGCTGCTTCAATCAAGCTGTCAATAGGGTAGGCTTTGAATAATTCAGGCTCTGAGCTTACAGCTTGCAAGGTAAAGGAATATAAAAAAAGTGCCTGCAGCTGTCTACAGTGGCAGTAACTCTCTCTGCCCAACTTCAGTAGCCTACCTGCTGGAGTTTTTAGACAAGCTAAGTGACCCAGATGCCCCTCTCCAGACTCACGTTGGTTTTTCTGCTGAATCCCTTCGCTGTTGGCATTCGGAGTGCATACACCTCCACTGAACTCGCCGCTGTCTTTATTTATCAACATGTCATTTTGCTCAGGCATTTTTTTTCTCCCCGTTGCCTCCCTTCAGCAGCTTGCTCAGGTGCATCGGCATGTTCCCTTTTAGAGCCAAGCTAGGAGAAAGGTGCCCTCGTAGGAAGTGAACGCTTCTGCCTCTGCCCTGACTCTCCATTGGGGTCCTGCAAAACAAAGCAGGGTCTTCCCTTCAGTGGCGACGTGGTATCAACACTCTCAGCCACACATGGACAGATAGATGGACAGACACGTGGACTGGACCTACAAGATGGTCCAGCGACTTGGAAGATGGGATGGGGTGCACCCTCAGCAAGTTTGCAGGTGACACCAAGCTGTGGGGAGTAGTAGATATGCTGGAGGGCAGGGCTAGGATTCAGAGTGACCGAGACAAATTGGAGGACTGGGCCAAAATGAAGCTCGTGAGGTTCAACAAGGACAAGTGCAAAGTCCTGCGCTTGGGAGGGAGCAGTCTCATGCAGGCTGGGGACGGACTGGCTGGGCAGCAGCTCTGCAGAAAAGGACCGGGGGTGACAATGGACAGTAAGCTGAATATGAACCAGCAATGTGCCCTTGCTGGGATGAAGTCTAACGGCATCCTGGGCTGCATCGGTAGGAGCATTGCCAGAAGATCGAGGGACATGATTCTTCCCCTCTGTTCGGCACTGGTGAGGCCACATCTGGAGTCCTGTGTCCAGTTTTGGGCCCCCGCTACAGAAAGGATGTGGACACATTGGAGAGAGTCCAGTGGAGGGCAGTGAAAATGGTTCAGGGACTTGTGAGGAGACATTGAGGGAACTGGGCTTATTTAGTCTGCAGAAGAGAAGACGGAGGGGGATTGAATAGCAGCCTTCAGCTCCTGAAGGGTGGATCTAAAGAGGATGGAGCTGGACTGTGCTCCGTGGGGGCGGATGACAGAACAAGGAGTTGGAGCAAGGGAAGTTGAGGTTGGATATTAGGCAAAACTTTTTCACCAGGAGGGTAGTAAAGCACTGGAACAGGCTACACAGAGAGGTTTTGGAGACCCAACTAGACAAAGCCTTGGCTGGGATGATGTAGTTGGGGCTGGTCCTGCTTGGAGCAGGGGTTCAACTAGATGTGACCTCCTGAGCTCCCTTCCAGCCCCCGTTGTCTGTGATCCTGTGACTGATAACTGGCCTTAACAAGTAAGATCAGTGGTTATGCTTATGCTCCAAACTGCAGGCACGCATCACAGTATTCCTCTTGGAGTGGTGCTTTATTAAATTACTTTGCATTGTCAAGTTAGCTGCACATAGTCCTGTCAGTTGATGGCTTTTGTTTCCCCCCCAAGGGCTTACAGCAATCAAAGCGAAATTTATACATGTCTGTAAATGGTCCGGTACCGTTCCTGTACAGTGATAGCCACTGAGCTGTGCGGGATGAAGGGATAAAGTGACTGGTTAATGGCTTCTTGTGTTTCTATGGTTCGTCCCCAGGCCTTGGAGGGAAACGTCCTACCTGATGCTAGTGTCTGGGTGCACTGCATATCCAGGCAAGTCAATCTTGAGAAAGATGCTCCTTTCCAAATCAGAGCACCTGCCTTATTTGAATTTCTTTAGTGCATGCGCACTCCTCTTTGGGGAAGTGTCAGGAAAAGTGCAAGTTTGAAATGTCCCCCTGAGCCCTGATGGTTGGTCATCAGCAAGACCTGAGATTGCCTTTGGCAGCACGAACAGCACGTTCCCTTTCTTTCTGAGACGGAGATACCGCCAAAGAGCAGGGATGCGCAGCCCACAACTGCCTGGGAATATCACATCTTCTCGGACACGAGCTGCGCCCCCGGCTGTCCCACACCTGGATCCGAGGGCCGCGGAGCAGAGATGCAGTGGATTCAGAACATCTGTCTTGCCCTAGGCCCCGTCTTCTGGGAACACGGCTGTTGGACAGGCTTTGTATCGCCAGCCTGTCCTGTTCTCTCCGGCGGTCCTCAGTAAGGATGCCGATTGCTTCCAATGGGCCCCGCAGAAACCTGAAGTCATTGCTGTGTATTAGAATAGCAAGGCCTCTGCTTACATCGGGATTTGAAGAACACACCACGTTCGAAACCTCGTCCAAATCTGTCCCAAACATGCGGTTGGTCCAACCAACAAGAGACCTCGCCTGTCAGGATTTGGGTATATCCTGCAGCTTGATGGAGAAATAATTCTTCTTTGCTAACATCCCTGAGGTGGTAGGCTCTATATGATGCCTACCACCCATTTCAACACCCAGATCTTTACGTTTTCCACTGGTTGGCCGTCCTCTTGCTTCCTTTTTTCCGTGCTATCGAGTGAGCCTACGTGCTTGCAGAAACCAGCACTCAACTGAAGCACGGTTCTTGGGCCAGTGTTTAATGGGCCTTTTTCTTTTGGAGCATGGATAGGGCTTCAGCTCAGTACGGCGCCACGTGGCAAGGCCTTGGGCATCTTGGGTCCCCGTTAAACGCGGTGGGGTGGAGGATTCTTGGCATCTTGCAGGACCGGACTCAGCTCAGCTTTTCCTGAAGGCTCTTGTCCGCTTAATACTTCTCCTTCCTGAGCGGGGGCAGTCCGTCAGCCCTGCATGAGCGCAAAGGCTTTTCCTCCTCATCGCCGCCTGGCCTTTGCGATCACCTCATCCCTCAGCTGGAAAAGGCAGCTGATTGTCCTGCGGGAACAGAGGGCATCCATTTTCACTCTGCCTTGGAAATTTTCCTAGCCTTTGCCCTTTCTGAATTACGGAGTCCCTTCCTGTGAATCAAGCTGAGCCTACGCTGGCACATCCGCAGCCCCGGGTGATGGCTCGCGTTGGGTTTCAGTCCAACGTGATTTAACAGCTGTCTCTGACAGTTTTGCAATCAGCCACCTACACACTTCCCTTTAAAGACCGTATCTGGGTTTCCACTGCTGTGGTCTGGATGAACAAGGGCTCCATGATCCTCCCTCTTCCTATAAAATCAGTCTCAAGAGAGGTGTGGTCTGGGGCCAGGACCGAGAGCCAGGCATTTTGGTCCTCTGATTTACATTCCCCGACCTTCTGCAGGCCCCCGTAGTTTCTCCACCGGTAGGATAGGGATTATAACAATATCTAACTCACAAAGGTATCGGGCAGGCTAATTAGGTGATGGCGTTCAATTGCTGAGTGTTATAATTACTGGGTTATTGCTTATTTCCATTAATTATTATTGGTCCATAAATTGTCTCTTGTATGTGTATTTCAACAGCATGTGCAGCTTTGCCGGCCTCCAGAAATTACTCTCTCCCCGTACATGCACAGGGTTGCTGGCATTGTGGTATATGGGCACGTTTCACTCATGCTTTCCATTGCTATACGGGAAACTATGTTATGTAAGTCCTGGTCTCATACTTAGCCTGAGAGTCAATTTTGGCTATAGGAGAAGGATGGGGCGAGGCAGAAGGTCCCCATGGCCTCTTGCCAAGGGATCAACCTCAGATATTTAAACAAAAAAACCCCCAGCCTTGTGGTGAATCCATCTGCTGTGCCTCAGTGTCCTCTTGCTGTCGCTTTACCCACAGGCATGAGTGTGCCGCAGGGCTCCTGCGGCCCTACCCAAAATGCGGAGGGCAGCAGAATTGGAGGCAGGCCTTTCAGCAGCCTTTGACTCGCTGTGGTTTGAAAAATCAAACACTGTAGGCTACTGCAGTACATTCCTTTGAGGAAAATCATGAGAGACTGAAGCAAACCTCAGCACTGCCAAGCAGCTCGTGACACGAGACAAAAAAAGATTCCTTCCCTCTGCCAAAAACCAGGGGGACGCGAGGAAACCATTAGGCCCCGGTTCAGGAAAGCACGTTTGTGCAGAACGATGCATTCGCCTGTGCCTCTGACTTCTGCCGAGTTGGAGACCTGTTGCTGGCAAGGTCGTGGGGCATGCCTGGCTCGGACTGAGAACCCGATTTAGAGCCCAGATGTCCCGCAGCGGACGAGAACGGGACCGGGTACGTACTCGGATGCGTTCAGAAACCTCTTCAAAGACATAAGGCGCGCTTCCAAACCTGCGTGCTTAGGGGAAGGCGCTTGCTGCCATCCTCAGGCACTTAAATAAGTAGCGTGACTATCGGGCGCTACTTTCGTTGGCACTCCAGTCTGCGCCGCAGCTGGGCATGCCTTTTGTTTGGGATCCAAGTAGGAAAATGTTGGTCTACATGAATTTTAAAAAAACAAACCCGAGCAAACAACAGGGATGGGTTCGCCCTGCGTCTGGAAGCCAAACCTGTCTGCATTGGGCTGGTGCCTACAGCCCGGAAAGCAAAACGGGACTGGCTTCCGGGTGCGTGGAGTGGCCCTGGAAGGGCACCGGTTTAGCGGAGAGCAGAATGAGGCCCATAGACCACAAGCTGCGGGTGAAAGACCAAGCTGGTTTCACCCTCTGAGCTGAGGAAAAGGCAAAAGGTGATTCTCGTCGGTAAAACGAAGTTCTGCCGCAGTCGTTTTCCTGTTCGGTCGGCTGCCGGGGTAAGGGAACGCTCCAGCGTATCCTGTTGGTCTGGTTCGAGAACATCCTTTTGTGCCCTGTGTTTGTGCAGCATCGCTCACCACGGGGGTGCGGAGCCGGGTCCGGCACTAGGCATCCGCAGGACGGTGATAATGTCAGTAGTGGCCCTTTACAGTGAATTGGAAGAGATTTCTTCATCACCTGCATCCGTGTCGTGATTTCCAAATACCCTCAGACAACAAAAGGGACGAGAGCCCCATAGGTGTGGGTGGCCAGCTCTTCGTGACCTATTATACCTAGTGGCTATTGGGGCAGCTGCTGCGATTTGCAGAGAATTGTTAAACGTCTAGAAAACGAGGTCTAAGGATTCACACCAGCTCGAGCGGGTGGCTTTTTTATTTGGCATCTCTGCCCTCCACTTGATCCAGAAACCTCGGCCAAATCTGCCCCTGCTCTGATCATGTTGCATGTGCTCCTCTTGATTAATCCATTCACTAGCTGCACAACCTCTGCGGTTTCAGGCGCTTGCACATGCTCCTGACTTTGCCTAGATCAGTATATTCTTTGGGCTTTTTGTGTCCTGCAATGTATCACGATGATTCCCAGTTTCAGTCCCCCTCTCTTCCTTCTCCCCAAGGTCCTTCTGCAGTGACCTTGCTTTTCCCCAAGGTCCTCCCTGGCTTCACCCTGCATCTCGGCTCTTACTTCTTCCGTCTCAATACCTGTCCCTTAAAACTCATTCAGTTTTCCCTCTTGATTTCTTCGTTTCCTTTCTTAGATTCGTGTCCTCTTTGTGTCTTCTTTCACGGTGTCCCCCAGGTTTGGGAGCTGGAATGGGTTAGGCCTTAGGATCACGCCCTATTTTGCCAACGTGAGATGTTCCCTTCCTCTCCTCCAAAGCCATCCATAACATCCATTCGTCCTCTGATGTTCGCAAGCTCTGATGTCCTTGCTCGCGCTCTCTGCACATCCCATCTCTGTGCTGTTCATTTGCTTCCCCATTAGAGCGAGAGTCTCTGGACCAGCACCTTGCCTCTCTTCCTGCTTGCAAAACGCTCTCTGTAGTTAATGAAGACCATTAACACCACATCCTAATGCGCTACCACGTGAAAAACTTCCTCCCAATGAAACACTCCACTGGCATCAGCAATAAAAGTTTTCAATAAACTCTTATTTTACCCGAGTACTTTCAGGGTGAGAAGAAACCTGGAACGGCTTACACACACAAAACACTTGAAGGCCAGAGGGAGCGCGCAAAGCTGTAGTCATTTAAATACAATTATTTTTCAAGAAGACAAAAAATTACTTTTTTTGAACTGGGTCAGCGCTCTACATCTGCAGCGCTCAGCCATTTTACACATGACACAATCACCCACTCTGTTTATCTTTCGGCAATATGCTCTCGCAGACTGCCAATTAATTGCATATTGGTGCCTGCTCTCTCGCAGCATTCTGGATAAACACAGGGAAGCCGGGATGGGAAGGAGCCTAATTCTGACTGCTTGGAGGAATGAAATCTGTCATTGTCTTAGCCTTGTTATCTGCTATGAAGGCAGACTTTTAACAGAGTGTTTTGCTTGTAAACACCCTCTTTAAGCACCCTCCAAATTTACATAAATGGCATGTCAGCCATTGTCAACAGCAAGGCATCAACATTTGAAAGGTAATTGCTTTCCAAAATATTCCGTGAAGCGTCCTTGGCAAAAGGCGTGGACCGACTCCGAGTCCGGGTGAAACGCTTTCAGCCAAGGTCCTGCCCTGGAAAGGCTGCAACGAGGACTGAGCAACCCCCGAGGAAGCAGAGCCCGGACTCCAACGTGTAGCTTGGTCTGATTTAATTCCCCCCGGAGTTCATATTCACCTCCCTCCCAACCGGGGAGTACCTGGCAGGGGCAATACCAGGGTGGTTTTCCTACTGGCAGGGGAGAACCGCGAACGGGGCGTGGGGCTGTGCCCTGACCCCGGCAATGCAATTAAAATGGCAGTGAATAGTGGAGGGTCACACCTTTGTCTGCTTGCAGACGGGACTCCCTCCCGCCTTGCCTTCCAGTCGACTACAACCCACTTTATGGACGTGGGAGGCTCCTCCCTAGCTTGCTCCTGCAGCCTTACGGCCGAGGGTGCGGAAAGCTCGGGGGCATCTGACCCCCAAGCCTCCCGGCTTCGGCCTGCCCGTAGGATGCCCACCAAAGGATTTGGAAGTATTGGGGGGTGGAGGATGCTTGCCGGTAGCAGGGCCACATATGGTTTGTGAATGATTCACGTGGATTTGGAACGGATCTGGCTGATTTGACTGGGGACACACAAAAATTTTGTTTAAAAAAAAAAGTATTTTCGGGAGCAGTTCTGGTCAGCAGATGACCTGTTTGGGAGGGTTGAGGGTTCACATCTGTTGAGGACCTGCTGGGAAAGCAGAGACTCTTCGTTCTCCTGGGCTCTAAATTAGCAGCTTCTCCTACCGAGATGAAGGTAGAATGGAAAAACAACTTGGGCCTGGGACCGCGGACCCGCTGACTTCCTAGTCTTTATCCATCACTAATTTCTGTGATTATAGAAAGCCCCAGGGAATAGGCTGAAGGGGACAATCCTTCCTTGGCCGGGGAATGCACTCGATATAACCTAGTTGGCCATTTCTATTTTTAATACCTAGCAAGTTCTGAAACCAAAATAAAGAGGCTCAGCTGAAATCTGGAGTGGCTACAGAGAAGCAGGACAAAATCTTCTCCTGGGGCAATCCTCAAGAGGATTTTAAACTGCCATCTCCACACTGACTTGTTCTAAATTAACTGTTGCCTCCAGGCAAAGAGCGATGAATGGTCTGCAGCGAGGAGATACGAATGTGTCTGGGCACTTTCTTCCTGGACCTGCTGTGGCACCAGCGGCTGGGAGAGGGTCTTAGGATGGGGCGGGGGTGCCCTGACATGGGGGCAATCCCTGCTCTGTTGTACCAGGATGAGTCCTGAGTACGTTGGTAACATCCGTGTAAATACCAAGTGCGTCGGTTCACACCAGCAGACGTGAGAAGAGAAGCTGACTTTTTGCATTGTGTGTTCATACAGCAGCGCCATCACGCACAGTTGTGTGCTAGCTGCACACCGGGACAGCCGTCCGCCCCAACCTTCGTGCTCCGCTGTCAGGTTGCACTGGTGCCTTAAGGCCAGTGTCGGGCCGAGTCCCACCGGGCCGGGCTCTGCAGCGAGCTCGCAGTCCGTGCACAAGGGATAGGGTGCGATCGCTTAAGAGGTGCAAGGCTGGAAGCAGAAAGGACTGTGGTGGAATAAGAATAAGAGAAGACCGTCTTTGCTGGTTGTTGCCACTGGAAGTCTTAGACTGGCTGCATGTTTTCATGCCAGGGGCTATATTTGGTAACCCCCAGCTCCCGACGGCTTGGACCAGTGCACAAACCACATAGAACATTATATACAAGGGGCCTTCAAACCGCTGGGGAGTCAAAACGTTGACGGGGGTCACCCCTGGGGGTTTGCAGACTGTCTAAGGGGTCTGCAAAAGACGACTATGACCAATCAAAAGTATGTGAATACCCACACTTACAATCCAAAGGGGTCTGCACCTCCTTTTGGAATGTTTTTGGGGGGCTGAAAAAGATGACGAAAAGATCAATCAACAGCATGCGGATACCCACCCCCATCATTCAAAGGGGTCCGCACTGCCATTCACAATTTTTTTTAGGGGGTTGCAAAAGATGACTATGATCAATCAAAAGCATGGAAATACCCACACCTACAATTCAAAGGGGTCCGCACCTCTATTCACATTTTTTTAGGGGTCTGCGAATGAAAAAAGGTCAAAACCCAGTGGCTTAGACAATTTCCATTTGATTTCCTTCCCCATGTCGGTGCAACCCCTTCCTTAGCAGGCACCCATTTGAGGAAGGACACGGTGGGACGTGTTTCGACCCCGGTGGGTTGAAGGCCGCTCGCGTGTCGTTGCGTGCGATTCTGTTGCATCGCGACGAAGCGTCGGCATCCCTCGAACACCTAGCACTTACGGCGTAAATTATGCTAATTGCATGTGCTTGTGCTTGGAATTGTAGCTATGGTTTGTGTTCACAGCACCTGTGTCAAATAATTATAATTTATACGCGCTCTTCATGACTCCAGTAGATTTTCCTGCTCTTCAGGCTAATAGGAAATTGTTACTTCCTTCTCGACAGTGAAATGCCCCGTTGGTAGCATTCCAGATCCGTGCCAGTCGACGGTAACGGCAACAAGCTGCTTACAAAGGGCCTAATCCTGCTCTCAGCGGAAGTCAGCGGGAGCTTTGCCATTGACTTCAGCGAGAACAGGCTCTAGCCTGTCAGCTGCGAGGTTGGTGCAAGGCTCGCAGGCCCCGCTTGGCTTCTTCTCATTTGTTATTCTGCAAATGCATCCTCAGAAATGTTGTTTCCTTTTCAGTTGACCTTTTCATGCCCTTGTTGCCTCATTGTGAGTATCTACAAAGACGGTTTTATTTCTTGTCTATCAGCTTGGGACACGGCAGGGCTCTGGTGCCAGAGCAACTGAGCTCAGGTTAAACACGAGTTGGAGGCGAAGGCCCGCACGCCCACGTGTCTGGCAGGCGAGCTGTGCAAGTGTCACGTGCTGGGTTAGGAAGTTGCCTCGTCGAGGTGAGTCTCGCGCCGGCTGCTGACGCCCGGTCGGGACGCTGTGCAGCGCCGTAACAGAAGACACCTCGGTTGCTTTCTCCTTCCAGCTCCATCCTCCAGACAAAGGCGGCTCAGCCCCCAGCACCTCTGCTCAGCAGTCTCCCTGGGGCAGGATGCGTTGTGCCCTAGTCGGAAGTCTCAGCTTCCTCCTCCTTCGAGTTTGCGTGGAAGGTGCAAGACGAACTAGCCGTGCGTGCCAGCAATCTGCTGTCAGCACCAAGGGGGTGCTTAGACGCCCGAGATGAGACGTGTGACAGCCTTTTTCTGGGGGGGGAAGGGAAGGATTGGGTCCAAAGAGGATGGCGCTGGACTGCTCCCAGCAAGGAGCAATGGGCTCAAGCTGCAGCAAGGGAAGTTGAGGTTGGATATTAGGAAAAACTTTCTCATGGGGAGGGTGGTGAAGCACTGGAACAGGCTACCCAGAGAGATGGTGGCATCTCCATCCTTGGCGGTTTTTAAATCCCAGCTAGACAAAGCCTCGGCTGGGATGATGGAGTTGGGGCTGGTCCTGCTTGGAGCAGGGGTTGGACTGGATGTGACCCCCCCCCCGAGCTCCCTCCCAGCCCCTGTTCTCTGTGATGGTGGGAACTCGAGCAGAATAGTCCATTTTCCTTTTCCGCTTTTGTCCTTGGCTGTAATTTCTGAATTGATGGAGTGAATTAAAATCTTCTGAGCGGAGACAGCCTGCCTGGCCATTGGACTGCATTAGGAAATTAAACCGTGGTGCACAGGAGCACTCTGTCTTGACGCTAGAGCTGACGGTGCGTTGCTAGTCCAGGCAGAGCTGATAGGAAAAGTTCGGGTTTCGACAGGGTTTTCCTGGAGAGGGGAAATAATTTAGGCCCTTTGCGAGAGCTAGCCGGGGCTCCCTTTAGCAGATGTAAGCGGGGCTGCCCCCACGGCAGGGCAGCGGCAGCTAAGGCAGGACAAGGAACGGGTCTTTCAAGCTGCTCTTGTATTTTCTCCGGTTCCCAAGCATTGGATATAAGCAGTTCGTGCACTGGGCTTCTCATCCACCCCATTAAATAGGAACGCGCCGTCAGAGACTGTCCCCATCCTGAGCACTGCACAGTCCCAGCGGATGAGACAGACCACGTGCAGACACGGGAGATATTATTAACCCCTTGTGCAGAAGCACAACGAGGTGAAGAGAAGTGACCATGGTCACACCAGCCGGCTGTGCCAGAGCCAGAATTGAGCCGCAGCCCCAGAGCAGTGCTGTAACCACAAGACCACGCTTCCTTCCCATCGGGAGGCTTTCCCTGGCGCACGCCAGCCCAGTTAGTGCTCCGTACCTGGTCTGGTGGCACCTCCTGTCATTAAAGGGTGAATTACAAAGAGCGGGAAGCAGGCCCCACATTTGTATGGCGCCAGCTCTTAAAGATTTAAGTATGGT
Organism: Alligator mississippiensis; assembly: GCF_030867095.1. Classification (NCBI taxonomy): domain Eukaryota; kingdom Metazoa; phylum Chordata; order Crocodylia; family Alligatoridae; genus Alligator; species Alligator mississippiensis. Next base: position 64,663,470 of record NC_081835.1, read on the forward strand.
CGGGACATGATGAAAATGTACCTGCCCATCCCCGCACAAACGCGTGGGCAAGAGTCTCGATGCTTTGCTGATGGGTTTCAGGGGCAAGCGCCCACTTCTCATGGGGAGTTTGGAAACGTGAGCTGACGCCGCTTTCCCCCAGGAGCAACCAAATCCCTTGCTATTGCTGTTGATCAGTCAATTATCTTGGGCAGCGATGGAGATTTCCACATTGGAAATGGGCAGGAGTCTATTATCTAACAGCCTAATGGAAGTCTTTAGCTCCTGGGAGGCGTGCAGAGCCTAGCGCGCCTACATGTGCCCGCCCGCAGAGCCGTGGGCAGGTCCCCCCGCTCCTTTCCCCGTGTGTTTGCTGTACCGCTCTAATTATAGACGATACAAAAGCAGGCTAGATTACGTTTAATTAGAGCTGAGCTGCTTTGTCACGTAAATTTGATTTGCAATGTGGTTCCTCCAGTCTGGACCAGAGCCAGTACCTGCGTGAGCGCCTCGGCAGCTGGGGAAAGGCTGGGAGCAGATGCCTCTCCTCCCAATCAGGGAAGCTGAAGAAAGGGTTTGAATTACAAAAGAAGGGACGGATCTGGGCTTCCCTCGCTCTCCCCGCACCTCCCTTCACAAAGGGCAGCAGTCAGTTTACTTTAATAATCCGGCTATCAGCTGCAGAGGAAGTTGGGCAGTGCTGGAGTTGGAAAGCAGGAGGCGGCTCAGAAATCAGCTCGTACAGGCAAGCAGAGCACAGGGAGCGCGGCGTCGGGGCTCTGCGCACAGAAAATGGAACCGTGCTGGACTCGGAGGAGCTGAGTGTCCTGGGAGCCCGCGGTCCCGTCTCTGCCCCACGCTGGTTTTTCCACCCCCAGGACAGCTAGGTAAGTGCCCTCTCGCTTTCCGCTTTCCAGCACCGCCCTAGAGCTCGTTATGGAGGCAGGGAGTGGGAGAGCACCAGGTATTCCCTGCACCCTCCGGACCTTGCTGTTGATTTGAAAAGCGAGTGATTTCTTTAGAGTCTTTTGACTTCACGGTTTGGGGTTTTTCGGGTTGTTTTTTCCTGGACGAGCTGCCGGCGGTTACAGCCCCTGCCACGGCTGCAGTCCGGAGGCTCGGTTTGTTCGGCGCGGGGATTTGGCCGAGTTGAGCAGCCACTTCCACGATGCAGATGTTTGTGCTGCTTCCTGTGGAATCGGCCTGTGGGGGCAGAGGCAGCTGCGCTTCCAGCCACCCGCCGCCGTCAGCCAAGGAACCACGCTTTCTCCAGACATGTTCACCGGGAGGGAGGGACGCAGGAAGGGCAAGGGGAATAACCGTGCGAAAACAACTCGCTTAAGTGGTGTTCCCCGCGAACCTGTAGGGAAAGAGGCACGAGATTGGGTTTGTCAGCGTGTACGTACATGCACATATACAGAGGGAGACACGGTACACGCATATAGAGAGGGAGACATGGTTCGCACATGCACATATACGGAGGGAGACATGGGCTGAGCGAGCAAAATGCTCTATACACAATTTGGAGCGTTCAGACGAGGTGGACAATTCCCGAGACGGTGGCAGGGGCCGAGGACTTGCGTGCACGCTGGGGTTTTGCGGGTGGGTACGCTCGTGGCAGCTGTCCATCATTTCTGACTTTGAAGGAAGGCAGTGGAGGTAAACCTCCTCCTGCCCTTCCCTAGCGTTGTGGGTGCCTCCGGAGACTCTGAGCCTGGCCGGGGTTTTTCAAGCCAGGTTTATCCGTCGCCATTTGTGCAGTTTGTTTCCTTTCCCCCTTCCGTTCCCAGGAGGGCAGCCCAGTGAGAAGGCTTCCCTCCCCTGGCACCCCCTCTCGTATCACTCCCGTCCCCCTTGCTGTGCTCCCAGCACTGCAGGAAGGTGAAGATTGAAAAAGCAAACTGCAAGACCCGGGGTCTGCATCATTAAAATAAAAACAGTGAAAGTTTTTCTTCGCATCGGGGTTTGCACCGCCTCTCATTGAATTTAAAGCCAAGATAGGGGAGTTGAGAAACGCGGCGCCACGGCAAAGGCCGCCTGCAGAACGATGCGTGGCTAGACCGTCTTCGTCTTTGCGGTGTTTGCTCTTTGCCAGAAGTAACCAAGTCTCACGGAGGTGTGAGGATCGCGGTGTTTCCCATGATCTGTACAGCTGAGAGATTAAAAGCAGTGAATCCTGACCTCGAGTCGAGCCCCTCGTGGGAGCCAGTGGGACGCGGGGCCCGGCCTGAGACGTGGCCTGAGCATCACCCCTCGTATAGGGATGCTGGCGCTGCCTCCTGCGAGATGAGCCCGTGGGGGCCAAGGATGAGGACGAGGCTCGGGGAGGGGGGCGCAAGGGAAGCAGCAGGCGCGAGGCGGAGGGGAAGGTCACGGCTGTACTTGAATTTGTTCACATTAAATCGCAGCCTGGCATTTCCAACCGTTCGTTTTCGCCGGGCAAGTGGTAATTAATAGTCATGTTAACGTTCAGAGGCAAATTGATTTGACTCCGCTCGCTGCCTTTTGCTTCCCGGCCACGGGCGGTTCAGAGCTTCCCCGTGGCCGGTGTGGACAGCGTGGGCTGGGGCCGGGCCCCGAGAGAGCGTGGCCAGCACCCACGGCAGGATGGGAGCACGGCCCCTCGCAGGGGATCCGGCTCACGCGGGCCCCAGGCACAAGCCAGCTTGTAGCAATTAGTATTTGCTGTCCCCGGGAATGACCTCAGCGCTCGTCTCCGCGCTCAGGCTTTAAAAAACAACCCAGACAGACTCCTAAGAGGCCGCGCTGCCTCGGGTGGCCTCATTAGTTGACAGTATTAAAAGGAGGAGACGCTTGTGCAGCGGGTGCAAAAGCGGCGTGGTAAACAAAGGGGAGTTCGGCGCTCTCCAGGAAAACAGTGAGCTCCCTGCGTGCTCCCGGGAGCCGTGCGTGCTCGACTCTGTTCCTTCCCCAGCAGGCCCGAGCTGCTGCGTGCGTGTGCAAGCGCCCGGTGGCTTTTTCCCTTATTTTTCATCCTAACAGCTTCCTTCCTCGGATTGCGTGGCCCTAGGGTGCGTATTGCAGAGACTGGGAAGATCGTGTGCGGGGAGAGGAAGCGCTCGGTAATTTTGTGAGCTCTCGGCTGCTGTTAAAGTGACAGGAATAACACCTTTTCTTATTCAAAATGCTCCCCTCGGCTCTGCAGGGTATCGCACGGCACCGCCCTCATCCGCGGCAGGCTTAGACTTCCACCGTTTCAGGCATCTGTAATTTCGATGATGGATTTAATCATCTAAGATGCAATCGCCCACCGTGCTGCGGAGCTTGTTCCAAAGAGCTGCTCCTGCCTCGGCCGGGAGGGGGAAGGGATGCCCGTGTTTCCCGAATCGGCCACCAATGTGGGGGTGCCTCAGCTCTCGATACCCCACACCTGTTTGAAAGGCGCAGGTGCTGACCGCGCAGGGATGGTGGGTGCTCAGCACCTCCAGATATCAGATCTGGGGGAGGATGAGTGAAAACCTGAGCCCCGGGTTAGTGCCGCAAAAGGTTTTTGGCTTGGCACCTTCGGGGGTGGGTCTGCACCACGTGTGCTCCCTGTTCCTTCCCTTTGCCCCTTCCCCTTTAAAGGCCACGGGTCCTTCCCAAGCTAGACCGAGAGCCCCCCGCTGAAAAGCAACAGGATGCGTGCACCGCCCAGCGGGTCCGCCGCGATGGGCGCTCTCCCCCGGGGCATGGGGCATGTTCCCCTCCAGCACCTGGAGACGACTCGAGGGAGGCCCTTCGGACCAGACTGGCACGGAAATCCCTGTGCAGCAGGTGACCAGGCATCCGGAGAGCATCGTGGTGGGCGACAGGAGTAACACGGGCTTACATTTCCGTAAGGCGCTTATCGTCCCTATCGTGGGTCTCCTTGGAAAGCCAAGCTGAACGGGGCTCAGCGGGATCCAGGCTGTTTTCCAGACTTTTTGCACCGGAGAAGGAAATGAGCAAGGGCTTAGTCAGCAGAACTGCTCTAGAGGTGCAGAGCAGAGCCCTTTCCTGGACACGAGCTGCCTCGTGGCCAGCTGGAGCGAGCAGCATTGTTCCAGCAGCGGTGAGTCAGGCTGCGGGTTGAGATGGGGAGCACTGGGTCAGGGGTGCTCTCTGCAGGCAGGTGCGCTCCTGGCCAGCGCAGGTGGAGCTCTCCCGGATGGGAAGCGTGCGTGCACTCCGCTCCCAGCCAGCAAACAGGACGCCCAGCAGCTGGGCTGCAGCCAAGAGATTGATGGCAAAGATTTGGAAACCAGAATGATCAAACGGCTCCAGCAAAAGAATTTGAGCAGCGTGTCCCTTTTGCGTGTTAATGGGCCTGCCCTGAACTTTTCCCAAGTGTTTGTGCAGCATGGGGTGTGTCGGTGACCTCTTGGGGACATCCATTCCCTCCCATACGTTGCCAGGATCCTTTGCTGCCTGCTTTAGGCAGGTGTGTAGCATTGCTGTGCCCTGTCGAGGTGCTGCCGTGTTCTGCGGCGTTGCAGTACTTGATGCAGTGATTCCTGTAGACCCCCGCTTGCACAGCTCACGGGGATTTGGGGAAGCTGAAGACACGAATGCCTGTCCGGCATTTTGAGACCTGTTGATGCAAAGGACGGACTGGAGTGCTGTTAAATCTTGGCACCGCGCAGCCTGTTTTGGTAGACTCTTAGCACTGGGCTCGGGCAGGTGAAGAGAGTTTAATTTGCTCCGTGTTAGTTTTTCAAGGTAAAATGAAAGTCAGTAGTGCCGCTTGCACAGGAGACCTCGCTCTTGTCAGACGAGCAGTGAGTAGCGGGTTCACCAGCTGAAGTGAGTCTGGGCCGGTGGCCAGAGGCTTGGTCCCTAAGGGAGGAAGAAGAGGGGAACGAGGATGCCTGAAAATGGTGGGCAGAGAGCCATGTTTTTAGGGAGTCTCTGGCCATTCACTTTGGATGTTGCCAGCAAGAAGCTGGGACGCATCTTGCAAACTCCTCCCTTCTAAAGCACAGGCGGCTGGAAGTGTTGGCATCTCTGCCCCTTGATCGGTTGCAAAGTGGCGAGTTGGTGTCCGTGCCAGGATGTTATGTACAGGCTTGAATGATGGCACAGATGTGGGAAGGAAACAGCGCCTTCTGTTATGGACAATGCATTGAGCCCCAGCCACTTAGTCGTGGTGTGCGTACATGCACCGCACAGGCTTTTCCCCCAGCTGGCGTCGCGCAGAAAGAGGCAGGAATGCACTCTTGGATGCTGCTGGGGACCAGGGATCTTCTGTTTCAGTGCTCGCCACTGGCAAGGATGAAGGAGCCCCTTCGGGCAGAGGGCTGGCTTCACTTAGCGCTCAGTTAAAGATGCAAAGCCAAGGGAAAGTCTGCTCTCCTCGAGGCTGTAGAGGGAATTTGAAAAAGCCGAATGCAAGCTAAGGTGGATGTTGGTCAGGAGAGCCAGGCTAGCAACTCCAGCTCCTTCCAAGGTAGGATTTGACTGTCTATGAGCACACATGGACCACGGTTATATTTCAGCAGCAGCTTCTCCATTAACGCCCTGGGCTGGGAGCTCGGTACTGCCTTACAAGGAGAAATGCTGGGTGGTGCATCACTGGCGCTACCTGTTGTAGTGTCGAGGTGTATCCACGGCTGGAGACAGCTCTTCGTTAGGCCCAGATCACAGCCCATGATTGCTTCGCTCCAAGTTAAGTGACTTGCCCTGGGTCACGTGATGAATCTGTGGCGAAACCTTGCATTAGGCAATACCCCCAGCGTTGTGGCAATAGCTGGACCGCTCTTTGAGGAGTCCCCAGGGCTTGGTGCTTTCCCCTCTCCATGACTCTGGGAGCGGGCACTTCCCCTCCGCAGCCTTCAGAGGCAGGCTTGCTTCCTGCACAGAGCGTTGCCGAGCTGGCCTTCCCACAGCTTGTCGGGTCAGTGTTGGTGCAGGCTCCGTTTCATCCGGGAGCTCCCCGAGGAGCTGGAGAATTAATTAACCACGTTCCAAATAACACCTCAAGGCAGCTTTTTCGTAATGAGGCTGAAGAGGGGCCTTTTTGCTAAGTCCCAGCTTGCTGCTGTTTGTGCACGGTGAGCTGCTGCACAGTAAGTAGTGAGTATCTCCTGAGTGTGTGCGTGTGCACTTGCATCCTCGAGGCAGTGAGTTAGTGAGGCCACCTCGGTAAATTGGGGTTAACCCCAGGCAGATGGCGGCAGGGCCTGGGCTTCTGCACACTTCAGCGAGCATCCTCAGGTAGCGGCCCAGGATGCCTGCCGCACGTGCCAGCCCCTTGCCAGCCTGCGCCCTTGGCCAGAGCGGCATCCATAAAAATGAGAATTGATGAGCTTTGTCATGTGCGGAGAGCAAAGCGGCTTGCGACAAATTAATCACGGATTGCCAGTGCTGACTGGGCGCTTTTTGGTTACCTCGCAGTGGGGAACCGTGGTGTTCAGCAAAAAAACAGGCTGGTCCGACAATGAGACCTTTGAATCCCAGCGATCGTGTCTCTGTCGTTATCTGCTCACTGAAACGAGAGGGATTGCTTGCCCCAGGGGAACGTGTCTGCTCCTCGGGGGCTTGCATGGTCAGCCGGGGGCTTCCAGCAGCATTGATGCCCCCCCGGGCTTGTCAGCTGCCTCCCCCCGCCTGGAGTTGCAGTCCTTGCCCCAGGGAGGGTGCAGTCTAAGCAGTGTCCCTATGGGGTGAGCCCCAGGTGTTCAGACCTCATGTGTGTCTCTTCCAAAATCCCTTGATTGGAGTGACGGGGAAGAAATGATAAGAAATAGGAAACCTTGTGCTCCTCCTGTGTGCACTGGGGCTCTGCAGCCCCAAAGGGTCACGTTTCCAAGCCTTTCTGCACAAGCAGGGGGGCTAGGAAGTTAAAAAAGGAAGTGGAGAGCTTGATAGTCACGTGACTCCAGGAGCTGCGGGTTTAGGAGGAATGCCAAGCGTCAAGAAACTCTCGATCAAGCTTGCAGCAAGGCTGTGTCTCTCGCTCCCCCAGGCTCGTTCAGCAGCCCGTGGCTGTGTTAACCGGTGGGGCATTTCCCTTGTTTGCTCTGGGTGGAGGAGTCGGCAGGGAAGGTTTCTTTTTTTTGTAAGTCGTCAAGTTTGGGTCTGGAGCGGGTGACGTGCGCGCGCAGGTTTGGAGTGTCAGATGCCTCGCACGCATCAGTGGTTCGCGGCATACGTGAAATAAAACTAACACTGCCTTGTGGAGGAGGAAGAACCCACCACGCTCCAAGTTAATTGGTGCCAGCCCTGTGTGTCCAGGAAAGACGTGTCTTCTCTTTCTGGAGTAGTCGTTAGTGCAGTTTAATTGCAGGGGGCAGCAAGAAAAGAAACATCAAAGTCCCTGAGGTCAAGTGCTACATCTGTCACGAGAAGGATGAGATTTAGTCTGTGCTTCTGTGCGGGTGCAAGTGCGTGCACACGTGTCCATGTGCATTGCACGGCTGTTTGCTTGCATCTTGTGTGTCACACACATACTTCACTGTGATTCAAGCTTTTTTAGAGCGTCCAGCTTGTTAAAAGGGCCTACTTCAGCTGAGCTCCGGTTAAGCTGACTAATATTCGAAGCCCCTTTAAAGACGCTGGAGCTGCCAATGCAGCTGACATCCTCCTTCGCGGGCTCTTGTGCCCATCCTAGAGACGAGGCTGGGCCCTGCGCATGTGTGGGGTGTATCTGTAGATTGTAGATGCGTGTTATGTTACTTACTGCATATACATTATAATGTGCGCACACACATATGTGGGTATGTATATATGCATGTAGAGGGAATACAAAGGCAGGTAATGGAAGGATAAGGCTACAGTGCTGTCTCTCTGTAGCAGCTTTCCGTAAGGGATCCCAGAGAGTTTTCCAGTCATTAGCCAGTTCAGGTTCACGACTGCCCTGTAACGTAAGCACAAGGATTTTGCGTGACGCCTAATGAGTGCCGACAGGACCAAGGACGCCCGACTCCCGCTCTGCTGCTTTAATGACTTGGCGACACCCCGAGCAAGAGAGAGTGCTTTGGTGCTCAGAGGCCCGGTACCCTGCTCTCCCCCTCTCGCTATAGGAGGCTTATCCCCTCGTTCCCTATTTTGGGCAGATACAAGAATACCCTTTTAATTCCCCGTCTCCCCTCCCCTTAACAGATGGTGCTAGCCATTGCTAAAGCATGTCTATATATAGATAAATGTCCTTTGTTTTCTGGCGGGCCGCATGCTGGGAGGTTTTTTGTTGTTGCCGTGTTTTTATTCATCCTAGACGGAGCCCCAGACCGTTGTTTCCTACTGACTCACGGCACCTTTTGACTGCCTCTTCCTGTCCTGCACATGAACACAATGCGGGCCTGGAAAGTGAACATGAGGGCAGGGCCTGGGTTTGGTGACTGCCTGTATGTCGCACCTCAGGGCTACGTCCAGACAGTCAAAAAGCCCGAGGCTGAATCGATTCAGTCTTTGCAAGTTAGTCTGAACTGCAGAGATTAAATTGAGGAACACCTGGACACATTCATTTTTGATTCAGGAAATGCAGTCACATGCCTGCAGTGGCTCAGGCTGGAAGCTGGGGGGCGCTAGAGCACGCTTCTCTGGCACATAGCCAGCATAGGGTGTGTATTCACTTCCTCTTCCTGTTGCCCCTGAGGTCTCTGGGATATGTGGTCCAGAATCACAGTAGCAGGACCCTGCAGGGTTGCTCATAACCTCTTCTTCCTGCATCCAGGTGGCTCTGGGATTTGTAGCCCACAGTGGCAGCCAGCAGTAAGTGTCAGTAAGTTCAGCAGAGCAGGACAGCGCTGTACTGGGGAAAGGGGGGTTAGCCCCCCTCCATGGCCCCAGCCCCCAGCCAGGGTTTGCCTTGAGGGGTAGTCCCTGCCTCCCCTCCCCCACCACCCTTCTCTGCTAGAGCAGACAGCACAGCCCAGCCCAGGGCTGCAAAGCATGCTGGGATGCTGAGGGACTCTGATTTAACTTAAACCAGGAAGGGGTCTGGGACAGACGTTTCATAAACCAGTTTGACCCAAATCAGTTAATTCTGATACTACAGTCAACCAGGCTCATCTTAAACCAGTTTCAGCCATTTTGAAACCGGCTTATGTGCAGTGAACTTCTGTTCTGTTACAGGTTTATACCAGTTTCTGATTACTTTAATCGGTTTATGTGCAACTTCTGTCCCTAGCGACCTGAAGAGGAGGAGGAGGAGGTCGTGGGACAGGAGCCACGTGCTCCGCGCGCTCCCGGGGCAGCGGGCTGGGATTTCCAGCTGGGCGTTCAGAACAGCTCCTTACCTTGTTGTGGCAGACTTCCCCTCGGATGCGCTCAGCTGGCTCATCTTTGCATCGCTGCGCTACCCCGAGACCTTCTGCATGTTGTATGAGGGCCCTCTGAAACATGTAGTGCTTATAAAGAGACTGTTTGCTCTTTCAAGAGGCACTTCATTTTTCAAGGCGCTGCCTCCCTGCTTTCTTGATGGTGCCACAGAACAAAAAGTTGCCGGCGGTTCTGTTCTGTCTACGCAAAGCCGCAGAATCAAGTTGATTTATCTGGCCTCCACCTTCCTATTTTTTCACAAGCATAAGAAAAAATGACATGCCCGCGTCTTAAGTAGCAAATAAGGGAAGTCCTTGAGCTGCCCTGCGGCTGCAGACCTAGACACAGCAACGCAGGGGGAGTCCAGGGGTTGCTCTGTGATGATTCCTGTGTGCTAGTCTCGGAGGAGTGGCCCCTCTCCCCTTCATACATGTCTGCCACTGCACTCCTATTAAAGCTAACAGAATCACCCATGCATGGGAAGGGGAGGAGAGACTCCTAAATCATAGTGCAACATCAACATGAATTTTCATCACCCAGCTCGGAGCAAAAATGCACTGTGGCTGGATGTAAACCAGAGGAGAAAGAGGGGTGAAGAGAGAAGTATCTCTGGGTGAGCAGTCTAGGCTGGTGGAATATGAACAGAAAGGGAATTAAAAGGCCTGAGGGTTCAACATGCCTAGCGGGAAGGGTCAGCAGTGATATTTTCCCTTTTCTTTTTTGCAAGCTTCTCTGGAAACATCAGGTTTTACCTCCTTTTGGCGTGGATGAAGGACCTGGTCTGGGGTGCAGGGCAAGGGGAGCAATGAAAGCAATAGGAAAGATAAGTCTTACCAAATATCCTTGAGGGAAACGGACCTAAAAGCAGCATGCGGGCTTCCTCATTTCCTTGCCGGCCTGGGTGAGAACAGTACCTAGCACATACGTAACACTAACCGAATGTCGACCTGCTCGTCCTCCAACAGCCCTGTGAGGTATCAACCACAAGCAGTATTTCCATTTCACAGATAGAAATACTGAGGCAAAAGTTAAGCATCCCAAGACAGAGAAGAGTGTCTACTTTGCAAGATGTTTGGGGCCCGGGTGATGCCTAGAGCTCGGCGAGTCCTCAGTCTCGGGTGGCACTTGTGTCATACTTGTAATAGCTGAAACTGTTCCCAGGCTCGTGCTCGGGGCGGCTGGCCGCAACGGCTGTAACAAACACCGCACGGCCTTTCTTCTAAGGTCGCTCGTGGAAGCCAGGAGCGATGGACTTGGCCCTGCAATGGGCTGTGCTGATGAAGGAGGGGTCGACTTTGCAAGTCGGCGGAAGTGGCGCTGGGGAGAGAGCCGCGGCGATCTGTCAGGCGGGCTTTTCATTTCTCGTCACACCTTGGCTCTCTTCGGGCACGTTCTCGTGGTGAGTTGAGAGATGGATAGAAATGAGACCAAAATCGCTTCCCTGCCCATCTGTTTTATTGATCAGCTGACTGCAGGGGCCTGCACGTGGACATCTGAGCTCTTTCAAGCCGAACAGCTGGGCCCCAGAGACCCTTTTAAACGCACGTCCATGACACACAGTAAGTACGGCCCTTAAATAGGTTATTCCTTGATCAAGCGCCCAGGAGGCCTCTTAGCTTTCACACACGCTAAGCCTGGTATTAATTATAAGGGTGAGCGTGTTAAGGCCAGATCTCACAATATTTACCCAGGAACCCTAGTCCTAAAGCAGGTTTGGTATCGTAACAGGGGCGTCGGGAGTCTGCTGTGCACCCAGCCCCGAGCTTTTGGGAGCAGCCCTCCAGCGTGACCTGCTTATGGGATCTGTGGCGTGGGAACGTAATGCAAACGAAGGACCATGCTCTTCGGTCCGAGCGCAAAACAGAGCGGGGACTGGTGACGCAAGGCCAGGGAAGGGTGTTGCTGGGTCACACGTTAAACACCTGGTAGGATACAGAAGTGCCCTACGCTGGGCCCGACGACCTGTAAGGTCCCTTCCAGCTGTGAACCTATTTGGGCAAGCCCGTTGGAAGACGCTCAGCCCCGAGCCTTTGCCAGCAGGGCCGAGCTTTCACGCAGCCTCTGCAGGAGGAATCGCTGCTCTGGGTTTCATCAGACTCGAATAGCGTGATGCAGGTTTGGTTCCTCCCTGACGAAGGTGGCGTAGAAGACGTTGCCGCCAACGCACCAGCTGCCTCCTTGAGAAGGGATGGGCCTTGCCCTCCAGCACCGGGCTTGGCATTTTCTCCGCTGTGTCCTTTCAGAAAGCTCTCCGCCGCCCGGGGCACTTAGTGCAATCAAAAGCAGGGGCCCTTTCCCCCCGCCGGTGCCCTTGGGCTGCCTCGCCGTAAAGGTGACACCGATCCTTCTCCGGAGGCAAAGGGCCAGTGTTCCTGGTTTATTTACTGCTCCTGCGACGAGACTAGGCAGTGGCAACTGGAGTTACTCGGCTGTGAAAAGCAGTTTCGTGTTTTAAAGCCTGTGCCCATTAACACCAGTGTGCATGGAAGCTGAACGGGATGGGGAAGCCAGTTATTTCTAGTCCCACCGCTGCGTTTAGGAGAAGGCCGGGAGAGAGATGAAGTGGCTCTAGGAATATATAGCTGCCACACCGTGCCACCGCGACGATAAATGTCTTCGGGGCCGCAAGGAGGAGAATGAGAGTAGACGCCGGACATACTTCATGGCCAATCTAGCTCTCCCTTCTGGGGTGAATTTAAACAGGGTGTGACGATGGTGCCGAGCGATTTCAAAGACGGCTGTAGAGATGGCAGATGTGCGGAGGCTTGAGAAACAGAACTTGGTGATTAAGTTAACGGGACTCCCCGCGAACCCACGGGTCTCGGCCGTGCGCTGCCCGTTCGCTCTGTCTTCTTCCAAAGTAAAGCAAGAGCTGGTTTGTTGACTTTGTCGTCGGGCAGGAACCAAACCGCCAGATACTAGTTATTTCCAGCCACCAAACAGCTCCCCGAGGCATCGGCAGTGCTCCTAAAATGCATCCACACGTACAGATAAGCATGAGTAGTTGAAAAACAGATACCAGCACCTGCCCACGCCCCTCGCTGCAACGAAAGAGCCTTTGGGTGAGCTCCGGCACAGCGCGAGAGCAGAAACGCGAGCGGCTGAGTTACCTAATGGTTGACTCTGGCGACCGGGCGCCAGGACTCCTGGGCCCCATTCCTACACCTCGCCCTTTCTTCCTGCCTGATCTTTGCCAAATCAATTCTTTATGCCTCCGTTCCACCGACCGTGTATCTGCCCATCTGTTGAGGACAGTGCGAGGGCTGCGGGGAGAGATTCAGCTTGGAGATCACATCTGTGCATGTTTTCAGGACTCCTGCGCTGTCGTATTTTCAGGTTGTTTTCTTCGTGTGCTTTACAGCACTTTGCGTGCGCTCACCTGTGCTTCTGCTTTCCCGTAATCAGTTTGGCCGGAGGGGGACGAATGTGGGCGTAAAACCCCGGGCCCGGTTGGGAGCAAGGGACGGGTATCAGGACTCAAATGGCTTTGGTCTTGTGTTTTTTTTAATGGACTGGCCGGGTCTTCTTAGCCCTGTAGCGCTGCTCTGCATGCACGATTTCTTCCCCTGGCCTTTCCCAGCGCCCTGGTGCAAGGGGCTGTACAAATGCAGAGCAAAGACAGCAGTTTGGAGAGTGCTTTGTGAAGAAAGACACTGGAGAAAGTCAGGGTGGCTTGGTTGTTCGGGTGGCTCAGATAAAGTATTGCCCCGTCAGTTTTGCACACGGCGGATCTGATCCCGCATTTCTAACACCCCGAGCTCCACCTGACAGCACCGGAGTTGGAGATGTCCCAGGTGGACAAGATTGGCAACAAACCTGTGCCGATTCCCCTTGTGTGATCCCTGGCTTTGGGAGGCATCAAGCTCTTTATTTTTAATTTTTTTTTTTAACTGTAAAATGCAAGCTTCTCCATGGCTTCTGCTGTCCGTGGGGTTAAAAAGTCCTGCGCCTGGAAGCTGGGAATAGCTGGGAATTGGAGCACGGCCCCTTTAACAGCCCATTGCATGGCGTTAGAATATAGTCTTTGTTTAACTAGTGCTGATTGTTCCCAGTGGACCGGACTGGAACGGTTTGCTGAGACCAGAGGGGTCTCAGGCTTGGGGCCAACAGTCAGCTTACAGATCAGAGCTGTTCAGACCATACAAGGAGGAAAAAGAGAGGCGCAGCGTGATCTCTGCACTTCCTGCCATGGGTTTTGGAGTTTATATTAAATGCTGCTTCCTGGTTCTGGAAAGTGTGGGAGGACAGATTGCGCGATGGTAAGTTCTTCCATCTTCCTAACGTGCTTGTGTCTTAGGAGGGGCTGTTTTGTTGTGGATGTCGAGGGGAAACTGCTCTTGCCTCCTTCCGTGCGTTGTCTTGCACCATCTTCTATGCCCTTCAAATCCCTGCTTTTCATTACATCGTCATTTTGCAAAAATCAGGGCCTCTTGTCTTTAATTTTGCATTTAATGAAAAATTCCCTTAATTAAATTTAGGTTAACAAATCCCAGGACAGATTATCTCATGACAAAAAGCAATCTGATTTTATTATTATTATTACAGGGAAGTAATGAAATGTGTGAATTTTTATCATCCCCCCCCCTCCACCCTGTGTATGTGTAACGCACGGGGTTAATGATTGAAGATGAAAGGAAATGTCAGATTTGCCACTTACGCTGAACTGATCCGATTAGTGTCCTATTCATGTTCTTTACTTCTGTGTTTTTAGGTCCTGGAAGGGTATTATTCGGGGCTAGACCGTACAATACATGTAATTATATGCAAGTTCTTCCCGGCTCGTGTGTATTAGCCCAGTGGGGTGAGAGTATTTGATTTTTACACCTCGCAGCAGGAGTGGGAAGAACAACAAATAATAATAAAGTGGATATGAGAGAGAAGGGAAATAATACATTCCCAGGGGTACATCTGCAGGGTAATAACTAGCTTGCCAGTCCTACTGAGCCCAGACCCAAGAGGAAGCAAGCTAAGCCTTAAAAACATCTGTGACTTACTAATATTTCTTCATTCAGAAATGTTTTTGCCTCTTCAACTTGTACCACAAACGAGGGCAACTCAAATTACTGCTAGTCCGGTCCGATGCTGTTGGATTTCTTCCTGGATTTGACTGAGTGGCTGTTCTCTCTCTTCTCTTCCTGGGCTGAGCTGTTTGCATTAAGTATTTCCAGACCTACAGACAAAACCTAGGTGAAGGCAAAGGAAGCGATTTGGACAGATGTTGGCAGGCCGGGTTCTGGGAACAAGGTTTTCCAAGCTCTGAACACAGTTGGCTTCCAGAACCTGGCCGTACACATCTGGCACAGCTGTCAGAAACCAGGCCACGTGGATACCGAATTGGTGCGCGGAGAATATCCTGTCCTAGGAATCTGAAACTGCACGTGCTCAGCAATCGCGGGCTGTCGCCGTATTGAACCAGCTGTGTAAGTCACCTCCGTCCCATCCCTGTCGGCAGCAGCCAGAAGCCTCAGGAAATGAGTAACGGGTAAAGTCACGGTGTTGTTTGCAGAGGGTTCAGGTTTAAAGTTGAACGTCCTGGCAAAGGGCAGCAGAGCTGCCGCAGATCAGAGAGCAGGAGAACGTGCTCTGTGCCCCGCTCGGTAGCAGTTTGCAGGATGGGAAGGAGGGGAGCAGTGCGACAAGCAAAGAATAATAGAAGTAATTATTGCAAGGGGATTTTCCGAGCATTGGGAATCCGACTCGGGTCCATCTACACGCGGACCCTAGGGGACGGCAGGGATGTCACTGAAATGCCGATGGTCCAGCAGAAGCTGCAGATCACTGTGTGTCCCCCCCCCTGCACCTGCAGCCCTCCATCTCCCAAACCTCCTCCTCTTGACTTGTACCAGCGTGAGACCAACCCGCCTCTTTGCTGGTCCACGCCTGGCACAAGCCTCTTGCTTTTAATTTGGGGAGCGTGCCTGCTGCTGGCCACCTCCTCGTACAAGCACGGTCCCCGCTCCTGCTCCGGTTCTGATTTCAGATGCTGAAATAAAGAAATGCCTCCCCGCTCGCCACAGTACACCTCCAGCAGCAGCTGGGATTAAACTGCCCTCGAAAGTCCAACCAGACAACCCGTGTGTGCTGTGCTCGGTCCCTGCACCGGGACCGAAATGTGCACCGCGCTGAAGATCGAAGGAGCCCCCCTGCATGAAGAAGGCCTCGCTGCTTCACTGCTAAAAGGCACAAATGAGTGTTTGTTGCTCCCAAGGAAGTGGAAGATGAAGGCTGAGCTGGAGGGCAATGAAGGCAGGGCAAGGGAGGGGGATTTGGACTCCGTTCTGCTTATGGTGGGTAAAAATGTTCCGTTCTTTTGATCTTCCTCAGTCCCGTCTTTGTGATCTGAGCTGTGCTTTTTCCTGGAAGGTTTCCCACGTTCCTGATGGAGCCAAGAAGCTGCCTCATGTTCCTCGTCTCGGCCGCATCCTTGAAATTAGGGAGCGTGCTGTGATGACACGTTGCGTGCAGATGTAGGGCTGGCAATAGGTGTTTGCTGCCGCTAGAGACTGCTGGCCTCTCTTCATCGACGGAGCGGGTATGGCGCAGGCCACAGCAGTGCACGCTCTCCGTATGGCCCTGTCAGCGTGATCCAGTCCCGACCTAAAAGAAACCTCATTAGAGGGCACAAGAGAGTTCAGGACCCGTGGCTGGTTCATCCCCCTTGGATGCATGGAGTCAGATTTTTGAGACGATAATAGCACTTTTCCTTGGGAACTGGCACTAACAGCTAGTTTCACATGGGTTCCCACACAGCCCTGTAATGGTCCCACGGCTCAGTCATGACTTCCCCAGTCTGTATTGTTGCATTTACTGGCAGTCATTAACTCCGCGCAATGCAGTTTTCCTATTAATACGAGTGTTACCGGCTGGAAAGCAAAGCCAAGCTGTACATGTGCCTCCTGCCTGTTAGCTAGTGAGAGTGTCCCAGTCGAGCTCGACTGCATTTGCAAAGACAAGACCCATCCTCCGGTAACGCCACCTTGCTGGGTGCGTGTGCAGGTGCCACGTGTAGACATCGTGGTAGCTCACGGCGCGGACCTGGAGCGGCGTGGCCGCAGAGGCAGTGCTAGCAGGGGGCTGGCGGGGATGATGCATCAGGGCTGACGCTCCTATATTCAGCACCATTACAGAAAGTCATTCTGGCTTGGGTGACCCAGCCCTCGCACACCTGCTGGAGACCAGGCTTTCCCACCATCATCTTAGCGATCAGAAATAAAAAGTGTAATGTGATTTTTGCCATGAAGCTGCAATGTCCACAAGCAGGGACCGGACGACTCCAGGAAACCCCCCGTTCGCCTTGCTGCACCAACGTGGTTTACCGGGAAGGGCTCGTAGAGCAGTGCCGATAGCCTCCGAGAGCCCCGAAGTAGCTAATGATGTTGTTTCTTGAAGGACAGCAGAAAAAGTTGGCTGCACCCTGCTCCCACGGAGGTGCCTGAGAGCGTAAGAAAAAAGGGCTTCTTTCTCGAAAGGTGAACACGCAGCTCTCTTTCCTACAGGCAGTGAAAGCCTGGCACTAGATAAGTAGCTGTGAGATGATTCATAAAAAACTAATTTATAATTTGCCAGAATATAATCCTATTTGATCAGTGTTATTCAGTTCCTCTTTCTTTTAAAATTCAGTGCACTTAACTGTTCTATGAGGGTTTATGAATGTTTAAAAATTGCTTTGTGGTCCCTAAAGTAATTTGACAAGTCTGACAGCTATTGATTAAAAACCTGAAATTATTCAGACTGCAGGATGACTTGGGGGATTAGATAGAAAGTTTTTTCAAATGTGAAAGGAAATAAGATGTTGGAAAGTAAATATGTTCTTGAATATTTTTGAAAAATCCATTACAACTGTGAAATTAAATTGAAACGAGATACTTGGTGCCGGGATGAAGGGACTAAACGCCGGCTTTGCCATGTGGGTGTCAGGTCCAGCCCAGGTCAGGGCCGATTCGTGGTGCTGGGACTCGGGCAGTGGTGCAAAGATGGGTTTATGTCATCTCTGTGTGGGGTTTTGGTGGGGCTGGTTCAGGGCCAGGCCGCAAAGGAGCATCCTCAGAGGTTGTCCTGACTTTCTCTCTGTACTGAACCGTTGTGGCGGCCAGCGGTAGCCACTACCAGGCTGTTGGACGTCTCCAGCTCGGCCCGTCCCTCCCCTGGCTCCGTGTCTGCGGAGCGTGTCGGAGAACCGGCCGTGTTGTCCGCACCTGCCGGGGACTCCCCGTGTGCTGGCCGTCTCCCAGGAGGGTCCGCAGCAGCTGTTGGGCCACTCGTCCGCGGGGCTGGCAGGAATGCCCTGGCTCGTTGAGTCCAGCCTCCTGCGAGCGCAGCTGACCGTGGCCTGTAATCCCGTTCACGGATTTATTGGGCTTCGTCTTAACACTGCCTCAAAAGCTGCGTATGGGCCTGGCTGGGTAGAAACCTTCTCCTGCGCCAACTCACATTTATTCCTGGCCGGTGGAAACCCTTTTGTTCTTGTGCCTGCATCGCCTCTTAGCATAAGTACCGCTTCTCCCTTTCTGGAGCACCCCATCCCTCCCTGCCAAGCATTTCCAGTAGCATTTCCCTTCCGGTCTTGCCTTGCCGCCAGCGTAAGGTAGGTGCAGTGCAATGCTGACTTTGGCCCCAGTGTGCCCTGCTACTTGCTTTCGCTGACCCCAGACTGGGACCCAAACTTGTATCGTGAACCAGAGGGAAGCTCTTTCCCCAGCCCACCTGTGCAGAGGGGTATTCAGCGGCTTCCAGCCAGAAATCAGTGCAGGTTCGACCAGGTGCTTGCAAAGCCAAAGACTGGCTATACCGTGAGTCGTTAACTGCTCCACCTTTCCCCTGACAGGCGCAAAGGTCCTCAGCAGCTGAGATTGTGTAGCAGGAAACTCTTGATTGTCTACAGGTGTGTGGAAGTGCCCTGAACCCAGAGGGGAAACCAGATACTGTGCACAGGACCTGACCTGCAAACCCACCAGCTCTGCCAATTGCCTTAGGGCAAGTTTGCGCTGGTTCCTCCTTATATTTATTAGTATTTATCAGGAAAAATGAATATTTGTAGGTGGGAGAAACCAGAACAAAGGAGCAGCCTGGATTAGGATGAGGGAGCCGGGCCAGCATGGACAGGTGTGTCTGCTTGGCAAGTGAAAGGAGTTTGCAAAGGTCTGGTCCCTGTTTCTATCACTGGTTTCTTTCTCATCGCTCCTATTGATCCTTACAGGTGTTGGTTATATTCTGGGATGTATATACACCCTGGTGCTTTCTGCTTCTGTCTGTACAGACAATACAGTGAAGGTTGGTGCTAGTGATAAAAGCTGGTGGAGGTGATTCACATCCAGGAATGAAAAATTGCCTCACAAAAGCCATTTCCCATGGGTGCTGGCGGTTTTGTAATAAACACCCCGCACTTCTGTAGCACTCGTTAGCTTCAATTAGTTTAGCCTCTCAACACTGTGGAGAGTTACGTAAATATTTTATGATGAGGAAAGCAAGACACCGAGAAGTGAAACAACTGGCTTTTGAGTCACCCCGTGAGTCAGTGGCAGAGCGAAGGAGAAGGACCCAGAACAGCCCGTCCCTGGGCCTTTCACCTCGTACCCCGGCGCCTCTGTGTATTTGTGGGGAACTGGAAACCCTTTCTGAGAATGTCTTTGATGGCTTCACAGGTAAGGAAGAATTTCACACCTTTCTCGGGGCTGCGCTGCTGCAGGTAAAGAGCGGCGAGGCTTATCTGAGTCAATTATAAGCTGCTGCCGTACCTCGGCCTTGCACTGCTCTGCAGAAATTGCTGTTTGTGCAAGATGGAGATTTTGCTTCTGCAGGTATGTGTCATTCAGGGGAACTCATTTGCAGCTTTGGCTGTTGCAAGGATAGGGATAAAGTCAAGCTGGATGGCACGGCGGGCCTGGTGGAGGTGTTGCCATCTTGATTCTGCACTCGCTGAAGACAATAGTGAAGTTGATTCACTCTGATGGGCGCCGGATCCATATTTCTCTACCTTCAACAATGAATAAGACACGGGAAGTGAAAGCATTGCCCCGGGACTGTCATTCGACCTTTGACTTCTGCTGGGACCCCTCTACGTTTTGGTTGGAGGGTATGCCCGTGCAAATGGAGGCGCCTTCAACCAAAGCATTGAGACACGATCCCAGTGGGCTACTGTCTGCTTCACCGCCCGTGCTTGCACTAGTAGCATACTAGTAGCATAATCCTCGCTCAGCTCCAAAGGCCTCCCCCGGCCTGAGCCGAGCTGGGTGAAAAGCACACGGCGGCCTTCTGTCGCTCCAAAGCTTTCGCGGAGGAAATCCTCGGGGTGTTACTGCGGGGTCCTGCTGTGTGGTGTGGCCTCGGCTAAACCCGCACGCTCTGCTTGGCCCTCCCTTGTATTGCAGCGACAATATTAGGCTAAAAAAAAAAAAAAGTGAAGAGAAAGCAGAGCTTAAAATCCAGTTATTGCTGGAAAATATCCATGCAGCGCTAGACACCAGCTTGTTGGCATTCTGCACCAGGCACGGATTATGCTTAAATGCTCTACCTCCAAAGTGAAAGTTAGCAATAATACCGACCCTGGGCGCACTCTGAACTTGGCTCCCTCTGATTAAATGAGTTTTTCTTTCCTCGAGCTTGATTTAGTGCTTATCTTCAGAATGAAGGATTTAAGTTAAGCAACTGTTGAGAAATTGAAGGGCAGGCTCCCTGCTCCCTCCCTCCCGCTGAATCGTAATCTAGGACCCGACGAGGGAGCTCAGAGATGGGGCTTCAAATGGATTCCTGTCTTGGAAGTCTCCTCTTTCCTGATGCAGCAGTGCAAATGTCCGGCCGAAGACGGCTTTCCCTCCCCGCCCTGCTGGTAAGGGCAGCCCGGGATGGGAAACCTTGGCGGCTCTTGTCCCTCGGCCTCGGGGCGAGGTGGAGAGCAACAAAGGACTTTGCACTTGCACAAGCAGTGGGGAACCTGCCGTGCAGGAGGGTGAGTGCGTGTGTTGATTGGCTTGAACGTCTGAGGGGAAAGCAGCGCCGCGGGGGTGATGGCAATGCCGTGCAAGCCAGCTGCCTTTTGGAGAGCTTTTCTCCTGCCTGGACCAGCCGAGACTGGGAACGGGGATGGGGGATCCTGAAGGGTTTTGCAGCACGTTCACCTGCTGGCTACCCGAGCGGGCCTCCGGCGGCTGCTCTGCCCAGGCCTCCTTGGCTAGAGGTCTGGTACCAACCGTGCGTGTTCAAGACCTTGCGTCTCATCGTAGGCCGCCTGGACCGGCGGAGAAAGCACGTGCAAGGAAACCAGTGGGGAACATCGATGGGGACATTGAGTAGGCAGCTTTTTGCTTGCCCAGGGGATTTGCCGCTTTGTCCAAGGGATTTCCTGCAGGCCCAGCACGGTCTGGGACACGGAGGTGCCTCTTCCACAGATCCCAACACACGATGACTGGAAGCAGCGGGGACCTCCCAAGGCAAGCAAGCCGTGGTGTGGAGTGGGTGTGTAAATACCCCTCCGCGATCAGAAGACGCGGCTAACTTGCAATGAGCCAGAGGTCTGTGTCTAGGCATCAAACCTGATCAGCACACGTAATGCCCGCGAGAAAAGGTGGAGCACCGTTGTGTAGACACAAGGCACCGTTCGGGCAGCGCCAATGCCGCGGCTCAACTTGCAGCGCTGCTCCCTTTTAGCCGTAGACAGGGCATGAATATCCATCCCCAAGCCAAGGCTGCCAGCGTTTTGTTGTGGGCTCGCCAGCCTCACGCATGCGACACGCATCCCAGGTGCGGGGGGTCGAACGCCCCCCTCCCCGCCAGGCATCGGTGCCTCTGCTCCAAGTGTTTTGTGTCGTGCGGAGGTGGTGCGAGCACCTCGCTAGGCATAGCTTTGCTGCTGCTGCCCAATTGAATCCGTTCACGTCCTGGAAAGTCATTCAACCACTGCCTCCCTAATTTGCTTGTTGCTGTTAGACCGTTCCTACGCGGCGCGGGTGTTGTATCCCAACGCGCTTAAACAGTCGGAGGGAGCGTCTGGATGACTGCTGTGTTCAGACCGAGGGAAACTTGTCAGAAATGATTCTGCTGATCCCTTCATCAGCTCTTTTTTTTAAACTCGTTAGAGTTGCAGCGAGCAGACGAGGCGGGTGAAAGGCACCGTTCTGCCTGACGGATGTGCCCCGCTGAAGGCACTTATGGCTTCATCTTTGGTCCGGTTTAAACCCCGCTGCCCTTTTACAGCGGGTTTAAATTTGCTGCTTGATCGTAGACCAGATGGAGCAACGGGGATTATTCCTGGGGCGGTGGAGAGCGATCGCTGACATCACTATGAGTACGGTCGTGTGCCGTGCCCCTGGTTCGGGGCTGGGTACGAGGTTTTCGTCTCGCCCGTCCGATCGTCAGTATTGAAATGCTTTCGTGCGGCACGTCTGTCCATAGTGAAGTGAGACGTGAACTCTTCTAGCCCCGCTGTGCAGCGCGGCAGGAATTAGCTGCGTCTCTCCTCCCAAGCCACAGTCAGCGCTTCACTTATTCAAAGGGAATAGTTTATGGTTGACGGGAATATCCAAAGGCTCCTAATGTATGACAGCAAATACCAAATGGCGTAAAAGAAACCTCTGCAGAGAGGCAGTGACTAAATGGGTAGGGTCGTGTTCCCTCTCCCTTTTAAACCAATGTTTCCTTTTTCATTTGTTTTCCCTGCTAGTCCCTCGAAAACTTCCTGCAGGTATCGCACGGTCAGAGCCGAGGTTGCTCCTGCATCCAGCGAGGTCGCCGTAGGGGATCGCGCTCTTTGTCTTCTTTCCTCTAAGTCTTCTCCGAGGCTGGAGAAGTGTTTCAGGGCAATAAAACAGCCGCTTGCTGGGATTCACCGCGAGCTCTTCCTCCGGTGCTCTGCAAGGTTTCTTCAAAGCATGGGGGAAATATTGCAATGATGTGCGCCGACCCTGCAGTTTACACTTGTGTTTTTGCAGTGTTTGGGGTCCTTTTCTATGTAGGTTTAATGGTTTGCTGGTGGTAGCTTAATTCTGCCTTGTGTTCCCAGAGCCAGGGAAGGGAGCGAGCTCCATGCTGGGGTCCAGCGAGGTCACATTCTTGTCCTCCCCGCCTTGGCGTGCCCCCTCTCCCCGAAACAGAGCGTCCAGTGTTCCCAGACATTTCCATACTTGTTGTTGCGATGCTAGTGGCCGGGATGTGCCTTGAGAAATGGTTTCTCTGGAGTTAGATGAGACCAAACTGTGTTGTTGCATTACAGTTTGGGGAGATTGCTAGACAACAGGATAAAGGCAGCTGATTTTGCCTTGAGTTGCACCGGTCCGGTCCTGAAGTCACTCGGCCCCACTGGAGTATGGACTTGCTCGCTGGAGGTAGGGCCGTGCGCTGGGAGGATCTAGCCCCAGTCGAGCGTAACCGCTGAAAATGCCGGTGTTGCCCCAGGGTAAAGTAGTCTTGGGCCCCTTCTTTTTGCTGGAGCAAAACCATTTGTGTGTTTAATATTCTAAAAGCAGAGTTAATAGCTATTTTTATCTCTCCCCTCCTTTCCCACGTACAGCTAAAGTCTCTGTTGATGTTTAGCTTGACAAGCCGGGCTGCAGTTATGATGCCAGAAATCTTGAAACTGTCAGGGAGCGAGGGGAGCAGGAAAAAAACGCAGCCGAGATAAAAGAGCCCCGGAGTCAGAAATGCAGCGTGCAGCACGCTTCCCAGCCCTCTGAGAGACTTATTAAATTACGTGGAGGACGTCTGCACGGTGCACAGCTATACTGGCTTTCAGGCTCAGTCTGGATCCCACTGCGTCGCGAGCCACGATGAAGCTGCTCGTGCAGCTCCGCAGTCAAAGGCACCTGAAAGCGTCGCTCTCCTTTGAGGTACCGCGAGGCATTGTTTGAGAGAGACCATCGTGATCCTCCGCACTCTGTCCAGAAGCCTTGAAGTGGCTTCCCAACGTTTGCTCCTTCCCTTGGCCCGTCTGTGAGAAGGGCCTGGGTTGCTAGATGTATTTGTACTGCCTGGGGAAACTGAGGCACAGGAAGGTTTCGTTGGCTGTTCAGGGTCACGGAGCCAGTCGGTGCCAGAGCTGAGAACTGAGTGGGATGTGCAAACACCCGGCTACGTTGGGCCGTGATCTTTCAGCCCAGCGTTTCTGCTCATTTTTTCCCCGTCTCCGAACGAGCGCAGGTCTCCTGCGCCGCAAGGGCTGTCTGAACCTTCCCGCACCCCGCTCGATTCCCGACAGCGCGTTCGCCCTGGGTTTCTCTTGAACGTCAGGTCGGGACAGCTGGGCTCTGTAAACGCCAGCACCGCTTTGCACGGGTCTGGATGAGGATGTCTTCAGGTTTGGTTGGCTGAGGGTGGGGTGGAGTTTGCCCGGACCGGGAGCTCGAAGCAGAATGGAAAGGGGAGCAGGGACCAAAGACGCCCGAGGAGCAAATATTTGTTCGGCTCCCTGTGAAGCCAAACGTGGCCTTGTCTCCACGGGGCCTGGCAGCAGCTCTGGGAATGGCTGGTATGGCTAGGATGGGGCTGCCTGGACTCTTGGGCATCGAGACACCTCTCTTTTTCCTTGGCTCAGTCTAGACAATGTGGTTTGGAAGCAGAGTGAATGCCGAGCCCGGTCCCTTTCCCGGCAGGCCTTTGGGTGATGCGCACACGTTTTTTCTGAGCAAATGGGGAGAGGCGAGGTGAGGGCTAATGCATTGCACGCAGGCTCTCGGAGCTGGAGCCCGCATCCCCTGGGGCCTCTGCTTTCTTTTCAGCAGGATGCTAATGTTGGTCGTTGTTAAGACAAAAACAGAAGGGAGGAAAACGCTTCCCCTTTTGCAAGGGCTTTGCTACCTCGGCAGGACTCATGGAAGCAGGCTCTGGCCGGTGGATGCATGGCCTTCCCACCCTGGCCGGATCGGACAGGACCGAGATGCTCAGCAGCCGGCCTGTCCGTCTGTCTGGGGGCTAAGAGTCACCCCCGCTGGACGAGCCAGCCCTGGTGGTGCCAGCTCCTGCCCTGGTTGGCAGTCACAGCGGAGAGGCCATAGCGGTCACAGAGGAGATCCCGTGGCACCGACCCCAGGGTGCACAGCGTTGGGTGCTCTGGGCAGGAGCACGGACCTCTGGGGCTGGAGCAGGACTTGCAACCCGCTCTGCAGGCTTTTGAGAAGGAAGCGCGATGCTTCCAGGAGCGCCCTGTCATTTGCACGGCACGTTGTGGGCGCTTCAGAGAAGGCCCTTGGCCGCTTCTCGGACGTCCTGTCTGCGCTGCGTGGCAGCTGCTAAGGCTACGGCGGCTGGTCTCTATCCAGAACCGTGCAGGCTGGATACAGCGGCGCGGCCAGCCCTGCCCTCTGTATGGGGACGGTGGCAGGGCCCATGTCGTGGCCTCGTACCATCTCTCCCTAAGGATCAGCCGATCCGAGCGCCAGGATTTGTCTCCCCGTCGGTGCTCTGAGGGCTGACCCATGCTCATAAATTGCAAGCGCGTCTCCCAGTTGCTGGTTGTCTGCTCAGCGCCGTCGGTGCTCTGCCCCCTTCCAGCAGACGGCCCCAGAGGGATGCAATTGCTGCTCCTCGTGGTATGCAAATGGGATGCGACCAGAGGTTATGGAGTGACTCAGTGGTAGGAAGTAGTCAGTTCCTCGTGAGTCGTCGGAGTCCTTTCATGTAATTCCCCTTGACAAGCTGATGATTTCCTAATGGATGGAGAGTCCCGAGGGCCGAGGCAGGCGCCCTGCCTTCCAGCCAGGGACCAGAGTGACTCACGCCCACGTGACCAGCTCCGGGGGGATCGTGCCTGCCTACGTGGTTGCGTTTGAAGGCAGCAGTGGTCGGACTAGGCTGACGGATGAGGGCAGGTGGCCACAAACGCGGCGTCGGGGGGGCTGGACAGCTTGGACGCTGACATTGGGACACGCTGGTCACCCGTTTGAACCCAGTGTGCTTGGGCAGGGATGGCCATGGAGGGCTCGTCAGGGCCAGCCGCTCCTAGGCCGTTTGTGGGGTGCCCCCATGCCCGTCCACCTCGCTGCTGTCCCCTCTCGCTGGCGGAGGGGTTGGGGCTCTGACGAGGTGAGGACAGGGAGCAGGCCCGTCCTTAAGTCCCCCCCTTGCTTGCCCAGGACAGATGGGACAACCCCCGGCAGCCCGTTTGTTCTGACGGGAAAAGCGTCTGTGACTGATTGTGAGCGCCTTGGACTTTGGTTCGTGGTGTTTCTGGGACAGGGGCTCATACCTTCGGCCCTTAACCCGCTGCTTTCGGTTTTCCTCCACCGACGTGGTATATAAGCAGCCTTCCCGTCTCCTGCCTGCTGGGCTGGCGGGGATGGGAGGCTGCACGCGCAGCCAGCTCCGCGGCAGGAGGCAGGTGAGTTGTTCCCGTGGCCCCGCAGCCCATCGCAGTCCCCGGGCTCTTCCTGCTGGCTCCCTGCCCGCATCGCTGGCCGTTTCAGCACAGTGCTCACGGGTGGGCAGCGCTGCCCTGTGCCAACACGCTCTCTGCCCTTGGCCCTGCATGATCCCCTGCCCACCTGAGAGCTGCAGGGGGGTAGAGCAGGGTCTGTCCGCTGCTCCTTGCTGCTTCGCGCCCCTGGGCAGAGAGGGAACGGCGCGTGGGTTGCTGAAAAGGATCTCAAGGGAGGCCGCTGGGCTTGAAGATCCAGCTGGCTGGTCTGGGGCAGCGAGTCTGGTACGTTGAAGACCCAGCACCTGCGGACACGTGCGCCGTTTGTCTCGGTCTTTATTCAAGCCTAGTCTCAACCCGTCCGTGCTGGCAAGGGCTTTTTGGAGGCAATCCCCAGAGGTGGTGGGATGTCCTTTTGCCTCTGCAGCCTGCACAGAAAAATAGGTGCGGCAACACGGGTGGCTCTTGGTGTCTGCCACCTCTTCCCACTGACTCCGCCAGTGGCCCTGATTCACAGCTTCCCTTGCACCGGGTGAATTGTCTAGAGGAGGGAGGCCAGCGCTACCTTAGCACCGAGCTCGGGCAGGCTTTCCCCTGCCAGGGGACAAGCTCGAGTGGGTGGGGACGGGGGAGTCTGCGACCTTGGGAGCATCCTGCACTTCAAAGGCCTTCTGCTGAATGCAGGCACCGGAGGCCAGAGTCCAATGTCAGCTGCACGGGTGCAAAGCCCAGGCCGGGCAGGGGACCTTTACTCCCGGGCAGCCGTGGTGTGTTCTTGGCTCCGTGCAGCGTCTCGTTTACCCGTCAGACCCCAGCGCCAGCTCAGCTTTGCTATACAGGGATCTTAGCCTGCCCCATTGCTCTTGTTCTGAGATCCTTCTCGGTGCTGGCTTTCCAAAACCTTTTAGCATCTATGTGCTCTCCTCCTGATCTCGAGCGCGTTTCGATCCCTCCCCCATGCCCTGGTGCAACCTGTTCCCACTAGGGTCTGTATTTGAGTTGGAGGAAGACTCTCCCATCCTTACATATTGAAGTAAATTGAAGTATTTTAGTCTTTACATGGGACGGTTGTTGATGAGCCCTCCTGAATCTGCACCTCCTACCTGGGCCTTCAGCCTGACCTTTTCTGCCTGGGCAAACCTCCTCGCCTTAATTGTGTTCATTAGTCGCCATTCAGAAGGGAGCAGCAGGTGTGGGCTGCGGATGAGCCCAGCGTGCGGCCTCAGCCGGGTGCTCATCCACGTCCACCTCGCAGGTGTCCACAGCCAGTTAATTTAAGGCAGTGCTGGGATTTGGACTTTTTAGGAGGTTTTATTTTGCTGTTTTGTAAGTTTTAATGGCATTTTTTTAAGCATCTCTTCTGAAAGCAACTGCCCCAGAAGCTACAGGGAGCGTCTGGTAACGAGGCTTGCAGTCCGCTGCGCGCAGCGCCCGTTCCAGCATGGGCAGCGTGTGCTCGGTGTCCCTGACCAGGAGCGTGGAGCAGTGGGACTCAGCCCGGAAAACAAAGGCACTTTTCTAAAGCAATTGCTGGGACTCCCAGCCAAGCTCCTCCCGTCGTCCCTTCCAAGTTGTGTTCAGCTCGCTGACTGCCTTGATCAGGGGAAATAATCCTCTGCTAGAAATGGGCTGTTAGGGAACGCCACTGAAGGAAAATGGAGATATCAGTGTGTGTGTGTGTGTGTGTGTGTATATATATATACATTTCCGCAGTTTCTAAGAACTGCATTTGTTTCTGGGGTGGGCAGGGACTTTGCGGGAGGCTTTGCAGCTTGTTCTTGTGAGGACCGAAGTCGGACTCGGGTCAAAACTGTCATGTTCGACTGCAAGCAGGACCGTCTGGGTGCAGAAGTCATGCACATCCTCTTGCTCTCGGAGACACCGACCTGGCGATGAAAACTGAGTTCAGTTTGCAGCGGTTTGTGAAGGCGGAGCCTTTCGAGGGCTGTTGCTGGCTGGAGTGGAAAGGCGTCATGTGGCTTTTATAGACATGGGAGGTGAGCTCACAAGGCAAACTTCGAGGGCTAGGAGTATTCAGCCAGCCAAGTACTTTGATCTGTGGGAACTTTCCTGGGAGCTTTACAGTCCCCTTTAAACAGCTTGCCGTGCCCTGCCCAGATCACAACACGCAGCAGTGCAGCAAGCATCCTGTGCAGCAAGCAAGAGCTCTTATGTGCTGCGCCACGAGCTAGCAAGTGTCAGGAAGCAGAGGATGTGTCCCAAGCCCATCTGGAACCGGTTTCTTACTCTTTTCGCTGCGAAAACTGTGTAAAGAACCACAGGTTTAATAGACATGACCCTTCTCCTTCCATCTGAATTCACAGGAGGAGGAGGATGTGGCTTTTTACCCATAAAAGGAACAAGCAGTCTGTCTAGCAGGCAATGGGAAGGAATTAGCTTTCTCTCTCGGTGCTGGGTTTGCGGTAGGCACGCCTGGGTGGGTAAATTGTTTCCAGTCAGAACAAATCTCTAACCTTTAGGTTTCTCTGAGAGGTGGTTTTCCTTTAAAAAAAACAAACGAGGAAAAGCAGAAGTGGGTATAAGAAAACACGAGTATCGTAGTCCCAGCGCTGTGCAACGCCATTGCCAAGGCCTGATTGCCACCTCCCCGATGAAATCATATATTTCTTATCTGAGATAGCAGCTTGTGCATGAAACAAACACTCGTCCCTCGTAAGGAAGCTGTCACGAGCATCGTGTATGACCATTCACATGTTGCTTTTTACTTTTTATTCTGGTTTTTAAAGACATTTCTTTCTTTCTTATCATTTTCACCTAGAGCAAAGGGAGGGACAACACATTGAATTTCTTGGGACGCTCTCCAAGTTCAGCCACCATCTGTAAAACCCTGGGTTTTGCATATGCAAATATTTTTTATTAGGGAAGACAAACCAATGCAAAATGCCATTTAGATGCTAATAAGCTCATTTGGGTTTGTTGTCCTTAAGACTGCGTGTTTTTAAATGGGCACCAGCGGGTAGTTTAGGCCGAACAGATCCAGCAAGTGTTTGTTAGTGTGAGCTCTGCTTTGCTATCCTGGGTCGCGCCGCTGAGGCAATGGTGGTGATCCTAGCACTAGGTTCAGGCAGGCCTGGGTCTGGGCTCTGAGAAAAAGGAGATTTGCCAGCCCTGGTCCCGAGAAAAGAGTTCCTGATTTAGAAATACATCATCGTGAAAAGCAGTTTCTTAACTTTCCTTTCCCACCCGTCGCTGGCACCCCGAACACAACAGCTCGATAACGTACGAGCTGCTGCGCCGGGGCAGAGCTGGGTGTGGTCTCTGACGGTGGCAGGTAGCGGATGCGATAGAGGCTTGTGTAGCGTGACCGGTCCCGTGATGCTCTCTCTACTCACCGGCTGTCGTAGGGATAAGGGTGTTCAGAGGCCGAGGTTGCACCCCTGACCTTTGCGGGTAGCGGCTCCTGCTGGACTCGTTCCCCTGACGTGTGTTTTCATCCCTCGCGTGAGAGCCCGAGAGTGCAGCCAGTGATGAAGAGCTGTTGGCCTGAACGAGGTTGAGTTTTTGAGTTTTCCTATTCACTGATGCACCGTCCAGTTTCCAGAAGCACCAACTGCCCGGTGTTAAACCTGTGCCGCCCTGCCTCTGTGAAAACCAGGCAGATTTTTAAAAACATTGGCAAAGCAATCTTTTTTTTCCCCTAATCCATTATTTGTATCTCGCTATTGTTTCTCTAATCTCCAGGACCTGGGTGGTTTCTGTGCCCTTCACCTCTGGATTAACTATTTAACTAGAAATGAATTGGAGGAAAAAATAAACAAGCGCGGCACAGTCAAGGGCGTTTGCTGTTCACCGGTCCTGAGACCGTGGGACGCTGGGCGTCTCGCTGCCCAACCCAGTGGCAGGTGGGGAGGGCGTCCCCGTTATGTGACTGCGCCGGGGGGAGCAGAGGTGGTTTTTCTTCTGGCAGCCCTTCAGGCACGTGTCCTGAGTTGTGAGAGGCAAAGCGAGGGGTTTGTGCGGCCCGACACCACCTTGAGTAGGGTGGGAGAAGACGTCCCGGGTAATTAGATGAGCCGAGCTGACGGTGACTCAATGAGACGGCTGGTGAGGGCTGGGCGGGGGTCTCCCACTCTTTCTCTTTCTGCCCCGGCCGTCTTGTTAACTCCCCGGGAGGCTCATAGAAAAGCCCCAGCTGTGCCCTGTCACCCCAGCCCCAAAACCGGTGACAAAGTCCTTCCCCCAGCTGCGCTCGCGTGGAGCTTTGCTTGATTTTGCCAGGACTGAGGCAGGCAGATTCGAGGCAGAAACAGGAGCCCCGGACCCGGGGGTACCCCGCAACAGCAAACCCACGTCTTCAGCCCTACGCTTCAGGAGACCCCCCCCCCCGTCGTACTCCAGCTCTGGAGCCCAGACCTGGTGAGCCAGGTGCCAGGATGCCCGCGGCCGGCGATGCCTGTACAGCCCTGGCGCTCCAAGAGCAGGAGCAAACCCCCCACGGGCCACAACAACCCCCTCATTTTTAATTTTACTGAGAAACCTGGGCTTGTTTGAGCTTTTATATATATATATATATATATATATATATATATATATATATATATAAAAATGGATTAGATTTTTTTTTTTTTTTTTTTTTCTGGCTCCCAAACCAGAGTTGAGTCCTGGCTCTTTGGAGGGTGGATCTCCCCACCCTCCCGCTCCAACCTCTCGGGTCAGCTGATTGCACTTCCTTTATTAATCGAGGGTGTGATTGTAAAGCCCAGGCATCGCTGCCAATAGAAGTGAATGCGCTCGGGCTTTAACACCCGAGGAAAAAGTCAACACGGCAGTGACTGAAAAGGTAATTTCCCAGCTGGCGAGAGGGACTGACTTATCCTGCCATCCGCCCCTGGCTGCTTTGAGACATGCGGAGTAACCCAAGTACGAATTAGTCGTGGAAAGAGAAAGTGCCCAGAGCCAGGGAGGAAATAGTGTTCTGGATAAGGCTGAGAAAAGCCTGTCGATTGGGAACAAGAGCAAACTTTGGCTTCGCACCAGCCAAAAATCTCCTCTCCCCTGCTCGGGGTCCGAGGGGCACGGGGGATCTCTTTTTGCAACGGTGCTTTTAAATAATACCGGGGAGCTGAATGGGTGAATAAAAGAAACCTGTGAGTAACTGGAAAGTGCAGAAACGGAAGGTGAGGATTGATGACGGTGCTCCGAGGCAGGTATAAGAGGAATAGTAATAGCACCAAGCCCCAATGTGTTTTACAGCTTCATATAACACCACAGAAATGCACTGGCCTCTGGGGAGTGGAAAGACCATGTGCCAGCACATATCACAGCGCACAGCTGAGAAGGGAGGTGAAGATTTGGCTTAAGGACACCGTGACAAGCCCTGGCTCTTCATAAAGTTGTGCTAGGAACTTTATGACTAACAGATTGAAGCAGGATTTGCTATAAAGCCCATTGCTGCACAGTCTAAGCACTGAGTCCACAGAGCACGGTTTCTTCAAAGCAGCGCTTGGCAGGAGCTCCCTCGACACGGAGACCAGCCCGGCGGCCAGCTCCTCCTCCCCCTCGCATGCACACATGCACGTGCAGCTCAGGGCAGGTCTCTCCGGACGGGGTGCGTTAGTCGTGCTTTAACTGGAAACCGTAGTTCCCTGAAGTCTGCCCTCCTGCCGGACCCGTGGAAACCCCCGGGCTCGTGACTGGACGGTCCCTGGCGTTTGATATTTTATGAAATGCCAGGGACAATCCCACGTGAGCAGACGGGGTGGATTACTTGGCGCCTGCCTGGTTTTCTTCCAGCTCTAATACCTGGGGGCAGAAATCAGCAGAGCTTTCTCAGAGCTGGGCTTGTTTGCACCCGCTGTGCTTGGAAATGGGATGACCAAAGGTACGCCCACGTGCCTGGCTTCCTGCCGCGGAGCAGGGCCAGAATCGCGTCCGTGCCCAGGGCTGCTTTCCTGAGCATCCTCACAACACACGCGGTTGTGCAAGAGGCGCAGTGCTGGCACGGGGCGGACTGGCACCTGTCTCCACCGGCCCGGGCTGCCTTGGCGCGCTGCTCCCCAAGGGCGCGGGGACTCGTTCCAAAGTCCAGGTTGTGCGTCTCGGTGCCTTGCCAGGAAGATAAAAGTGTTTAGTCAAACTGTAACTTGCCCTTAGCAGTCTGCTGTGGCCAGGGAGATAAGAAGCAAGAGAGCAAGGCACTGGCAGTCCCCGGCGAGCCCACGCGCCTGGCTGCGGCAAGAGTGGGGTCCCGGAGACGGGGGCTCCCTTTTGAGCGGTCATCTTCCCAGCAGGAGCTGCTCCACCGCCGCCGGGGATCTCCCAGGCCCAGCCTGGCATGCGCGGTCCCTGCGGGCTCTCTCGCGAAGGACCCCTCCTCGGCACCTGGGGGTTTGGGAGCGAGGAGGTTGGTCGGTCAAGCCAGTGCTGATCGGTTTGGGCTGCCGGAGCAATGTATCAGAAGCTCGAGGCACGGCTCATGCTGGTGCCCTACTTCGTGGGAGCCAGGAGCAGAGCGAGGACGTCCAGCTTGCCTCTGAGCCCTGGGGCTGCCTGCAAAGGGTGAGGAACTGCCCCGGGAGGGAGAGGGAAGAGCCCAAGCCCCGCCAGCTCTTCACCCCAGGACGGGCCGGCAGAAGGGAGGACGGGCCCCTCCAGGACCTAGCAGAGCCGGGAGGAGGAGGGGGCCTTTGGTGCAAGTCCTCCAGCCTTTGCGCGCCCCTTTCCCCAGCCCTGAGCCACGCTGATTGAAGCTCGCAGCACCCCCAGCAGCTGGAGCTGAGGGGTACCGGAGTGCGACCTGCCTGCTATCGCGTGCTCGGTTAGCAGCAGACCTAGTCCTCGGTCACAGCCGCGGCCCTTAGCGTGTCTGCTTCCTCCTCTAGACGCATGGACCTGGCGTGTTTGCTCGCCACAGGAGCGGATGGGTGTGACCTGGCTGCTTGTGCTCCGGGGCAGGTGGAGCTGCGCGAGCTGGTGGGGCAAGGTGTGATCCTCGGCTCTCAGCCCCGCGCTCGGCCTTCCTGTGGCATCGGCGAGCCACGAGGCTTCTCCCGATGGAGGGCAGCCTTGCTGCTCGCCAGGGGATTTATAGCTTGCTGCAGACACGGGCGGGGGCCTTGGAGAAGTGGGAAAGGAAACAGCCATAAATACTGCTCGGGGGACAGCGCTGCGCGGCGGCTCCTCGGTGACGGGAGACTCAGACTTTGTTCTCGATGAGTAATCCAGGGATGCGAACGTGCTGCTCTAGCGGCAGCCGTCTGGCTCCAGGAGTGTGTCAGCGTGCGCCGTGGGGATGGGAGCCAGGGGGGTGCATCGAGCTGGGTGGCCTTTCCCCTTCTCTGCCATCTCTCCCTCTTTCTCCAGCTCTCTCTTGCCCTCTCCTCGCCTGCTGTTTTCCAAGCTGCCCACGTGGTGAGGGAGTTTGTCCTCATCCACTGCAGCTGGGCACAGCCGCGGCTGGCTGCCCGTGGGCACCTCCTGCAAAAGGACTTGTTGCACTAGGTGGGCACCGCGGGCTCTGTCCTGACTGCGCTCTGCATCCGGCGAGCGCAGGCAGGGCCCGTGCCAAGGTCAGTAGCTCGGCTTCCCGGGGGAGCAAGGAAAGCTGCAGCGTTCCCTGGGGTGGGGAGGCAGTCATTAGCCTCATCCTTGGGGAGTCAGCTGCTCCTTTCCCCTTCTCCCGGCTGTTAGCTTCATCTCGGGCAGACTGTGCAGGAGATGGCTGCCGGGAGACGGGAGGTTTTGCAAAAATAGAGGCTCTTGCCAACCGGGGTGTGAACCGAAGCATCCTCGGGAGGGCTGTAGCAACCCAAATGAACCGCCCGGCGTTCTCCGCCGAGGGGTTGTGAATCCTGGCACAGGACACGGGTGTGGGTCTGGGGCGCAGGAGATTATGGTGCCCCGTGCCACAGGGAGAGGCCTGCTAGAGATGCTTTATCTAGAAAGGGCAGTGGGTGATGCCCGTCCCGGTCACCGGGACAGTCTTGGCACGAGCAGCCCGGGGAAAGCGCGGAGGGTGGGCTCCGAGCTGGGGTCAAGCAGCCTTCACAGTTTTCCAACCGCTGATTATGTAGTCACGTGCTCTGGCTTTCGGGGGCTGCTCCAGGGACCTGCCTGGGCATTTTCTGGACGCCTGGCCTGTGCCACGATGCTGCCTCGCTTCAGCGTGCTGGGCTGCGTCTGGCTCGGCTGCATCACAGCTCCGTGAAGCTGATGTGAGTGGGGTGGAAAATGCGCCGCTGTCCCTTCCTGCCACCCACCACAGCTCCCCCTCGAAACAGGCGCCGTGGATCTCGCGGCCACCTCTGCCCTGAGCAGCGGCACCGCTGGGTAGGAGCCAGAGCTGCTTCGGTGATACCTGGGGTGCAGCTACCTCCACCTTCCCCGCGCGCTGGCCCTGCTCCTGGGCTGCGGCTGTTCCAGCGTTGCCCGTGAGCAGAACCGAATGCAGCCGAGGAAGGCAAAGGCAGGTCCGCTCCCCCGCGGCTTAATTGCTTCCCCAGGAGGAGCGCTGTGCCGCGCCGTGCCGCGCCGCTCCGGTTGTGTCGTGGGGACCGGCGTGTCAGGCCGGCGCAGCAGCGCTCAACGGGAGCCGTGCTCGTGTTGACATTTACGGTGATTGTAGCTCTCCTACCCAGCTACACGGCAGCCAATCCGACAGCGCCAGGAGCTGAGCTGAAGCCGGAGCTGCTTTTGCATCTCTCGTTCGGCTGTGCCGGAGGAGGAGGGAGAGGGGCAGCGGGAAACCTCCCGAGGGAGGCGAGGACGCCGGATTTTGATACGGCTCCTGCGAGAAGAGACAGCTGGCATGTGGGAGCCGGCCGGAGCGGGGCAGAGGAGCTGCCAGCCTGGCCCTTTGGGTAAGGACCGAGAGCACTGGCATCCCTGCATGCTGGACAGCGGGAGGGATCTTCTGCTAGGGCCTGGCGTGGGGGCTGCGGGAGAGCCCCCAGAGGACCAGGCCCAGGCTGGCGAGGGCTTTAGGACGCTGTGCTCTCCCGGGGGTCTGCAGCACCCAAGGGAGAGGCTTTCCAGAGCAAGGAGGGCTGTGGGGGGATCAGCATCCGCCAAGGACAGCTGCATGCCGCTGGCTTGCCGTGCACAGGTGAGGTACAAATGGAGCAGCAGCTTGACCCGTCATCCCTCGGCAGCCCTGCCCGGGCACGGGGAGCTCCAGCTACCTCGGGCGGATCTGCCAGCACCAGGCGCGGCTTTTGGGGAAGCTCCCGGCGCACCGATGGCAGCCGGCGTCTCCCCGTGACACTGCTTATTTTTAGCGGAGTCTCCTCGGCGACCCCCTCTGTTTCAGGGCTTCCTATTCATTATTAAAGCATCATCGTTGTCTTAAGCAGCAGGCCGTGTTCAGGCATCTGGAGCCGGCGCTGTGGCGCTGGAGGGAAGCGTGGCTTGCCAACTTCTTTCCTCCCCGGCAGTCCATAAAGCAGATCCCGGCTTGCTTTTTCTACCTCCCCTGCTGCTGCCTCTTGAGCCCGGCTGCAGTGAAATGATGTTCATGAGCAAGGAGGAAATCCTGGCTCGCCTTTGCGCCCGGTGCCAAGGGGGCTGCGCATAACCCCTGCCGGGCAGATGCCCAGATCACCCCCCTTTGCTCTCACAACCGTGCAGCTGCTTTGGCTTCCCTGGCGCGTCTCCCGGTTGTGCTGCTGCCTCTGTTCTGAATCTGGTTCAGACACTTCTGGCGGCTGGAGAAAGGCCGGCGCGTAGGATCCCGTGTGTTTAACCCAAGGGACGGCGGGTCTGAGGCTTCCCCCGCGCACAGTAGCGGTACCCGGGGTATTGCTGCTGCCAGCCTCGTGGGATGGGCTCCTAGACTGAGGCCTGCTGCTGCTTAGAAAAACCCGTCTCTATTGATAAGGAGGTTATAACGAGGGATAATGCCAGCGTCAAAACCCCGTATTGTACAAGCAATAATAATAAAAATAGCCTTTGGTTTTCTCCGGTTACCGGTAATGTTCGGAGTACTGACAGTGAAAGACATGTTTGAATTCCCTTTTGCTTCCTGCTCCCGAATCGCTTCGTTTGCTTGGCGTGATTTCTCTCACCTTGCCCATGACAAATCAATCAAGGCAGCTTCGCTGCTGGGGGGAGCGCGTTTCCCCGGCAGGCTCTCGCTGACGGACCTCGCCAATTGTGAAGCCAATAAACAGCCGTTTCCAAGGGAATGCAACAGATTAAAAATCCAGAGCCAGCCCTCGGGGCTAGGGAAAGCTCGTCTTGTGCAGGATCAAGCCCGGGAGCCCTCGTGGAGCGGCCCGGGTCCTTTGTATGGAAGTATTCCCCCGTCTTGGTGAGGCCGAGGGCAGCCCCGCCAGGCAGGAGGAATTGCCGTGTTTCATTCCCCCCCCCGGCGGGTTGCATCGCAAAGGTGCTGCGTGTAGGTGAGGGTGACCAGCTTCTAAAGCAAGCCGCTGATTAAAGTGAACAATTAGAAATAGCATCGCCCATTAACGCAGCAGTGCCTTTCATCCCGATAGAGCCCGAAAGACTTTCTCGGTGCCTCTGACACACAGCCTCTTCTACGGGGCAGGATGTGGCCAGCGGCAAGGAGAGGGGCATTGGGGCGAAGGACGCTAGCAAGCCTTATTATGCTGTTTCATGTGCACGCAGGTCTAGCCCGTAAAATAGCAGCCTGTCCACAGAAAGCCATTTTTCATCTCCAGAAAGCAGGTTCATTCGTGCTGCGGCTGTCTCAGATGTTCCCGTAACATCGGTTTAATATGATTTATTTATTTGTTAAGCGCAAGCAACATGCTCGGCCTGGTGAGGCAGTGGGGATGCGGTGGATGAGTGCTCCACGCAGGGTTCAGGAAGCAAACCGGAAGCCAGCCAGAAGCGATGCGATCTCGCCCGGCCAGCGGTGCTCGGCCGTGGGAAGGCTGCGCGCAGGATGGGTGGTGCGTGCGCTACTAGCTGGAACGTGATCGCCCCACCTGCTGCTAGCTGGAGCTGCGTGTGGAGGACGTAAGTCCCGTTCTGCTACAGATAAAGGTGATTCTCCCCGAGCCGCAGAAGGAGGGGGCGCGTGCGGAGCCGGTGACGACTTAAGAGGATAACATTTGATTTATTCCCTGCTGCAACTGGTGAAATCCTCCTCCGGATCGGTACCGCGGAGCTGTCCGCTTCGCGCTCGGTCGTAACAAACGTTCCCCGATCCCCTGCCTGGAGATCGCCAGAGCCAAATTCTTTTCCCCGCTCTGCTCCCTGGTTTGGTCTGCAGCTTTTTTGCGTGCGAGGCGCCCCGCAGAGGCAGCATGCACGTAGGAGACGGCAGAATACCCTGGCGCTCCCCCCGGATGGCCGGGAGGGGGAGAATCGCTAGCCCGCGACAGGTGGCTTGGCATGTGCGTGTTGCGTGTTTCTGGGGCTACCGCTTCCCCGACCAGGAAATGCGCTACGGCTAAAATCTGTAGCTCGGCAGGCCTGAGACTGATAATGGGATGCGAAGTTTGGCCTTGCTCTCAGCAGAGAGGTGCTCGCGTTGCAAAGGCCGGTGCTGCCGCTGGCATTAAAAGCACCCCTTCGGCTCCGAAGTCGCTCTTCTCGCAGAACCGCTCTTGTGCCGTTCTCCCAAGGGGCGCGGAGATTGGGGACGGTGGTTTCCCTCAGCATTTCAGTTTTGCTTCATGCGTTTGGATAGCACCTGGCATCTAGTCCCCTCTGCCCATAGCCAGTTAGTTCCCGTGTGTGTGCGCTTCACGCAGCAACAAGGAAATGCTTTCAAAACCAGGCGAATGATGGCCGTAAAACCACCAGAGTCACCCGGCGGGCACCGTGCTGCCTCTCGGAGGGCTTGTCCGGACACAGGAATTGAGCTGCAGTAAGGCGGGGTGTGAATTCAAGGTGGAGTAGCTGCTCCCGTGCATGCTCGTGGAGCTGCCCGCTTTCAACATTCGTATTGCCGTGGCCTCGGCAGAGGGGTCCACTTCTTGAATAAGCTTTGAGGCTGACCTCCTGGGTGGACATGCCAGTGTCTGAGCTGTGCCAGGCCCTGGGGCTGAACATCCTGCGCCTTTTGCCCCTTACGCCTCGTACAAAGAGGCAGCAGGGACCTTGGTGTTAAAACCTCCGCAGCTCCAAGTGCCCCTTCCCGAGGTTTCACAACCTGGCCGGAAGATTGGGCGCTGGTCAGGCGGGCTGCTTCTGCCCGTCCTGCCCCGTGGGCTCGAACTGCTTTGCACCAAAATGTCCCATCGCTTCTACTACGCTTGGGGACCCAGTCTCTCTCCCTGCTCTCGGGTGGTAAACCTCCTCTAATAGCTAATAAGCTGGCTGCCTCTCTGTAGGACATCCGAGTCTGTGCCAGGAGCAGCAATGCTATTAGTTCTCTCTGGAGCTGACGTGATAGCTTCTGAGAGGTTTTTTTTCCCCCTCCATTTAAACTGAGCCTTGGAGAGATGGAGAAGGGGGTATTCCAGTAGGGCACGTGGCCAGACAAACCAAACGTGCGGTCTGGGGAGTCGGGGCGGTCTCCAAGCTGGTGAGTTATGTGCTGCGGTTGCAGAAACCTCGCAGCCTCCTTGGGTTTGCTCCCGAGATCCCCGGTGGGGACGGGAACACGGCAGGCTGTGAAAGGGCAGCCCTGGCTGGGCTCAGATGTGGCTGGGGAGGGGGAAGAGGACACCTCAGGCAGACAAGGTCCTTTGGGTAAATCTGATCTCTTTTATTAGACCAACTCAGATAGTTGGAAAAATTCTTCTGAGCAAGCTTTCGGGTACAAATGCCCTTCGTCGGGCTGAGGAAGCGACTTGTGGTCTGCAGATGCTCTCTGAAGCGTCTGGGTCGCCAGGGTCTGGGGCGGCCGCGGGAGGATGCCGGGGAGAGGTCGGTTCGCAGGCATTGTGGCGAGAAGACAATGTCACTGCTCTGCATCGGTGTCGGGGCAGCACTAGGGATACGGGCCACGGGGTTTCTGCCTCTGAGCCGGCTGCAGCCTTGCAGAGCCGTGCTCGCTTTGGGAGGTGGGTTTGGTGGACCTTGTACTGCGAAGGTCTCCATCTCCCCAAAGTCACCTGTAGGGACGGGGGCAAGTCCCTCCTTCCAGCCCTGCCACAGCGCTCGGTGGAGGAAGGGTGTGCCAGTGCCCCATGTTAGCGGGGCCTTCGCTCTGCACCAACCCGGACTCTGCTCACGTATCTCCTTCTGCTCTCAAGCTGCCCTTGCCCCCGTCCGTCAGAGCGGGTTCAGGCCAGCTCCTTTATGCTCTTGAGAGCTGGATCTAGGAGTACTGGTGCTCTCGGCTGCCTCCTCTGTAACGCGCACGTTGCTGGCTTTTATTCTCTCTCCCCAAATGGCCAGGAAGGCTGAGTTATCATTTCAGTAAGAATAATAAGGCCCTTGCCATATGAGTCACTCAAGCAGATCACAGCATTAGCAGGAATTTCTGATGCCTGTGAATACAAAAGGGGAGTCTGCGGGAACCGAGACAGGGCTGAGCAGCGTCTTCCAGTAAGCCGGTCCCTGCAGCAGACGTGGAGCTGCCAGTTAAAGGACACGAGACAGTTTTCCTCTCCTGGGGCTGGGCATGAATGTGAACAGGAGCCATGCTCCTTGCAACCTCGTGACATCCAGCACAGACCCACGCACTCCACGGCGGGTCGTTCCCCATAGCCGGCACTTTGGGCGCTGCCAGCTGTCGCTGGATTGATGCATCGCCCCGGGGAGTTCATTGCCTTCACACAAGGCACAGGTGGTGCTGGTGCTGGTGAACCACCAGACAGCGGGGTGGACGCACACTTTCATAGACTAGGATACTTATCTAGAGAGTTCACAAGTTGGTGACCTGTGTCAAAAGAGCCCACATAGTCAACACTCATGCCTGGTGTTTTTCTCATCATCTCTGAGATTGTGAACGCATGATGCTGATTAATGACATCTTTATCCGTACCTTTTGTCTGGTGGATGCCGGGCTGAGGCCCACTGGACTCGTTCCACACCCCGCACAACCAGCTGGATTTGACCCGCTACCTATGTGCGGAGGGCTTTATAACGCCGGAACGGCTTAGGACCTGGTTCCCCGAGTAATCCAGTACCCCAGCAGTTTGAAGTGTTAGGATAAATTCCCATCTCAGTAAAACCCCAAATTTCTGGATGCCCAGGCTGAAATGCATTCTGCTGGACTGGGTAAGGACATATTTTGGTTGCCTTTATAGCGTGGCGGTTTTAAACTGCGTTCGGACACACACCGGCGTTAGTTAACGCTGTGGCATGAAGAGTTAGTTCTCCCTGCCAGGTGGCCCCCGGACATGTGCATTCCCACACTCTCGTCTGCACCTGGACCATCTACGCAGGAAATCGTCTCCTTTTATCTTGTCATTTTTGCTTGATTTAAAGACCGACAAAACAGAGTCCAGCCTCGGTGGTGTGTATGTGTGTGTATGTATGTGTGTGTGTGTGTGTGTGTGTGTGTGTGTATGTGTATATATATATATCACGGGATGCTTGCTGCGTGCAAGGTTCGTGTTATTAGTACTTCTTACACATGGGTGCACACACACACAAACACCAGTACAAATCGGTTAAAATTCCCTATATTATAAAAATGAAGACTCCATGTAAAAGTCCTGCATGTGAATTCAGTAGTGCCCGGTGACTGGTTTCTGCTGTCAGCTCCGCACCTGCCAGACACATCTCGCCGGGCTGTGCAGCACCCAGGGTTAACTAGCTCTCTCTTCCCCCATCAGAGCTGCTCCGCAGTCTCATTTAGGGAATAAGGATGCGAGCTCCTTTTCTCTGAAAATAGTATTAAATTGCCACAAAGTACGGGGGAAATGACAGCGGGATAGTGCTCGGCTCTCGAAGATCAATTTCTTTCGCGCCGGCACTTCGGGGTGAGTGGACAGCTCGAAGACTTGCTAATGGGCTGGAGAGCCTTTTGCTTCCCAGGCTCTGGTTCTCATCCCGTACGGGTCAGTATTGACAGGAGGTTTTCGACTTCTGCTAGTTGCCCTGTGCGAAACGAGGCTGGTGCCTTAGCCTGGCTCTCGAGCAGACGCATTAACAGATACCGCCACAATCGGCACCGGCTGTCAGCCCCGACGGCAAGCACAAAGCACTGCGTCGGCCCTGGCGGCTGAGTTCGGCTTTAACCCTTAGGTAGTGCTGCCCGGTGCCGGTCTGCGCTGCGTCCCTTCTGCAGAGAACCAGAGGCTCCCAGCTGCGGGGCTGCCGATCCGGCCCTTTCAAGTGGATGAACCAGCTGGAGTCTGAACCTTTATTACCTTGGGGCCCATTGATGCCATGGACCCTTATGGCTGAGTTCAGAAAGCACCTGTTTTTGTCAGGCTCCGCTGTTGGCTGTTTTTGAGGCTCCGCTTGGCATCTGACTGACTCGGAGCTATGAATTTTTCATGCCGCGCTGACATTTCTCAGTGTGTTTTTGGTCAGCTTTGTTCCCAAGGACGAGGAAACTCAGTGC
Organism: Alligator mississippiensis; assembly: GCF_030867095.1. Taxonomy (NCBI): domain Eukaryota; kingdom Metazoa; phylum Chordata; order Crocodylia; family Alligatoridae; genus Alligator; species Alligator mississippiensis. The sequence continues at coordinate 64,704,422 of NC_081835.1, forward strand.
AGTCGCAGGCAGCAGTCGGACGCGACGTGCTGTGAACTTCACTGCCGTGTGCGTGCGAGGCAGTGCTCGCGGCGCAGGCTGCGGTTTGCCGCGTGCTCCTTGGAAGCAGATTAAATGCCGCCCTGTCCAGACAGACGCACGGCCTCTCTGAGGAGCTCGGAGCCTCTTGCCAGGGCTTTGAAAGGTCAGAGTTACTGGAGTCGCAGCGGTTGAGATCCGGCGTCACCAGCCGCGTTCGGTGCTGTGCAGACTGTTGATAAAGGGATGGTTTCTCTCGCTCTCAGTTTTTTCCCCTGCCCTTTGGTATTTGAGTTTTGTTTTCCCGGCTGGTGCTGGGCTGCCTGTATCCCCGTGCCTCCTGACTTCCCTTAACACTCCCCGTGCCATCGCCTTGCATGAAAACGGTGTACTCCTCGCTGTCTGCAGGCTCCCCTGCTGCTAAGTGCTGTCGGTGGGCTTCCAGAGCATTTAGATGGATCAATAGAGTTATCATGGTCCTTGTCTCCCTGCTCTCCCCTTCTCAGCGCTGTGTCCATAATAGATGGAGCGAGTGCTCCAGCTCACAGAGTAATTACAGTCCCAGCGCGCTCGTCCAGCCGCGGCTCCCCCATGACGCGAACGTGGGGCCGATGGTGCTCGCACAACGCGCAGCACCTCAGTGGCACGGTGCGTGGTGCGCCATGTGCGCTGGCATTTCCCTGCAGCTCACCAGCCTCAGCTCTGTGTCCAGACTGGGAGGCCCAACTGGGATATAAAGTCCAACAGAAAACAGGCCCATTCATTTTTTTCCCCCCTCAGCATTCATGAAAACTCTCTCCTTTCGGTGGCAGTACCATAAGCTAAAGCTAGGAGCACTTCCCATCCATGAACGAGACCCAACCCTGTTTAACTACCATGATCGCAGTGCGAGGAGGTAGAGCTACAGTGTTCAATCCTTGCAAAAAGACACAGCATCCTTTGCAAGGACACCTGTTGCGTGCACGTTTGGAGACGTACCCGACTGCAGGCTGCGCTCGGCATTTTTAGTGCAGCCCCCTTTATAGTCCAGCCCCTTTGCTAAGGTGCAGACAGGACCGTACTGCAGTTCACACGTATGGGAACGACCTTCCATTTGTTTCCGTGCCCGTAATTTGCAGAAACGGTGCACCTGGGAGGGACCCGAGAGTATCCACTGACGTCTTCGTGTTCTTCCTCTAGATCCCATCTAATGCCGAGACTGAAAGAATCGCGCTCCCACGAGTCTCTGCTCAGTCCCAGTAGTGCTGTCGAGGCTCTGGATCTCAGCATGGAGGAGGAGGTGGTCATCAAACCAGTCCACAGTAGCATTTTGGGACAGGACTATTGCTTTGAGGTAAGAAGCTCTTGCATTCACTCCGGAGTCTGCTCCTGACACATGGCATCGGGGCGTAGCAATGTGATGAGCAGGGCGTGGGTACGTGTCCTGCCCAGGAAACACTGTGGTGGGAATTGCTGTTGGCAGGGGGTTCTGCTGTTTGATTTGGTTTTTATACTGTATCGTATAAGGGTATGCCAACCAAACGAGAGCTGGGGCCCCAACGTCCTAGTAGCAGCAGAGCATGTCCCCGTGGGCAGTGGGTCCCAAGCACTGAAAGAGCATCAGCAGATATTTGATCTGCTGCTTGCCATGTTGACATCCTACGTTTCTGTGTTGTGGTCACATGGAAATCATACCCCCCTGGCCGTATGAACGGAAATCAGGACCTTGTCATCCAAAAACCTCTGGTTTCTGTGGCTTGAATGAAAGGAAAGTCTCTGTGAGCTTTGGTCTTTCAGGATTTGCAGCCTCCTCCTCTGCTGCCTCTCTCAGGGGCCAGCGTAACGGCCTGAGCAGGACTCTTGCAGAGAGCAGTGGTGCCCGCACAGCCCCGCACACCAGATGATTATGCAGCATGTTGTTATATAGGACTCGGCTGTCTCGCACTGGAAAAAGCAATGTGCTATATCGCGTAGCACTGTGCCTGTCTAGGGAACAGGGAAGCCGCCTCTTCACAGCCACAGGTGATCATCCCTGCCGCTGTGAAGAACAGGAGTCCTATTTCTGTTTAGGGGTGGAAGGCAAAACCATGGGAGGCATCAGGTCATGCCTGAGCAGGCAGCGACAGGAACAGGTACGCTCCCGTGACAGTTTGCATTGCAAGAAAACAGCCTCGTGTCTGTCAATTAGCGAAGAATCGGGCAGCAGAAATTGGCCGACGACTCCTGCATTGTCCAAATTAGCAGCAGATTGAAATGAATAAAAGGTATTTCTTAAAACGTGAGCAGGGGACACGGGAAATGTTTTGACAACAAGCGGAGCCGCCACCGTAGTCCCTAAGTCGGTAGAAGACATCTTCCCGTGCCTTTTGCTCGCCCTGGAGTTGAGCAAGCGCGGCAGGTCAGGAGGAGCAGTGGTTTATAAATTAGGCAGCCTCTATTGCATCCCACTCAAGAAAGATAAAATGAAGTTAGATGGAAAATAGATGTGACGTCCATAACGTAAGAGTTGTTTACCAATTCGGCTCGGCACACAAGAGCAGAGCAAGGGATGCGAGCGGTACTTGTGGAAAGTCGACGGAGAGGGGAATTACACAAATCATGCACTTGTGAGGAGAAAGAGTGCTTTATTTTTAAGTGAGTCTGATAAAGAAGAGGCACACGGGAAGAAAAGAGCATGTTAATTGCTGTTCTGAGGATCCTGCGGTGGGAAGAAACGGTGTCAGGAAACGCAGCAGACATCCGACTATCACCGATCGTCAGCCATGTTCCAGCGGGAAGCACTTAAGATGACAGCTCGTGGCAGGATGTGTTAATGCACCGCTCCCGCATCTCTTGAGATCCCCATTCAAGCCCTGCGTCAGGTCACAAGCGAAGCGAGCGTGCAGGTCTCAGTCTCATCCCTAATGGATGCCGTCCGCATCCCAAACCCGCCACCTAATTCCACGTGACCGGCAGAGACAAAGGCTTAGGAGGAGCTGGGACAGCGCAGGGCAGACGAGGAAGAGCAGCGAGTGAGGCTTGGAGACGTGGGAGCAGACTCGTGGCTGAGACGCACGGCAGAGTCCACCCCTGAAGTCCCGCACGCAGTTAGAGAACAGCAGCACGCATTTAGTTGCAAGCATCCGTCTTGCTGCTGGGGTGGAAACCAGGAAGTAATCTTGTACACGAGTGTCCACCGCTCTGGCCTCTTAGTGTTGGGTCTGGTTATTTGTTATTCAGGCACGCATACGTATCGGGGTTCAGTCGTGGGAAAGACAGAGTCCCCGCATGTGGCCCGTCGGCTTCGCTTGGTGAGAGCTCAGCACAGGGCAGCCCACGCTGCCGAGGCGCCGTTGGACAAGAGCGCTGGCGGCGGAGAGGAATTGAGAGACGTGGCACTTTGGGGCATACGGACCTGTGTCACAAGCTCAGTGTGAACGATGGCAGGTGAGAAGGGGCTGCCAAAAACACCCAGACAGGGGGAACCACGGTGGTCTTGTCCACTGAGTGATGGAGGCGCTGCAAGTGGATAAGGCTTGGCCGTGAGGAGGGGAGGGAGAGGGTCTCTGGGGCCGGACAGTTTTGTTCACCTGGACTGAGAAGCCAGATGCTGCCTTGGGAGATGAAGCCAGGGCTTCCCTGCCTGGATTGTTCCTCTTCATCATCCTCCCCTCTCACTGCTGCATCCGGGGAGCGGGCAGGGTCCCGCACGCAACCCCCGTCACAGCTGGCCCGGGCCCGGTTAGCAGCCTCCCGGGAGCAGTGGTGGCTGAAGTGGCCCGAAGGGCTGAGAGTGTTCCCACTTGGGGCTTCTCGTCTGCCGCCGTGGATGGCTGCTCCTCCAGAAGCTGATAGCGCTCCTGCCTGCCTGGCGCATGTGACCCGGGACGCCGCACGCGGCAGCCCCCCAATGCTGAGCCACGAAGGCAGCAACTGCGCGGCTCCAAAGAGCAGAACAGCAGGGCTCGCCGCAGCTGCAGATGGAGTCACGCTGGAGACTTGAGGATGGGAACAGACCGGGCAGCGGAGCCAAGCCAAGCGAGAGGAGCCAGGGCCATCTGCAGTGGAAAAAACCCAGCAGACTCCATGGGAAGCAGCTGGCTGTTTAAAGGCACAGGGCATTTTTTCTCCCGGTGAACCGAACTCTTGCTTATTAAGACATTCGGCAGCCGATTGCCTAGTTATCGGCGCCTTCAGGAGGGCCGGGCTTGGGCTGAGGGTACGTCGATGCCAGCGCACTGGAATGAGCGGAAACGCACCTGCTTTGACTGTGTCCGAACCTGGCTCTTCTTCTCATTGATTTAGTGCAGCAGACTTTCCTCTTCGTGCCGCCAGCCGTGCAGAGCCTTTGTTTGCGGTCAGATTTTCAAATCACTTGTTGAAGAGCTGCTTCCTCCTCCTCAGCTAACGGAGGAACCGTTTCCCAGCCAGCATGATCTGCTAAGGAGGCAGCACGTGCTGCAGGGTCAGTCCTTCCCCAGCCCCTTTCGTGGCCATCCAGGGTCCCCACACGCCAGCCACGACCAGGAGCTGGACAGTCGGGTTAGGATTCAAGTCGCTTCACTTCGGCGTGCCTTGGCTTGTCCGTCTGTGACATGGGCATGATAATACCCACCCCCTGGCCTGCGCTGGGAGCTGCAGCTTCTGGTCCTAAAGCCAATTAAAGCTGAAACGGCCAAATTAACTGCAGAGCTATGAACTGTCGTTACAGCCAGGCTACCGCATTTCAGATGTGCTTTAAGAAACCCAGTGTTGTTTTTCAGGTGCGAACAAAATCCACCAAATCCTTTCGTCTAACTCGAGGAGCCGCCCATCCAAGGGATGGGAGTAATGAATACAAATCAGTTATATTAATTCAGTTTGGCCGTGTAAATTAATATCATTTTAACCAACTCTGCGAGTCTTGAGATGGACAGAATGCTCTATGTGCAAATAATGACTAGCCCCTGAAGATCGTTAATGCCACGTGATATTTAGGTCTCGGGTCCGAGCCCAGGCATTATGGCAGATCTAGGGAAAATTATATTTGCAGTCAGACGCGGGAGGCACGACCTTCAACTCCAAATAGGGCTGCAGGCCTTTTGGTCTTGACACTGAAGAATCCCCCAGGTAAGCGTGATCACTCCAAGAGGAAAGGCTAGCATTTATTTTTTTAATTGCCCTTTGACTAATTAGCCAGCGTGGCATTGACTTGCAATTGAATAAGGTATTTGTTACATGTTAAATCAATGCCGACGTGTATTTCTATGTGGCCATAAAATACAGTGGATATACATCCTGTTAAGCAGCTGGTAAATGATTGGCCCCTAATTAACAGACAAGATAGGATGAGGACTAAATTTTTCTTCATTTGCACGGGTGCAAATCCAGCCTTTAATCAGAATTCCCAGGAACGTCGGGGGAGTTTTGCTTCCTCGAAGGCTGCAGCATTGGCCCCGGCAAGTGCCATGCAGTGATGTGGTTGTATCGGTAGTGCCTGGTCCTCTCCGTTGGTGTATGGGCTGCATTTCCTGGCAGTCACTTTGGATTTCCCAAAGTCTAATTAAAGGGGTAGAACGAGAAGAGGTCCCTGAAGCCCTGTCCAAACTCGTAGCTACGCCCCGCTCTCCAGCAATTACCGAGCAATTGGCAGGGATGCTTGATTGCTAGTTCTTCCCTGTTATTTAAGTCTAAACCCTCTTGTTAAGTAACTGTGTAATTAATGGGTGGTCCTGCAGTCCGTGCGCTTGTAACTCAGCGGTTGTCCTGACTTCTCCGTGAGAACGTGGTGCAGCTCTGCAGTTCCCGTCAGGCCACACGTGGGCCTTACACCAGCCCAGAACGCAGCCTCTGGGACTTTTCTGGGAGCAATCCCAACAGACTCAGCAAAGCTGCCTCCGCCTCTGCCTCGGGCAACAGGAATGTGATTGCACAGGGCCAAGACTGCTCAGGGCCCCCGAAGGGCTGGACACTGGGGTTAGGCAACTGGAGGCTGAAGCAGACCAGGTTTCTTGCAGGAGGATGCTGAGGAGCACCAGCTTTGGGAAGCGCGGGTGCATCCTGGTGAGAAAGCAGGGCAGGGCAATGCAACAAAGCCTGTGCATATTGGAGGCCCCTTTTTGGCAGCAGAAGACAGCCGTGCCAGAGGGCTCTTCAGACTGACGCTGTGCAGCATGAATGAGTGGCAGCATGAGGGAAAGCGTTGGTTCTGGTCCAGCGGTGGCGAAGTGGATGCCCCAGAAACCAACTGGAATATCAAGAGCTGCTGCATCCTTCTGGTGAAGGCACGCCAGCTTCTTCTCTTCACTTTTGTTCCACCCGGACGGTACCTGGGACCTCCGGTCATGAGCTGGGCTGGGGCAGAGTCTTGGCCTGATGCCGACTGCAGACTGAGGAGCAAAATGGACCTCCTGGAGGACGTGCAAAGCCAGGGCAGCTCGTGTCTCCCTGATGCAGCTGACCCAGGCAGCCGCTTAGGACAGCAAACGCGGCAAGGCGGGGAGGAGGAAGGGTGAGGAATCCTGCAGCGTGGCAATGGAGGGAGCAGCGGGAAGAGGGGAGTTACTGGACGTGGCGAAGCGCGGGACCTTTGGCCTGCAAACAAGGATGTTCAGGAAGAGCATGGCTGGATTTGGAGAGATGCAAAGAAGGTCAGGGCAGCTAAGCGATGTTTTTATCGGCCATCTGGAACCCCTAAGACCACAGTCCTAGCCAGCTGATTTGCCAGCAGGGCTTGAAGGCGAGAGCTGGACCATGCATATTGCATTGGCGTTTGCTATTTTAAAGCTGCAGCTTGCTGGGCAGAGGCTGCCTGGGTGCATGACTGGCCCTCGCGGACCCAGCGCAGTCATTCACGCAAAGTGCGGTAATTAGTGCAAAGCGTGATAGTGTCCTTCGCATCTCTGCCTGCAAAGATGAGCTCCCACAAGGCTTGGATGTCCGTCGGCTGGGAGCAAGGGATGGAAAAACTGCCAGAGCTCCTGGACCACAGTGGAAATGACTCTAGTTCTCAATTACAATATGTTAAGGCCTTGAGGGCCAGATGAAGCTGTGTAACTCTTTATTAGACTGTTTCTTACGTGGTGCAATTGCTGCAGGAGGGTTGGGTGAAGGAGGAGGCGCCTGAAAGCTTGGAGATACCTTTACCTGGCACCTGCAGGAGATCCAAGCTGGGGACATAAGCAGGACAGCAGAGGCAGGAGCCCCTCCTGGAGACGGGCCATGCATCGCACTTCTGGGCACAGCCTCTCTGCTTTCAGCCCTGGGCTGGGCATGCTACCTCTGTCCCTGCCCCTTGCTCCTCTAGAGCAGTGATTCTCAACCAGGGGTTGGAGCACCTGGGGGTGCCACGATTTCCTTTGAAGGGTGATACGAGGGGTGAGGAGATAAGCAGGTAAGTACAGGCTCAGACTTGTCCCTGCCGGCTGTTTCCTTGCTCCCACTGCCCAGCCCCACTGCAAGGAGTTAAGCACAGTAATGCATCATAGACGCATAGAGCATGAGGGTGGGAAGGGACCTCGGGAGGTCACATCCAGCCCAACCCCCTGCTCCAAGCAGGACGAGCCCCAACTACATCATCCAGACAAGGCTTTGTCTACCTGGGTCTTAAACGCCTCCGAGGATGGAGCATCTACCACCTCGCGGAGTTGCCGGTCCCAGTGCTTCACCACCCTCCTCATGAGAGTTTTTCTTAATACCCAACCTCAGCTTCCCTTGCTGCAACTGGAGCCCATTGCTCCTTGTCCTGCCATCTGCCCCCACTGAAACCAGTCCAGCTCCATCCTCTTTGCAGCCCCCCTGCAGGGAGGTGAAGGCTGCTATTGAATCCCCCTCGGTCTTCTCGTCTGCAGACTAAATTGGCCCAGCTCCTCAGCCTCTCCTCACCAGTCGTGTGCCCCAGCCCCTGAACCATTTTCACTGCCCTCCTTCGAAATCAGCCAGGTTTTGAAATGGGAAGCTGCTCAATTCCCAGGAATGGTGGAGGGGGCCTTGAGCCCAAAAGGTTGAGAACCGCTGCTCTAGACCATCCTTCTGGGCCTCATCGGGACCCGCATTGGTAGCCCATCCAGAGGAGAGGGAGGGTGGGGAGGAGGAATAATTCAAGGCCAGGATGCCCTGGGCAGGGACAGGTGAGGAATTCTTTTAATGGCAGATGCTGGGCTGGACCCAGGGGGATGCTGGTTGTTGACACTGATGCTGATCCATCTCTCCAGGGACCTGCCTCGGGGCTGTTCTCTCACTCAGTGGTTGCAAAACTGGGTGGCCTACGGGATGTCAGACGCAGAGGGATTGCCGGTCACTGGGAAAGCTCCAGTCACTCCTGTGGCATCTCCCCCGGCTGCCACAGAGGTAGAAGCGGGGAGGAAGGTGCAGTTAGCATCTGTCATCAACCCCTTGAGCCGCTCAGAGCTGCCCCGCTTGCCCACCGGCCTTTGAGGCTGCTCCCTGGCGCTTTTTTTTTGTTTGTTTTCAAAGCCCAGGCCCGAAGCAAGGTCCCTAATGCATCAGGCAAGAAATAACCCTGTTCCTTTCCACGCAGGTGACGACTTCATCAGGAAGCAAGTGCTTCTCCTGTCGTTCTGCCGCAGAGCGAGATAAATGGATGGAGAACCTGCGGCGTGCTGTGCACCCCAATAAGGTAGCAGCTTTGAGGAATGGCCTCTGTAATGGGTTTGCTCCTCGTTATTACATTTTATAACCCAGTGCATAGGAGCAGCAGGGGACGCATTGTCATCTTAGTGACGAAGTGTCATTGTGGGTCAGCTTTTCTCTGCATTACTTTCTTCCCCAATTATATTTACAGGAAAGTGCCAATTATTTCTTGCCCTCTTCCCCCCCCTCCAACCATCCCATACGTGCCTCCTGGTCGGTCACCGAACAGCAATCAAACCATGAGAACCTTTGTGCTCGTCCTACCACCGATGACACTGCTAATGGTGCTTGCCTTTTGTGTAGTGATTTCCACGCTCGGAGCGTGTGGGACCAAGGGTGCTGTCAGGGGTGGCTGTCACCAGAGCTGCAGGACAGGACACTGCCCTAATTAATTAATCCTCACAGCCCCCTCTCCTGGCACTGCTGGGGTTTGCAATGCTGGTTGTCAAGATGCAGAACCAGAGTTGCAGAGTCTTCATGTGTGCTCTGAGTTTGCAGAGGAACATGGGCTTAGTGCATGGTCCGTTCCAGCGGGCAGGCTCGGAGGCCAAACACTTCCTGCCGGTATCTGAACTTCAGGCAGCAGCAGCAGCAAGATCCTCTCTTTTAGCTGACACCGGGATGCCCGAAATGCATCCTCAGCTCCCACTGAGGGTAAAGTCATCCTCAAATCAAGTCCACCACTGCCTCTTTCCTGCTGAACAAGGGTCTGGACAAAGCTGATCAAGCGCAAGGTTTTGCCACTGCCGTGGCTTCATCATCAAGCCGGGTTCTGTTGAGCAGACATATCAGACACACGAACGGGCCGGGTGCTTTCCCTCCTGTTCATGGGGGCACGTAGCCGTGGGCACAGACACCGCCACGTAAGGCTGGGGCCCTAGGATGCTGCTCACACAGCCCTCGCGGTCAGCGACCAGACCAAGCGGAGGCGCCAACATCTGCCTTTCAAATTGCTTCGGTACCTGTAGAGCAGCCCCACAGGTGCCCTTGCTTCGAGACCAAAACTAGCAGCCTGCAAAGAGATTTAAAGATGGGGGTGACTGCATTTCCCACTGGTGTTGCTAGAGCAGCAACTAGGCAGGGAGGAACTCTGCACCTCTGCTACGCCAGCTTGCATTTGGAAACGTGCCCCCATCTCGGCTGCCGCTGCCTGCTGACTCTGCAGGCTTTCCTTCTTTTGTTCGCTGATGCCGCGTTCACTGACGCAAACTCTCCGTATCTGATTTGATATTTTTGTCCTGGACTTTGGGGCTGTTGTGTAAGTTCCTGCCCGAACCCACACACCCCTCTGTGAGCTTCCGGCCACTGTCGCTCTTGTCCGTGCCCTGACGCTGAGCAGGGTCAAGCCAAGTTGCTGCTGTAACGGGAGACCTCTAAGTAAAACACAGGGTGGTACAGACTCGGTAGCGGAGCTCTGCCCTTTGGCACTGAAACCATAAAGCAGTGCCTCTTGACCAGGGTAACGGGGCAGGCTCAGGCTCTCCCTACCAGGCCATTCCCTCATGCCCACTGCCCAGCCCTTCTGCACGGAGGTAAGCGCTGTAACAAATGGGGTGCTGCTCAATTTGCAGAAGTCGCAGAGGGGGTTTGAGGGGCGCCTTGAACCTGAGGAGGGGTGCCTCGAGTCTAACAAGTCCAAGAACTGCTTCTTGTAGAGCTCCCTCCCTTGGATGAGGCTTAGAAACAGGATCGTTAAAGATCCATATCATCTTTCACTATAATGGGGTTAAGCTGGTCCTGGCCAAATTTCTCCAACTGAATAAGAACAGCAATGCTGGGTTCCCATGTGGCTCGTTCTGTCTCAGTTCCTCCAGCTGTTTCAGTTAGACTCTCTACTCTTACCCTAAAATAGTGAACGGAGCGGCAGCAGCTGCTCGTTTCCACCCCAGAGGTGGTGATTTTCCACTCAGGAGTAAAGCGACCCTTGCATGCACTTTAGGGTTCCTCTGTCGCTCCCGCGGAGGAGGAAATGTAGTGGCAGTACAGGACAATGGCAGAGCAGAAGGGAGGAAACACCTGTAATACAGCGTCTGTTTTGCAAGAGGCTTTAATTATTGATAAGGCTCCTTCCTGGGCTTTTGGTTTTTCTCGTTGCGAGCCCCCTGGCAGTAGAGTTGGCAGTGGTGCATTTTTAATTTGGAGGGGTTTTATCTACCTTGTTCCTTATATTAATTGGCACCGGTAGACATGGAGAGCACTGTGATATTTGCAAAATTGACATAAGCAGCATTATTATGCAAATTCCAAAGAGCTAGTATTTCCTTAAAATAAAATGTAATTAAGCCTCTGCTTGTTTAGCACATCGGAAATAATTAGCTCGTTTCTCAGCTTTTGTTGTTTATGCCTTTGCTGTTTTCTTTTTCACTTGACCTTTTTTCTGTATGTGTCTTTTCCAGGACAACAGCAGAAGGGTAGAGAATATGTTAAAGTTATGGATTATTGAAGCCAAGGACCTGCCAGCCAAGAAAAAGTACTTGTGTGAATTATGCCTGGATGACGTTCTTTACGCACGAACTACCTGTAAATTGAAAACTGACAATGTCTTTTGGGGGGAGCACTTTGAATTTAATAACCTCCCATCACTCAAGAACATTACCGTGCACTTGTACAAAGAGACCGACAAGAAGAAGAAGAAAGACAAGACCAACTTCATCGGGCAGGTGAACATCCCCGTGGGCTCTGTCACGGGCCGGCAGTTTGTGGAGAAATGGTACCCCGTGGTCAGCCCCAACCCCAGCAAAGGCAAGTCTGCAGGGCCCATGATCCGCATCAAGTCCCGTTACCAGACCATGAGCATCCTCCCCATGGAGATGTACAAGGAGTTCGCCGAGTACATCACCAACAACTACATGGTGCTGTGCTCTGTGCTGGAGCCTGCGCTGAGCGTGAAGAACAAAGAGGAGATGGCTTCGGCCTTGGTTCACATCCTGCAGAGCACCGGGAAGGCCAAGGTAAGAGCCCCGGGCCAGCTGCGCGTTGCCCTTGGCAGGAGGCCTGAGGGGTGCCCCTGCGTCCCGTTTCGGGGTGCTGGAAATTCACACCCGGGCGTGCACGTTGTAGCTCAGGGCCATCCTCAAGCACCCCATTATAACTGGGCTGTCATAGAAGAGCGTCCCGGGGGCCCACAACTCCTGTCTTTGGCGAGGGAAGGTGTTGCTGACTGAGGCTGTCTTGGAGCACATGCAGTGTCTGGCAAGCGCCCGTTCAGAACAGGGAGCGCTGGGACAGCTGGGCAGGAGCCGGCCGGGTTGCTGGTGCCCCCAAGGTACAAGCTGTGCAGACCAGCTCCCTCTGTCCCATGCAGGAGAGTCCTTGCCGTCACTGTCCCCGTGCCGCGTGTAAAAGGCTCGTGGTCAGTGGTGGCACTAGGCAGAACGCCACACCTGAGAGGAAGAGCCGCCGTGTGTCGCAGCGTGGGCATGCTGTACTTGTGATCGCTGGCCAGGGCCTCGTCCACACTGAAATGGCTTGCTAGCCCAGAGGCCTGTCCGTGTGCCGGAGCCCCAGGCCAAGCAAGCATGGCTGGTGACAGCTATCACCACCGCTGCACGGGGCTCGCACTGGTATACCGATATCTTCGCGCCCCGCTGCCAGCCAGCATTGCTGTACCGGCACAAAGGGAGGCACCAGCCCCGTCAGCGGGGACTCGGCGTGCGTGTGGAAGAGGAGAGAGCGGGAGCGAGGAAAGGACAGAGGGAGCTCTGCAGTTTGCTGGGGGCAAGGCCCTGGGAGCTCGGGAAGCAGGGGAGCGCGTTCCCACCCGGGCATCTGCGTCGCTGTGTCGCCCCCAGAGCCTCTCCGCGGGGGAAGCGAACAGACTTGATAAATCTCCCCCTAAGTGGAGCTGCTGCTTCCGCTGCCTGTCATCTGCCATCGGCATTTAGCACGGGCTTCAGAGAGTTGTCAGAGAAGCGGGAGTTATTGGAGCATGGGAGCCTTTGTAGAGAAGATGGGCAAGCATCAGCAGAGGAGGAAGGAGAGCGGAGGGGAGAGAACGCCCCGCTCGGCGCACGCCAGAGCTGGCTGGCGGGGCCTCGTGAGCAGCTGATGGAGGAAGGAGACGTGGCCAGCCGGCAGAGGAGCGAGATCATGTGTGTCCTGTGCCGGGAGGCCGTGGGGACCTGGCAGAGCCAAGTGCATGCCCCCCACCACGACGGGTCCAGAGACCCTGGGAGCAGGGGTTGAAGCCTCGCACCATTGCCCGAGGGGGCAGCCCCTTGCCAGGACCTCACAGAGCTCGTGGCTCCAACTCCTTGCCCAGAGGAGGGCAGGCCGCTCGGGCTGGAGGGGGCTTCATCTGTGACCCCACAAGTCCCAGGCCTCCGTAGTCTGGCTGCTGGCGGGGCAGAGCCTGGGGGCTGCTTTGGGCCGGGGTGGAGCTCCCCAATGTCCGCCCGTTGTCCGGCAGGGCGATGGCTGCTTCCAGCACCCTCCCTCCCTTGGCAGCTCCTGGAGCCTCGTCGGAGTTGGTCCAGATGACGTATCTCATTTCCCGTGCGGCTCTGCCAGGGTGCGTGTGGATCTAGTTCCTCTGTGACATGGAGCTGGGGGGTGGTTCAGTGTGCAGCAGCTGTAGCAGGGCAGTAGCTGAGCTCTCGCTTGTGCTCAACGGCAGTCTCTTGTTTCCCTCCTCCCCGGCCCGCAGCAGGAACAGCTTCGTTGACTCCGTTTTGTCTCGTGGCTTGGGCGGCTGTTTGCATTTCCCTGAGGGGCGCTTGCAGAGCCGTGCCGTGTTTGGGGCACGGAGGGCGCGCTGGTGCCTTTCTGTGCAGAGTAACCCGCGCTGATACCACGTGGCGCTAGCCTGGGACACGTCCGCCCAGCACCGCAGACACGCAGGGCCCTCTCTGCTCATGGAGCTGGAGCCAATGAAAGCCCCTGTGATCCGTCCACAGGGCAGGGGAGAGTTTGCTCTCTGGTGTCCGAGCTGGATTGCTCGGGGGTTCGTGCTGCGTTTGCCCCCATGGGCACGCAGCCCAGGCTGGCGGGAGCCTCCTCGCACAGAGGTGGTGCCCGCACTGGCGCTCCGCAAGCGAGCACTGCCGCGGTAATAAATGACCAGCAGTTAATGTTGCTGATCAAGGTCTTTTTGTTGGCTGTTGGCTGCAAAGCCGCAATTAAAAACAGAGTGAGCACTAAACGTCCAGCGGTTATCAGCTATCCGTGCAGACTCGTTAGCTGCTAATTGCTCCTGCGCTGTTTCAGGCCGCCGTGTCCAGCGCTGATTTTGCTGTAAATATGGCTTAATCCTTTCCTGAAGCAGGCGGCGTTCAGGTCCCTGTGCCCATCTGGTGCAGGGCGGCCACATTCCCCCATGGCCGTGTGGGGCTGCTTTCCTCCTTCAGGCCTGCGCAAGGTTGCCTGTGCCTGCGCACAGCATCCGGGGTGCTTTTCCCTGCTCCGCTACTGACTCGCTGTGTGGACTTGTTCAAGTCACTTTGCTGCACTGTGCTTCAGTTTCCCCCATTTTTGTAAAAGCTGCGGATGAAACCGTGGAGCCAGGAGGAGCGTGGCGGGGATGCAAGGAGTCGCATGGGGCCTTTCAGATCTCGGGGGCACGATGAGCAGCTGCTCAACCCTGATGGAGACCTCGCTGGGTGTGGGTCAGGGCAGGGAAGCGGGCGCCAGGGAGCGTCAGCATGGCAGCCGTAGCATCCTGGCCCGGCTGTCTGGTTTACAAGGAGGGGGTGAAGGCAGGACCATTAATGCTGAGGCCCTGAGAAGTGCTGCATGAGCGCAGGTGGCGATGATTCCCCTTCTCTCCCTCTTGCCTTTCTTCCCTTTCCTCGGAGCTCGGCTTTCTCAGAGTCAAATCCTCTCGCAGGTCTGGAGATGGAAAATGCCAGTGCCTAAAAAAAATGCGGTGTTTTTTGTGATCGCTGCGTGCGGAGGAGAGAAGGTGCCCCCTCCGCAGGGTGACGGGAGGCTTCAGTGCATATCAGGAGGAGGTTTGCAAGCCCTGACAAGTGGCCAAGGCAAATAGGTGGGGAGAAAAGGGCAGGGCATTGTGCTGAAGCCGAAAGCACAAGCAGCCCGGGGCCAGGGAGCTGCCCCCGCGCAGGAATGCCTGGAAAGGACCCATATGGAGCCGGCTCCTGCCGTGGGTGCAGCCGCCTCTGCTCTTTCGATGCTGGGGAAAAGACTGGCCTGAAAATAGCACTGTTGCGCTTGGAGGCGAGCGCGTGGTCTGGTGGCTCGGAGGGGGACCGGGGCTGCTGGGGCTGTTCTTGGCTCTGCTGCTGCTTTGCTCCGCTCCTCGCCGCCAAAGCTGATATAATATTTCTTCCCGGAGCTCCTGCAGTTTATTTAATCCTGAGATCCCTGCAACGTGCCCAGCTGAAAGGAGCCTTGTTATGACCAGCGACATTGCTGTCGTGGTCCATGTTTCTTTTTAAATGAGCATCACCAGATTGTCCCTGCCTGGATCTTAATAATACTGGAACCATTTTGAGGAACGTGAACATATAAAAACTCCCTTCCCACAGTGGCTGGCGGAGCGGGCGGCCCAGCCGACAAAGCTCCAGCTAAGCTGGCTGTTTAGTTGTAATAAATATTTCCCGTGTTGTGCATGGAAATGAGGAATGAAGTTGCGTCCTTATTTGTTTGTGCCGGGAAGATTTGCCTCCCTTGGGCTTCAGGATTTAGTCTTCTATCCAGCCAGCCTTCTGGAAGCAACTTGCTTTCTCCTTTTCCATTATTCTCCGAGGAAATGCCGGGGGCACAAAGCAGACCGCAACTCGGAGGCCACTTGGTCGCCTCTGCGGCTCTGTGGGGACCTGGCCAGAGCACGGGTTGGGCTGCGATGCTGCTTGAATGTGGAGAATGAAGACGTGGAGGACGTCAGCAGCCCGAGTGCTTGACACAGCGCTCTCAGAAATGCATCTCAACAGGCCAAGGACTTGCTAGGAGCAGAGGGCAGAGGCCCGACGAGCAGGGGCACAGCTTGAGAAGGGCGATATAACCCCCCGAGTCGGCTGTTTCTCTTGGATGGCCCCTCTTGCTAGGAAGGGTGGTTAACTCGGAGAAGCCGCGGCGCAGGTCTGAGCCCAAGAGCATGGCTGTCCCCTGGCATGTATATAACTGGCAGCAGCTGTGGCGTTTCCACCACAAAGAGTTTATCTATCTGATAATATTTTATAGCAGCCGTCATCAAGCTAATTATGCCTTTAATCAGTTTTATAAGCACAAAAAATCCCCCCCCTTCTTCCCCTTTTACAGCCAATAATTATGTGGGTTGAAAAGGGAAGAGATAGGGTGAGTGGCAGCTCCAGAGATAAGTGTTATTTCATTTGGCGTTGTGCGGTACACGCGTAGGCATTTCTGGACCATTCCTTCCTTATCAGCGCTTTGTATTCAGGGACCATTGCCGCCAGCTTGGGGGGATTGTTTTCGTAATGTTGGACGCAGCCAGCGCATGTGGATTTAGTGGACATTAATTTGATGTATTAATGTTTCAGTCCTTCAATTAGCTCTTTAATGCCATAAGCAAGGTCACTGCTCTAGATGCCTCCACATTATCCTGTTCATCACTGCTTTCCCTATCCCCAAGAGAAGCCGTAAGTGTTGTCTCTGGTTTTAAAGAGACCGGTGGACAAACTCTCTGAACTGTCGAAGGCAATGGGGCTAGTCGCATGGCCCACTGGGGAAGGGACTGCTCCGTGCACATCCCAGGATGCGTGATGCAGTGGCTAGGACTGAAGGTTGGGCGTCTGTGTTCTTGCACCCGTGTCCCCTTTCTGCACGGTTTTGGCCATGCGGCATCCCACCACCTCTCGCTCCCTGTCACCACCGCACGTAAGCATGCCCGTCCTGGGTCACTGCACAGCTTGCGTGATAGCCCTGTACAGTCTGCCACGCCCCAGTCTCAGGGCTGGGCTAGCGGCGTGGCAGGCGAGTGGGCCCACAGCTGATGGGCAGTAGGCGGCCAGGGGTGAGGACCAGCAGGTCCTGACTCCGAGGCCCTGCTTTGGGTTGTGGACTGTGCAGGTCTGTCCAGCTTGGGGGATGCACGCTGTGACCGGGCTGCCATTTGGGCTTCAGTTTTACCCTGCCTGTGTTGGGGCAAGAGGCAGAGTAGATGCCTCCTTTGCCATCTGGATCCCATTTCATA
This sequence comes from Alligator mississippiensis, assembly GCF_030867095.1. Classification (NCBI taxonomy): domain Eukaryota; kingdom Metazoa; phylum Chordata; order Crocodylia; family Alligatoridae; genus Alligator; species Alligator mississippiensis. The sequence goes on from NC_081835.1 coordinate 64,721,139, forward strand.
TCTAGGAATGGGAGGGGCATATCTGGAGGGCCGTTTCGGAAGCCCGTGTCGCTGCGGCAGGGTCAGGGGGAGACACCTGCCTCAGGTAGGCTCCTGCCACACCGCGTGCCATCCTGTCATGCTTGTGGCAGGCGTGGGGCCTTGACAAAGGAATGCCGGCTGCCGCGAGAGGAATCGAGACTCAACTTACTTGTGCTCCCAGGGCTGCTCTTTGCTCCTGAGCCCAGCTGCTCCCAGAGCATCTCCCGTGGTCTTTGTCCTGGACACACTTAGTGTTCACAGCCCCAGGCGGCTGCTTTAGTTTGCAGAGGGGGGTTAAGGATTTTTCATCTCCAAATTTGGCTTATAATTGCATCAGGCCTGAATCTGACTGGCCACGAGTGTCCGGAGCATGTGCTGGGTTGCTCCTTAGCCACGGGCTCCACACTGCTTACTTTGAAGATATGTCCCCCAGTGTTGGCTTCCTTGTGCAAAGGATGGCCTGGGCCAGAGAAAGGGAGGGACCCCTGGCACAGCTGGCGAGGACAGCGGGGGCCAGGGCCCAGCCCTGAGACTTGCCCTGGGAGGGGCTGGCCCCAATGGCACAGGTATGGCAGCCACCGCTCTGCCCGCACAGCCTGTCCTGTGCAATAGCCGCATACCAAACGAAGCAGGAAACCAGGCCGTGGCATCCCCGGTCCCCACATTTCTATTTGGCCGCAGCCTGGGTGGCCATTGCTTCTCCCCGACAGCAGGCACGTGCCGCAAAAGGGCATCTTGTTTTCTTACCATTAAAACACTGACGTTCGGACACCTCCTGGCATTACTACACGTGTAATCTCCAGTCCTATCCGCTCCTAACTGCAGTCGTGACACTCCCCTCACTCCCACGCTGCCGTCCCCACTGGACTCGGGGCCCACTATTTGAAATAACTGGCAAGCTTATTACCATTATCGCTTCAATCCTCTTAAGGTTAAGTCAATCCTATTAATCAGGCTCGTGATGCCGAGAACCTTATTATTTCAAAGTCAATCTGCCCATCGGTCCGTTATGATATTAAGACAATAAACTCCAACGCGGAAGGGGGTGCATTTCTGAAGCCGGGCGCGCAGGGGTCATAGGACTCATTAGCGTTAATGACTATTTAAACCTCTCGTGCATCCAGCTACGAACATATCCCCAAAAGGCAAGGAAGCTGCCTCGATTATTCCCCAGGAGGGGGCAGGCTTCTAAAATCCTAAAAAGTGCGATCTCCGCCGGCTGCATCTTCCCAGGCCTTGGCTCCCGATGGTGCCTCCAGAGCAGCCCTTCCTTCCCGGGAAACGCTGCTGCAGCTCAGCACAGGTGAGCTCAGGTGCTGCAATTTCCCGATGGCAGAGCCAGCCGGCTGGGGACAGCTCCGCGTTGCTGCGGCAAGCACGGCGAGAGCGTCCTCGCTGTGTGCGCAGGCCCGCGGGACATCGCGTGTGGGCTGGGATGGGAGCAACCCCTAGACCTGGACCGCTCCCTGCAGGGTGGCTCCAGAAACCCACGGGCAGGCCTCCTGTTTTCTGCTCAAATCAGTAGGGTCTCGAGGAAATGTCTGTGGGATCCCACTGCTCGTCTCCCGGCATCTTTCTCAGGTGCGGGAGCGTACCTGGATGTGCGTGCAAGCACGTGTGCCCCCACCCCCACGGGTTGGAGGGGGGCGTTCTTGCAGCTGCTTGTGAGCTCGGGGCCTCGTCTCAGGGTGACCAGTTAAAGTTGGCACAGGTTTGGAGACAGCCCTCGCCTGCAAGGGACCGGCTTTGCAACCCCCCGGACACGTGCTGGACGGCTCGACCGTGCATCTGCTCATGTCCTGACTGCACTTAGCGAGCGTTAAGCTGCACATGTGACACCAGCCTCCGTGGCTGCGGGGCCAGGCATCATCCAGGGACTGAGGCGTGGGTGGGGTTTATCTCGGGCTGTCCCAGCTCCCTTCAGGTGAGCATGGGGAGCTGAGTGTGCCCTTCCTCTCACGTTGCGTGGGTGCGCGTTGTGCATCTTGGGCACTAGCTCAGCACTGGCTGGGGCAGCCGCTGACTCAGTCCACAGCGGTGGGATTCAGGGGTGGGTTGGGGGGAGGCCGTCAGCCTCGGGGATGCTCTCGGTGAGGTGCTCTGGAAAGGTGGTTGCCTCCTGACTGACCTGTCACGTCACAACCTTGGGAACGCGGAGGTGCGTTACTGCCATTCGTGGACCGTATCGAGCGCCCATCACAGCTGATCAGGAGGAGACGTCCCAGAGGGCCTCATTGCCACTGAGGCCGTTTAATAACTGCATGCACTTCCGTATGATTGTATGATTTCTTTGGAGGTCTGTTTTGGAAGCACCGGCGCGTGTGCCACAGCTGGCCTGTGCGGGGGCCCCGTGGCTGCTCTGAAAGGCCGGGGGGAGCCAGCCCTGCAGTACACCAGCGTGCTCTCAATCTATTCGGCCGAGCCTCCAGCCTTCGTCGTCTCTGGGTGTGCACCGTGCCAGGGGCTGCACAGGTTCGGCTGGGTCCAGGCTGAAGCAAATCCCTTAATCGTTTATTAAGCAGCCTCTGACTCTCCTTGCTGGCCTCCCCCTTCCCTCCGCACTCCACTGCAGTGAAATCAAGTGTATTATTTCCTTCCATAGTCAGGAGCCCAAATGAAACCAGCCCCCTCCTCCCGAACCAGGGAGCCTTATTGCTCTTGTTATAGCATTTATCCAGCCTCCGGTACGAGTGAGGGAGGCCCGGGGAGGGATTCTGCAGCCGCGTGCCTGCTGTTTCTGGCTGCCGCGTGCCAGCTGCTGGCAGGTTGGAAGGTGAGGTCCGGCGGAGTGACCCACAGCTGATCCGGCTCGTGCCTGTCCTGGGAGGCCGGGCCCGGGAGGATGGCACGCAGCGTGACGTGGCAGGATACCCTAGGAGCCCGCCCAGGAGCGAGGCGAGGGACAGCTTTCCATCGCGTCGCAGGCCCCGCGGGTACGTTCGGGTCTGGATCTCATGCCTGCTTGCTCTGATTTGGGAATGGGGACAGGGCCAGCTTGCAGAAGACAGCACCCAGGGCTCTCAAAGGCTGGGTGATCTCCCAGAAACAGGCTGCCACGAGTCTCCAAGCAGGCCGTGGTCGGTACCAGGTGACGTCCATGCAAGGAGTTCCCAGCTGTCTTCTCAGCTCTGGTGTCTTTTGGGTCTTTTGTTTCAGTTTTTGGATTCTCAGCTTTTGAAGTCACCGAATTTCTCGTGGCTTCAGGCTGGAACTTGGCCTGGGCCGTCCCTGAGAGGACCCGGGGCTTGTCTTTGTATTCGCGCTCCAAGGGCAGCCGTGGCTTGGGCCTCGTCGCCTGGCTCTGCGTTAGCTCCGTGGTCGACGGAGCTTTTACAGCCCCGGGGCTCCGGCAGCGCGGGCCCCAGGCGTCCCTGCTCCCAACCAGGTCCTCGACTGACAAAATAAAAAAGCAAACCCTTGGCTGAGCGGAGCGCTAAAACTCCCCGTTCCTGAGATAATTAGTATGTTGGGAAAGTGGCAGGAAAGAGAATCAGGCGAAAGCCAAGGTCAGCAGCTGCTAATTAAGAATCAGCACCTTGTGTCAGGCTTGGAATTGAAACATAGCCCGGGAGAGACCCGGGCAGATAAAGGCGATGGTGTTACACAGATAGCAGCTCCCGGGATTGGAGAGGGGCTTAATGTTTCATCCCAGCTCGGCTGATAAAGGGGGTGAAACGCAGAGAAAATAGCCGAGGGAAGGAGAGAGCGAGCTCCGGCTCCAAGAGCTTGCCGGGCAGCGAGCGCGTCTGTCAAAAGAGATCCTCCCAAGGATACTGATTGTAAAAAGCTCATCTTTCCTGTGAGCGCAGGAGCGGGGCAGGGCCCAGCTGTGCGGCAGCACTGCACATCCCCATCGGGATGGTGAACGGACCTGCAACGCACCCCAATATCTTCCTGTCCCCTCGGCCCTCCCTGGGGTCACCTGGCGTTTCAGTCCTTGCTCCGGGCTCCCGGTTTTGCAGGGAAGGTCTTGCTCTCTGCTGAATCCCGTGCACGTGTGTTCAGGTCTCCTGGCTGCATCCTTCACAGACCTGACGGTGAAAGGAGCCTCCACGAACTGATTTTGGTCTGAATCCGCACGCAGCCAGTTGCTCGGAGAGCCCGGCCTTTAGACAGGGTGTCGGGGAAGATGGAGGTGCATGTTAAGGTATCACTGAATAACATTTGATTTCCATGTCCTGTAAATATGTCTAATCTCCCTAACGAGGGGAAAGCAAAGTGCTGGCTATCAATCACGGCGGTCAATGAGCTGCACTACAGCTGTCAGTCTGCGTGTGAGCAATTGGATATCTCGGGACTGCAGAGCCGCTATCAATCTTTCTGTGTTTTCCCACAATAAATATCCCCGTGTGCTGTCTGGAGAACGGGGCCCAGAAGTGCAGCACCTCGGCGGATTAAAGCAGCTCAGGGTCGGGCTGGGCCGCTCTCTAGGTCTGTAGGAATTTGGCTCCGGTTGGAGCGCACCTGGGTGAGCAGGTGTCCACAGGCAAAATGCCCCACCGTGACTGGAGCTGGCTGTCTCCCTTGAAGACAGCCTGACGGTGCCCCCTTTATCTCGGGCCCAAGCCCGGGGAGCGCTGTCAGCGCCCTGCGGACAGAGGACGACGGTCTCCAGGGCAGTCAATCTGGCACTGCTCAACCACTTGGCTCACTTGGAGGTGCCTCCTCCTTCCCCAATCTGCTCACCGGCAGTCTGCTTGGAAAGGGCCTTTGGATACAAGCTCAGACCAAATGTCCACCCTCTCCGGAGACTTCCCGCATTCATCCTGAGATGCCAAACTCCCTGGACTGCAGCCATCAAGTGTCAGCCTCTGACAGCCTGAGCTCGGAGCGCGGGAACCGTTCCCTGCCCGCGGACGGCTTCCCGACTGCCTACTCCTCGCCGTCTCTGCGTGCGAATGCTTTTATACCGCAGTAAGAGCCATTTGTTTCTGTTTGCTTTAAGCCGCTTTCAGATGAGAGCGTTTGCACGCGAAGTTCATCAGGGACGATGCGCGTGTAGACCAGCTCCGAAAAGCGCCTCCAGAAACTACACGTTGTCTTCACGGAAAACCAACTCTCAGACATACCTCATCGCAGTGCCGCTGCTGAGAGCAAGCCGGTCCTCCCTGGGGTGGCGGGCAGCAGGCGTTTGGGTAGGATTGGATTTGAAGGGTTCTCCCGTGGGGATTTATTCAGTTTTGGACTCTGCATCACCTAAGATCTGTTAGCACTTGAGTGCATTTCAGGGCTCTCTTTTTAGCCATTCACCGGTGCAGCCCTAGGCACTGAAACCCCCCTCCGGTGCGGTCAGCTCTCTGAATGCAGCTGCAGAAGATGGTGGAGACATTTGCACCCACAAGCAGGGAGCCTAGCAGGAGACACCCTTAAAACCAGGGCCTAAGTGACAGTAGTGGTTGTGCTAATGACTTGCCATCACTGGGTGGGTCGCTTTTCCAGGGGCTAAGCAATGGTGCACGTAGACGGCGTGTCTCTCCCACGGGGATGTGGGGGGAGCTGGGGAAGGGGCAGGGGGAGCCGCAGTGTTTTTTCTGTGCAGAGCAGCAGCTCTCGTGCATCCGCACCCTGCCAGGCACCGTTGTGCAGAGCAGAGCGGAGGACCGGTGACAGCGCGCGGTGACCTACCACGGGCTTTCCGTTTCAGGATTTCTTGACCGACCTCATGATGTCTGAGGTGGACCGCTGCGGGGAGAACGAGCACCTCATCTTCCGGGAGAACACGCTGGCCACCAAAGCCATCGAGGAGTACCTGAAGCTCGTGGGGCAGAAATACTTGCAGGATGCCTTAGGTACGTGCACGCGGGAGCTGGGGTGGGAGGCTGGGTCTGGTCTGCGAGAGGCCGTCTGTCACCTTCCCTGGTGTCAGGGGAGGGTGTTGAAGTCTGGCCTCAGTGCTGCCAGGGGCATCACAGCAGCCCTGTCAGGATGCCAGGAGCCTGCAGCCTACAAGAGATAGGCATGATGTGGAGCAGATTGCAGGGCCCCAGTATCTGCCTCGGGACTATGCCTCCCAGCAGGCCACGCAGCCAAACCACGTGGCTCCAGCTGGAGCGCCGCATGCTCTGGCGTGCAGGCGGCCGGGTCGCCGTTGCACATCTGTGCGGGGTTGGGGTGAAGTCCGTGTTCGGTTCTCTACAGCAGGATCTTCAGCCTGCTTGCAGAGGCGGCAGCAAATTGGTGCATTAAGGGGTCATTTGTGCACCAGGTTTTCTGCCTTAGCATCCAGCCGCCCCACAGTGCTGACCCACGGCTTGTCACATCCCTGACCCGCAGTCCCTGCTGGGTGCAGATGAGATTGCTCTGTTTAGCGTGACGGCTGTTGCTTTCCGAGTTGTCAGAAGACCCCATGCTGGTGTTTAAACACGGCTGCCTCTGGGCAGCCTTTCTGCACCTGCAGCCCCAGATCAGACCTCCTGCTTTGGGGCAGGGTGGGAAGGAGTTCCCCATGCACGGACGGCACTGCACGTCAAGGAGGAGGGGTGTCTCCCATGGAAGCCAGTCTCCTAGGCTTGGCCGGAGGGTCCCCGGGACAGGGGTCCAGCCTGGTGCACGCACGTGTGACCCTCCCTGTCTGGCTGGCCACTAATTCCTCTTGTGGTGCTGGCTGAGTGCCGGGGTCCTCGTAGTGGGTTGGTGGGGTGATTCGTGCCGAAACGCTGGAAGGGCCGGGGTAAAAATCTTAGGTCTGGAGATGGATGGAAGGATCCGCAAACAGATTCAGTCCAAGCCCCCGAGGGGAGAGAGGGATGCGATTTGTTCCTGCTGTCTAATGATTTGCAGCTGACGGCTGGCTTGCGAGGAGATTACCTTTACAAAATGCTAAAAAATCTGGAGATTAATGAAGGGCCAGGCTGTCAGGCTAGTCCCCTGCCAGGGCAAGAAGTGCCTATTCCCCAGCTGCCTTCGGCTGGCACGGGAGGTGGTGGCAGGGGTTGCTGGCTGTTTGGGGCGATGATTGTTCGTAGGTCTCTTATCAGGAAGCGATTCATCTTGGTGTCACCGGGTAATACAGCAGCGCATGGTGCTTCCCTGTAAACCGTGTAATAGGGCAGGATAATAACAGCAGGCATCACCTCCAGGCAGGCAGGCAGGCAGAGAGGCTCCAAGCTCCCTGCTCGAGCTGCAGATACTTTGGACGGGCTCGCTGGTGAATAATTAAAATCGGTTCCGGGCGACAGAAGGGAGCAAATATGTAGGCGAACCGTGGGGTGTGCGTGGGAAGGGGAAGGCCAAGGCTCCCTGGGAGCCGGGCAAAGTGCTTGGGCTGAGCAGGGAGGTGCCTTGTCCTCACTGTGCACCAGGCAGGGAAGGAGCCAAGCCCTGCCCGAGTCCTTCCGTGCGGGGGCGTTGGAGAGGGCAGCCTGGGCACCACGTTGGTGTGATGCTGTCGTACTAGCCGACCAGCACGCCTACCTCTGGGGTCTCTCCTTCAGCTGCACGCAGCTCCCACGGGGCGCAGCAGCCCATCCCAGGGTCCTGGGGCTGGCTGGCCCCGTCTCCAGCCTCCGCATGCCACGAGCCGATGGCAGAGTGACCATGCAGGGGTGCAGCCCACATGCTCGTGTCACCCTGTCCAACGTGGAGTAGTGCTGGGGAAGCCAGGCCTCCCGCTGGGGCTTCTTGTATCGATCCATAAAGCAGGGCTCCAAACCCAGCCAAGCTACAGCGGGCTATGCTTGCCAGACAGCTCTCCAGCTGGCTGGAGGAGGACGGGCCCAGCCACGTCCTCCTACCCTGCAGTCCCCATCCTTAGTCACCCGTGTGCCAGGAGCTGGGTGAAACCCTTACACCCGTGGCCTTGCAGCATCCCTCTCTGCCTTGTCACCAGAGGCCACCTCTGTCTGTGTTGCAGGGGAGTTTATCAAAGCGCTGTACGAGTCCGATGAAAACTGCGAGGTGGATCCCAGCAAGTGCTCGTCCTCGGACCTTCCCGAACATCAGAGCAACCTGAAAATGTGCTGCGAGCTGGCCTTCTGCAAAATCATCAACTCCTACTGGTCAGTGTCTCTGCAAACCTGGGGGCGCCGAGGCGGCGAACGGGCACGTGTGTGCTTGAGACGCAGTTGCTGGCACGTGCGAGATGAAAAGGAGCCAGAGATCCAGATTATTTCCTGTTTGATTAATAACTAGCTAAAAATAACTGAGGGGGCTCTAGGAAGTCAGTCTAAATAGAGGCTCAACAAGTGACGCAGGGGGAGTGAAGGATGTGTCAGGGAATTGGCCTCTTCAGCCATTCCTTGAGAAAAAGGGTGAAGTAACCGGGATGCTGTTCTCAGTGATTCTCGAGGACTTAATTGGGTGACAGGCATCTGGGATTGGCCAAGGTACCCTCGTACTTAAAGATCTTGCTTTAAATAGAGTCTGCAGATTCATCCGCAGGGGAGAGAGAGGAAAGAGGTCTACAATAACTGAAAATTGTTATAATTACGACATGATTTGGACATCTGGAGAGTTTCAGTGTAAGCAGAAATTTGGCGTGTGGAAGCTTGTTACAGGGAAGCTGGTAGTGATTGATGAAGGCCCTCGCTGCGAACCACATCCCATCCGTCGCCGCGCAGTTTAGTGGCTCCAGGCTCCCAGCCTGCGAGAGCCACCGGGGCTGCACGTGACTGCGGGCGCCCGTGGGGTGGAGGTTTGCTCTGCAGTAGCCGTTCGACCCGTCCAGAGCATTCGGGCTTGAAATCTGCCAGCGTTGCTGGGCAAGAGAGACAAAGCACTGGGGCTCGGCTCCTTTGTAGGCAGGCAGCTGGATTTATCCAGCCACCGTGTGAGGTCTACTGCAGCAAGGGGGTTCGGGGCAGGGGGGTCTGGGTTTGCATGGGCAGTGCTGGCAGCAGATCCCAGCTACACTGGGCTTTTGGCTGAGACCGCTCCTTTTCTCAAGCGAGCAGGCTCCATCCAGTCTACGTGCCTAAGACTAGCCTTTGCTGTCTCAAGTGGGAAGAGCCCTGGGCTGCCCAAGATGGGCAGAGACGGAGCAGACGGAGGAGGAACATTTGTGAGCAGGCAGAAGCAGATGGGCAGGAGCTAGCGAGGACGCGGATTCGGAGCGCGCTGCTGGCCGAGGGGCAGGGAGCTCTCGCCTGCTGGGTCACTCAGTGGCCGAGGACCTGTAGCGTGGTGCTCGGATGCAGGGTACACGCAACCGGGAGGGGACATGAAACCCAGCGGTCCCGAGCTCAGGTGCAGCCGAGCCTGACAAACCTATGGCCTCTGCCCTGGGCAGCGCTGGTCTCGCCCCCGAGTGCTAGTGCTGGGAGGGATACTTGCTTGTTAGCACCCCGAGACCTGGCTCTGCTGGAGCCCGGGAGCAGCACACGGAGCCGGAGAGCTGTCCCCAGCCACGCTCCAGGTCAGAGCCCCTGGCTGATGGGTGGCACTGTCCTGGGCCCGGGGCTGTCTGGAGGGGCAGACCAGCGTCCCAGGCCGGGTGTAGCCTGTGTGGTGTTGTCTGCCCATGCCAGGCAGGACACGCAGCACGCTCCGTGCATTTTCCCTCTGGGCCCTGCAGAGAGCGGGGCTGCTGCTGTCGGCTAAACTGACTGCTCTCGGGTGAGCTGTGGGCAGAAACCCCCATCCCTCTCCGTCCTGGGCTTGTTTCTTTCCACGGGGTGCTGTAGTTAAATCGTTTTGCTTTTCAAACGTGGGGCCAGCTGGCTTCCTGGGAGTGCCGGTCCTGTGCCAGCAACTGGCCGTGGCACGGTGGGATCCATTGTCCAGCGTCCCTTCAGGGTGGGTGTATCCAGCAGATCAGCAGCACAGGTGGGAAGATGGCAGCGGGGCGGGCGCAAGACAGCAGGTCTTTAATGCTAAGGCCAAACACCCGGCCCAGGGAGCTGGCCGGGAATGGGCATGAATGGGCCTCAAGTCCCAAACCCAGTTCCCCGTCTGCTTTTTTAGCAGCCGGAAATCTTCCCATACGGTCCCCTGGGTACTCCCCCAGAGGGTAGGGACCTACTACTGCTGTCCGTTAGATGAGCTCCTCCCTTAGATGTAGAGATGGAGGCTTCTGGTGGTGAAGAGCCAGAGTTCGTGCCAGAGGGAAAGGGGTTTGGGTAGGTGAATCCTTCCTCTTGGCCGGCAGAGCACCCAGCGGCTCCTTGCCAAGAGCAGCCCGAGGTGCCTAGTCCTGAACTGACGAGCCCCGGCTTCTCTTGGCAGCGTCTTCCCCAGGGAGCTCAAAGAGGTCTTTGCTTCGTGGAGACAAGAGTGCAGCAACCGCGGCCGCCCGGATATCAGCGAGCGCCTCATCAGTGCCTCCTTGTTCCTCCGGTTCCTCTGTCCAGCCATCATGTCCCCTTCCCTCTTCAATCTCCTCCAGGAGTACCCCGACGACCGCACTGCACGCACTTTGACCCTCATTGCCAAGGTCACGCAGAACCTCGCCAACTTTGCAAAGTGAGTTTGGGGGGCCGAGGGCTGAGCTGGGAGAGCGCGAAGGGAAGGCGGACTTGCAGCCTCGTCGGTTTTGAAGGCCGTGCTCGGTGCTGGGCTCGCACACCTTGAAGGCCTCTGTCCTGTGTGGCAGCACGGAGCAGGCATCCCTGTGCCACGCTGCCAGCATACCGCAGCCTGAGCCGTGGGGACCCCGCTCTCCCTGAAGTCGGGAGATATGGGCAGGGACCTGAAGGGAAGCAGGACCAGGGTGGGGTGAGACGGGGGTCCCTGGGATTGCCAAAATGAGCAGCTGGGGGGGCAGTTAGTGCCACATGTGGGGGCCGGGCTGAGAGCTGCTTGTTGCACTGCACCGAGGAACAGCCACAGGTGGGAAACCGCTGCGCAGAGACTGAGGGGCCGCTTGAATTCCCGCTGCGGGACAGTCCGTAGCCGGGGTAGCTGGATGCCAGGCTGCCGGCTTCGGCCAAGCCCTAGGTAGGGGGGCTTGCACAGACACGTGTGCTGCTTCTGCAAGGTCGGTGCCCTGCAGCCACACGCCCATTAGTTTCCAAAACAATGGGCAACGGTCTGTTCTCACCCCAGAGCGGCAGATTGGCCGTCATTGAAATGCCTGGTTTCTAAATTGGCTGGGCTTGGTAGAGAAGGCGCCTCACTTGACATGAGCAAAGGCATGTGGATTTTAGCTGTCTCGCTGGAGGCACCGCTCTGACCAAACCCTAGATACCGCCAGTGTCAGTGGACCTACATGTAGGGAAGGTTTTTCTCCCTGGACTGAGCTCAGTGACCCCCGTAGTTATTGAAATGAGCTTCTCTGAACTCAGAGGCTATGAAAAGGAGCTGGGGAAGCTATCAATTTCTAGCTAAGCGCAGGGGTTTGGTGGAAACAAAGCAAGAGATTTCTGAAAATCTTTCCACCGGCTCTGGTAGACGCTCTGAGCTCCTTATCCTGAGCTCTGATAACAAACCAATGCGCTCTCGGAAACGGGCACGGACAATTCCAGTCTAAAGCTTCTTAGACGTGGAGACGGGTCGAATGTGCAGCCTGGCGGCCAGCCACGCGGGCACACATGCACGCACATGGAAGGAGACATGCAAGCGTGTTACACCGGCTGACAGGCACTCTCTGTGCATCTGCCCTGCCCCTTACTCAAAGGTTTTCAGGTTTCGAGTCTAAGAGAAGAATCCAGCCCTGCAGGAGGATGGGGTCCGTGACAAAGGGATGGGGCATCCTGTGCCCGATTGCAAAGTGGTGCTTCGTGTTACTTGGCTTCAAGTGCTTACAAACGCAGAGGCAGCAAGGCTCAGCTGGCCATAGCTAGGCTGTGCGTGGAGCGCATGCCCGGACACCCCAGTCTTGGCCTGCCCTGCCTTCAGCCTGGCTTGCTTTTGCTTTGTCCCGGGTGCAGCCTGCTCCGTCAGTGCCCACAGCCACTCTCAGCGGTACCCCGGGCTCTGCCAAGCGGTCCATGCACCTGAGCCGCTAGCCATGCCCTGTTGTTGGGTTTGAGCTCAAGGCCTGGCCGAGACACCGCATTCGCTTGGCTTGTGACTCGTAACAAGTCTACACCTGAGAGAGAAAGTGCTTGTGAATTCAGCCCAGTGCCTGCCCTCCGCTCTAAAGCAGGAAGGCGCCCCCGACTCTTCTGGAGCCATTTGAAGCATCTTGGCTTTGCTCTTACTGTAACAGGGACCGTGATGACATGTCTCTGCCCAAGAGCCAAGCATGCTTGACTTGACAAGGCAGTGTGGGAGCGATGCTGCAGCAGGGATAGTCCAGGCAGCATGCAAGGGGCAGGGGCATTTAAGGGGGTGATATCTTCTATTGGACCAGCTGCATAGATGGGGGAGATCTGAGATGAGCTTTTGAGCACAAAGTCTCCCAAGAAAAGGGCGGCGAGACCCTCAAATCTCCATTTCGAGTTCTCCTTACCTGGCAGTAAGTGTATTCGGAGCTTGACTCTCAAGGCGTTCGCATGCCAGGCACATCCGCCCCTTCCCAGCTTTCACACTCGGGAACAGACGCTGTCTCTCTCGTGCAGACAGCGGAGACGCGGCTCGCCTGCTCTGGCAGGAGGGCTGTGAGCAGTGACGTTTGCTGGTGCCCCGGGGTGGCTGCAGCATCCCGGCGCTCAGCTGCGGACTGTCGCTTTGCCCGTGGCAGAGGCTGGGACAGGCAGGTGCGCTCCAGCGCTGGTCAGCAACACGCTGGGAATGAGAAGTCTGTGCATTTGCAATGGCTGCTCAAGCCAGCCCCAGTGCTAGGTCCTAATGGTCACAGGATCTTAGGTGCTTGCTTGAGTCCAAAAAACCCAAGTAAAGCTTCTGTTTCTTTATTGTGTTTGGCATTGACACAGAGCTGACTCAAAAGCAGAACCAGCCTCCAGCTGCAGGAGATGCTCCAGAGCTCAGGGGCATTTGGATTATGGGCTCAGGCACCTCTGGTCTGCAAAACCAGAGGGTGAGCCCTCTCTGAGCCCCTCTTCATCCCAGATATCAAAGATGGAGATGAGGCATTGTAGGGTTCCTGGCTCATCTTCATTCACCTCCGGGCCATTCCCGGGGTGACAGTTAGTGTGATGGGCTCCTTAACTGAAAGCGAGCAATAGCATTCACTGGCTATCAGGGACATGTCCTCAGCACGGGGTGAGATGTGCTCCTCTGTCAAACACAGCTTTGCTGTCAAGCTTTCATGTTGATTTCCAAGGTCCAGATCCCACTTGAATGAGTGTTTTCCTAGGCCCTAAATGATCCTGGGTCCTGAGCAGTGTGTTCGATCACTGGATATCCTAAAGGCTCAGCAAGAGAAGAGGACTTTGGAAGCAAGGCTTAGACCTGCTCCTGTACGGGATGTTCCCTTATGGGTTGTTCAATGATCACAGGCTCTGTCTAAGATCCATGTACCCGTCTTCATTCATAGATTTGGCAGCAAAGAGGAATATATGTCCTTTATGAACCAGTTTCTGGAGCACGAATGGACGAACATGCAGCGATTCCTCCTGGAAATTTCCAATCCCGAGACCATCTCCAATACAGCTGGCTTTGAAGGCTACATCGACCTTGGCCGAGAACTGTCCACGTTGCACTCTCTGCTCTGGGAGGTCATTTCTCAGCTTGAACAGGTACCTTCTGCGGGTGCGCGTGGGGCCAGCCCGGGCAGTCACCGGGGGTTCGTGCGCACCATACCGCCCGGCTTCGGCACACAAACTGCTTGCAGGAGTGGCCAGTACTGGCTCCCCGGAAGGCGTGTGTTGGTAGTGCCAGCTCCAGCCATTAGCGCTTTGCACTTCTGCAGCCTCCGTGCCTGCTGCCAGCACGGCTCGTGCCGTGCAGCCTCTGTGATGCAAGCAGGTCTAAGCAAATCCTTTGCACTGTGGTGAAATCAAGGCAGGGATGAGGGTTTGGAAACCACAGCCATCCAGTCCCCTGCTCTGAGCACTAGGCCTTGCTATTGCCTCAGGGAGCAAACTGCCCTTGGAAGGGCCTGGATGTGCCTCCTCATGGCAGCTTTTGCTGCAGAGGTCGAGAGCGCCCGGGCTGCACTTGGATCCTCCGTGAGCCTGCTCGGTGCTGTTCAAAACACACAAGGGAGCACGTGCCTCCTCCAGGCACCCTGCCCCCTCGTCCCAAGGCAGCCCCAGGCCCACACACGGGTGTGGATGAACAGCTGAGGGCCCAGGTTTCCCTTTACATGGAAAAGCAGCAGCAAACACTCCTCTTCCTGTTCCTCTCCAGGCAATGGCAACGAAACTGGGGCCTCTGCCTCGGATTCTGAGGGACGTCAACACGGCGCTCAATAACCCGGCATGCGTGCAGGTCTCGGTCACGGCCGACCACACCGCGTCCACGCCCAGCGCTGGCAACAGCATCTCTGCGGGGCTGCAGAAAATGGTGATAGAGAATGACTTATCTGGGTAAGAGCATGTGCGAGAGAGCCTGAGGCTGCGCCGCGTCGGGAGGAAAGCCTCCAGGAGACTGAGCACTAGGTCCTGGGTGTGGACCCGCTCTCTTGGTGCTGCCCGCCAAGGAGGGTGAGGTGCTGAGCAAAAGGAGCCTGGGATCCAGGACTGCTCTCCTGTCCGCTCAGCCTGCGGTCACAGCTTGGCGCTCCCCCGGCTCTTCTTGTGAGCACTGGAGAGGGCCGTCCTGCGAGCATACACAGTGCATGCAGTGGCCTTCACCTTCCCTGGGAGCTCCAGGCCGCGAAAGGTTTGCGAGGCTGGGCCTGTCCAGCTCACGGGGCACTGAACTGGTGTCACATCTAAATCCCTGGCTGCTACCTGAACCCCCTCTGCAAGGAGCTTGCGGGTCAGGGATTTCCTCCTGCCCTGCCTGTGTTATATCAGAACTGATGCACCAAACCCCTAGCTATTTTCCCCAAGAAATAACACACCGGTGCAGTCCCCTAATGCATGCCAGCTGGGCTCATGATGGGAGGAATAGCATTTGTGGGGGGCGCGGACTCCATTGCAGACCTATCTGGGGAGTTGTCCCTGTGCTGGTGGAGGGTGAATCAGAGCCCACACAGATGCAGAGCGGATCTCAAATGGCAACACCCATTATTTAACAATTTAATTATGGATGAAAGATGGCGCGAGGCAGCCGGACTGGCTCCACTCAGAGCTTTCATCTCTAATGCATCCCAGCGTGGGGTACAGCTGTTTCCATGCTGAGCCAGGGAGAGCTCCTAAGAACGGCGCGCGCCGGTCCCGACGCTGCCTCGCCAACGCACCGTCTTTGATCAGAGGCGCATTTGCGTTAAGCTGCTGCAAAGCCCTCTCTGTGTTAGCCACTGCAAATCGATGCAGCCACCTGGGGCGGCAGGAGGAGCGGGGGACTGGTCCTCAGCTGTCTGAGCTGTCTGCCTTTTTGCGGAGAGCAGCCGCCACGGGGGCTGTTTGCTGTTTGCAGTGTGGTAGCACATAGGTGCCTAGTCTGCCGGGGTGCCTGCCGTTGTGTGGGACGCTAACGCCACAGTACACAAAGGGAATCGTTGCCCCCGAGCGCTTGCAATGTAAGAGTCCGCTCGCTTGCTCTCTTCCTGTGGATTTCCCCAGCCGCCTGCCCGTCTGCCTGGACCTGAGCAAAGGGCCGGTGTTGGGTGGGATGACTGACACCGGTTGTAGTGTCTGATGGAGCACGTCCCGACAGGGCCTCTGTCCTGCACCCGGCTAGACCCTTGTGTCCTCCTGCTCTTCACCATGCCCTCTCACGCCAGAGCCCTGGTGCCCATGCCTCCCCGCTCGCACGGAGGACAGCCCAGCAGCGCACGGGTACTTCCAGGCGTGTTGCCCCCTCCTCTACCCAGACTTTTCTTCCCCGATGGAGCAAGGCAGAGCCCCCGCATGCTGGCTTGTGTCTACCCAACTGGCAACGCCGTTTTCCCCAGCGGTCTGCTGCTGCAGTGTAGCATTCACGGATCTTCTCTCTTCTTCCCCCTTCCCCTTGTGCCTTTGTCTCCCTGCAGTCTGATAGATTTCACCCGGTTACCGTCTCCCACCCCTGAAAACAAGGACTTGTTTTTTGTCACAAGGTCTGCTGGGGCCCAGCCCTCCCCTGCCCGCAGCTCCAGCTATTCGGAGGCCAATGAGCCTGACGTGCAGATGTCCAATGGCAGCAAGAGTTTGTCCATGGTGGACTTGCAGGACAATCGCGTCTTGGACGGCGGGGCCAACGCGCCCGGGACTGCTGACTCTCTCAATGACAGTCAGTTGTCCATCGGGCAGTTACAGGGCGTATGGACCACACGAACTCAGCAGAACAATGTGGCGGGCATGGCCACGGTGCGCCGGGTCGGCCAGACCCCCACCACCCCCAATGCCGAGAGCGCTCCTGGCCGGCCCCAACTCCTGGCACCGCTGTCCTTCCAAAACCCGGTGTACCAGATGGCTGCCGGGCTGCCGCTGTCGCCCCGCGGCCTGGCGGACTCGGGCTCGGAGTGCCACAGCTCGCTCAGCTCCCACAGCAACAGCGAGGAGCTGACGGCCAACAAGCACGGCTTCGTCGCACCTGCGGCAGCCGAGGACTTTGCCCGGCGGACGGGGGAGCTGGCCCGCCGGCAGCTCTCGCTGACGGAGAAGGGCGGGCAGCCCACCATGCCCCGGCAGAACAGCGCCGGGCCACAGAGACGGATAGACCAGCCGCCTCCGCCCCCACCGCCCGTCACCAGGGGCAGGACGCCGCCCTCGCTGCTCAACACGGTCCAGTACCAGCGCCCGTCCAGTGGGAGCATGATGTCCTCCTCGCCCGACTGGCCGGGTAGCGGGGCCCGTCTGCGGCAGCAGTCCTCCTCCTCCAAGGGCGACAGCCCCGAGATGAAGCAGCGCACCATGCACAAGCAGGTGAGTCCCGGGGGTCCCGCTGAGCGCGGAGAGCTGGGGGCGGGCAGGGGAGCTGGGGGCGAGCTCTGGAGCGAGGGAGGATTGGCATTCGAGTCCCCCCTTCAGCACCACGCATGGCCGGGGGGCTGGCTCTGCCATGATGCTCTGTCCACCTGGAGACACAGGCCGTCCCCAGAGGAGAGCAGCGAAGTTCCTGTCACCCCACAGCACGGGCTGCGTCCGTATTGTCCGCCAGCGCGCGGCTGTCTCAGGGCTGTGAATTCAGCCACGACCCTAGGGTGCTGACGGCCCGCGCTGCCCTTCTGCTCTGCCCCGCCATCCCGTCACTGCTTTGCCTATCCGTGTGCAAGCTGCTCATCCCATGCCACCGTCAACCCGACTCCATCTCATGGACAAGGACCGGGACCTCCGCCGTGTCGGAGTCTCTGTCCCGTTGCGACCGCTTCGCCCGATCTGTGGCATTCCCGGAAACTCCCCCTCTTGTCAGTCGTGTCCTCGAGCCTCCCCGGCAGATGCAGTCTGGGACGGGTGAGGTGGAGGAGCAGGGAGAAGCAAAGGCACTTGGTAGCACTCGGGGTCCCTGTGAAGCCGGAAGACGTGTTTGTCTCTGTTCAGTCTCCCCTCTGTCCCCAGACGTAGGACCTGGTTTCCTAGGCTGATACGGGGGGCCGGGTTTCAAACTGCTCCCGTAGAAAGATGAGTTACACAAGGATGAGGGTACCTCAACCAGAGATGTTTTGAAATAATGCACGTGTAAAGAACGGGGGTAACTCGCAGCGCAGCACAAAGGTGCCTCTAGGTCCAGGCACTGCTGAACCGGACGGGCGTAACCACTCCTCTCTTCCAAGGCACCCGTGGAGCCCTCTACCGGGGCTGCCCGCTACAGGCCATTTTAGCCATCTGCTTGGGAGCGGTTCTGTGTCCGGTGTATTGATCCGTGAGTGCAGGCATGCACAAGCGTGCCGCGTACAGGTGTCTGTGTAATCAGGTCCAGTGCTCGTAACGTGGGGAGGGCGTTGGGCTTTACGAAGCGCCAGGGCCTGTTTAGCAATGGGGCCCGTTGCACAGTGTTTCTGCTGAGCCGAACGAATGCCCAGGGACTCCCAGGAAAGCTCCAGGCACTGTGTTTGCAAATCCTTCTCCCCACTCTCCCCAAAGTTTCCCCCCCACAAGATGCCTTTCCCAGCTTCAGTCTGCATGTTCTGCGTGTGTGACCAGGGCACATAAGTCAGAATGAAACTGCTTGTTCCTATTCAGCCGTGTTTAACACTGTTTGACAGCAAACAAATCCTGTCAAGTGGCCGTTTCATTAGAAGGCCCGAGTCCCTGCTGGAAGCTCGCACGGCCAGCTTTTTGCATGATTTCTCTCGCTGAATCTGAGTCTGAGCTGCGCCGAGCTGGGGCGCTGTCTGAGATCAGAGGAAAAAAACATGGCAGGACGTGAGGGGCCAACTCCCGCGTTATTGGCACTGCCAAGGCTTGAGAAATCCCAGCGTCCTTCGCACAGCACCAAGCGGGACAGCATCCTGCACCCCTCCTGGCCAGGTGCATCCATCACAGATGGCAGGGAGCCAGGACAAGCGGGTAGAGGGAAAGCAGGAGATTCCCCTACTGCAGCTGGAGTTTGCAATGTGCGTGGAAAACACCTGGATGACTGCTGGGCGTTGGAGGCACGGAGACCCTGCCCAGGCTCGAGGGGGTGGGGGGCTGGAAGGAGAGCTGGCAGGTGTGTCTTTCGTTTGCTGGCAGTAGGTTAATTCTCACCGCGAGACCCCCCCCCCAGCCACGGAGGTCTGTCGGCTGGATGGGGGCTTCCGAGGGGGAGCTTTGCCTGAAAAGGCCCCTCGGGAACAGGTGAAAACAGCTGGAGGGACGTGACAACGCTTGGTCCCAGACCGCTCGGGGAGCTGGCACCCTTCCCTCCCCGGCGGGGGCCACGGCTGGAAGGGAACCCGCACGCACGCTCGCTCTCTTCTCTTCTCTATGGCTTCATGTCCATTTTTGTTACCGTTTTTCTTCTGTCGTGGTTGTATGTCTCATTGTAGGCCCCTTCTCCTGTGAACCCCAATGCCCTGGACCGCACTGCTGCTTGGCTTTTGAATATGCAGTTTGTAGAAGATGAGAGCATTGACCCAGATTCCAAGCACAGGGATAAGCACGAGCTCAGCCAAGCAGAAAAGGTAAAACCCGACTGGATGGAAGCAAGTGTCTCCATAGAGAGTTTCCTGACGGAGGGACCGGGGTCTCCGGGCGCCTTGCTGCCCGCCCGCAGGGGACAGGGCGCGGCGGGGCTCCGCGCGGGGACAAGGGGCAGGAATGGGCTGGTGAAGTTAGTGTGCAAGGTCATGCGGGAGCCTGTTGCTGCCCCGCGCCGCTCCCCTCCCTCTCACCCCGCAGCAGGGAGGAGGACCCACAAAGCTGGGCTTTATTCCTTTAGGAAACACGGTCCTCCCAGCTCGCTAGGAGCACGGGGGCCAGGGAGAGCTGCCATCTCCGAGCTTGCAGCAGCCGTCAGCTTGCTCCAAGGGCTGGGGCCAGAGCCCTGTCTCGGTTGCAGTGGCGCAAGTCTGATGCGACTGCCCTGGAGGTCATGAGGCTTCAGGTTCGTGCCCGTGGAGCCAAGCTCAGAGATTAGCCCACAAGCTGAGCGTGAGCGCGCTGATCCAGGGAGGTCGGCTGCCATGGCTGCAGGCAGCGCGAGGCATTGCCTGTGCCCTCAGACGAGCCCGAGGAGAGCGCAGCAGGGAGGAGGCCGGCGTGGGCCTGGCTGGAGCAGAGGGAGCGGGGTTAGGAGTCCAGATGTCTCGGGCACAGGGTAAGGAAGATGCCGCCTGTAGCAGTCTCCGGATGGGCAGCGCTGATGCTGCGCCCGGAGCTAGGACCGCCTGTCGGCAGTCTCCCGGCCCAGCCGTGCTAATTGCAGTAGGTGGCGGGAGGTCTTTGCAAGCTCTCCCAGCAGCCGGCTCTGTCTCACGCCCCCAGACCGGGTCGCACCGTCACCAGGCTCACCCCAGCCTCTGTGGGACCCCCCGGCTGGGGCCATGCTCTGGTCTCATCACGCCGACCTGCTGCTGTCCCTGGAGCGGCGTCCTTCTCTGGGCTGCCTTGTCAGCTCTCCAGTGCAAGCCAAGCGCCAGGGCTTTCTGCGGCAGGGACAGGGAGGCCCAAAGAGACGTCTCCCGTCTTCCAGAGGAAGATGAACGTGGGGCTGCCTTGGAGAACGTGACCCATGTTAGCGGTGCCTTTCTCCCCCTTGGGTCTCTTTCTGCACGGACAGACCTGGGCGGCGGTGGCCGGTCCGATCAGAGAGCGTGGGAAGAGGTGGACACCTAGCGCGCTTCTTCTCGATGCACGTAAACGGTGACGAGAGGGGAGCGGAGATCCCGGCAGGCCCCGCGGCTAGCGACGGAGCGGCTAACACCGCGTGGCGGGAAGGGGGCCTGGCTGAGCCGCGGCAGGGCAGGGCAGGGCAGGGAAGCAGGGCGCAGCGCGGGAAGGCCGTGCCGGCGAGCACCGATCCACAGGCAGACCACGCCGTGCTCAGGAGAGACTGCATGCCACTGACCGCTGCACCTCACTAACCGCCCGCTCCCTGCAAACCTCCCCAGTGAAATGGGCTCAACTTTTAACAGGGGGCCCCTCAGGTGGAGTCTGCTCCCCGCGCCGGCCGGAGAGGCTGGATGCTGCGGGCCCCCCCACCCGGCGCCCGCAGACCGGGGCAGGATTAAGACGTCCGGCAGCATTGCCGTAAACCCCGCTCCCTGCCAAAACCCACCCCGGAGCGGGGTGCCTCATTCCCATGCAGCATCCTTTGTTACTTTCTTGTCATATCAGTCACTGGCATTAAAGATCTTCATTAGCATAATCTCTCTCCCCACGACTGTAAGCCTTGAATGGTAACCGAGAATGAGACAAGTGTTCTAGAGACAGGAGCGACTCCCCCGCTCTCCCGAGGCCTCTCCTGCTATCATTTGAGCTCACTTACGCTGCTCCTATTTTAAGCCTAGGGTAGGTATTCAATCTTTCCTGTTCGAGCCACCCTCCTCTGTCTGACTTCCTCGGCCGCGTGCACCGCGCGGGCGTCTGCGTCTCCCCCGCCCCTCCGGGGCACGTGTGTGATCTGTGTCGTCTCCGTGCCCCCGCAAAGGCCTTGTTAAAGGAAAACCACAGTGATTTGTGACGCCCGGCGTCCGCCCCGGCAGGAGGATCGAATGAATCGCTCCCCTCGCTACCTGCCGCCATGCTAACGCTTTTATGGCTCGGTAAAAGCAAGCCCGTCATAAATTTCCAAGCCGCCTGGGTCACAGTTACTTCAGGACGCGGTGATGGGCTGGTTAGCACAGGGCGGGCTTTTCCCTCTTGTGAGAGCTGCCATTTGAGTGATGCTCCCCAAGTTTAACACTGGGGATGGGGATTAACCTGGGGGAAACCTGCTTCTGTTGGAGCGTCTCCCCGAGACAGGCGATGCCCACAGCGACCGAAAAGCAAATCCTAGCTCTTCAGGGCTTTTTTTTAGGGTTAAACTTGCAGGACAGCTGCTCCGCTCGACCAGGCCCATGTAAAATCAACCTAACACCACGTATCCAAAGAGCTTTACATATATCAGCACCGAAAACCTTCGGCCTTTATGCAAACAGAAGTTCAAATTGAGCTATTTTTCTATATTGCAAACTTGTCATGATGGCAGCTTCCCATTCGCGTGCTATTTATTCTAAATCTATCGTCGTTAGTGCACTTTTAAGCAATTCATGAAGTCCCCCCCGCCTCTTTGAAATTAAAATCTTTTTTTTCCATTGAATATTTATACACTGGAGTTTTCCTTTATCCAAGCAAGCTCGACTGAACGCTGAACTGCGACAGCAGCTGAGCGCATTTCTGTTGAGTCTAAAAAGCCTGTTTCCCTAACCCCGTTCATTGATGTTGTGTGATTCTTTTGCTGCCGTTTACCTTGATAAAACCCCTTCCGTCCGTGCGTCTGTACAGCCCAGTGGGTGCGGTTTTGGCTTCATGCACCAGACCTTCTTCTGCTGAGACCGGGCAATTCTGATCCCGCCGGCGGGATGGAAAATCAGTGCCTGGCCAGGATGGGAGTGCTCCCCCGGCCTGGCTCGCTTGAGAGTGGACGAGCAGAAACGTTCCCCGGGCTCAGGCCACTGCAACTCGTGCAGATCCCCCTGCCTTTAACCGGTGGGGGGCCGATGCATCCTAGCCTGCCAGCCGGATGAGCGCTTGGGTTGAACGTGCATGGAAGTGTCTGCCGGAGGCCGAGAGTAACACAGTTATTGCCACGGACTGGAAGAGCCGGTGCATGAAGCCACGGGCCCCTGGTGCTGCCTCCCCGGCTGCGTCTAACCCCGCGCTGTCCGTCCCCTGCCCACCTTTGCCATCCCACTGCTCTAACGTCCATTCTCTGCACCTGCCAGTGACCCGGCCTCCCCGCGGAAGCGCGGCACCGCTCCTAGCGCGGCTCGGAGAAGACGGAAGAGGAGGAGGTGTCGAGCAGACACGCAGGGTTGCTCTTAGCGGGTTTGCGGCTAGTCTTAAGGCGAGGAGAGGGGCGAGGCGGGGCTGCCGGAGCGCCTCGGCCAGGCAGAGCCCGGTGGGTAACGTGCCTTGTGTTCTCTCCCCGGGCGCCGCAGTACCAGCAGGACCTGGTAGTGCTGCAGGACAAGCTCCGCATCTCCAACAAGAAACTGGAGGAGTACGAGAGCCGCTTCAAGTGCCAGGAGGAGACGACGCAGAAGCTGGTGCTGGAGTACCAGGCCCGGCTGGAGGAGAGCGAGGAGCGGCTCCGCCGGCAGCAGGAGGATAAAGAGATCCAGATGAAGGGGATCATCAGCAGGTATGAGGCGGGCAGGGGGGTAGTGTTCATTTGGGGCTGCTGAACCCGGTGTGCGGGGTGGGGTATGGCTGCAGCCGCTTCCCTGGGGCTGGGAGCCCGGGTCCCCTCAGGGCCAGTGTCACCGTTGAGGTGGGGCTCTCCTGAACAAAGCCTAATCGTGCAAGCGCCGTCAGCACCGGCCTGTTGGGCTGAAGGATGGACTCTCGGCTGGTAGCAGCAGTAGGCTGGTATCCTCCGTTCGTGGCAAAGCCCCTGGCCAAGGTGGAGCCAGCCCTCGGCGGAGGCCGGCTGCAAAGTGCCGCGTGACGTGGTTTATTACAAACCCGTCCCGGCCCTTTTCCAAGCAACGCAGCCGCATTCCCGGGGAGGAGATGCAGCGCCCTGCAGCTCCCCGCTGCGCCCTCCCATCCCCGGTGCAGCACCTAGGACCTTTCTTGTCCAGGGAGGAGCAGCGGGCCCTGAGCCGAGGAGCCAGGAAAGAATAAGCAGGGAAGGGTGTGAGCTGCACGTGCTGCATGCCAGCTCCGGGGTGCATTTCAGAGATGCTGGAGCGTGCCCCGAGCACTGGATCAGAGCCCCCTTGGTCTGGTCCCCAGGCCCGTCTGGGCTTCCCAGGCTGCAGACTCGCAGGGTGCTGCTCTGGGCACCCGCTGGTGGGACAAAGACATCAGCAGATCTCATGGACCATTGAATAGTACTCGAAGCTGGAGACAGCCGAGCTCCCCGGGGGCCATGGCAGTACAGTCTTCTGCTGTTTGCCCGGGCACACTTTCAGTAGCCTGAGTGACACCACTAGCTCTTGTCCTCGTAGTCAGCGTTTTGCGGGCCGCTCACCACTGCTGTCCCCTGCAAGCTCCCTGACGACACCATAAATAGCCTGTCTGCCTCCCGCATGTCCCCAGCCCACAGGTACATGGGCACCAGCATCCTGGTGCCAGGCACTGGAGCAGCTTGACCAGCTCTGCTCTTGCAGTCAGTCGCTTTGACTCTCCCTCCCCCCCCGGCCCTCTTGACCAGTCAGAGCAGAACAGGAGACGGCAGCGTTGAAATGGCTGGGTGCATCTGTTGCTTGTTTTAGCTAGCAAGCATCCCCGGGCAGGCGGTTGTGCCTGTCCTTCCCCGACCAGAAAGGTGCAGGTCCAGGTTCCCTGGGTCTCTGGTGCTTTGTGATGCCCAAGGAAAGCGTTGGGCAGCTCTACCCCCTTGGGGAGGGAGGTGCAGCACAGCGGCCCTCCCCTGCCCTGTCTCAGCCTTGCACACCGCCTGTTTTCCAGGTAGAGATTTGCTTCCTTTGGTGTTGAGCAAGGAAGTAATATATACCCTTCACCCCAGGAGGCTGGTTTATGGTTGTACCGGACTAACAGCCCCGCTTTACAACATGAGCACACTTGGCACGCGTCTTCCTGCTCACATTTTAAGTGCATTTAGCGTGTGCTAGGTGTAACATGCACCGTGCCACTGAGATGGGGGCGAGCAAAGCCCAGTGCTGTGCTGCTACAGCCATTACCTGCGGGGCCGGGGCTTCATAGCTCAACCCCAGCCTGGGATGACGGTAAGATGAAGCCAGTACCAGCTGACAGCTGAGGGGCCTGTGAGTTGAGCTGGTGGGGCTGAGCCTGGTTTCTGGTAGACCCACAGCTGTATTGCAGATGCTGCCAGAGGGAAAGGAGCCTGAGCTGGCTGACCTGTCCCCCGAGGCAGGCGCAGGTCATGCTGGTGGCAGTGGTGCTGCTGCCATCCGGGTTTTGCTTGATTTGGGGCAAAGGGGATGTTTCGGCCTCCAGGGCTCCTTGTCTGGCCCAAGCTGCAGCGGGGAGCTCTGCTCGCTGCCTGCCCCGCGGACGCTGACAGCTCGCGCCTTTCTCCTGTTGCCAGATTGATGTCGGTGGAGGAGGAACTAAAGAAAGATCATGCAGAAATGCAGGCAGCCGTGGACTCCAAGCAGAAGATTATCGATGCACAGGTACGTGCTGCCCCCAGCACCACGCCACAGCACGCGTGTCCTCCACGTACGAGCCCCCGGTCGCTAACCAGAGGGGGCCACGCTCTGCCCAGGCCATGGCTGTGGCTGCGCTGTGCTACACTGGTGCTCGAGCTGACCCCGGGGTGGATTGCAGCACGATGCACTGATCATCATGCTGGATTTGCTTTCACACAGGGCTGTGAAAGAGAGACAGAAAGGATGGGAAGTGGGGGGCAGAAGGGAAATAGATCTAAGAGGGACAGGAGAGCGGGTCATGCAAGGGGGGAGTGGAAAAGATGGCATGGGACTGGAAGGGATCATGAGAGGTCATTTGGTCTGTGACCCCCCTCAAGGACAGGATTCAGCTACACCCAGCTTCCTGCTATTACCGTCCACATGGGATGGAGATCCCCACCTCCCTCGGTGAGCTAGTCCAGCTACACGGGCAGGGAGGCTTTCCTGGTGTCCTGCCTGAATCTCCTCTGTGTCAGGGACAGGTGGCAGGCAGGGGACCAGGGCACGGGATCTGGGGGGTGGGACAGAGTCCACTGAGGAGGGAACAGGGACCTGGGCTTGACAGCCACGAAGCCCTGCTTCCCAGCAGGGATGCCCGCACGCGTGTGGGCTCCTTCTCTGTGGCTTCTGGTTCAGCATCCACCCTGAAGCAGTCACCCGCAAACTGAGTTTTCCCCGAGGCTCCAGCAGTCTGCTCAAACCCGTCCCAGCCCTCAGGGCACCAGCATCTTTGCTGGGTTTCTCCTCCGAAGCCACCGACACATCCTCCCGCTCAGGAAAACCCAGCTTGTCCAGGCCCAGACAAGGTGAGATGTGCCCAGTCTGCGCTTCCTGCCCAGCTCGGGGGGGCTGGAGGGAAGACGGGGGGGCTCCGCACACACGCTGCGTTGCAGCCCAGGGGACGTGGTTGCTTTCGCATTCCCCCGAGTACAAAGGGGCTCGGCTGTGGGGTTTTTATGGTCGCGCCAGGATTACTGTCTTGTTAGCAGTGATGCTCCCACCCCCTCTCTGACACCACAGGCCGAAATGGATCTAGAGGATTAGAGGAGCATCTCAGCATTGCCGTAACCTTAGACAGATAGGATTTAAACCCACCAAAGCAACAGCACTGAGTATTAGTGCTGAAAGCCCGTCTCCTCCTGATCCTCCCTTGTGTGCAGACAAGATGGCACTGCTGCCCCGACTCTCAGATGTTAGTATAATCAAAGCCCAGCGGCAGATGCAGACAGATCTCTCTGCAGGAGAAATCGCAGGGGCATTAAAAGTCAGTTCTTCCATCTGTGTACCAAGGCACCCTTTAAAAAATTGGTGGCCCTAGAGTACCTGTGTAGAGGAAGACTATGGTCCAGATGGTTCCTCCATGTTCCCTCTCCATTCAGTCTCGTTGTGGGTGCACATCTGGAGCAGAGGGAGATGGGTGTAAGGGCAAGGCTCTGGATGAGGCTAAAGGCAGGCGGTTCCCTTAGCGGGCCGGGTGTGGGATCCAGCTGTGTGCAGAGACTTCCCAATGGACTGTGGGGAAAATCTGCCAGCATGGGGCTCTTACCCAAGCACCTTCGGGGCAGCTACATGGCTCCCATTCGTTGGCAGCAAATACAATTTGTTGGCAGCAAATCCTCTCCCAGGCACAAATGTTAGAAGTTAGTTCTCTAGCTGACACGGCACTCAGCTTCCAGCTGTGTAGCCCCCCTTGTGCATCATTACTTATTGCTGCGAACAAGCAGGAGGAGGCTGAATCTGTAAAGCAGAGAAACGGAGGCTGAATCTGGCCTGAATCCGCAGGTCGCACAAGCCGTGATCAGGGTCCCCTTGGCCTCGCACAGTGTGCACCCAGGTGCCAGTGTTGTAGCTGAGCGGCTCAGTCGCCATTCCTGACGGCCGTATTGTGCAACTCATGGAAAAGGCGACAGCAGGAAGAGCTGTAAGAAGGAAGCAGTCACTAGAGTGGTTTGTTCAGCACTTGTAAATCAGTGTGTACGGCCAGTGTGCGAACAGAGCGGGGAGTCTGCTCACAGCTGGCACAGATGTGTCGGCTGCAGCCTGCAAACCAGCCGCTTGCCTGCGTCTGATGGGCTGAGGTAGGGTGGTCTAGTGCATGGGCCAGGGTGGAGGACTGAGCGTAGGGCTGGGCCTAGCTTCGTCAGACTGGGACTAAGTCTGTACTTCGTACTTCGAGGTACCGATAGAGATGCTGCATGCAAAGCCCAGTGCTAACCTTGCTCAGTATTGCAAACCTTCACTCGACAGCTGAGGCTTTTTTTAGGCAGGAGATGTGCAGGCAGATCAGACTGACACGGTCTGGAAAAAGCCTCTGCTTCTTGGTTATCAGGGTCAGGAGAGACTAGCAGGGCAAGGGAAGGAGGTATGAGAGCAGTGCTAGCTGCCGCAGGACTCAGTCCTGGAGCCTGACCAGGGAAGTGAGAGCGCTGGCTTCCTCCCGGGCCACGTGGGCAGCAGGTCTGCTTGTGGTCGGCTGTTTCTGAGGCTGCATAGGCATGTTGCTTAGCCCTCCCGAACTCCGGGCAAGCTCCTCCAGCAACGAGCGCCTTGCTCTGCTCCGGCTGGCCGTGGCACTGTGCTGCAGGACTGCTGACAGAGGTGCCTTTGGGTGCCTCAGACAGATGGCAGCCCGTGACGGAGCAGGCCAGGAAGGCGTGGGGAGATGTCAAAGTGTTGGTGCGACCCGCAGAATTCGGGGAGGAAAGATGCGAGTCAGCAAGGCCCCATCCGACGGGGTCCTTTCTTGCAGTTTTAGCGAGCTGCGTGCGGATGTGAAACGGATCCACGGCCCGTGCTCGGCCCTGGGTCAGACCCACGGCAGAATCGCCGTCTTACCTTGACAAGCGGTGATGGTTAAAGTGACAGCGGTTGCCACAGAGCCTCGTGTCACTCTGCCTTCAGAAACCCCGAACGTGGTGCCCCAGACTCACAAGTGGAAAACAGGCCCAGCTGTGGGGGGCTGTGGGACGCCAGCTTTGGCAAGTGAAATGTAAACCCCTACCGAGGCAGGCCAAAAGGCTATCCGAACCCCTGGGCAACCAAGGGGGTGAGTGCAGCAGAGTGAAGCCAGCCCGGAAAGGGCGAGCGTCTGCTGTGCTGGCAAAGCAAGTCCCTGTGTCTCTAACCTACTGGGGTCCCTGCAGAGCAAACCAGACATGGCCTGTGCGCAGGAAATAAGGCGTTTGAATCTCTTTATGAACAGTATTTTTGTGTCTGCTCAGCATGTGCTTGAGCTAGATTTTTATCCCCATTCTGCAGAGGGGGAAACTGAGACAGGAAAGGAAAGTAACCCGCCTGTGGTAGACAGGGCCAGCGCTGCAGTGCCAGCCACGAGTCCTTGTCATACCTTTGCAGGGTCCTAAAGCCAGCATGTACCTCTGCAGTTGGTGAGAGCCACACACCTGGCACCCCTCTTGCCCTGGGAGGTGGCCGAGTTTATTTTAATGAGCTACTTGCAAGGAAAAAAAGAACAGTTTGGCGCTGCCGTTTGCATGCAAGGGGAAGAACTGGGTTTCGGAGCATGCATCGTGTCCTTGCCATGACTGCTGCTCTTTGGGGGACTCACGACTGCTCGGTCGGTGCCTTTCTGCATAGTGGAAGAATGGTAGAAACGGCTTTATCTGCTCGGTTCGGGGTCAGCTAGCACATAATGAATGAGCCCCCATGGGGCTTTAGGGGCTGGCCAAGGGGCCGGGAGAGGAACCCACTCACCCTAGGAGGGCAAGCAGGGAGCTTGGCAGCCCCAGCGAGGCCCTGCAGTAGCCCAGCCATCACGGCTGCTTGGTTTCCATTGAGGGTCGTGATGGGACAGACGCACCTGATAGACCATTTAGTGGCACTGAGCTCCCTCTTCCAGGCCAGTGCTGAGGCCTGCAGGCAAGGTTTTCACTGCCACGGTCTGTCACCAGGCCAGGGGATGCCCATCCGTCACAAGGTGCACCCAACAAAACAAGCCAACTAACTGCAGGAGTCAGCTTTGCTACAGACCGCTTCCCGGGACATGGGCAGAGGCTGGAGAGGGCTGCAGTCGCCCGTGCCAGGGGCAGAGGGGCCGACGGCCCTTGGCTCAGTCCAGCACCACAGAATGAGGGCGATGAAGGATGTCTCTGTGCTACAGGCAGCCTTCAGGTAGCCCGTGCAAGTCCCAGTGGCACCATAGCGATGGCAGGAGCCAGCAGGTGTCTCGAGAGCAGGGCGGAGACGGGGCTCCCCGGTTAGAAGCTCAGCGCATCAGTCCCCGAGGCCACGTGTTTAGCACTGGCACCGATGGCTTGTCACACTAGTGCAGGGAGGAGAGGTGTTTGGCCTGAACTGGCCCCATTTGCTCAGTCTCCCCTTGAACCGGTGTCTGGAGCTACACCCCTCCTGGGCTCGCTGAATCGGCACCGGGCCGCGGCTTTGCCCCGCTCTGCCAAGCCGCGCGGTGGCAGGGACGCAGCGGGTGCCGGCGCTTGCACTGAAAGCTCCCCCCTTTCTGTTTGCTCGCAGGAGAAACGCATTGCTTCACTGGATGCGGCCAACGCACGGTTAATGAGTGCCCTTACTCAGCTGAAAGAGAGGTACAGCATGCAGACACGTAACGGGATCTCCCCCACAAACCCAACTAAATTGCAGATTACAGAGAACGGAGAATTCAGAAACAGCAGCAATTGCTGACCGCGGCGGGCGCTGCTGCAGGAGAGGAGGCCTGGCCGGAGAGACCGCGCAGCAGCGGGCGCGAGCTGCCGCGCGTCTGGGAACCGCTGCTCGCCCCCCCTCCAAGACACCAGCTCCTTGCGGACGGCGCACTTGACTGATCCTCTGCGGGAGTCGCAACGCCGGCGCACCGAGGGGACGGCGAGACCGAGCTGTGTGAAATGTGTGGCATAAGGAAATCCCCGTATATTTGCGAATTGCTGTCACTGTTGGATTTAAGTCAGTGTTTAATGTTTAAGCAAAGTAACCTTTTCCTTCTCAAACTGCCCAAAGGACACGCCTCACAGTTCTTCCCGGCAAGTAATAAAGGCCTGGTCATTCCAGTAAGCGAAATAAAAGGGCCCGGGGCCAAGCCTGCGCCAGGCACCTGGCCCCAATCAGGCTAGTTAAAGTGTGTTAAATAGGTAGGTTGCTGGTGGGAAAGCTAGCGGCTGGTTGGGAAAAGTGCTGAGCCCCTCTCCCGCCCGTTAGTGCGCAGCAGATGACAAAACCTCCGCCCACGAGAACTAGCGTTTGCAGAGAGCCCGAACGTCTCTGGAGGGCCGGGGAGCTGCCTACCCGGCGAGGTAGAGCCGGAGAGAGCACTTCGAGGTGCCTTAGAGCGTGACGAGGTGGCGCAGAGTCCTTTCCAGGCTTTCCCTCTGCGGGCCCGCGCGCTCCCAGGCTCAGCCCACGCGTATCACACCTAGGGGGGCTGCGCGGCAGCTGGACCGCGGGTCCTTCCCGTTGCCGTCTCCTTTGACCACCCATTACAAGCCAAGCGAAGGCAGGGCGGCCCGGCCTGCAGCTGCGGGGCAGCGGGGGCTCCTGGGGAGGGGGCTCGCTAGGTGCAGCTTCTCCTCTCCCTTTCCTTTAAAACCACCTGCATGAAGCATGGAGGGCAACGGCCTGCACTGCAAGGGAGCAGCATCTCGCTAGGCTTCCTGCGAGGGGGCAGAGCAAACCCCTCCCCGGCTCACCTCCCCGAGGTCCTGAGCTGCAGGGCTGCGAGCAAAGGGCCACCTGCAAACCGCTCAAGCAAAGAGCCCCCGTAGGACTCAGGGGAAGCAGGAACCCGTTTGCGTAGGGTGTGGCTGCTGGTTTGGAAGAGGAAAGGGTTATTTGTGGGGATGTCTGTTCTGTGCAAAGATTTGTGCTAATAATTCAGGAGAAAAAACAAAACAGAAAACAAGGACCCTGAAGAACCATAAAGATTGGTAATTGTATTTCTTTTCTTTCACAGTATGCATTAGAAAAAAAATCAGCCCATTTTCTGGAATACTGTCCTCTTTAAATTGGGAGTGAGCACTGCATGGAAATTCCCCGCCTCGAAGAATGTAAAACATGGTCATAAGGAACCGCAGCAGCCACCGCAAACCCCCATGTCAGGAAGCACTGTGCAGACATAAGCCAGGATTAGACTTTCCTAACTGCTGAAACAAGCAGATTCGGCACATGCAGATGCGCGTTGCTCAGCGGAGGGGTCACCTCCTTAACGGGGGATTATGCCACCGACCTGCTGCCAGTGCAGGTTCGTTGTTGTTCTTTTTTGGTTTTTTTTAAGTTAGTTCTTTTGTGAATCCCGGTCTCAGAGCAGGTCTTTCCTACCGAGACCCAGAGAGATGATTTCACTGAGACATGTGATGTACAGTGTACAGGACATCTGCCTCTCCTCCACCAAGCGCGTAATATGCTTACTGTATGCTTGTCCTGATCCCCCCAGTGCCATGTTTAAATGTACAGTCAGAAGGGACTAGGACACTCACTGAATTCTGCCTAGCGTAGCTACCACCTCCAGCTTCACAGTTCCTACATCGTGCTAGCAGCTGCAGTTTGCCACTCAAAACCTGTGTTTCCATGCTGTCCCGCAACTCTCAGGCTCATAAAAAAAAAAAAAAAAAAGAATTATGTCAGAAGCAATTGTTTTAAAGCCTAAAGCTTCTTTTTTTCCAAAAGAGCTTCTCTATCCCCCGGAAACCCCGGCCCGGGCCAGAGGTGGCTGCACCCGCGGCAGCTCCGGTCCTTGGATACCTGAACAACGTGGCTGCGCACAGAGGTCTGCACACATCAGGAATGCCGGCCCATCTCCTGATTTAAATTCACAGCTTGGCGCCAACATAAAAAAAGAAACTCCTCAGAGGAAAGTAATAACTAAATATTTATGCCAAGTAAGGTCACCACTGCATATTGGAGCATTAGCAGAGATGGCTTTGAAGAAGCTCACAAAACTGACACTCAGAATTACTGCGGAGAAAGACCCACACACGTTAGGACCATACAGGGTACTGTGAACAATTTGGTATGTGCACTTTTATCCACCATTGTCTCGGTGTCAAATACCTTCCGCCAACCCTGCAAAAAGATGACTTTAAACAGCTGTTGCCCTGAGATGTATTTTTTTAAACCCGGCTATTTTTTTTTTCCAGTACTGAAATATTCGTCCTCTGTGAGATGGAAGCTCTCGAGAGAGAGACGCACACAAATAGGATGCAAGGATGACAATGCTAGCAGGGGGCGGAGGCAGGAACTGGTTTCCATTCGTACGTGGACATGCTAGGAAACTTTTTGGCTGCAAAAGGAGCGTGGTCCGTAAGAATTAAAGGGGGGTGGGGAGGATGCAAAAGCCACAAAACAACTGCCGAGTGCTGAAGCGAAGTACAGGTCCTCTTACCCCATGGTTCCCCGACAAGCCCAGGCACCGCTCTCCTGGCTTCTCAGTGACTAGGTTAATTCCTGGGTAACACCAGGCTCCCAAATTAGAGCCCAGCGTTGCTTTTTTGGAAAGCAGACAGCCATCCATCAGGCCTTCCCGATGAGCCCCCAGACCCGCAGAAGGGCCAAACCCAGCACCCACTGCTGAAGCTGTTTAGTTTCTTGAGCCAGTGCAACGCGCCCCCTCCCCAGTCCAGAGGAAATCTCTCTTTAGCAAAGAAACCACCTCCCCCCAGCAATGCTTGGATCCAGGTCTGAAACCACCCACCTCAAAGCCCCGAGCGCTGCTCACCGAGGCTTTGCTTCCAGCCCATGTCTACTGTTGCTCCAAAGCATGTGTTCGCCATGCCCAGGCCCGGGGTGCATGCCTCCGGCTGTGCCCCATGAGATCTGGCCAAGCCCCGCACCTCACAGGGGTCCTATCATCCTGGAGCCAGTTTGGGGAGGTGCATGCAGTAGCAGAGCATGACCCAGCTACCCCATGACCTGCACGCTTCACGCTGGTGCTCGGGGTCTGCGGGCACCGGGGAGCGCGTGCAGCACGGAGCGTGATGCCAGCCTGGCGATGCCCCTGTGACCGCGCTGGGTGTTTGCCGGTGGCGTGCCAGCCTTACCTACCAGCTGTGCAGAGGCGCGTGCTGCTTGTAGGCGCAGGGCCGTGACTGTATTGTACTGCTGTTTATGCCGGCGGTAGGCTCAGCCCAGCCAGGTCGGACCCAGATCGGGGATCTCAGCCATCTGGTGGGGGAAGAGCCTGATCTGGCTCCAGGATGTGGGGGCTGGTCCATCTCCAGGGCCCAGGGCTGCTTTTTGGGGCTTAGAGAGAGCACGAGGGAGGCGGTGGGGTCAGGGCCGCTTTCTGGTCTAATAAGAGCAGACGGGCCAGGCTCTGTGCCCAAAGACCCAGGGCTAGCCTGGTCCCCGCAGTCCCATTTTGGGAACAGCCACTCCCAGCAGTCACTTCCGTGTTGCACAGAAACGTTAGGCTCCACCTAAAAGAGAGCAGGGAACTCTGCAGTTGGGCTGTAGCCTTGTCTTTAGACAGGGGGAAGGGGTGTTTTTATAGCACCTGCTTGCACTGCCAGTCATACCCCTCCCCTTCCCACCCCCTGGTTTTTGGACTTACCTGTATAAGTTTGCATGTGATGCTGGACACACGTGGCTGTGCAGGGAGCCACGGGCTGGCAGCCTCCCTGGGAATTTTGCAAAGGGACTGGATATGCCGGGGCCCCACAAAGCATCACAGCATCTGCTCATGCAACCAATTCCCTGCTTTAAAACCTAAGCCACAAGGACTCGCTCTGTTTTGGCAGGGAGAGGGGCCAGTGGCCTTATCCCATCACCGAGTTCCTCTGGAGAGAGGCAGTTCTCTGCCGCCGTGGCTGAGCGCGGCTCTGACGCTGCCGAGGCCTGTGGGCGCACCGCGAGCCCTAACGGGGAGGTCAGGCCGGAGAAGCAGAGGTGGGGATGCTCGCTGACAGGCAGCCGCATGCCGCAGGACCAGGGCAGTGCTCTGCCCAGAGGACAGTCGCGTCGTCCACTCCCCCAAGCCCGGCTCCCTCGTAGCCGCTGGCTTTGCCCCGCGAGGCAGCCCGAGCCCAGCAGCACCCCTGCCGTGGCCCTGGGGTGGGGGGAGCTCCCCGCAGACCATGGGCTAGGCCTCGCCCATCCTCTGTCCCTCGGGGCTTGTATCCCAGGCCACCTCCGCCCGCAGACACGTCACTTGGGTGCCTAGTGTCCTTAAGCTGCCTCAAGCTAAGGGGGGTCCCATTCTGCCAGGCTCTAGGACTGGTCCACGTGCCCCATGAGGAAGGGCAGCGTCGGCCACACAACTCATGTCTGTAGCCGCGGCCTGACCTCAAGCATCAGCCGAGCGTACCCGCCGCGCCCATCGCCGAGCTGTCGTCCTGCCTCTTGGCTGGGCGCCGGCGCGGAGCCCGGCTGGGTTGGGGTGAGGAGGGGAAGACGTAAACCTATCAAAAACATGCTGAGCACAGGCTTTCCCAACCAAATCCGGTCCGAGAGGACGCTACACAAGGCTCCTAACACGCGCGTGTGCTGGAAGAGGGTTTCAGTCTCACCAATTGACTTTCACAGGCAACGTGAGCTGTGACATCGCTGTAAATTTTATGTGGTTCTGCATCAATTACCGGTACCCCGAAGTGCAGTCTCCATGGTCACATATTCCTTTCCCATACATCACTGTGTCTTAAGATATACCTCTCTCTCTGTCTGTCTGCTTAGGCTGATCCTTGTTCCTGATAAGCAGTCGCTATGTTTTATATCCCTCTTATAAAGAAAACAAAACAAAAAAAAAGAAATGAAACCCTTTTTTTTTGTAAGTATGTTTAAAAAAAAAAAACGACAAAAAACCCAGAACAAAACCAAGAGCAGTGGAAGTGTTTGCTGAACCTCCTTCAGCGTCTTTTAAACTATGTAATAATGTACAGAGAAAGTCGTTGGTGTTCGAAGACATGATGTGGCTGTGCAATTTATGTACATTTGCAATTAGAAATATTAAAGATTTATTTAGCTATTTTATTGACGCGTGCCAGTATATTTCCTCACTGGGTTACGGCGCTGTCCCGGCCAGTGCCAGCCTTCGCCGGCTTCTCTTGTCCACTACAGGATCGAGGTGCTCCCTGGGAGGTGGGGCGGCGAAGCGCCATCCCCAAACCAGCTCCGTGACGCACCCGCTTTGTCCCATCCCGCTCCCGAGCTCGCCGAGGCAGCGCGGGTGCCGAGCTGCATTCAGCGTAGCATCATAGGCAATGAGGGCCAGAAGGGACCTCAGGATCATCTGCTCCAACCCCCTGCTCCAAACAGCACCAGCTCCAACTATCTCATCCCACGCAAGGCTTTCAAAACCTCTGCCCAAGATAAAGCCCAGAGACGGTAGCCCTGCGGGGGCACGGATGCTAATGCCTGCCCCCAAGCCTAGGGCAGGAGCTCCTGCTCCAAGCACACAGCGCTCTCATGCCGCCCCACTCCCCTCGTGCTGACAGGTGCTTTAAAACATCTTCACAATTAAACCAGGAGAACCACGAGCCTTGTCGCCCCATGCATGGGCCAGAACTGGCACCGCAGGGGAGCTCGTTACAGCAGCACCGAGGGGAGCCAGGCGACACGGCGCTGCTGTGCCGGCGTGGGTGCTTCACTGCGCTGCAGTGGGGGGCCAGTGCAGCACATCAGCACGCGGCCGCCTCGCCAGGCACCGGAGGCCTAGGACGTGCTTTACGTGCAGCGTCAGCACGGCGCTTGCTGCTGCCTCCCCGCCTTGCCCAGCCAGCCGCTTGCCCAGGGCTAACAGGTCGTGCATCGCCAAGGGACCCAGAACTGCACCCAGACGGGTGTATGCACGTGTGGCCACAAATGCATGCATGCACGTGCACACACACACAACTGCTGCCAGTGCATTTCATCAGGGGAAGCAGCAGCGTAGGAACGCAGTGACACAGCAGGCGGTCACACACAAGAGGAAGAGCGGGAGCAATGCTTCAGCTGGATAAACGCTTAGAGAGACACCCGGGTGGCAGACTACGGTTCTCCTGCATTGGAAAACCAGTCCGGTTGGTGGTGTCAGGTGTTCACGCATCAAAACGTGGGCAGAGCCTTCAGGTGCACCCACCAGAGCACACCTCTGCCCCCAGCACAGACCCCTTGGCACCGAACAAGCCCTTACCAGTTGTCTGGCCCCCAGCTAATCACCCCCAACCTGACAGCTGCCCTGTATTGCCCTATGCACGCCCTGCAAGTGTATGCAAGCTGGATGCAAGTACCAGGCCGGTAACCCTGCCATTCACTGCCCTGGCGCCACCTGCCCAAGCAAGGCCTGGCTTAGCTCCTGCCCCAGCCCTGCTCCCCGCAACGCCGCATTTCACATAGCATCACTTTGTAAAAACAAAAGCCTTGGTAATGATGAATAACCAGCTGCCGTGAAATTCTACGGCTCCTCCTGAATACAGAAGAGTCGCTATTTAAATAATGGATGAACCCAAACCAATTTACACATAAAAGAGCAGCAGCAATATTTCACTCTGCAGACACAGGCGGCTGTGCTCGCTCCGGAGCCCGGGTGCCTTCCCCAGGCCCTTTGCTTTTTCAACCAGGCTGTTTCCAGACTTCCCTCCAGCCCCTTGGACTTTGCTGGGGGAGTTGGGGGGTCAAGAACAGCCTTGACGGATCCGGCCTTTGCTCCTGGGTTGGGCTGCTATGAGCCATGCAGCCAGATGCAAGCCTGCAGGCAGTGCTAAACACACGTGCACGGGGTTAAGCCTCCAGCTTTACTCACCCCCTATTGCAGTAAAGGGAAAACTCACCCCAGAGAAGCAGCAGCCTATCTTTAGTGAGCTATGCCCCCACGAGCCCAGCGACTCTCTAGGGTCGCGGCCCTCAGCCCTGCACCAGCCTTCACAGCAGGGACAGTGCGGGTGGCACCCAGAGCACAGCTGGCCTTCGTGCCCAACGGGGTCTAGGGACAGTGCCCGGGGCAGGGGCTGTTCCGTGGCTGCCCCCGGGGCAGCCAGGGAAACCCTGCAGCAAAGCAGGCTTCCCCAAACCCCCTGCCTCTGCTGTAGCCAGAGCTGTGGCCCCCAGAGAGCTGCGAGTGGGGAAGCAGGGGGTCAGCTTGCATCTGAGAAGGCAGCTGCATTCGGGGGGCAAGGGAAGAGTGCTGACCTGTTACCCCCAGACCCTAAAACAGGCAGATGGCCATCAAAACGGCCATGCACTTGGCCCACCTGTAGGCCCAGCCACCCCAACAGCCTGGCTCACACCAGGGCAGAGACTGGGTGGTTGGGGTCGGGCGAAGAGGACGTGCAGAAGTCCCCTCCGCTGCTCCACTCCCAGGGCAGCAGGCTGAGGTTTTGGGAGCTCAGGTTCAGAGGATGCACTCCTATCCACCACGCCAAAGCCCTGCGGCTGGTACTTTCCTGCAGGCACCGAGCTAATCCTCCCCTTCTGAACAGGCTCTCGCTCCAAGTGTCCACAGCAGCTTGTGGCAGTGAGTTCCCCAGTTCACCGCGTGCTGCGATGGAGAACTTCCCCGGCAGAGCTGCACTTGCTGCTTCTTAACTTCATTATAAGTCCCCTATATCCAGGCACGAAGCACCACACCTGGGTCCGCTGGTTGGGGCCGATGGGCTTATCCCACTGCCCGGTCCCCAAGGAGCTTGCGTAGGCGAGTGAGCGGTGGGTCCAGAGGCGCCGGCTCACCCCCCAGGTGCCGTGGAGAGCATGTGGGAGCCTGGGCTGGCAGCGGGCGGCGTTAGCCTTGGCTCCGTGCTCCCACACAGCTGCAGCGCTCTCGCACAACGCCTCAGCCTCGTGCTGCAGATAATCCCGCTTCCTCTCTTGTATTGCAACCAAGCTATTTTCATCCAACTGTTTGGAGGCTGCAGCCCAAGCTCCGAACTGGCATCTCACAATGCCGCCCCCATCCCCGATTGCTCTCTCCAAATCTAGCATCCTCTTCTCCCCGCGCCAGGCTCACAGCTTCCTTGCTCAATGTCCCAATCATAAGAAATAAATGCCTATTGTTAGCTCGGTGCCTCGGCAGACGCTGCCTGATATGTTCCAGCTGGAAACCAGTGAGGACTGGGAAAGCGGCCTGGTGCTGGGAGACTAGAGGGTTAATGGCAGGGGCTCAGCATCCATCCGGTCTGTGCCTGCAGGTTGCTGGACACAGCGCAGAGGTTGGGACATAGCCCACCCGCTGCCCCCACCAGACCCCGGCATCACAGGGGTCACGTGGCCGTGGACAGGCACGTGGGTCACCCTCGGTGCAGGGGACACCTGGGCAGGTCAAGCCAGTGGGCACGCAGCAGCTGCAAGTGCTTTGTAACCCTGCGAAGACGTACGCTTCCCAGCGGCCAGGGACTTCGCAGGAATGCACCGAAAACGTGCCGTGCCTCCAGCTCGGGGCAGTGCCCGACACCTCGGTGCTCTGCAGCTGCCCAGACGCCCACCCGGGAGACGCAAGAGCGACCCGGGGCCTGGGAAAGAAACCGGAAAGAAGGATTTCATAGATATTAGGGCTGAAGGGACCTCGTGAGATTGTCGGGTCCAGCCCCCTGTCCCAGGGGCAGGAAGCCGGCTGGGGTCAGATCACCCCAGTGAGATAAGCATCCAAAAGCGGAAAACCAGCCCCCAAAAAAAGGCTTGCTTGGCTGCGAGGCGTGCTGCTGTAACGCTGGCGCTGTTAATGCACTGGCTCGGGCAGAAACCCAGTGGAGCCCAGGCAATGGCGTTTCAAGCCCAGACGCCAGCCCACGGCCTTCCTGCACCTCCAGCCGCTCTTGGGGAGAAGCAAGAGCTGGAAAACCCTCCCTGAGAGTGGCCCACGCCAGATCCCACTGCCACAGAGCCGTGCACCAGGGTGCAGCGAGCGGTGGAGGACCGTCCACGGGTGCTTTGGGGGAAAGGAAAGGACAGGGCGATGCGTGCCAGGTGCGCCCACCCGCTCCCCACACATCAGCTCTCCGGGCTGCATCCGCCGAGGAACAGAGTGGGGGTCCTGTGGAGCAAGGCAGGATCACCCCCTTTCCCCGGACTGAAGCCCAAGTGGGGCCCGATCCTACCCACGTGGAGCTGCCCTAAGGTGGGCGCTCCCCTCCCCTTCCGAACAGCTCCCTCGCTTTGGCCGCGCCGCAAGAGCTGGCTGAAGAATTGCAGGCGAGTCATTAAAATCCTAGGAAGCGTTAGCACCTGCGCCTCATTAACATCCCTGTAATTAGCTCCTTGGAGAGCACAGGGAGACAGCCTGGCTGGTTCGAGCTGCTTGGCGACGCGGCGCGCGCCTCTGGCTACGCTGCCGCGCTCGGAGCGGAGGTGGCTGCTCCCCGCTAGGACGGGGCATGCCGGAGCCGGGCTCGCTTGGCCCGGCTGCTCCTTGCCACGGCACGCGGAGGCCAGGTGCCGTTCAGATGCTCCCTAGTCTCACCTGCCCTGAGCCAAAAGGCCGAAGAAGCAAGCTCGAGGGAGAGCCCAAGATCAATCCCCCATTGCCATAAACTGTGTAGCCCAGACCCTTGCACTGGAGGTGTTTTGGACTCTCTCAGGGGTCAGCCTGCCGCAGCGCAAGCCTCCAACTACACCCGAGTCCATTCAAGGCTGAGAAGATGGCATCTCCCCTGCCAGGTCCATGAAACCACCTGGGCTGAAACCATCATCACGGCATCTCCCCTCTCGCCTTTGCTTTTGAAGGTTGAGAGAGAGAGACGCTAGAGCAGGGGAACTATTTGCAGGAGAGGAAGCCAGCCCAGGAGCGCGGAGCTTCGCCAGCCTGCTTCGAACAGCGATGAGTCAGGCGCACCTTGCTTTGAATAAAAATCCTTCAGAGGTCTGAGTTATAGCTTCATTAGAGCCGAGCTGAATCCTCCGCTGAACGTACCCAGAGCATCTCTGCACATCTGACAGCTTTCGGCACGCGAGGCGGCTGGAAGCGAGCGGTGTTGGCGCCCCGGCAGGCTTGCGGCGTGGTCGCTGGCTGTCAGAAGGGCAAGGCTGGGAGAAATGAGACTGCGAATTGCAAACGGGCCAGAGGGAGAGGCAGAGGAGGGGGCAGCAGGCTTGGTTTTTTAATCTGGAGAGCAACTCCAGCCCCAACTTCATCAGTGTTAATAATGTTCTAGTAATTAAACCCTTACAGGATTTGCAGCCAATTTCGTATGCAAGAGAAAGAGCCATTACAGCCGAGGATGGCAGCGATGCAGCGCTCTTCCCCGGCCCCTTGCGCCGGTCTGCACAAGAAGCAGGGCTGCCTGCTCCAGGAAGAAGGGGTGCTGGGGAGAGGCCGGGGCAGCGCCGAACGCCCCTGACAAAGCGGCACGGCTGTGACCGGCCCAGCCCAGCCGATGCCAGCGAGCCAGGCTGCTGGACTTGGCGGGGAGGACATGCAGAGCACTGCCCCCGGCAGAGGGCACGCGGGGCACGGACACGGTGGCCGGCTCCTGCAAAGGGATGTGAGCAGCGCCGTGCCTAGGGGTCTCCGTAAAGCTGCAGGTCCTGGAGTCCTGTGACCCTGTGCGGGTTTCCGGAGAGCCAGGAAAAGCCCCCGGACGTGGCTGTTTGGGGGACACCGTGCTTTCCGAGCAGGGCTCTGCTCGTGTCCTCGCCCCCCAGCCCGGCATGCCAAGACTCCCAGCAAGGCCTGCAATGGGCATTTCCCACGGGCACGTGCTGCGGGGCCTGTCCTGCGGCTAAGACAGATGTTTCTCGATGGCGCTGCCCAGAGTTGCTGCTCAGCCATTCCCGCCCCAGCTGTCCAGGTTTCAATAACCTCTAATTGTATTTCTGATCTCGGCAGCGCGGGATAGAAAGCAGAGCCAGCCAGGGGCACACGCAGCAGCCTTATCGCTCTCTGCAGGGCCGGCAGGGCAGCTTTCTCCAGAGCCAGCCGCCTGGAACAAGCCTCTAAGTGAGTTTCCACCTCGCCTCTGACACGGAGCGATTTCCTGCCAGGTCCCAATTGATCTTTTCCTGGCAGCTCTCGCTCCTCGTCCCCGAGGAAGGACAGGAGGGCTCTTCCCAGCAGCGTGGCAAGGTGGCTGCACAGCAGGGATTACACATCTGTATTGGAGCGGAGAGCTTAGGGCCCCCACGGACAGGCGCCAGGTCCTAAAATGACAGTCACAGGACACCCCGTCTTTTGCAGGGCCGGCAATGCTTGGGCTTATTCATGTGGCCTGAAGTTCATCTTCTCCAGACTCTCATGGGATAATCTGCTCCCACCCTGATGTGACTCCAGCATGTTTGCCAGCACTCCCGAAGCCCTCAGCCCCTTCGCGCGCAGACCGATGGCACGTGTCTTTCATGCCTACGTGGCACGTTTAAACCCAGCAGGTGACAACTGCTTGCCAGCCGTCTGGCTCTGCTCCCTCTCCACCTCTCCCTTCCTCGTCTGAATGCAGCCTGCGTCCCACGTGCGCGGCAACCCAAACTCGGCTGGGATAAATCCCAGCGCAAACATCCTCGCCGAGACGCAATTCTGCAGCCAGTCGGTAAATGAACCTCCAAAGCCCCGGCCCTGGAGACGACGGAAAATACAGCCGTGCGCCGCCAGAGGAGTCAATAATGACGGGCGAGCGGGAAGGAAGGGGGCTGAGAGAGGAGAAACAGTCATTAGTAGAAGCTCGCCGTTTGCTCTAATTAGGTGATTATCTGGGAACTGCTCTTGATGTTGCCGTTGCAGCTCCTCCAGACGCAGGACGTTCTTCTACCCCTCCATCTCGTGGCTCCCTGCTCCCTCGTCCTGCGCGTTTAACGCACAGCGGCGGGGCGCGTGCTCCCAGGATCGTGGCCCTGGCTCGGCTCTGCGTCCCACTGCATCCCGCAGGGCACGTGGGTGCGGACAGCTGCGTACGCCACCCCACCTCAGCTCCTCACAGGCGTGGGGAAAGGTCACGGGCTTTATGGTTTCGTTCATCCCCAAGCTGGGCGAGAGCGTCCTCCAGCACAGAGAGCTTTCTTCGTGCATGAGCCGAGACCTGGAGGAAGGCGCACCAGGCCCCATCGCTGACAAAGGGGCAGGAGACGGCTATGGCAGCAGCTGGGCTGGTAGCGGCAGAGGAGCGCGAGCAGCTGACCCGAGCGGGATGGGGACCCTGGCCGAGGAAGTGTTTTGCAGCAGGCAAGAGACGATGCCGGGAACAGGCTCGGGGAGATGAGGTCCTAACCCAGGTGGTCATCAGTGCTACCCTGTAAGGAAGGGCCAAGTGTTGCGTGCGGCACTGGAGAGCCCTTCCTCCCTTCGAACGGCCTTGTCAGCTCCCTCTTGCACCAGCCAAGGTGGCCACAGCTAAGTCACATGCCTTCAGGAGGTGCGTTCACCCCTTCGGCACTGGGAGCTCTTCAGGGCCGCATTCGCGCACCAAGCGGAGGCCAGCAGATGCACCTCCCTATGGGGGAACCGGGAAGCTCAGGACACAAGCTACAGTGCAAGCAACAATAGGTGGTCTAGCTCTAGATTATTTGGAAATGAGGAAGAATTTGTGCATCTCCGCGGGTGCAGGAGCAGCGGAGCAGCTTCCCGCTCTTCCTTGCTGAAGGAGGTTGCAGCTAGCTCTGCGCTGGCCCGATTGAGGGGGCTGGCGCTCACCCCATCTGGAACATGCCTGGCACACGGGCAGTGCTGCCCGGTTCTAGATGGACTATCCCATGAGGTCAGCTGTACACCCCAACATCCCTACCAGACCCTGCTGAAGCCAAAGGGTATGGGCTCGGGCCCGGTGCTGTACACCCACATCAGAACGACACCCATCACGACACTGCTGCACGTGAAAGGCTGCTCCAGGTGCAAATGCAGCATTTTTAGGCTCTCGTTAGGGAGAGCAGCGATAACAGAGGCTGGACCAGCGCGGCGCAGAGACAGGAGGGGAGACGGCCGCATGCTGCTTTCATGCGACGTGCCAGGCCACTGGTGTCCAAGTCAATTAAGATCAAAGCCAATCTCAAGTTGGGTTTCGAGACGCTCTCTCTTCACTGGGGGAGAAAATGTTTTCCAGTTTGTCATTAGGTGCCCGGTGCTGTTATTGATCTGAGAGAAGCGCCAGATTGGGTTATTTGGATATTAAAGAAGCGGGGGGAGGGGGAGACTTGGACACCTGCAATGATTTCTCTTTCTGCTCCCATCTGATGGTGGGCACAGACAATATTGATGCAGGCCCTTTACATTATTGGATTTTCCCATTGCTGGTATGAGCTGTAATTGAATAACCGCAGCCATTTGATTTTTGTGCCACATCTTGGAGGAATGAAACCTGAACGGCGGAGGTCCCATGTTGATTGACTTTGATTTATTACAGTGACATATTTTTCCGCCTGGAATCCATATTCCCCCCTCATTGTTATGAGCGAGAATTGCTCGGAGAGCGCGAGGTGCCTTGCGGGCCCGGGCTGCAGAGAAGGAAGATGCCATACTAATGACCCGGCCTCGAAGACGGAGCCAGGAGCTGGGTGGCGTGGACACGATTAGCCCTGCCCTCCGCTGCCTATTACTGCCGTGACACCAGACGATTACACAGCGACATCCTGAGCCCTTCCTGCAGCGACTGAGCACGGCAAATCGGCTCCCAGGTTCCTGGTCTCAGGTTGTAAAGCCACGGGACGGAGGGTCCCAGACCCACATCCATGCAAATCCAACCTCCTGCCTCCTGGCCGCCAGCGGCAGAGCAGCTCGAGCAGAGACGTGGGGGTTACAGCAAGAAGAGAGCAAGGAGGAGACTGCCCTCGCGTCTGGCCCAAACCAGTCCCTGCAA
The DNA here is from genome assembly GCF_030867095.1 of Alligator mississippiensis. Classification (NCBI taxonomy): domain Eukaryota; kingdom Metazoa; phylum Chordata; order Crocodylia; family Alligatoridae; genus Alligator; species Alligator mississippiensis. The sequence continues at coordinate 64,764,357 of NC_081835.1, forward strand.
TTAAGAAATAAAGCCCCAGAACTGCCTGCATACCCGCTCGACTGTCCAGTCCCCGCTGCAACCTCTCCCCTCAGCCCTGACCGGGAACAGATCAGGGACCGGCCTGCTAGCAGCACTGCAGAGACTTGCAGACAGGCTTTTAGGATGTCGGGATTGCGGGGAGGGCGCTGTAATGCGTCTTTGACAGTGGCCGGTGAAGCAATTTCGCACCATTTTCACGCTGCGCCGGGCAGATGTCACATCAGCAGTGGCTGCGGAGAATCTGCCTGCCCCACGAGAACCACCCAGGACAGAAGCTGCCCAGACCCCTTCCTCGCAAGGACAGGTTTGCTCTGTGCGCCAGGTGCTTTCCAACCCCTTGGGCTCCCACATTTGCAGTCGCAGGGCCCATGAGCAGACAGAGGATGGGAGATGCGGGTGAGATGAGTCAGGTGTGGGGCAGGGAGCAGAGGGAGGAAGCCCACGCTTCCTACGGGCCTTTCGCTCTGCTGCTGGATAGGCACGGAGCCGGCTACGCCGTAGCACGCCGGCCCTCGTCCCCGCAGCCCTCGCTGAGCTCTGCTTAAGAACAAGCACACAACCCCTGCTGCACCAAGGAAGAAAAGGGCATTCTAATAAATCACCTCAAACTGAAAAGATGCCATTAGCTATTAGCAAACACTCCAGGCCTAGGGATCCAGGTAATTCAATATGATATGCTTGGGCATGCAAGGTAATAGGTTTCAGCTGAGTACCATGTGAGGCAATCTCTTCCAAGGGAAGGGAAATGAAGCCGAGAAGGAGACCAGATGCATTTATCTGGGCACTGCCAAGTTTTGGGTTTTCTCCTTTTTTTTGCCAGTGTGCTGAAGGCCAGCGGGAAGCAGGGCAGGCAGAAAGGCACCCGCAGCACGTGCCACAACAGGACGGGGCAAGGTGCGTGTGCTTGGGTTCACACGGCTCATGCTCAGGACGCTTTGCTAGACAGCAGCAGGATGTGTGCAGCGGGCTACAGCCCAAGCAGTTGGCAAAGAGCAATATCTAGTCGACTTTTGCCTCCCGGAGAAGCAACCCCTCCAGCACCGGCATGGCCATCAGTAACAGCGCAGGAGCAGAGCGGCACGTGCGAGCAGCACTCTGCTTCTCCCGAGCATCAGAAACCTTCTCCAGGTTTGTCCTGGCTCTGATGGCCCCACAGGCTCGGGGCAGTCACTTACATACCCAGCTTGAATGGCAATTAACTCTAATCAGCCCCAATTATCAGGCGGGAAAGGGGGTGAGGTGTTCTCAGTACTTCACAGGTACTCTCTTTATAGATTCCCAGAATAAAAAGCTCTTCCCAGAAGAAATCTAGCATCTGTTTTAGCCTCTCATGCTCAGGTGACGTTCCTAGGTCAGTCTGCAGCTGCTCTTCTGTTATACCTGCCATTATTCGTATTTCAACCGCAATGTTTCACAGTTGGGAATCAGCAACGCTAACAGCCACGTTCGTCGAGGCGGAGCACTCAGCTGCTGCAGGGCCAGCTCGGCGATCCCTTTTGCCTTGTCCCCAGTCCATAATCTCCATGGACTCTAAACAGGTGCGAGGTGAAAGGGCCTCTGGTGCACGTGCAGGGGGTGCAGCGTGCCATGCTGATGGGTTCAGGCTATTCCTTCCTGGGCCTCCTCTGCACGTGGGTCTAGGCTCGAAGGAGGAGTGTGCCACGGGGGGGTTGGTGGAATAATGCAGCTTTTCCCCCAAGCAGCATTTTCATAGGAAAAAAAAAAAACATTTTTGGCAACAACACACAGGTCCCTTGGCATTTCCACTGGCCCCGGGAGTTGAGCAAAACAGATCTGGGGTGACAGCTACTGGGGTCACAACAAGTATTCAGTGCTTGGGTTTGCAGGGCTTCCCTGTGCTCAAGCACCAACAGGTCACACCACGGCCCAGGTTTGGGGACCCTCCTCCCCACGGCGCTGTGCACTGGGGTCCCAGGGCCTGCCACCATTTTGAGCCCCCAAGCCAAGGTGCAATGCCAAGGGACCTTCATTTCCACCCACCTGCACCTCTTCCCACAGATTATTCCTGGCTGTGCGCTCTCCCTCAGCAGAGGCTTGCAGTAAGAGGAAAAAGTTAATGGGACTAAGTGCCCAAACAACAGGGCAGACTCCAAAGGGAAATCATGCAACCAGTGCTGAAGTGTTTGCTGCGCTCAGTAAGGCACCGCTGCCAATCCCCCCGCGGTCACGTCCTCTGCAGAACCAGAGTCAAGCCCACGAGCTCATCGGAGGCAGCTCGAAGGCTGGATGCACCATTTACCAGGTCCTGTCCCCATCATCTCAGGTGGGGAGATGCAAGGGGGTCCTCAGCTGGGACTTCTGGTAAACCGTGGCCCGACAGCGCGTTCTTCACTGCACTCCAGTCGTCAAAGCTGGAGGCAGCTTCTCTTCCCGCGTCATTCAGGAGCAGAGGCAAGATTGGACAAGGGCCATGACAGAAAAAGTAGATGGCAATAAATAAAGTTGAAAGGAAACTCCTTGAAATGCCACGGGACTGCCTCAGCACCACCCCGGGATTTATGGGGCCACATCTGGCAGCACCGGTGCTCATGGCTCGCCTCCCACGGGATCCAGCGCGCGCTGCCGAGATGCAGGGGAGGCGCAGGGAAGGGGGAGACGGAGACGGCGGGTGCTGTCAGGGGCGCGGAAAGCAGCTAGTTGGTCCCGCTGGCCCTTGGCACTGCTGAGCAGGTGGCTGGCACTCACCGTGTTGTTGCTTTACCGTTTCACCTCTTTCCAGCACCGAGTTTTTCCAAGCACTGTTCTGGGAAGGCAGGAGCCCTGGGGACCGGCGTGCAAAGGGAACGTGGGTCTGCTTGCACACCCGCAGCAGCCGGGTCTGTGGAAGTCCAACGACTGCGTTGGCAGTGAACATGCCTGCTGCCCCGCAGTCTGGGAAGAGTCCCTACCTTACACGCCTGTCCGGTGGGGGCCCGGAGGTCGGCGGTTTCCCCAGTCACGCTACCGCCACAGTTCAGCCCCACGCGTTAGCGGTGCCAGCCAATGGACCAACAACAGAAGCTGAAGGCAAACAGCATCTCCACTACTAGCCCAGCCCTCTGCTAGAGGGATGGTCTGGGTCCGTGAACAAAATGGGGATAGGAGAAAAGACAGATAAAGGGGAAGAAGAGAGGAAGAAGTCCTGATGCCAAAACCAAAAGATGCAAAAATTTCACATCCCAAAAGCTTGTGTAATTTTTTTTTTTGGAGGGGGTAGGGAGAGCAGCACATCTTCAAAACCTTTTTCTACCCAGTTGTATTTGCCTTTTTACAGCTGTGACCTCTCCCCTCCCTCTCTTCCGCTCCTCAGGTCCTCCAGAGGAAAGGGCCCTATACTTCAGTCCCAGCTGCTGCACAAACTTTTACAGCATCATTTGTCAGGGGTTTATTACAAATGCGTCTTCTGACAATATTTGCAAGTCACTAGTGACCTTGGCTCTAATTTAACGATCACTCTAACAACATTAATAAAGCCAACTGTAAATACAGCCCTAATTTCAAGTGTTCCCAAGAATTCACATCCGACGCACAAAGTCGGAAGCATCTCCTCTGGGAGGATGCCGCGCTAATCCGTGACATCACACCATCCCTGCAACTTTCATAATCTCATAGTGTTAATCAGATAAGCAGACAGCACCACGTTTTATGAGACTTTGATCAACTAATGTAGATGATGGAGATCAGAACAGGAAACAGGGCAGAACAGATGTGCCAGTCTCTTCAAAAACGTCTTTCTGTTCCGAGCTAATGATCTGTGCAGTAGCACGTTTGCGAGCTCGCAGAGCTGTCAGACAGCCGTTAATAATGTCAAAAGCCAAATGGGGCTACTCCAGCCTATTCCTTCCTCGCCGATGAACAGCGAGAATGATCATTAGGAAAAAGGTTGATTAATTCAAGACTACAAACTGACAAAGCTCAGCTACAAGTAAATACTAATCTGATATTAGGGAGCTCTTCGATACCACTGGATCCACAAGCTGCATGTGTCCGGTAACGGTGCCGGGCGAGTAGTCCTGAAAGAATACAAATCTCTACCGCACGTTTTAGACGTTAGGGCTGGAAGGGACCTCGCGAGATCATCATGTTGCACGTACCCATGGTATTACAATACAGCAGTTGTTCTAAAGAGTCTTACTTGAGCCCAGCTCCTACGCTGCCAAATGGCTGAGGATCGCCCTGTGCAGAGAGCCCCCCGAACACGAGGGACACAGGTCGGGCATCGAGGACGTGCTGTCTCTCGTGTGCATTCACCAGTAATTTCCTCCACAACCCCCACTGGCTGGTAGGCCGACTTCAGTGCGTGCTGTGTACATATCAGGCAGAATCAGGCTCTTTTGGGTCCTCTGTTCATTAAGGCAAATTTGTGCGTTGAGAGGAATGGCCCCCAGTGCTGGCTCTACCCGATTTCACGTGACCTTGGAGAAGCTAATTAGGCAGACTGCCAGGTCCCCAGACCCAGGGATGAGTCCGGGAGAGACTGGAGGGAAGTCCGCTCCACCTTCTGCAGTGTCATTAGCTGCAGATTTGCTAGTTAAGACATAAAAGCTTTTTGTTAAGTGCAATCCGTTGGATTTAAAAACACTCCCCGTTTTAAAATAGATATTTACACAACGGGCCTTGACGGCTGCCAAGAAACCATTAAGGTCCATGGGGGAAGCCGAGAGCTCGTACAGGGGGTCTCTGGTGCGCTTGCGCCGCACGCCGACTTAAGTTCCACGTAAAAGCCCCCCAAATAGCCAGCTGCAGGAGCACCAGCGTGATCGGTTCATTGCGATCGGCTGGTTACGTTCTGCGTTTCTATAAGGCTCCCTGAACCGGTGCTTGCAACCTGCTTTACAGACCCAGGCGTTCTTATTCTGCTTTCTTCACATTAAGGCAACCAGAAGAGCCTGGGAATTCAAAGATACAGCACATACGGCATGGACAGAACCAGCCTAAGTCTCAGGTGGAGGAAGACGGCCCACCCGCACCCTGAGAGCACAAAAAAGGACAAGCACATAGCTTGGGTCAGAGACCTCCCTCTGCCAGACACTAATGCGAGTTCAAATCCCGCTTCTGCAGCGTTTTAGTGTGTTGTACAAAGAGGAAAGCACCCCTGCAACCATTAACACGCACAAACTCACTGGCTAACGACACGATTTGAACCCATCTAAAAGGCACATTCAGATACGTTCCCTCCCACATCTTTATTCCCAGCCTCTCCAAGGCACCCACGTGGCTGGTTCCCACCTTCTGGGTCAAGCCAGGACAGCGAGGCCCAGTGGCTCAGCCCTGTCCCAGCACACGCTCTCGCCGTGCACCCAGTTGCTGGGCTGTGAATGTCCATGGGATCCCAGCGCTACTTCGGTGCCTGGGGCACAGGCTGCCCCAAGGGCACTGGTATGCTCCCCAGCTCATGTTCCCCAATGCTCTTTGGCTACAACATGCAACCAAGATGAGCCCTGGGGCTGGCAGCGGCCGGAGCCCCCCAGCCCTTGACAAGTCCCTCTGCCCCAGGGGAAGGGCAGATTTGCCCCACGCCCAGCCCCCTGCCTGGGGCAGCAGGGCTGGGGGTGCCATGCTCAGGCTGCACCCAGGGCAGCCCCATCCATGCAGGTGCACACACTTGGAGGCAGCTGCTCACTGAGTCTGGTGGTCCGGGCTGGGGTAGGGCTTGGGCACTGCCCAGCATGGGCACGGGGGCGCTGGGGACAGCTACTTGGAGGGGCCAGACAGGGCTCAGAGCTCCCCTGTGGGGCAGGGGAGTGGGCTCGTAGCTAAGGAGGGATCTTGGGTTGCAAGTCAGATCCAAGTCCTGCTTTTACTACTTAAATCCAGGCTGCAGTGATGAACTCAGGCTTCATTTATCTTTATGTTATGCTCATTAGGCCTGCAGCTTTCACTGGTAAACAGCAGTCAAATTGCTTTTGTACCGTAGGACAGCACATCGGGACTTGGTGATCAACATCAGCATGTTAACTTTCATGTCCTGAATTAACACCCCCGGCCCACTGGTCAGGTTTTTAAGCTGGCTACAATAACCCAAGGACTATGTCCAATTCATTTTGCTTTGAACACTGAACAACATTTGGATGGGTTGTCCACAGATGGAGGCATCAAGGAACAGGAGAGGGAGGAGGAATGCAACTTTCTCACAAAGCCTCCAAAGAAAAGCTTTGCTCTAGGTACTCTTTCCAGAGAATAACATGGCGCACAGTTTTGCCGTTTCATAAATATATGAACACTAGTTACTAGTGATAGGTTATCTGATGTTCGGCGTATTCTGCAAACAATTTTTGTCCTTTGAAAGCACAGGTAAAACAGGTACACTGCATGTGCAAGAAATATCTATAATGTATGAAAGTCTACATTGTGCCCATCAGAGCAAATAAAGATTGGGAAAATACAGAGACACCTCATTTGAGTTTATTATGTACCGTAGTTAATTTATCTCACCTAGAGAGAGGAACAGCTCCTATGATAGGGAAAAACTGTTATTTCCGGGCATGGATTGTACCACTTGAAAGACCTACGAAAAAGCATTCACATTCATAACATTTCAAGTCCAACTCTTATATAAGACTGTCTTTATAAGACATCAATCACAAGATGAGAGAAACTGTAAAGCTATTTTCTAGTAACACACTGCCAATCGCAAGACAAATGCCAGATGCCACAAAATGAGAAGTAACCATTTTTCAACTTGTGAATGTCTTCAAATATATTACAATGAAAGTAGGAAAAAACGATGCTTTCAGCTTCATCTGTTTTGACAGATGCCAAAACTTGGAGCTTGGCATTTTATCTTCATGCTGCAATAATCTTTATGAAACTTAAACAAGGCTGAGGGTGGTGGTATCAGCCTAAAACTATTCTCTTACATGCACAAGACACAAAATATTTCCAGCTGCCTGGCTGTCGAGGAGAAAAAGATTGTCCCAAAAAGAGACAGGCAGGCAAGAAGATGAAAGTGCTGCTACATAGTTTGGTTCTTACCGTTTCTAACTGGCTCCGTTTGTCTTCTCTCTGCCCTGTATGTGCCCCACCACCGATTGCCATATGTAGGTAGTTACAAGCTGCAAACAGCTCTCTCTCCAATCAAGAGCATCAACTCTAAATTTTGCCTGGATGGGGAGATGGGCAGCACTGTGTGTGGACTTAGTGTATGACATTAAATGAATGTCAAGCTGCTACATCCTTCATTGCACTGGAAACGTACCTCCCTAGAAGTCGCGTTCAGAGGAGATATGACACGTGAGATATTACGGAGGGGGTTCATGTCCTCTTACTCCACATCTACTGCGTTACCTACTACGGGTAAGGTGAAGACCATCTCTCATTGTGTGGGGGCTGCTCTACAATAAGTCTCTCTGGGTTTACAACATAGTCAGAGCTTGCAGGATCCCAGGCCGCACACAAGTTATTCCATTTGTTAACGTATGGTTGGAGACCCCAGCACAAATCTCAGCAGTACCATAGGAGGACTGATGTGATTAGGCACAGTGACAGGCCAAATCAGCAGGAGGTCAAAGCTATGCTCGCAATCAAGCCACAGGTGTTTGGCTGTGACCGTTCATATGTCTACAAGGAGACAAGACGGTCATCGACAGGGTCAAAACAGACCAACCAGCTTCTGCTGTTTTGCAGCACTGACAGGTGAAGAGCAGCCTCGGCAGCAAGGTTCGGCAGGTGCAGGTAACGTGGCCCATGAAAACTATTGAACTATTTCACCACAAGATAAAGAGGGAAAAGCAGAACACAGAAATAGTATGACAATTGATTTACAGATCGAGTGTTGGGATGAGCTCACCTCAGATAACAGATTCAAACAGAACGGATTCAAATCTGTAACAAGAGTAGGAGAGGTCCGTAAAAAGGTAACACTGCTGATTAGAAGGGCCGCGTAGATGAGTTTCTTTGAAAGGAGACCCCAAAAAAATGGGACTAATTTAAACCTGAAAAAGGAAGTGAGAGAAAATATACACTAGCAAAATTAACAACAATCGATGGCATAGAGAAGGTCTTGCTTAGCCTACTAGAGCGACAGAGCTTGATGCCAATTATTTTTCCCCACAGCCCAAGGACAAGAGGACGTATTCTGAAAAGAAAAGGCAACAAAACGACAATGAATAAAGGAAATTTTTATGCAACATTTCATTTGTGAAACGCGCTGCAGTAAGCAACAGGCATGATAATAATAGTAGCATAACAACAGCAACACCACCACAACAAGGTTAGCTAGCTCTCCATATGGCAAGGAAATCATCCGCCGTTACATTATCCAGAATGAAAATATCAAGCACCAGTCCACAAACCATGGAAATCAATAAAAAAAAGATCACCCCCCTGGGGGGGTCAGGAATATGATTTCTTTCATCATGTGCAACTCGTCTGGACTCATTCAGCTTTACTGCGATCAGACAGTATATGCTGGACAAGATGGACCTGTTCGGGTATTTTAGTTCCTAAATGAATTTGGAGCCCAAAGATTAGTTAGTTCTGGTTATGGAGGGGATCACAAATGATACACACACACACACACACAGCATTCGGAGAAGAAAAAAAACATTAGGATTTCTCATTTTGCAAATAGCAACAATTTTGATCAATGAAATCCAGAAAATAATTGCTACTATTCTGGTAAACTTGCATGAAATATGCATGAAGCTGGTTGCAGAAGTGTAATTCCAGACAGAATATGGCCCATCACATCCTCTCTCAGGTGCTCCTTCCTCCCCTCCTGCCCCCGCATCATCATAGTATATGAATGCAAAGCAAACTTTGCTTGATCTTCAAAACACCCTTCAAAAATGGGACAGTGCTGCCATTTCCATGAGATAGGGAGAGACTTAACTAACCTGCCCCAGCTCTCTCCAAGACCAGGACAGAGCAGGGAACTGAACCCAAGTTTTCCAAGGGTAAGGCTGATCCCCAACTACTGGGCAGCCTTCACACATCCTGGAGCCATCCTACTTTGTTTGCAGCATGGTGAATTTTAGATTTAGCACTCATTCTTGCGTTCTAAAGAATAAAATAAAGAAACAAGTTTTTGCAGTAAGATGATGAAGTGCATTCCTACAATAGCAGTGATACCATGAAGTTCCTTGATCAACAGTACTGAAGTTTTAAAGGTACTCAAATGCATGCTCAGGTTGCTCTCCCAACAATGAGACCACAGACTAGAAAGACTCATGGTGCCTTATTGTAAGGATAGAAGTGAACTGCATAACTGTGCTTAGCAAGAAGCTCAAGGATAGGCTGCAGACCCGGGGACTGACTATGATGGGCTAGGATGCCCTTTCTAGTCCTATGTGCAATTAATATTGTCCAGCATTCATGCATTATAGCTATGCTTTAAAAAAAGGCCAATTATTCTGCTACACGCTGTTGTGCTAATATTCAGATTTTTTTAAAACAAAGTTAAGGGCATTAAGAGGAAGAGCGGAAGCAGGGCATTTATCCTGCTGGCTTCTACAGGAGACTTTGCTCCCTTATGAGCTCCTCAGCAAGTTCTCCAAAGCAAATTCAGCAAGCTAATAACAAAACCAAATCCTCTGTCCTCTCCCAGACACAAGGAGAAGAGTCCCTTTTTGCTCTAGCCCCAACACAGCATCCTGGCTTGTCCTTGCACAAGCTCTTCCCTTCAGAGCCTGCTTCTTTCACTTGCTTTCTCTTTTCTAACTCCCCTCTTAGCCAAGGACAGGCTGTTCCCCCTTAAAGGGACAGCCCGCACTGTTACACAGAGATGCGGATTCAGCTCTAAGTTCTCTTGGTTCAAATGTGATAGCAAAACCCCCGAAAAAGCAATTAGTTTAGCCTCTCACCGTTAAATCCATTAGTTACAGTACCTGACACTTGAAAAAGTAACCCTGCACTGTTCAGTGCAGCACTGGGAAAGAATATTAATTACATTGCTGAATGCTGGCCAAAACAGGCTCTGAAGGAAGAGCCATATAGTGGCCATTAAATATTTATTAATATAAAGATTTAAAAGCGATGCTGTCCTTATCTGCAATGCCCGGCTATGAGGTAACAGGAAGTGAAGTGGAGAACCAGCGCACACGTAATGAATAAAGTACTATGCTGCAAGGAAGAACTGCATTAGTTTCTCTTACCCCAAGGGGCCAAGTGGGGGATTAACTTTTCCTCCTTACTCCTGGAAAGCTCCCCGTTGGAGCTGGATCACTTGACACCAGTTGGGGATCTGCTCTAGAGCAGCAGTTCTCAACCTTTTTTTTGTTTTAATAAACATCATTGGCCAGTCCCAACCCCGTGCCCCTCACTCCCGACCTGTTGCCCCGTGTCCCCGTGCTCCAGCCCCACAATGTGTGGGGCATGGGAGAGCCCCAAGCAGCCCCTCGCAGGCTGAAACTCTGCCTGCCTGCAAAGGAAAAAACAGTTTCCCATGTTTTCCTCCTTTAAAGGAGAATCCATTTTTAAAGTTTGTTCGTGACCCTTTCATATATTCTTGCAACCCACTTGGGTCATGACCCACGGGTTGAGAGATGCCGCTCTAGAGGTCTTCAGCCAACTTAATTAAGTAAAGGTCTGCCATAATATTGAGAAAAAGGCCTCAGAAAGGACATGATCTAAAGCCCTCTGAAATGAATGGAAATTTTCCACTGACTTCACTTATCTCCGCATCAGGAGCTCTGGGCTTAACTCCGCAAGATACCTGGTGGAAAAGCCAGGTGCCAAGTGCCAGGGGATCTACTGGTGCTGTGTTTCTCAGTCCTGAGACCTCCTTGCCTGTGACCATTGAGGCTTTCAGCAGAGCGCCCCAATGTTCATGCCAAGGGATGAGACCCCAAAAATTATAGAGCAAATTACACTATCTCCATGCATGTGAGTGGGGCCTATGCAAATGGGAAATGTTAGTGGAAAGGTCCTAAACCACTGCCAGCTGCAAAGAGCAAACCCAGCAGCTCGGAGTCTGATCCAGCCCATCTTTACTCACCAGCGGCCTGACACAGACACCCCTTGAGTCAAGGAAAGGGAAGGTGTGCACCTGCACCGCTCTCTCTGCAAGGTGTGCGCTCAGCACTGCCCATGTCAGCACATTCAAATCAGCACGGGGCTGTTTCCGTGCGAGGGTGAGCAGCACCGGGTCCCTTGAAACCACTTGCCTTTAAGTAAAACAGCAGTGGGGGTGACAAAAGTTGTGTAAAAAGACCCTAAAGTATTTAGGGCTTCTGTGTTTTAAAATTAACTTTCAAATAAATACATTTCTCTCCAGTATAATTGCTGGCCTGCCCTGCCACGTACAAAAAAAAAAAAATCAATACCTGCATGAACAAGAATTCAAATGAAATCCACACAACATAGAAGCAAAGCCTAAAATTTGATTAAATGCATAATTTGAGCTCTGGGTTTTCCAACACACACAATTTGACAGTTTACACCTCCCCACTTGGTTTCACAACGGCACGCGTTGTAACTCCAAAGTGTGTTGTTCTGGTCTCAAAGAGTGGCTTCTCCTGGACGCGAGTGAAGGTGAAACGCCTTTGACGAGGCTGCGCCTCCCAGTCCGTGCTATCAATCCCATGATGCTGGTTACTGTAGCATTATATCTTTGCCCCTTTGTCTTCATAAATGATTTCCCATAAACTCAGAATAAAAGGTGCAGTATGTCATTTCAGCTATATTGTATGCTCACTGGGGAAATAATAAATAATGGCCATTGCTGCTGAGGGTCATTACCAGGAAAGGGGAGCTTGCAGCCATCCTTTCCGAAAAGCATAAATCAGGGAAAGCTGCAATAAATAATCATGATGAGCAGAAGGAAGAACCCAGGAACCCGTGTTTTGCCTCCTGCAGCACACGCATACGGGGATTTGTTTCTCGCCCTGACGTTCGTTTGCAACTCGACGGAGCGGCTCCCTCACAACCGGTGACTCCTATAATCTGCAAGTTTATTGGTGGCGGCCGTGCGGTTGAGGAGAGGCGCGTGATGAGCGGGGGTGAGGTGAAGTCCATCTGGCTGGCAGGTGACGAGTGCCGGTCGCCGCTCCGTTATTCCTCGGCTGCAAACGAGGCGCCTTTCATCCAGGGTGACGAGCTGGTATTCGCAGAAATCAATCAGTGTGGCCACCTGCTCATGTAATGGGAGTGACTTGTATCTTTTTTGAGCCAGGCAAAAGAAAGCTTCCACAAAGGCTTGCAAGCACATCCCTTCAAATAAGGAGAGAATTGACATGAGAATCAGGGGCAGACTTCTCCCATCCCGCGTCCTTTCAGTCTAACGTGTCCCGTTCTCTAGCACCTGTCATCTCCGCGGCTGGGCATGTGGGCGATTGCGGATATACAGACACAACTATGTTAGTCAGCTCCTTTTTTTAATTCAAGCTGTGGCTGCCTCGAACCTTCGCTAACAAAACACCCTTCTGCCTGTCCTTTAAGACCAAAAGATGACATTTTCTTTGTATTGGATAGATCAATCAAATAGCACAAAGTTGTTGTTTTTTTTAAAGTGCACCAGAAAAGCCAACGCGCCCAAGGTGAGTTATAGACAGGCGATGCTCCTGAGCATCGAAGATGCTCACAAGGATATACAGGCATCAGCCTGACCCCAGAGCCTACCATCGAGAGGTAAATTGCTATAGCAACTGCTGATTCTAAAGGGTTGCAAAATTGAATTGACATAAGATCAGCCCCAATTCTTGTCGCCTCAAATATTAAATTGAAACCGAGTCTGACACATACCAACATGCTGAGCTTCAGGGAATATAATCTGCCCAAGGGAAAAACTAGTCATACGTGCAACTCAAGTGTCATTTCAAAACTCGGACTTTTAGAGCTGGACCTGTATCAACAGTCCCCAAACAAGAGGGTTGTTTCAGTTTGTGGCTCTGTACAGCTTCCCCATTAATGAGTGCCCTGACTAAAGCAGAAGCGAGTTCTCCTAAACCATGCATCCCCTCTAGCCTTTTTGCCAAGGCTCTGAAAAGGCAACTAATTAGCATCAGTCATGGCAGCGGCTTTGGCTATAATGACGCTTCTCCACCAGGAACTGGAATTTCACGCAGGCCAGACAAACACCTTTACAGCCCTTTACTGGATGGGAACGAACACGTCAAAAGCAAAGGGATCTGCATTTTGCCAACACTCCCTTTGCGCTTTTTGTGAACACCCTGAGTTGTTGCAAGTGCAAGGGCACAGCTTTCGGTGTCTTAATCCTTCGCTCCTGCTGCTGCTTTTCTTTCCCAGCTAAGGGAGACCACACACGGGAGGCAGGGGCTTGGGCTTAGCGCACAGTCCTTGTCCGCAGGCCGAGTTCAAGGACGGGAACCTGCGCTGTCAACATGCAAAGACTATTCTGCTCTTGGCACGTAAGGAACGGGGATGCCAAGCACTGGAACAGGGTTTTCGGCAGCCAGCGTGCTCTGGCTTTTCTGCAGATCCTCTCTTTGGCTCCTCTGAAAGCTGCTGTTGCTGCAGTGGTTTTGCATTTATTAGAGATTGGCTGCACTAACGCTTATAACTCTAAAGACTGGGACTTTGACTCGAGTGTCGTGCCTTAGGGGACTCGAGACGAGTCAATAAGAAGAGACCTTTCCCCAGCTCCTCCGCTGTTCTTCATCCCTCCCGAGCTAAGACCACATTAGCTGAACACCAGGGTTAAACGTCCCTCCTTTGATGAGAAATGCCCAACATCTTTTATAACCAGAAGAGGTTTCCTCCATCCAAAAGGCTGCGGGATGCTGACCCGAGGCCCAGAGCCCTCCCCTGCATCGCTGCCTACAAACTTAAGGCTTCTGCCAGCCCTGCTACCCAAGCACAACCCCTAACCTCCTGCTCCTCTTATCCGAAGAGTGGTCCATCTCTCATGGTAAGAGGGATGTAGCCAACAGAAGACTTCTAATCTCCGGTGCACTGAATCTGAAGGAGCTAAATACCCCACGTGCCCCTCGAATAGAGCAGGCCAGATTTACTTGTGCGGAGGACAGCTGAACTCCCTTTTTTCATATCCCCCAGATGAGAGTGCGATTTCACTGGCATCAGGAAAAATATTCTGCTTAACCTGAGCAGAACTGAAACGCAGTGGGGTTGTTTTAATGGCATGAAACCTAAGCTCTTGAAGCATGCAGTAAAGGCAAGCGGACTACGGCCAAAGATTCCCTGCAAAGATTAGCCTTTCTGCTGCCCCGACGAGCAGCCAGCCTCCGATAGCCACATGCTGCAGAAACAAGATTCCTACAGCGCTCTCTGATTGCGCTTCGTTAACAGCACGACACAGTGCCTGCACGCTCGCGCTAATTCCGGCATTTTAGAATCGTGCGGCAATACCACCTTTAATCCTTAATTAAGGACCCAGGCCCTGCTGTATCTTTGAGGAATGCCAGCAACAAGGAACCATTATATCCAACTTGTGTTTTAAGTGTGTGCACTAACTAGGTGAAGCAGTTAAGGTTTTAAAAACAAAACAAAACACACTTAATTTAAGTTTATTGATTTTAAAAAAGAAACTTTTTTTTCCTGCAACATTACAATTACAGTCCAAAATATCATTTCCTCTCAACTGAGACAGCAACTGGGGTCAGTTACAAGCTCTACGGTGAAACAGCTTGCAAAGAAATTATTGGGTTATCTAAGAGCAGCAGCTGCCGGCTCAGTAAATTATTTTATCAGTCATGGTGTGCTATAACATGAGAAACAGGGCCAATTTGGTAGCATATATATTACCTCCCCATAAGTGACACTCATGCAGAGCATTTAATGAAAAAAAGTTGGATGCTGCTGTTTTACAACGAGAATAACAGTTGCTGCGTGGCTTACCACTGGAGGCAGGCCAAGCTCAAGGCCACATCACCACAGACGTCTCAGGGAGGTGATTATGTATGGAAATACTAAACTCTATTTTTTTTTTTTTTTCCAGAAGCCATCTGGTTCACTGAGGCTTTAAGCAAATCCAGTAATTCCTGAATCTGGAAATGCTGGGGTTGAAGAGTCACCTGCCTGTTCAACTCACCTGCTTTTGCTAACAAAGCTCTGTCAGCTAATTGAAAATGAACCGCTTCTAAAAGCAAGTCTGCAAATTTTCCACATGATTCATGCATGGAAAAAACAAACCCTGTCCACCAGTACCCAGAGCACCTGCAAACCTGGTCTGTCTGCAAAGGAGACCACAGCAGAGCTGGACCGAGGAGAGTGCAGCAAGGTGGACATAATCAAGTGTATGATTACTTATTTCCTTTGTAGCATACATTCAATTTTTTCCTCTTCTAATATTAGTCCTAGACATGTTGCCTCCATCAGTCTTTTGAGCAATATATTTTATGTATTGCTCTCATGCCTGATCTACATCTTATCTTTTATGTATAGAGCCACTGCATATTATACCTTACCTACCTCTAAGTTAGATAAAATAATACTTGCCTGTTTCACAGGGGGAAAGGCTTCATTAACATTTGTGAGGCACTTTTAAATCTTCAGAAATATACAAGTACTTGTACAGGTGTGATACCTGGCCACCTTCTAGTGTGATTGTGAATCACTGAGACACTTGGTGCTTAAGCAGGAAAGAGATAAAGGGCTACTTTAGAAATAAAATACAACCATATCATGGACCCTAGGGCAGTAGAGCTGGAAAAAAGACCTCACAAGGTGATCTAGGCCAGCCCCCAGCTCAAAGCATCCCTAACGCAAACCTCCCGGCCAAGGGTCTGTCCAGCCAGCTCCTGAAAAGTCCCAAGGATGGAGACTGCACAGCTTTATCCTTTACAGAAGGAACATGTACACGCAGGGACAATGTAGCATCATCATCTTCACCAACATTATCATCATCATTAAAGAAAAATACATTTTGAACTAGGTTGAAGAGCTGAAGACACCAGCTGGACAGCTCTGTTAGCCAATACGCTAGCTTCTTGTATAGAGCAAGGACTGACCCCCGAGACAGGGGGAAGCCGATTCCTACAACCTCCCACTGTGGCATGCTCCTGACCTGGACAGGATGCCTTTATCCGTATGAGGGCATTAATCCTAACCAGCCCTTCCAATCCTTTTTTCGCTGCTAACAAGGGTGCCAACGGGACCCCACACGAGATATTAAACGTGCGGTAGACCAATTCTACTGCGCATTATCGCTTCGTGGCAAAACCCGTGCTAACGTGCTTAGTGCCCAGTAAAATTAGTCTACTCATTAACATCACTTAAGAGGGGTGCGCTGGCATTACTAGTGCACATTTAGTTATTACAGGTACTAAAAACTTAATGCACAATAACCATGGTGCGTTAATGCATGTGTAGACGTGCCAAAGGGCAACAGTATTTTTCGATATGGGAACAACCGTCCAGTAAGAAACTGATGTTTCTTTTCATAAAAGCTACTGAACAACTGTCAGGAACAGATGGCCTCATTTTTATATTGAATATGATAGTAATTGTAGAGCTTAAGTTACATTACAAGTTAAATATTTAAACCATTACTGGAAAAAAAAAACAACTAACCTCTGAACTCTGCTATCTTGACAATTTAATGCGTCTCGGGCCTAAGGAGGTGAACAGAGCAGGTAGGCAGATCATTATGCACTAAATCCCATGCTAACAAATAACTCTCGGCCAGTAGTGCCCTTTCTTCATTTCATCAAATGACAGACGAGCCGGCTCGCCAAGGATGGTGATTAGCAAACTGAGGCTAGTCCAGAACGAAAGGTCGGTTTGGGCTCCCATTAAGCTTCCTATTTCTATTTCTCCAGATATAGAGACAAATTGTATTTCTGTTAATCTGATGATGTCCCAGCACCAGCTAATCAGTCATTGTAATCGCCTCATGAAACTTCAGATGTGTAGAATATGCAACTGCTCATAAGGCACGTTTTGAGAACGCATTATGCAGAAGTGATTTCTTTAGCAAGTGACACATTTTGCCGCGTTCTTCATTATTTACTGGAAGAAAGAAGCCCTTGCCATACTCCAATAAAAAGAGCAGGAGCCTGTTAACAGGTAATCCTATCTCGATATTTTGAAATATAGAAGATAAGACTCTAAATACTCTTAAAATAGTTTTAAAAAACTCTTATTATTTGCTAACAGTCTCCCACCCTTTTTGCAAACACAAAACATTTCTTTGGCTACATCATCCAGAAGCTAGCTAAAATACTGACAGGCATAAAACCCAGGCTATAAGCCACATTGTATTGTCTTTCTCCTAAGTGGCCATTTGAATTTGTACCTGGCCACCTTTTATAGAGCGGTCACCAATTTGGGAGGGGAGGACTTCCATATTCTGGCGTCCAGGTTGAGACAACCTGGCTAATTCCCAAAAATGCAGAATATCAACAGCTCCCGGTGTTGTATGTGGTCAGCACTAGAAATCTAGTGTCAGATCAAGCGTTTAAGCACAGGGACGCCTTAATGAATTGGGGACCAATGGTTACAATTAATTCTATATCACTAAATGTTTCATTTGTGCCAATCTGCATTAGTCTGTATTATGTCACCATCAACACGATGATACAAATATACCGATAAACTAAAGTAGTCACAGATCTGTTTTCCCCCAAAGGTAAAAAAGTGACTGCTACAAAGCATCAGGTCCAAAAATAAGACCCTACAGCATGAGAAATAAGTGAGATTCATCTCCACGATGTAGCAAAGCCTTCATTATTTCGTTTCCATTTCGTGTTGTGTGACGAATTAAATCTGCATTTCCTTTCTTAATACAGCTCCCTACCTGACAAATCCCAAACTCCATGCAGCAAGTCTACAGGCACCACTTCCAACTCCTATGCAGATGCACATGTAGGGATTTGGGGCCAGCAAGAGAATTATACTAGAAATGTTTGGAAAATATCACGTGGCTGTTCAAGAAGCCTGAATTTTACAGCTCTGGTGCACGGAAGGTGCGCCAGCTATTTTAACGGCAGCAGCAAAGGAATAGAAATTTAAGAGAACTGGGGTACATTTAATTTTTCCACTTGAGCCTCAACAAATCGCTCCAAGGGATGCATACCAGGACAACATTTATAGTAATAATACTTTGGAACGATACAAGAGCGAGCAGCTTTGTTGCTTATTTTACAGGCCTAAAATGTAGAAGATAATTAATAGGAGAAAACTAGGGTCCATCTTCAGTAACCATAGCTTCTTATAAGCAAATAATTTTCCTTTTAGTGACCTCAGGGAAATGCATAATGCAATTTGTGTTAAGTAGCAGAAAATGTGGCCAAAGTGGTCTCTTCACTATCCAATATTGAAAAGCCTCTTATTAGTACAGCAGTCATCTGATGAACATTGAGTATAACATTTCAAATTAAAACAAATTAGAAAAAGAAAACCCCCAAAAACTAGATTTGCAGAGATTTTGGAGGAAGAACACCCTCCTGTAAGTTTAAGTATAGCAAATAATAAAACCAATGTTATCCCAGTGATTTGTGCACGTGCACTCAACTTAGGGTCTCATAGGTTATCAGCGTGTACTCAAATCCATGATTACTTTCTCACCCCAGGGAAAAAGTAATTACATAAAAGAATGCCTACTCTTTAGTGGGAGCAAAAGATAAGCGTCACACTCAGGAAAGAGGAAAACGCTGAGATTTCAGTTGCCTTGTTTTCCTCCGAAAGGAATTTATGAAAACACTGTTGGGTAGGGAGAGGGAATGAACGCAGAGCAACCTTTAGAGTGGGAACAAGTCAGCTAAATACAGCAGTCTGTTTTCCAGGTGGAACAATGATTTATACTGCAGATGTCTGCGTAGTCTATCGGAGACCGCTCTACAGAGATAAAACTGCTTTCAACGTCTCCGTGTGAAGCCACAAAAATATTAAGTCCATAATGTATCGAGTGTGCTAATACAGGATTGTTTGGAATATTACATATACATTTTCTCCCCCCAGAACATTTGAAGAGGGAACACGTAAAAATACCCTGAGCCCGAAAGACAAAACTTTTGCTGAATTTGCTCCTGCCTTGATTTGTATTCTGCACCTTTTCCTGGAGCCTCCCACAGCACCTAAAACCCAATCACAGTTATTTATTATTTATATTGCTGGAGCGCTTCCACCCAAGCCCCACTCAGCACCAGGGCCCTGTTGTTCAAGGCCATGTGCAAACTTGCAGAAGACAGAATCCACCCCCAAAAAATGGGGACAGAAACTGCAGCACCACTTAAAAGGTGGGGGAATTTACACCAACTGCCACTACCCTGGTCCTTGCATTTTGACAGATTTCTTGCAATGGGCCAAGGAAAGAACTGAGCCTTGCCATACCCCAGGGCAGTATTCACGTGCCTGTAACAGGCCAATCGACTGGTGCAGAAACAGGCCAAGGGACTCGTCCAGGATACACGCGAGTCACTGGGGGAGGCAGAAATAAGTGTACCTAATCTCACACTGCTTGGACACCCTTTTCACTGCCAGATTTCAACTTAAACAACTGTTTCCCATGCAAACACAAACAAGGCAGGGGTGCAATTCTTCACCTGCCGAAAAACAGCCCATTTGCTGGGAGGCGAGGTGCAGTAATGCTCAGGCATGTGTCACACCAAGATCTTTGCTGCGTCAAGCCTGAGCCCTCTCGCAGCGGGTTCTCTTCCCAGTCTCTCGTGGATCAATGCTCTTTCCTATTAGGAAAGCAGGAGCCTGTAAACATGGTTATTGCAGGTCCTTTCCCATCTTCAGTCTAGCGTGGCCATACTAATAACCCTTCCCTTAAGCTGACTCGAGCTGATTGCTGCTGGGAAGTCATTGGGCTAAATTTCCCCCTGGCGGAAGTGGGTGCAAGTCTCACGAAAGCTTCTCAGGAGCATTAAGGACTTACATATGCAGTGCTTTAAACTCGTAAGTTGGATGTAGAGAGATTGTAAAATGAGCTGTAATGACAAATCAACATAACTTGGACTGACGGCAGTCATTAGGTATTCAAAAGTAGTGCAGCTTTCCCCGGGGGGGTAGCAAAAATAAATAAATAAATAAAAATGCAGCTACCTGGAGAGCCTACAATAAAAATCAGCTCACCACCTCCGCTTATCACTGCTGTTATTTCTTACGTGCCGACACAGAGGTCAGTGCTTTACAGAGCACGAACACTGAGATTGTGTCTGTCTGTAGTGGGACAGCAACAGCAGCACGCGATGCAGCAGGAGTGCCAGAGAAAGGAGTTTACAGCTCATTTCTCTAGTTGGTATTGTTGTGTGCATGCCACATGGGAACCAGTGGAACTTAAGGAGAGAGCAGTCAAAGGGTAGTACTAGGACAGAAGGGTGGGAGGCATGACAGCAATGCAGGAAAACAAAGTTTCTACTCTTCCTTTTTCACCATCACACCCTGATCTAGACTCAGCCATTCTCCCCCACTCACTGGAGTGGTTGAGGTCTTCTTTGCTTTGCCATTTATACCCATTGAAGGATTAGTGTATGTGTGTAGCGACCCCCTAGGCACCTTCCCCCTTCGACCCAGCCCGCGCTCGGGGCTGCCAAGGGTGCACGTTCTCTGCACAAAAGTGCGAAGGGCAGGCCTCCCGCTCTGCGCTTCTGCTCCTTACCAGAGTCTGCAGGAAAACCACCAGAAGAGCAATGACTGATGGGGAGAGCGCGCATCTAATAACTGCCTCTGCATGACTCGCTCCTCGGCATTTGTTTTCTTTATTTGCCCGTGTGTAGGTAGGGGTTCCAAGCCCCTCTGGTTCGCAAGCTACCAATTCACATTTCTCCTTCCTAATACAACATTTACATGTGGATATTAAAACCCCAGCTTTTAACATTTTTAATAGAAGTGACAATTAAATTGCAACAAGAACAACAGCGAGCGTATTTAGAGCTATGCATTCAGTTTCATTGGGGTCCAGAGTACGTATTAAAAATCCAACAGAGAAAAAGAAGTTACTTTTAAAATAAATGTAATCATTTTTAGAAAATGGAGATTTTAATTTGTCTTTAAAATTCTTTCCTGCTTTACAAGTCCTAGATGGGAGTCTGTTTAGCTCCAGTGCCTCTCAGCACAGGTTTATCTTCATTCATACAAGTATCAGGCATTAGGGGTTTATTCTTCCCTAGATGTATGCACATAACTTTCATTAACTTTATTGGAAATTCTGTGCATGCATAAAGAGAAGTGATCCCATTACAGCTTCATTACAGATGTGTGTCACATACTGGTACCTAGAGTTGAACAGTATATAAAGTTGAAAGCGGTGTGAATAAAGGTAGCATTTTAAATGTGGGACATTTTTAGGGCCCATTTTTCTGCCTGTGCAAAGCTGAAATGAATGGTATTGTTAGATCATAAGCTCTGTGAAGCAGAGACTGTTACTGCGTGTAGCACTTTGCACAATCAAGCTCCAGTCTTGCAGTATAAATAGATCATACTAAATACTTCCACTGATACTAATACTTCAGCAGAATGGGAAACAAAACCCCCACAACATGAAAAGAAGTCTCAATGCATTTTGTGGGAGAGAGGTACCAAATGACCACAATTACCAAGTGCGGCTTATGATTTTGGGGTGTTTAACTAGTTCATGACTTTCCAAAACAGCAAAACCCCTAGTCTGTCCAAAGTTGGGCTCTCCAGATCACTAGCTATCGCAGATATGGTTCTACGCAAGGTTGGTTTGGGAACCACCGAGTGATCCACCTGAGGTTACGGACAGATTTAATAAATTACACTGAATTAAAAGAGTCAGGCAACTGTTCTAACGGTTTCATGTATCCACCATCTTTCAGTAAAGGGTGGGGGGTTCGCTTCTTAATTGTAGAAATAATTAGGAACTTTGCCCAGAAGCTGTCAGTCCAACCACTGAACACTGCTGATTACATGAAGGCATCAAGAAAAGGCATTTGGGGCACAAAAGCATGGCTTTTCTTAGACCGGTGCCATGCAGGGGTTGTCCCGAGGGAAACAGTGAAGACAGTGGGGCTGAGGCTGGCAGAAGCAGTAGAGCAGAAAGAGTGAGATGCAATACAACGAAACACAAAATTGGCTGCGTAAGAAGGGAGAGCAAGACCAAAAGTGGAACCTAAGCATACAGTTTGCATGGGTAAGACAAGGAAGGGTAGGTCTGGGAGAAGCAGCGGGGAGCAAAATAAATTTCTTGCATCATCATGTTCTGGTCAGCAAAACAGAGAAACACTAATAAACATACAAACCAAAAAGAAAAAAAAACAGTGCTAGCAACATTACAGGAGCAGTTTGTACAGCTTTTGCTTATACATAGCAATTTAAGATGCAAACAAAACATGAAAAGCTAATCCAGAATTAACAATAGGCCAGATGGTAATGCTAGTCTGAAGCAATAAACTTGAAAAATAGCTTCCTACTCTACCACTGATCAATTTCCCTATTTAATAATTTAATCAAAAATGCATGTTTCTGCTACCATACATATTCAGCTTTAGAGGGGGGGCTGGTTTTTTAGTATTAATTTACTCATTCATCAGCAAAATTTCAGCTGTGGTTTAGAGCAGGAGAACTCTTAGACCTTAAAATGATAATTAAGATGCACACTTACCCTCAAAGGTTTGGATTTAAGCCTCTCTCTCCTGCCAACAAAGCTGCAGTAAGTTAGCTGCTGTCTGCAGCACCTTGATAGAACACCCACCTTGCTGCTCCAATGAATTTTATTATTTAATGAGTTTCTCTTTCGATTAAAAAAAAAAAAAAATCTTTTTATCAAATCATTTAAGTTTGGAGTCAATTTAACAGCTGAGCTGTAGTGCAAGTTTCTGCTAGAACATACTGTACCTCCCTCACTTATGAAGCCAAAGGTAAGGAGAATGAGGAGTCTTGTGTCAAACTCAATATGTGAAAGTTGGCTAAAACCACATAATGGATTTGTTTGAAAATAACTCAATTTGGGAACAAGACCTAACCAACAAACCAACTAAATATGTGTACTCAGAGCACCTGAATGAGCCTCTTGTTTGTTAGACTGTGCAAGTTAGTACATAATGCAGGACAACACCTAATTACGCTGTAATCAATAGACTTGAGAACTCACGGGGAATGTTTTTAAAGGAACTATGGATTTGGAGGGCCTGGGTGAGGTTTCACAACATCAGCTTCTGTAAATATAGATACAAGGTACTCTAATGTGTATTAAGGAGGTTACTGATGCATGCCAGGGGTTCAGCACATAACTAGAAGACAAAATTCTTCAGCCACCAGATGACTCCAGGAGCAAGTGATAGGAAGCGTCCCTTCACAACCCAAAACTACACCTGCAAAATGGCCAGTACAAGTCTGGAGGGCTACAGAAAGCCAGGTCTGACTAGCGCTTCCATCTTCCAGCCAGAGGAAAGCCATGATATAACCAGCCCGAATTCTCCACCGAGATGCACGTGGTCTGTTTCCACAGATTTTACTAGAAACATGGTGTGCACTTGTGAGCAAAGCCTACATCAAAAGGAACACTTACATCCTCAATACAAAATGGTATTACCTGATTCTTTGTGGTCCATCCCCATGCTGTTCCACCTTCTTGTGATATCAATGTAGAGAATATCGACTGTGGCCATGGAGAAGTTGCTGTTACTCAGCTTACAGTTCCTGTGAAATGGACACAAAACAAAGAGGAAGAGAAACACTCCGATTACTTCCAAGGCTAAGGGGAGGGAGATGAGCAAGCACGAAGACATGCAGAGCTTGGGACAAGGCTATCGAAGTCCAGGCACCAGTCAATCAAGTGCTTATTTCATACACACGTAAGGGTACAACAGAGAAAGCTCTGCATGTTCTCAGTTATAAAACCTGTCACACACACAACTCACCTTTGCATTTGTGTAGAGCAGTGGGGGGGCCAACCTTTTTGGCAGGCGTGCCACAAATTAGCCCTCCACCCTTTGTCACCTTCCCAGTCTGCCCGTGTCACTTGTGACACCTGTACCACAGGTTGCCCATGCCTGGCACACAGCTTCCAGACAACGGCACTTCTAGAAGGAGCTAAGCAAAAAAAAAAAAAAAAGAGTGCTCTGGCTATTGCCATGCATCTAAATCAGTTGAAAATTCAATGCATTCAATTACACGACAATATGCCGAGAACAAGAGGCACCAGGTCAGATTAAGGATTAGCTATCTACCGCACATGATTTTCAATTAGCTGGGTTTTACTAGAGAAAAGAAAAGGAAATAAAAAGGGATTAAAACATTCAACAATTTCAATTAAAATACGGCTTGACCAGTTGTCACAAACAGCTTTCTCCAGGGATTATTCTTACAAGTCCATCCCCAAATGAAGCTTGCTGATCCGCTGGAAGTGCCAGCATACATCTGCATGGCATATCCAACGGCCTGCTAAACGTGCTGCAACCACTAGGTAAGGATTCAGTTGGATCAGCTACAACTAGTATGAACGGGTCTGAAGCCACCTACTCTCATGTATAGGAGACACTGATGTCCCATTGCTCCCTTGAGGATGTACCTCTTGTCTTGCTTCTGAAGTGGGTAACAAGGGCAGAATGTCTTACACATTTACTGGAGGATTCTTGGAAAAGAAAAAGAGTGTGGGAGGGGAGCAAATATGCAATATAGATCTTAAAAAAAAAAAAAGTCAAGGTTTTTCTGAAAAAGGAGGAAATGAAGAAACATCAAAGGCCAGAAAAGAACGAGTTCTTTCAGTGAGTCTGTCTATCCATCCTGAGTTTTATATTATCAGTATTTTCATCACCAAGGTATCTAAGGCACCAATGGTGGTGGAGGCAAAGCTTGGATCACTTCAAAACTTGGCTACCTAGCAGAAAAAGCACAGCAGGGAACAGTGAGGCACTGGCCTGTGGATGGAGCAGATGCCCCAACATATTTTCCCTCTGTAATTTGTATAATTCTATTTGTTTCTCTTCATTCATTCATTCTTGAATGCTGAAGGTGCCTGCATGGAAACAGGATCTCTGTACTTCAAGAGAGCATCTGCTCCCGCTGTTTATTCCTTTTGTCATAGTTGGTGACAGACAGAAGATAGGATACTGCTATCATGATGGAACATGCATATCCATAAAAAACCCCAATGAAAATGACAAATAAAAAAGTATATGAAAAAATAAATTGAATTCCGTGCCCCTGCACGCTGCAATTTCCCAATGAAAATCATTAGTGCACAATGCATCAGTGACTGGCATTCGGAAAGCCTCTCTCCTAGCCGACAGCAGCAGGGCATGCAGACACATCTAAGAGCAGATCTAAGTCATCGGACCTCAATAGTCTGTTTTCCCTAATTTTGCAACACAACCTCACTCCCAATCCTATGGTCTACTAGAGATAAAACAAGTTAATCTGGACCACGGAAGCAATGAACAGTTGTTCCACGTCATAGATCTGCCGTGGAATAAAGGCATAAGCGTACTTTCTGAATACAGTTGTAAGCTGTGGGTCAGTTGATGCCCATCTGTTGCCTTCCTTAAAGCTAGACACGTACCTAAATAACAAGAACTGCAAAAGGAAATCATCTTCCTCTCCAATGCTATTACTTTCCTCATTTGTGATATCTGAATAATGCATGCTATGGTGTCCCAGGACTTGCTTTTCTACATACAAATATGGGAAGGAATAATAACTTTTCTAGGATGCCTATATAGCCAGCAGACAAAACCCACAACTGAGCAACAACCCGAAACAGTTCAGGACTGTAGGCTACATAAACAAAGAGCAGAACCAGACTGACATTTCGCACAATGTTTTGAAAGCCGTGAAAGAAGATGCTCAACTTTTTTTATCTTGGTACAGAACTCTCCAAAGCCACAGGCTTTGTATGCATGTCCCAGGTACATACATGTCCCAAAGGTACGAGAGGATGGGCAAACATCAACAGAAGGGTTAGACATTCCCCTAAGTTAAGGCATACCTCCGCTACTGACACCTGCTCTTTCAACACAAAAAAGGAGTCTCAGTTACTCAAACAGTACATCAACGAGCTGGAAAAAGCTGTAGTGGGGGAGAAGTTAAGCTAAAACTGGGTGGGTGCTCTCAAGAAAAACACACTGAAGTGTCAGCTCTGAATAAACTCCCTGGACTTCTGTTTAACCATTTTGGGCAGCCAGTTCATACGTCACCAAAAGATGCTTTGTTCTTTTTTGCCCTTCTGCATTTACTGGATGTTTCCCATCTGAACGGATAATCCAATGGGCACATCTACACATGACCAACGGGCTGTGCATCTCCACATGACCGGACCGGCAGCTACTTTGCCGTAGCAGCACACTCCCACATTATAGCACACCGCTATGGCAAAGTAGCAGCTAAAAGTAACTGTGCGCCGTGCATATGGTACAGTATGGGCGGCATCATAAACTTCCAAAAGGGCCAGGGTCAGTTAGCGCACCTCGAGCCAACTTAAGAAAACGGTGCTTACTAGATATTGATACTTCATATTGCCTGCATGTACCTATTGAGATAGTGATTTAGGAGTATCCGGCTTATATAGTTAAGGAAATGAAGTAAACATACTTAGGATAGTCCATATTTCACAGGTAGGAAAACACCACAAGGCTGGCTAGATATTAGCACAATTCACGCCAATGGCTGACTCTTGCAGCGCATTTCAAGAGATGGACACCATGAAAGTGAGTTAAGACTGGGCACGCTATCTTTATTTCCTCATTCCCCTTTTTCTGGGAGGTACACAATAGAGGACAGTTCAGTTTTGCAAGGGTATTTCACATTAGTACTTCTATGTTAATCCCTCCATTGCTCATGCCGGTTACATATGCTGTATTTTCAGAGAAAGGCCTAGGATCAAACTATTAGTTTATAATAAGGCAGAAATTTAAAGCAAAATTGTCTACAGAGAGAGTCTTGTAAGGAAGATTAACTGCAAAACACTAAATTCACCAACCAAATAGCTTTAAAAACAGCCCAATCAATTGGCATGGGAAGATAAGCACAGGAAGACACAGTCTTTTCATTTTGAAGAGCTGTGGATACAGACTGGCAAGTTTTGAAAAACACTTCTCAGTGACAAGTCTATCCGTTTCTCAGGTATTTTTCCTGCTTCTTCATCCATGGCTTCAAAGGGCATTTTGAGGTGCTTTCCCCCACCCCTTTTCTGAGAACTTCTCAAGCTACTTATTCTGCGAGAGAGACAGTTTTCATTCTGTGGAGCCACGACAATTTCTACAGCTGCCAAAGGCAATGTCGCCCATTTGTCATTTCCTTTCCCTTCCTTGAGAAGTACCGAGGCAAACTGTGTGAAAAATTGGAGCTTTCTCCTTTCCAGTTCAGCGAGGGATGCTGTACCATCCCGCACTGACGGCAGCCAGCTCCCTCCCGCGTGCAATTGCGTACTTTAATACTGGACAATGAGGAGTCAAGGAGGGCAGCAGACTAATTACAGGAGAAGCCTGTACACATACTTATCTCAGTAATTACCCATCACAAGAGCATTCACGAGTTCAAGGAGACTTAGGAAGGAAATTCTCTCTTTGGACAAATCTACTGACCTTATTGGAACAAAGTGTTTCAGTACTGGCTCCATATCTATCAGAGAGCTGCCATATCATAAAAGCAGCACAATCTCCTGGGGCCTTGAGGTCTTAAAATCCTGTGAGACATGTTATGCTAGCAGTTTCCAAGCCAGAGTGAATGGTCTGCAGATCACAACAGGCTCCTCCTCATTTTTAATGAAAATGTGCTAATGGTGCAAGGTATCCAGGTAGCAGCTGTATAGAAATCAGGACTCGTGGTAGAGGTAATATCTTTTATTAACCCAACTAGATTTTTTGGGGGAAAAAAAATTCTTTTTTTTTTTTTATTGTTTAAATTTTTTTATTTTTTTTTTCAAATTAAAGATTTATTTTATTTTTGGGGGACAAAAAAAATCTAGTTGGTCTAGTAAAAGATATCACCTCTACCACAAGTCCCGATTGCTAATGGTGCAAGACATTTTAAGGGCTGGCAGTGACCCATTGACCCAAAAAGACTGGGCGTTATTGCTTCAGGCAATTAATTCTCTGGGGCAAATCTCAAGTCTCTCACCTTACAAACGTTCGGAAACCTGTTGGCCCCAACCTCGTCGTCCCCTTCACTCCCAGGAAGCGGATGAACAAGGCAGCTACCCTCTCCACCAGTCGCAGGTAGTTGAACTGCTTGGCATACTTCGGAAACACTTGCTTAAGACAAGGGGAAGGTAAGCTGGCTTCTGGATTTTTGCTGCTATCGTGCTCCAATTTGTCTGTTGATCCTCCTTCCGATAGCTGTTCTTTCTTTTCCGATGCAGGTTCAGAAGGTTGAGATCTGTAGCACAAAGTAATTGTACCTGGTGATAAGGGTATTACTGTAAAACATTATATCAATTCACTATGGTTCTGTCAGCAATTTTTATCATAAAATCATATTTTCAGAGATTTATACAGTAACTTGGAAGAAAAAAAGCTGCTCTAAGCAGGAAGAAGCCGTGCAAGCAATTTTATACAAAATCAGGGGGGAAAAAAAAACCAAACTGTTCACTTGTCTATAAAAGTTTCAAGAACAAGAAAGTGATACCTGGCTTAAGAAATCTTTATACTCATACTCGTTGTACAAGAGGGAAAAGATACACAGGACCCAGTTTTCAAACTCGGCTGCCCAAAATAAGGACCCTTAATTCATATTTCAGCACAAATATAAAATGCCCAGTCCTGAGCACCCATAAATCTTCCTGAAGTGAACAGGAGTCTGCGGTTTTCAGCACCTGAGAAACATGCAACTTCTCCAAAGGGTTTGAAGTTTGGGTTTTTAATTTTTAATTTTATTTTTTTTTAAATTTCAGTCCAATGGCCCCGAGAAGGTAAAAGGCCGAGCGAGTTCTCTCCGTGACTAGGAGAGCCCACCTCTACAGCGAACTGGTCACTCGCAGTCCACACTCATCCCATCCAGTATAAACTATCAAAGATAGCACCAGTGATGATTTTTTTGGATCATATGGGTCTTTATCACCTGCTAGGCAGAAGTCATCAATTCACCAAGTAGATCTTGGAAGGCAATAATTCCTAGCTACTTCCTGCCTTATTCAACCTGGTGAATCAGATGGAAAAGATCCCATCCCACAGCAATTTCTTAGCGACAATCAGAGATGTAGTTACCAATCCAAATGCCAAACTGCAAGAGCCAAGATATTCAAAACCGAGCAGTGATTATTGGGTGCTCAACAGACATCTGAAAAGGAACTTGATTTTCAGGCGGACGTGCAGGCACCTTCCAAAAGTCAGGTTCTTGAAAGATCCCTCACGTCACACATCCGAAAGCGGAGGCATCCCACATCACAGTCACTTTCCAAACTGTTGGTCAAGATCTAGTTGCATACTACTCAACAATGCAGCTTAGCAGGGCTAGTAAAAATGTACCTGCCAGAAAAATACAGAGGCCTGGAAACCAACCTGCTTTATTAGGTCCATCACACTAGGACACTACTACATTTCATTTCTTTTTTCCCCTGGATGCGTTTCCTCCCAGGCCTCCCTGCCCCTTCTTAGCAACATTTTCGGTAACATTTAAATAAGAGTAGGACGCAGAAAGAAGTCCTCCAACACTGAGTTAACAAAAAGGACAGTTAAAAACCAAAAGAGAAGGCAAATTTAAAGAAATTACAGAAATCAAATCAAACATTTTAAATCCAGTTTTGTGCAGGACATTCAAACAGGACCACCAGGGCTTGCTACTGCATCGTCCCAGGGGCACGTTCCCTCCAGAAATCAACCCTGAAGGGATGCAGCCACTCACAGGCATGAAGCTTTTTGGGCAGGGCAGAAGAGTTACTCCCACTGATAATCCCCAAGGTGAATCAGCAGTTCAAAAACAACAGGTGCCTTCAAATAGCAAAGCTCAGAGTCACAGCAGCAGGTTGCAAGAACAGGGGCACGGGCGTGCTGGGAGCAACCATTACAATAAGTACCCCCCAGCTCAGAAGAGGAGCCAGAGTGAGGTGAGTGACTTATCCACTGGCATGCTTAAGGCCAAAACCAAGCTGGACAGGGATCCAAAATCCACTGCCAAGGAGATCAGGAGCCCGTGGCTTTAGGGCTACGTAGCAAAGAGGACTAGCCAGAACAAGGGCAGCTGGCACTGGACGGGTCCTGTGATTTTTTTTGGAGGAAAAGGCAGAAAGCAGGGTGGGACCAGAGCTTGCATAAGGAAGACTGTGCTGCATGGACGAATGGGGAGCATCGCTATACCACATTCTGCAAGTGGGAGGAAAGACACCCAAGTGCCTGGAAGACAGCTGGGACAACAGGGAACATACACTCCTCTTACCTTCCAGATGGCAAAAAGGGGCAAATAACTTCCAAGCAGCAACAGCCCAGGCAGCCAAAGACAAAGCATGGCAGGAGGCTCCTGAAATATTGAGCAGCTCACCCTCTTCTGCTGCCTGCTTCCCTTTCCAGGGCTCTGCTGGCTCTGCAGCCCATCTGGTTGCCTGGGGGTGTTAATCCCTTCCACCTGGGCACCAGCTAGTCACAGCTGGAGCCATTTGCCAGCCCCCTTCCACAAGCAGAGTCAGGCTTTAAAATTTAACATGCCAATGAGTAAAATGCTCAGTATGTTCTGGAAATCAGGGAGGTTTTCCAGACAACCACTCACTTACTCATGGCTTGTTAAAAGATTTTTCTGGGGCTGAATTTGGGAATTTTAGGCAAGTCTTTGAATCGAATAAAGTAAACTGAAATAAGCAGCTGCTTGCCTCCATTTAAAAGAAAATGTCTCCCCTCCAAAATAGAAGGATCGAGATTTCTAATGATCTGTGGGGCAGACGCGTGCATTTCTGGTGTAGCTGGAAAGATTCAGGTCAGCAGGAAAAGCAGAGAAGATGGCTAACCCTTGGCAGCTGTGCCCCATACATGCTCTGAGAGCCGCAAGCCTGGTCTGCCACCTTGTTCCCAATTCTTAACCGGTCCTCGGTCATGACACCAGCTGCTACCTCTATTCCTCCTCCCCTTTCTCAGTGCACAGCTTGCAAATATAAATGCCTTCTCAATCCCCACGAACTGCACTCAACAAGTGATTCAAGCTATTAGATATGAATGGGAAAATGCATTTCCAGACAGAGCAGGAATACCAAATAGACTCAGAGGTGACGTGGAGAATGTGAACAAGATAGAGGAATTGTATCTGCAATGCGAGTGCCAGAAGATTATCCCTCATTATCAGACTTACCAGATACACAAGTAATCACAAACAGAGTTATTTAGAAATTGTGTTAATTTAGGGGTTTAGGTCAAATCAAGGACTTTTGCCAAGGCGCAGATTTGCAATGCTGCCCAGCGACAGAGCAGACGTGTACACGGTTGTGTGTGGTTTCAGTGCTCTCACAGCCACGTGCCTTTCAAACTCAACGCGCACACAACTTCCCACAGATCTGCAAGTCTAACGGCTTTGTTTTTTGCTATTACAGAAGACAAATCCCACAACTGCTTGCAAAGAGCTTTGTGACCATACGCTAGTCAATCCCAAACCCGCACTGTGCACTGAAATCAAAATTATTATTCATGTCTTTTTTTTTCTATTAGAAAAACAAAGTATTTCTTGAAGGAGGGCTTTTATTCAGCTCTATCATGTCTTCATTTCACTATCAAGCAATATGGTCTCAGCTCATACTTTAAAAATGGCAAAGGCAAAGATGGCCAGACTTTTCTATATACAGAATGGTTATATTAGCCTGGGTATCCTGGACGGGTCCCATTTTGCTCAGACAGATCCTGCCTCCCTAAATTGCTCCTGCCATTTCGAACAGATACTATATTCTTCTTCCTTTTAAACTGGTTTGCAGACTGCTGTGAGCTGTTAAACACCTGCTACCTTTTCACTCTGGAGGTGGGCGAATCAATCCCTTTGCATAGTCTGACAAAACACAAAAGTGTTATAGGGTGAAAGGAGCTGTATACGGATAATTCTCCACTGTCAACATGCATTTTGGCTACCAAGGTTCACAAGCTGCAAAGAACACAACTCTATTACCTTTCGCATCCACGATTATTATTATTTAGGGAGGAGACGATTGAAACCTGAGAAGAACACATGCGTGATCTCTCTCGACTGCTTCAAAATCATATCGTTGTCACTACCTGACCGGTTGGAGAAAGGACTTCATTTCATCCTGCATTAGCAGCCCCACCACTGTCACCATACCAGTGCCATCTGCCACTCATGTTGTGCACGTGTGTGGGGGAAATCTCTCGTTGTGGCCTCGTTTCCTTCAGTCTATCGCAGCAAGTTATTAGTTTAGAGCGAACATAACGCAGAGTTGCCCCCAGAAAATCAAAAGGCATTGGTTCAAAACACAGGTGTGAGCAGCACAGAGCCACGTCACAGCTAAGCGATTCCGATTCCAGATCGCAAAACTTCATACTCACTTCTTTTAAGGGGGGGAGAAATCAAATCACAACTCAGACCGGGGCCACAGGGAGCACAAGGTCAATAATCATCGAGCCAAGGGCAGGCGATTAGTGCCCGGCTCCCTCGTTTCCAGCACAACAACAACATGATATCATCCCCAAGTAAATGAGCACTGCCTGTTGCTCGGTTACTGATACACAAATCATCACTGTACCTGCATCACTCTTCACCCACCCGCTTTCCAGGAGATTGCCTTTGTCGGGATGGAGGTGGAGGGGCACCCGTTATAAGGACAGTCAAAAGCTACCGTTTAGAAATAACTCGACTTCTCTTATTGCTCAACTGTAATCTAATGGGGATTAAGGATGAGGCTAAGGATCTTTGTTGTTATACTGGCAAGGATATCCTGCTCCAGAGTCATATCATATTTGACTAAATCAACATAAAAAGACTTTACTGTGATATGGGGGGGGGGGCCCCCAGCAGCAAAAATTAACTTAAGAACCACAGCTAAAATCTGAATGCAGAGACAACGGTTGTGTACTGCGTGTTATAGTCATGGCACGTGAGCTGTGTCCCAACAGAAAGAAAAGCCAGACGTCAGAACCAGTGAAACCCACTCACAGACGCAGACTTCTTTCTCCGCCATTTGCTTATGAAGAGGGAGGAGAGGGGCTATCCGGGGATCTTAAGTCAAGGGAGACTGGCCAGGATACAAAGGCTTGCTCCAACCCTGGATCTTTGGTTTTTCTTCAACTTCCAGTCAGCCACTGAGCCCATCCACAGCCAGTGAGGTACAGTCCCGCGCTACAAGCTCAGGTGCACTATTCCACCTAATTCGAAGCGTCTCCAATGAGAGGGTTTCCCATATCTTCTTCGAAAGACTTTTGCATTCCCTGGATAATCCAGCAAGATGTACAAAAGGGACCTCACTTTAGCACTGCATGCGAAGGACGAGACTTCTTACACTGCTAGCACCTGTAGTCCAGTGCGCGAGTTTTCTGCATACACGTGCACTGAAATCCTTCAGTGGAACTTGGACCCGTGATCTTATGGCCCCGCAGGAGAGAGAGCTAACAAATGAACCAAAAGTATCCTGCTGCCAAGCTCTCTGCTGTCTTTACGTGTTTTAAACACAGAGGAGGGGTCTTTTTGCAATGCTGACATCTGACATTTGCTTCAGCTTTCCAATTCCAAATGCTTATTTAGAAATTTCTTTCTACGGACAAGCACCTCTACACTCGACCGTTCTCCACAAGTACCACTAGTGACAGCAGCACAGCATTCCTTGCCGACGTATTTTGGAAAGAGCGACTTTGGAAAAAAGCTATTTCCAAAACTATTTTGAAAGAAAAGCTGTGTTTCACTTCTAGACTTGTGAGCCTTTCTGTTCTTAGGGAGGGGAGTAGCTTGGGCCCAAAGTTTTGTGCAAACTCCGGTACACTTATTAAAGCATGATCTTTTAATGCATTTTTATGTTAATTATTTCTGTGTGATGTTTGCAGAGGCCTTCAGGCTGCAAGGAGTTATAGTATTGCTCCTTATTTGCTTAGCATCAGCGGGCCACTCAAACAGGACCTATTTGTGATGATATCTGTAAGGTGAACCAGTGCTCACTAATGACTCACTTGAGATCGACGAATTCACGCAGAGCACCAGGATCAATCAGAAAAGTAACAATTTTTGCTCAATACCCATCTAGAGGGAATCTGAACCTGAGACCTAGAGGATAAAAGGCTTTGTATCCTGATAAAAATTCCATGAGCTATCAAGTCCCACAACCCTTCTGGCTTATTTCTGCCTTCCTTTCGACTTGTTTATATTTATTCTAACAGCTCGGAAGATGTATCTAGCTAATTATTAGGCGAAAGTGCTTAATTGGATAGGGAATACAGAATAATTACATTAGAAATCTCCACAAGAAATTAAACCTCTACTGTATCAGTGAAGTTTGAGATGAAAATCTTCTAAGCCATGTGTGAGCTCTACATGAATTAACGTTCGTAGGATGAACAATTTGGCTTGTCCCTTACTTAGCATGTTCTCTACTTCAGTTTTCCTTACTTATAGGCAGGATCAAATATGATTTACAAATTACATTCGATCATTTTGTGACTGCAGAAACGTTACTGAATGATCTCTCTACGTACCTTAGCTCCATGGCTCACCACCTCTGTAGACTCAAGACACCTTTTGGTAAATGCCAGGCCTCAACTTTCACTTGGTTTTTGCTTACAGAAAAATAATAAAAAACAACTCTTCTGTTGCAAAGACCTCAGAAAGACCGATACGGTTTGACCCTCTGGATTCGTTTGACATCTCTGCGTTCATCTTGTGAATCATGTATAGGCATTTGCATGCCTAACCGTGCTAATAATGCGCAGCACTCTTCAAAGGATCTTGTGACACCTTGGTTGAGCATCCCTGCCCTAACTTTCCAAATCATTTGCTTATGATTACGATATCCTTACCTACCAGATATCAGACTGAGTTATTAAAAAGACTGCCTGCTACATTCTTTTCCAGTTTTGGCAAACATAAGAAACGTACTGCCTGCAGATTGGATAACTTTTAAATTCCTTAACAGTTGAATGCGTATCAAGTTTTGTTTAATCTATATGGTAGGTTTGTATACAGTAATGTTCATCGATTTACAAGAGGGAACCAGCTCATTTCCTTAAAAATAAATCAGGTACCTAAAATAACTTGGCTTTGTTATTTTAAACGTCAGGCAGTGATTTACCAGCGATTGTTACAAACTTCAAAAATGCTGCTGCATGCGGTTAACCATATTTTATCTTGCAGTATTGCTTCACTAGATGTGGCTCTCAGCCAGCAGCTGTCAGTGGCGCTCCCCCCCACTCCCGCCCCTGCATGTGCGTAGGGAACCCTGGAAACTAGAGGGGTTTATATTTAATTTTCCAGACAGACCCTACATGCCAAGGCACACGGGAAGAAGTTGCACGCAATTTCGCCAAGTTACAGTTGTGTCGTTACTGGAATAATCTCACAAACACAATATGTTTGTTTTAATTTGCTTATATGTCTGCATGCATTTAAAATCGCTAAGGGCAATTACCGAGTACCATGGGCTAATGGACTAATAGAAGAGAGCTGGGAACCAGCACCTCTCAAATTCTAATTGGTCTCTGCTAATGACCTTCTGTGTGGCATTCAGCAAATTGTTTAACCTCTTGGTCCAACACTCCTCTTCTGGAAAGAAAAAGGTAGGTAAGGAATGATAATACTTAATTACATCCCTCAAAGGGGTGTTGTGAGGATTAATTAATTATTGGACTAACGTTTTGCAAATGTAAATCACTACATAAATGCTGAAGGCTAGCTAGCTAGCTGCTCAGACCGTACCTAAAAGCAAGGTAACCGAGCTGCCATGTGCACAATAGACTGGTTTCCGCATTTATTTATTGTTTCACTTCTCAACCATTTTTTTCCATCTCAGCAAACCCATTCCTTCCTAGATGTAAGTGCAATGTACATTTTGGGACATCCTCTCACCACCTGTTTAGCACCAGGGCAGCATTTTTACCATCATGCCATGTGACCTTGCTCAAAACAGGCCTCAAAGCTAGTCAAATCTATAACGGTGCTTTTGATGGTGCTTGACGGGCCGACGCGGAAGAACGCCCTAAAATTCTCGGACAAGACCCTGAAGGCTAACTTATGCGATCGAGGTTCCAGTTCCAAAAGACAAAACCTTTGTGGAAGGCAAATCAAGGAACTAAAAAGGGTTCTTAAAAAGGAAAAAATTCTCCATTCAAGTTAAAACGGGAACCCCCCCAAAAAACAAAAACAAAAAAAACTCTTGCTTAGGCAGAGAAACAAGGCACCAGACATTTCATCTCAGTGTGGTTTCCTAAAAAAGCTACAAGAAACTTTAACTAAGAATTTGCAAATGCAATCTCACTGCCCCCCAGAATGGGGATTGTTTCTGCCTTTCCAACCAACACATTATACATCCGAGTCCCCTCGTAGCCCACCTGTCCATACAGGGCACACATGGAGTGACAGCCACTTGAGACCCTGACGTTTTTGAGATATGGCCATGCAATTCACCCAGCTTCTGCCCTAGACATTGGGAGAAAACCAGGGGAGTAGACATATGAGCACAAGCAACAGAAGACGGACCATGCAAGTGAGCAAAAGAAATCTAGGAACTCTGCACCCCTCGGTGGCAAATCTCCCCCCACAAACGTGCGAGACAAACGAGAGCTCTGCTAGGAGCCTGCCCCAGACCAGACTGAGGTCTACGTCTGCTTTTATAATGGACCCTCAAAAACGTCACCTGTGTATCTGGGGTAATTTTACATGCACAGTCAGGGACAGAATTAAAATGCAAAACACTGCAAACTTACAAAGCACATACTCCTCATTATAAGAGATATCATCTCATTAATGCTGCTCATTATAACTATACAAGTGATATGGGTAGGTATTTTTGTATTAAGGACCATGACATGTTTCAAGATTCCTGCACGCCTCCTCCCCCCCCCAATAGCTCTCTTTAAACAGTTTTTCTTCTTACAAGTGGACAAGCCCTTTGAATCTGCCCTTAAAACACCTTGTCCTGCAAAACCCATAATCCAACAGACAGAAATTTCCAAAAAAACCCCAATTGCAGAATGGTCAAACCTGAGCCTCATTATAAGCTCCCTGCTTGGCTGGGCCAAGTTCATCCGTGTACAAGCTGGTGCAATCCAACCTGCATCGCTGTAAAAACAAATACCACCATGGGACGTGTTTCAAGAGCTTAACATAGAGTCATTAGGCCCTTATATATTAGGATAATGCCCAGAAGCTTCAATGAAGTCATGACCTAAGGGAAATACAAGCCATACCAGTGCTAGTTGCAAAGAATATACAACCTCAGAAGACACTCACGTATACAAACATGAAAATACCCCCAATACCATTTAAAAAACCACATCAGGGCAGCTATGGTATTTTTTTTGCTTGACATCCTTTGTACAGCAAAAGCTGAGACAGATAATGATGTTCTCCAACAAATGCAGCACAAAACATTTTTTTTTGGGGGGGGGGGGGGTCTTTTAAGTTTTTTTTTTTTTATATACATATAATTGAAGGCTACACTCATCCTAAATTCAGGAAGTCTGAACAGTGCTCATAATTATTTGGCATCCACTAAGCATATTCAAGTTTTCATCTTCCTTCCAATAGTTTTATAAGTGCCCATCATCAAGGATAAGTATAATTCACACTAGGGTAGTAAGAAATTACTGCTTTTATTACATTGATCTTTTGTGTTCCTGACTAGATTTAGTGCTCCTCATAAAGTTCAGTTCAAGCAGAGAATAACAATCAACACAGCCATTACACACCTACAGTACCATAAAAATTAAAGTCAAATATACTGTAAATCTGTATCTTTTGACTTATTCAAGCAGTTTCTGAGATGGAACAGATTCGTCTAGCCCTGTTGCAACCATTTCATGACCATGCTTAACAGATACAAGATTTCCTTCCCTACAATTTAATTTTCCCTTTCTGCTGTTATATTTTACCCGCTTTTACTGAGCTGCTTTTCCATTTTAGGCTCCTTCAAGGTCCCTGGTAATGTCACTGTGGCTGCCGTGCTACACAAAGTACAGTGCTACAAGTCACACAAAGTGGAACACGGTTACAACCCTACGGAAAGCAAGGGACACAACAGAAAAGCACTGCATTGGAAGTGCTGTTTGAACAATTTCAAAAGACGTAAATGGCCTAGTTTCCCAAATCCCATCTTCAAGAGCAATTCAGGCATTTAGGAATGGGTCCCTCGAGTCCCTAACATGTGACATAATCTTGAAAGTGCTACCCAATTTAAACACTGGGCAAAACACCCGCGTGAATTAAGTCAATCTGTACGCTTCCACAGCTTTCAGAGCAAGTAGCGAGGCCAAGAACGAGTCAAGTGGCTGGCCCTACTCAGCTGGGTGGGCCAGCAACAGAGCTGATTAAAGCTGAGCCTTTTCCTGCGCTAGGCTTGTTCTCAGTCCACTAGACCACGCTGCTATCAACATGACCCCCAGGCATAATCAAAAGAGATTTCAATGCTGCAGTCTGCAGGTTTTTTCTCCAAGTGTCGCAGAAACGTCAGATGGCAAAGATGAAATACCCGCTGTAGATGAACAGCAGACATGCACATTTTAAATCTGTAGTGAAATGAGGCAACTCCAAGCCATTACACGTGTATGAAGGAGGATGAAATGCCTTCATAAAAGCACAGCACATTTGTGCAGATTACAGAATAGCATGATCATGCCCCCTAGAGTAGAATACACAAGTGAGGTAATATTATACTCTCACACCTTTATAGTCCATGTGCCAAAGCAATATCAACAAACATAAGGATGGGAACTGGATAATGGATGTTAGGTGTAATGATGGGCCCACGGTGTTGCCAAAACGAAAACTGTGGAGCTAAATGGCAGGATAACAATTTTTTTGCTCCTAATGATTAATGTCTTTACTCCACACTTATGACAACTGCTATGGAATAAAAGAAACCCTGCAGAAAAATCAGCTGCAGTCCTTCCTTTATAGAAAAATAGAAAGGAAAGAAAACCCAGTTACTAAGATCATTATGTTAATTGCTAGGCAAGCATTTTCAGGGCCAAATGTTTAGCCCAGCTTGAAGCTGAAGTCTAAATTTATAGATTCACTTTTACACACGCAAGTACCTACACCTGCAAAAGATGGCACCCAACTGCAGAAGATGAATGGCTGCATGAATACTTTTGAGACAGTGCAGTCTGCTGCAACCATAGATGCAACTGCTTGGCACGTGGAGCCGAGTCAGAAAATTTGCCCTGATCAAGAAACGTAACGCTGGCTCGTGGTATTTTTCTTCTACTTTGTCCATGCGAACTTGAAGAAGAAACTATCTGACAGCAATGAGTAAAAGTATATAGAGTGTTCTTTGTACTTTAGATGAGTTCACAATAGTTCTCCATATCAAACATTTGCGTCGAGCCTCTTTGAGCACCTCGTAATTGTAAATGCCAGGCCATTGCCTGCTCTGATGAGACTGTCATGCTGGGTTTCACAAAGCATCTATTCTTGGAACAAGACTGTTGTTTCAGAAAAATGCTTGAGATAATGGTATGTTTTTGTATACACAGCCATGATGCGTTCACTGAAGCTGAATAGTTCGAGATGTGACCAATTTCTTAAGAAATGGAAGACTCTAAACCAAATACGTTGTACAGAGGTGCTCCTATTATGTTCCTCTTACTGTAACTGCTCTGAAACAAAGCCCCGTCTGTAATATCTGGAAGCAAAAGTGATTAAATTGTTCCCTGAAACTGGTGCCTGTAAAGGTTATGCTTAATATGGCAAGGGAGTTGCTTTTCAAGACTTCATACATATGGATCTTCCCATCTGCTGGCTTGTAACCTGCACGCTCATCACCAACTTAATCAACTGGTGGTTACTGTAAGTTTGACTTGAAACTGTATTCAGGTGCACACCCCTCTTTTGTATATAGCTTCCATGCTGCGGATTACTAAATAGAAAGGAAGCTATGATATAAAAGGCAAGAATACATTTCGCAACAGCATGTATGTAAGGGCAACGTACTGTGTTAAACAACCAGATCTTATATACGGTCTTGTAAATAGCTATAAGCAAATAGATTGAAGTAAGA
The DNA here is from genome assembly GCF_030867095.1 of Alligator mississippiensis. Classification (NCBI taxonomy): domain Eukaryota; kingdom Metazoa; phylum Chordata; order Crocodylia; family Alligatoridae; genus Alligator; species Alligator mississippiensis. The sequence continues at coordinate 64,804,255 of NC_081835.1, forward strand.
ATAGGGAGATCCATCAAAGAAGAAATCCAAAGATACAAGCTTGTCAAGAAGGTGATTTCACTGACGGTCTCAAATGTAATTGCTATTTTTCAACAGTCTGTATGGTATGTAAGCTCATTGCTCATCAAGAGATTGGACAAAGGACAAAATACACTCAGATCTTCCTGCACTAGCTAAAAGATTTCCATTTTAAAAGAAAAAAACTAAAGATATTTCCAAAACTCCCACCAGGCTGCATTTCTAAATTGCTGGCATAACTTGGAGGATTTGTTCTTCACAGTGATTTCCAAAACCACACAAAAGTAAATGAATAAAATTTAAATAATAAAAAATAATAATGAAAACAGAGCTTTAATTTCAGGCTGGCACTGGAGAGATGGCTGGCAGAAGATGCTGCTGCCTCTGTCCAGCAAATGGCACAGCAGATAAGGATAATTTTACATTTGTTTTTAGTTAAGTAAAGCAAAAAAACTGAATAAATTATCACTTGCTTTGTTTTTCACATGCAAGATCTGGTGGTGGTTCCACAGTACACGGAGTACTCGGAAGCTGCCAAAGAGAAGGCATAAATATACCCAAGAAGCAGATTAGATCTTGATATACATACTGCTCATCTTTCTTTTTAGAAGGTTTCCTCAGGAATTTAAGAATCCCAAACTTGGATTTTGTTGCACCTGCCTCCCTCAACTGTGAATTGCTTTATAAAGGTCATAGCTTATCCTTCATTTGAGCTAGGCCTGTACGATTTCTGGTGAACTGCTGCTGTTCAGGAAACCCTTGTTAACAGCAGTCACGACTATTTTGCCCAGTAACACCATGAATCATCCATTTTAGCCAAAGATACTTTCAGTCTAACAATATTAAAGCCTTGTTTGATGGCAGTCTATGCTTGCTGCTAGCTCTTAAATTATTTAATTTTAGAAGCTTTGGAAGTAATTTGTTAGAGTGATCAACTTGGTGGCAATTCAAGTAGGTATTAATGCTTACTAGTTTCCAAGTCTGGCTCACTCATACGGGCGGGCTGAAGTATTACCAACAGCATCCACATCATTAAGAAAGAGTGGCCTGCCAAGTCTACAGCTCACAACATGCAATCCTGATTTGCAAGTCCATACTTCCTTATTAAAGATGACATCTACCATGCACTGTTTCATGAAAATTAGGTTTGGCTTGCAAGTTTGTACAACCCTGTGAGCTACAGCTTGCATCTGAGAATTAGCTGACATCCCATTTCAACTTATTTTCTTTCATAAAGCAGTGAATTTGTACTGTAGAAGAGCTCTGTATCCAAACAGCAAAGTGGCTGAAAGGACCACAAACTGTTGCTGAAATGACCACCCTAAAAGCTTTTGTGCTAAGGAGACAGTTTAAAGTTGGTAATTTTCTTACTGGTCAAATGTTATTCCATCATAGGGATCCGTCAAGTGACACTCTTACTCTTTGTATTACAACCTCTGGTGGCCATACTTCGATGATGATCTTTGCCCTATTCTGCCCCCGTGTTACAAGATACACTAGCTGGCCACTAACAAATTGTAGCCCCAAAACCACCATTTTACTAGTAGTTGTCTTGCACAGACTTAGCCCTCTAAAGATAACCACAGCTCCTCATCAATGCAATACCTGTCTACTGCATATTTTGAAAACCGAAGACTTGATCGTGGGAAGCTGCCTGAAATTGAAGGAAATCTTTGCTTTGTGTCCATATAGATATCTGGAAAGCTGAAATTAAAAAGCACAGAGAGTCTATTGAGACATCAAATGCAAATAATTGCTTTTTAGAAGTGCCCAAACTTTGCAACATTGGGGGTCACAATGGCAGACTGCCCTCTGTCTGAGGACGCCATTTGATCTATGTAACATTTCTGCGATCAACACAACCACTGAAAATGCATTTTCTTTTTGTCAATCTGATTATTAATACCACACATGGTTCGAAGTGCACTAAAGGCAGTGATGGTTATACATACCTGCAAGCAAGCAAGCATGTAGTGATTTATGGTTGCTTTTCAGACCATTGTAAAGATTCTACCTTCAAGAAGCTATTTAATATCTGTATCGGTGATCGAGAAAGTAGTGGTTTCTATGTGGCCACAACTCGAAACAAAAGGTGTCTTATGTGTGAGAAGCAAAGATTTCTATAGGTGACACCTTTTATTGAGCAACCACATAGTCTGGATACACGGAGACAAGTTTTCGAATGGAGTGCATTCTTTAGGTCAAATGCACTGCATCTTAAACCTTGTCCAAGTCCATCCCAGCCATGCAGTCGGTCCAATAAAAGATATCACCCACAAAATTCCTTGCCTCGTATTTTCTGGACCATCATGCTTACATCACTCACGCACATCACTCAAACTACCAAAATTTCTTCCTCATTTAGTCTGCTTGTTCCCACAAACAGGATTACAATTGTTGCAGACTGTGGGCACATCTACATGTGCATTAATGCTCTATTGCTACAGAGCATTAAGTTTAGCACCTCTAATATGAGGTACTACATAAATGCACAGTAGCTGGCACTAATGTGCAGTAGCAATGGCGCTTAATGCGCAGTAGACTCATTCTACTGCGCATTAGCACGGTTTTTGCCGTTACACGCTGATGCGCGGTAGAACCAGTCTACGCGCATTAAGCGTCTCATGTAGACATGCCCAGTAATACCCAGAAGAGTCCACTGCCCTGAAACAGCACGCTAGCAATCTCCAGAGATGGGGCATTTCATATATTAAACTGAAACAAAGAGGCTGTATTATGATTTTATCATTATTTTATAATTTTATCATTATTAAATCATGATAGAATAGAGGCATTGCTATTGAGTTCAATGTAGCTGTCACTTAGGAGTTTCCTCTGTCTTCTAGATGCCCTGCCTGTAACCCACAAACTTCCTCCGAGCTAAATATCTGAGAACCAATGCACTGCTTGACACTTGCACTAGAGTAGCTGTTAAACACTTGTTATTATTTTAAAACTATATAAACACCCATTTATTTTTGCAGACACTGCTGAATGTCTCATTGTTAGTATTAAATCCTTATATTCTTTATAGACTTTCCTAATGCACTGTTCTGAACAATGACACTTAATCCGACCCTTCGTTGACACATCTTGCACATCAAATAAAAAGGTGTGAAACTGTTTTTAATTCTCTTTCATTGGTTATTTCTATGGGATAGTAAAGCTAAGGTTTAATAACTTCTGAATTGGCTCTTTGTTACAGCTTTCTTGGGTGTACTGGTGAATACCCAGTATATTATGTTAGCAGAGGACGTGTCTACATGTGACACTATATCGCCGTAGCTCATTACTATGGTGACGTAGCGGCAGCAGGTGCTGACACTACTGTGCAGTAGCACGGGGTGGAGGGGAACATGCAGTTGTTACTGTGCAGTCTTGACACTGCACGTATTTTCCCCCACAATAGCGCGCAGTAGATGTGCCCACATAGATGCGCCCAATGACTTCCTAAGTAGTACAACTCTAATTAAAGTGGCAGTGGTGGTGATGATATCCAAGATCTGGAATTTCAAACAGTTCAACAAATGCTACGTATAAAAACACACCAGGCAGGTCTAGAAACTAAAGGTTTGTATTTGCAAGCAATGAGCATGAGCGTTTTCATTCATACCTGTGAGGTTTAGTCAATGAAGTTGCCTGTTTTACATACTCACCCTACCGATGAACATCTACACCAGACGTTCCATTTTCAGCTGCTGCCACAGATACTAAAATTGGTCCAGGTTTATTTCATGAAGATTTATACCACCCAAGTGTATAAATTTCAGGTGGATTTAAAAAGGTGGTTTCATCGCAGCTAATTAAGAAAAACTGCCTAGCTAAGTATGTTGGAGCTAGACATACAGTCGATAAAGACAGAGTTTCACTGTGATCTGCAAATTTTTTTGTAAGGGAACAGTGCACAACACACTTTTCTGCCCTCCTGCTAGATGAATTGCACTTGCTTGCAATGCACCATTGCATTTTCTCTGTGCTTCAGCTGCCATCTGCCATTTATGCACAAGGGTAAACTGAAGGACATAACTCTCAAAGGGTCATCCAGTCCAAGAATGGCAAAAAGCACTGTAAGGACCTGCCCATTAGAGGAGAGAAGGTGTTAATACTGCAAGCTCGAGAAGCACAAGAGACCAACAATTTATGGTAGGATTCCTATCTCCATTTAAGGCATTAATTCATGAATTAACTGAGCAATAGCAGAATATTTCACTGAAAAAAAAAAAAAGAAACCCAGGGCCAAAACCTCATAAATCAAGGCTCCCAATGACATTTTCCACCATTTTACCTGTTCCTGAAAGTATCTTCCAAGCAAGCACCCAAGGACTAACCTCAGTCAGGCCCTGAACTGGGAAGGCCTTGTACAATGCAAAAGGCTGCTGTACTCAAGGACACCCATAACTGGGTGCTAAAGACTGGCATAGGATTAAACGCTAGCCATACTTCTAGGCAATGCAGGCAAGTTTCAAGTTCCCTGCTTATCTGCTCCAATGCCACGTAACAAAGGTGTGGGAATGGAGAATGCGCATATCTGTAGAGACGTGGAATGAAATCCCGACCATCCAAGGACAAGGGGAATTTAATCACTGACATGAATGCAGCCAGGATCTCACCCATGGAGCCAAATACTCTCCTTGTTCTGTGGTGCAGGCTTATTTCTGCTGCTAGTTAGGAGGAACCTTGTAACAGCAAAAACAGTGCTCTCATAAATGCATGTAATCATTGAGTCCCCCAAAAGTTTGTTTTGTTCACCATTATTTAACCTTGAACCAGGTTGTGGGGTAATGCATACCTGCACTCTGCCTGGCCCAGCCTAGAGAATCACTCTCATATAAAATTACAGCCATTGTGAGAACATGAAGTTTATTATAATGCAAATGGATAAGTCCCAGTATTGGCAAATCAACCAAAACCAGAACTTCCCAGCCCTAAAACTTCCTAAATTGCACAGACCCTCACTCTGGGCCAAGACCCAACTAAGAGCCAAGCTGTGCTTTCACATCCTCAAGTTCAGAGCCGCTCTGTTGCACCAAAGTCTGGAATAAACTCCAGAGCTCCACATCCCTAATACTCCCTGGTTAGAGAGAGTGTCATAATTAAACTGAAAAGGAATGGACAGATATTGGACAAGGGGAGGCCACTTCCAAAATGCGGGGAAACGAATCATGTAGAGACCTTTATGGATCCTACCTGGCGTTTTCAATTGCCCGTGGTGAATTGTTGCTGGGGGCTATCCATGAGGATTTCCCTCCAAGTCTGTTCATGGCTCACTTACCATCTTTGCCATGACAAGAGCAGGCTGCAGAACAAACTGTCACTAAAAAGTGCAAACTTTTTAATTTAAAAACCTGCAGAGGAAAATTGAACATATTCATGCTGTGGTTCCAACCTTTGGGTATATCATGAAAGCAGCAGCTTACTTTGTCTTGTGGGTGGATATATACCTACAGCTTACAGATCAGTCTCCTCCAAGCAGTGATTAATAATATATATTCCTGGAACTGATGCCCTAAAAATGTGTTCAAACACCCTTGCAGTTATGTTTCATGCCGAACACTATGTGAATAACAAAAGGGCACAATATGCTTTAAGTACCTTATAACACACCAAGTTATTTCAATATTATCCTATTACTGAAACCAGGAAAACATTTTTCTGCCCCCTGATGAGAAAACAAGAGGTTGTTAACTATGTTCATTTTTTCCAAGACTTTGAGAATTTATCTTCAGCCTTAGGGGTTTGCAAATCCTGACCTCAGGATAGTGCTGTCTCATTTGCAAGATTTTGCTACGGCAATGTAGAAATAAAAAATGGTAGAAAACCAAATAATTTCTAATCTTTACTGGCTGCTACTTGAGGAATCATCTTCCTGAAGCCAGCGACTTCGCTCTCGTTCCCACAACACTAATGAATGCATTTCCACCAAGCAACTTGAACCGCTGTGTCCTCGTTCTCGGCTGCCAACCTAGGGCCCCTTCCTTGCCCTGTTTCAAGGCAAGTATTTCCCACATCTGGGAATCAACAGGGTGCCCATGATTTGCCTAGATGGACGGGGTGGGCTAGAAGAGTTGTTTTCCTTCAAAGGGCCATGTCTTGGCATTTGGTACGTTGACCCTTCTCTATACATTTCCTATACAGTACTAGACATCAACCCCTGATTCCAATTTGCAAAAGATGCTAGCTTTCATTGTCTGTCTCCTTTGCCCTTTACTGACCCTAACGCATGGAATGAGCTCCCGGAAATATCTACAAAGCCAATGCATTGTCCCCTTCAGTGCTTCCCTCTACCACAACACATAAAACGCCTGACAGTGGCTAGGCAGCTGGTGTGCTGTGTCCACTGCTTATTATGCTGATTGGTGTCACTTCATTGTTTCCCTGTTGTTCCCCATCTGTCTATTGTAGCCACCTGTTTTCTCTCATCTTAAACCCATCAGCACTTCAGGGAAGTCAGTCGTTCTGTCTTGTATGTCTGTGCAGTACTTGGGGAGTAGAGGTTTCGTCGTGCTATCACAATAGAAATAACAGCCAGCTAAGATACCTGATGGGGCACTGAATAGTTTGCTCCTAGACTGATGTTTTAATCTTAAAAAACACAAAAAGTTGCTACGAGATCATATTTAGGTACAACACTGTGCCAGGAAACACACGGAGAACTTTCATACCAATGGAGCAAGCCTCCAAGAAGACAGACTCCCTTCCGCCACGGGCTGTCCTGCAAGCAGCTGGGTGCGGTACTAGAGCCCTTTTGCAGAGACCTTACTTAGACTTCATTGTTTAAGTGACATAGCCGAGTCAGGCTAAACGCACGAAAGGTCAAATATAAATGTAATGCTTGTGGTGCCCCACTGAATGAAAGCAAAGTTTAATTTACATACTAATGTCTGACCTCAATACATTAATTTCTCTAATTCTGCAGCTCATGGCAGATCTCACTTTAGAAAGGATCAACAGTGGAGGAAATATTAACCACATCTTAAAAAAAAAAAAAGAATTTCAATTTTAATAAAGCTTATGGAAATGACATCCAAGACTACTTATCTTTTATACATGATTACTAATTTATTAATGTTTCCCATCTATATTATACCCTCTCCATTCTGACTGGCCTTAATCTTTATGCAAATACCAGTTGCTAACGGACAAACAAATTTGCAACTACTAATTAAAGGCTTCAACATTCACAACATTTTGTATACCAGTATCTAAAAATTTAGCTGTCAAGTTCAGAGGAGAACTGGGTAAGAGTATCTATATTAATATATGCAAGCATACTCACTTAGTATATTTAATATTTGGGGCATTGCTAGAAGTTAAAATTAAGCATTTTTTTGTATCAGTGGACTCACTTAGCCAATAAAAGGAAATACGGTGTTCTGAACTCTAAATTATAATTACTCCCTCTGTTGAGCCTCTATTCTCGAAGCAATGACTATACTAAGTCAGTTAAAAATACTGGGGATTTTGCACAAAGAATCTATTTATTCTCTGACATAAATGCAGTAGATGAGTGCTTCCCAAGAGATAAAATTTAAAAAAAAAGAGAAATATTAGTTTCCTTCTCAGTGGTTAGACAACTAGAGCAGGGATGCATGCATAGACGTGCGCACACCTATTCTTGCACAGAGATAACTTGTTTAGGGAAAACAAAAATTAGAGATTGCCCTGGCATTGAATTTTAAAAGTGGCAAAGTTTGTGGTCGTTCTCATCTCTTAGGGAGCAAGTTCCACAGGTTAGATTTACCCCAGTGAACATTTTGCTTCCTTCATTCACAGAGTCTTCCCCAATCTGGCTACGTTTCACTATCCTAACGGAAGTAGCTGCCAAAGGAGATCATGGCCAAGGAGCGATAGACAATCTCCCAGGTATCCAGGGGCAATCCATGGAAAGCTTTGAACATTAGGCCAGATAACTTGAAATGAACTCTGCGTACAGCGGAAAGGCAGCAGATAGAGGGAGAGAGAGCAAAGCGGCTGGGTGACTTGGTCATGCAAAGCAGTGGGGAATTTCAATTTTATTTTTAAAAACTTGCACAAAGGTTGATCATATGCGTGTTAAACCTAGATGCTCGTTTTCACTGTAGCTATTTACGTATTAAAGACATTGAAACCCCTTAACAACCTCTCCTGATTCTTAATATAATGTTATATTTTACTGAAGAGAGGTAAGGATAACGCCCATAAATCAGGTCAGTCAAAATCAGAAGTAAAAGGTGAAAAGGAAACACAGAGTCAGAGACAGGTCACCAGAAAACAGATCCAGATGGAGCATGGTTTCAGAAACCCACTGAAGCTAAACTAACATGAAATTTGTCTTTGCCTTGAGCAGGACCAGGATTTCACCCTTAAAAGTAACCAAAAATCAATATCTGCATGAAGAAAAAATGATTACTAAGTCAGAGATGCAATGTTTTACCATATCCATAGTTAGTGCCTTTGATATTTGGTATGAAATACTATTATTTAAGTACCTCAAGAATATTCTGCTGTACAAAGCGCAGAATTAGACATGGTCCTGTTCTTCAAGGAGCCAAGCTAAATCGTACACTAAAAATTTACAATCACAGCACCACTGACAGACAACTGGCTCCGAATCAGAGCCCAGTCTTTAAAGCCATCTCATAATAGTAGAACGTTTTCAGAGATAGCAATGTTGTTCATATGCTATCTTTTATCAATTTATATCCAAATCATTTCATCTCTCCCCACAATGCATTTATCTTCTGAGCATAAGAAATAATTCAGTGACCTAAAATACTCTAAGTTTTTCCTTTTTATATTTCAGATAGCCTTTGCGCAGATGTCTCCACAAAGTCTTTCAGCCTTTTGATATTAGTGAATGCATCTACTGCTAGTAATTGATAAAAATAAATAGCAAAGGTCTAAGAACAAAATATTATGGTCTCATTAAAACGAGAAGTTCCCTGACATGTTTACTGATAGCAGCATCTAGATAAAATAATTAAACCAACCATAGAAGACAGGAGTGTTTGTTCAGTAAGAAAACAATTTTACCGGCAGCATTTCAGAGAGAAAAAAATTGTCAGTTTTGTTTGAAAACCACATTATCCATCAGAATTTAATTTATTTGGGATTTACTGGTGTATTTACATTTCTGTGAGTTTGGGTAGAACACTTACTTGTTGGGAATCAGCAATTCAAGTTATTTGTAGCATCCACAAAAGGCTGACATTTGTATATTTATTTATATACAGGACCTGTCATTGTAGCATCCGAGTATCTTACAGCACGCAGCACGGGACAGATAGCTAAGAACTGCAGAGGTGTGGCGTGGGATCGCTTTTGCCACCGGTCGTGTTAAGAACAAATTGAACGTTGATCTGAAGCTAAACATGTTTTCTTGGTGTTGCAGTGATGCTGTAGCCATGATGGACCAGGAATTACGTGAGGAGTAAGGATTTGTGTGGGTGATAGCTTTTATTAGACCAACTGCTTGGTTGGGATGGACTTTGACAAGCTTTCGAATGCAAAGCATTCTCCATGGGGGGGGGGACGATGTTCAAGGGCAACCAGCATGGGATCATTAGGGGCAGGTCCTGTCAGACCAACCTGGCGGCCTTCTACAATCAGGTCACATAATCCTTGGACGCAGGTGTCGCGGTGGACGTAGTCTTTCTGGACTTCAGGAAGGCCTTTGACACTGGCTCCCACCCCATTCTCATTAAAAAGCTAGGGGGCTGTGACACTGATGCCTACACAGTCAGATGGGTCGCAAACTGGCTGGAGGGCCGCACCCAGAGAATGGTGGTGGATGGGTCTTATTTGACCTGGAGAGATGTGGGCAGTGGGGTCCCCCAGGGCTCGGTCCTCAGGCACGCACTGTTCAATCTCTTTATTAGCGACTTGGACGAGGGGGGAAAAGCACCCTGTTCAAATTCACTGACGACACCAAGATTTGGGGTGAGGTGGGCACACTAGAAGGGAGGGACAGGATACAGCTGGACCTGGACAGGTTACAGGGGTGGGCAGATGAGAACAGGATGGGTTTCAACACTGACAAGTGCAAGGTGCTGCACCTGGGGAGGAAGAACCAGCAGCAGACCTACAGGCTGGGGAACTCCCTTCTCGTCAGTGCAGAAAGAGATCTTGGAGTCATCATCGATTCCAAAATGAACATGGGCTGCCAATGTGGGGACGTGGTCAGGAAGACTAACCGCATCTTGTCATGCATCTACAGATGCATCACGAGCGGGTCCAAGGAGGTGATCCTTCCCCTCGATGCGGCACTGATCAGGCCGCAGTTGGAGTACTATGTCCAGTTCTGGGCGCCGCACTTCAGGAGAGATGTGGCCAGCATGGAGAGGGTCCAGAGGAGGCCACCCGCATGATCCCCAACACTTCACCAGCAGTAACTGGTCTGGACTCGAGATGGTTCTGGGAAAACACTGCATAAACTAAGCAATGAGACTGAAGCCTAGCCTTTAAACAGGGTGGCACCAATTCTCACCTCCAACCTTTGTTGCTTGTTTCTCTGGCAACACAGAGAACTTGGAAACCAAAACAGAATGGATGGAAAGAAAGGACAGGCAAGGTTTGTTTTTACCTGAGGGAACTCCCTCTCTGTCCTGCCTGCATACTGTGTGTGTGTGTGGCAGCTGGAAGACAACACAGCAGGCTATCGCATGTGCTCACGCTGGAGCCTACCGAGGGAATGTTATGATGCTCGCTCGTACCTTTGGTGCTTCTAAATCAAATAATTGTAATACAGGATTCCTGGTTCGCCAAGCAGAATGATTACCGAGCTTCAGCTCGTGCAATCTTCCACTGGTAGGAAATGTATCCTGCATGTACCCGTTATCAATCCTGCTATCTTGGAAGAAGGCATCAGTATTTACAGGACGCAGGTTCAACATATATGCAATTCATGCTTCCAAGAAGCTCAACAATGGCTAGGCAGCTTGTGTGCAGAGAGCACTCCCTATCTGGTGATCCATACTGCCTTACTCCACCTATTGTCTTGTTTTAAACCGTAGGGTCCGTGAGGGCGAGGCCCATCCCAGATCTGTACTGTACAGCACTTGCAAATTGAAGGCCAACTCTGAGACTAGAGCTCCCAGGAACTGCACCAGCAGAAATAATTCATTATGACATAGCACTTCCATCGAAGGATCTCAAAGAATTTATAAATATTAAATCAAGTTTAACACCAGCCTTTTGGAGGAAGTAATTACTGCCACCTTTTAAAAAAAGAGTATGTTCCAGACCTGGGGGGGGAAAGGACTGGGGGAGTGGCATGCAAATGGCTTGATTTCCAGAGATGCTGAAAAGTTTGAACTTCTGCTACTACTACCAGGAATTTGTACGTGCTCTTCACATATGAAAGTCAGGCTCCCACTATTTTGGCCTTGGTCACCAAGTTAAACCAGTGGCAGAGCCGGAAACAGAAACCAGGAGCCAATTCCTTTAGAAAAAAAAATTACCTTTTCATTGTCACGTACTTACTTGAGTAAACATCAGATCTTAGCAGCACAGAGCTCCAACAGCTCAAACTGGATTTTAAGACTTTTCAACATTAGGCTCTCCGCATCTTTAATTTCCATCCAAAACAAAAGCTGTGTGCTAGTTTCAAAAGCTGTTTTAGACCAATTTCTAAAGTCTTGCAGTTTCCTAGATTTTTGCTTTCTCCTCTTGATGGCTGTATTTTTTTTTCTAAATGTTCCTCACTTCTGCTCTAACGTGCTTTGAGGGTTGCACTCATTCACAATAACCCATCCTTGCTGTACTTCAGAACAACTTGGAAGCGGGTTTACAATGTATTTTCTAATTGAATCTGGGTGCAGAGAGCATAATCACTCTGAATAAAATATTTAGATGTTCAAATCAAAAGGCCAAATGCAGGAGTCTTTAGAGGGACTATGCAGGGGAGCCAGCACCTACTCCTACAAGTCCAGTCGGAGGATCAGGTAGCCCTGCCTTCCTACAGGAGGCCCAGGCTGAGTCAAAGATAATGTGGAAAATACAGCAGAAACAAACCTCACCTTTCTCTTCACTTTTCCCCTGTGACAAAATCTCTTTCATGGTAAGGTACCCCAGGATGCATCTGTCCACGGAGGACATTACTTGGCATTAAAATACTGCGTTTCTCTTCCCCTTTGCATGACTGGTAATGAGACACTTGTCTTCTGCTCATCAGAAGCCTCTTCAATGCTTGGGTAGAAACAAAATATTTCTTACACATTTCATGGAATACCTTACAGCTGCTATAAAACTGGACGCAGGCAGAGCTCTAGGATTAGCTGTTGTGTTGACAAACATAAAGGAAGAACAATTAAAATCAACTCACTGAACTAATCCTCTGCACAACTATATGTTCCTTAACTGACGTTTAAAAAAAAAAACCAAAACATTTTGGGGGGGAAAATAAATCCCTCTTTGGTTTCAAACTGCCTCGTCTCTCACAGATGTATTTCAGCTTTCACACCTCTGCTTCTCTGCCTCTTTTAGCCAGTCCCATTGCTTTCTGCTCAAACGCTTCCCTTCCCGCTCAGGCAGGGCCTCAGATGTCCTTCGTGTTTCTCCTGCGAGACCTACCTAGTTATCTTTTTGCGGAGTAGCTGCTTAGCGTTCCCAATTAATATCCAAATACGAACAAGCACCTAAACAAAGTATTACAAGCTTTTCAATACAAAACTGGGCTCTGTTTATACTAGCTGAGGTGCTGGTCCATATTCTCCCTCTCCCCAAACATGAAATATTAGTTGTCCATTTCTATCTGGGTTTAGAAACGCTTTTATACCTAGAATTGTTGAAGACGCCTACGATATTTCCCCCTCATTTATGCCTCAGATGCTCAGAGATCACATTGGATGGTTTCTATAGGGTGCTAAGAGCCTATCCCTGCAGTTACTCTGTTCAATCATTGTGCTGTCCTTACCCATTTGAAAGAATTATTCTATGATTTGAGATCTTATCTCTTCTTGTCCAAACAGCCAATTTCCTGAATAGCTGGTGGATGAAACTTCCACAACGTTTCCCCATTAGACTATTACACTATGGAGCAATGCTGTGTACACTGGGTGTTTGGGGAGGGAGAGGGAGAAGCCAACAGATCCGTTCCTAGTTCACATCTTTCAACAAAAGAACACGTGTTAACTGCGTCCAGGGCAATCTAGCACAAGAGTAAATCAGGAAGATAACAGGGCTGGTGCTTTAAATTTTAATGCATTTCTCTGATTGATTCCCGTAGCTCTGTTACTTCTATTATTCAGAGACATAATACAGTGGAAACATTAGGTAGGTAGCAGCCTCTCCTGTATGAGACTGAGTCAGGAGTGCTTTAAAAATGGTCATATTGTTTTGAAAGGAGGGTGAGGACAAAAAAAAGGGTGTAGGGGGCAGTGTGGGGGCAACAGTTAGAGAAGGGCCTGGACTAGAAAAGCGAATGGAAAATGGAAGTGTGTTTGGAGTGACGGGAGATTGCACTGCAAATGCTATTGCCGCACCCATACGGAACAGAGAGATGCAATTTCCCAAAAGAAAGTAAAGCACTCAAATATATTCAAATCCCTACCTTTCAGGTCTTGCCCGACTCCAGAAATAAAGCAGCCCCATTTATTTCGACTGCAAATGCTTCGGGGCTTGGACCATGTCTAACTGGTTTTATACAGCACAGAGCTGCTTTACACATGTGGGCACTGTCACGCTGCACATCGCTATAACTAATTCAGCCTTTAGGCATCTGGGCATTACCGTTACACAAACCACAAGAGAGGATGCCGCCGTGTGTGTGGTTGTGTGCACACATTAAAACAAAGAAAAGCAGACCACTGAGTTTGTTTCCATGGGTCACCCATCATAAATACATTTTAGGTGGACCCAAATATATTCAAATTTGCCCCATGCTCTTGCCACTTTCTTTATATTAAACAATTTATGAAACTTTAAAAAGCAAAAGTGAGTGGGGGCTCCTGCAGAGTGCATCAACATTCAAAGCTGCTTTAATGCACAGTGTCTGCTCGTTACAGGCTCTCCATTCTCCATCCCAGGGGTATTACTTGTTTACTACGCACCACACTCCACAGGATCCACGAACATTGTGTCCCCTTTCTGGAAGCGATGCTCCGCTGCCTCTCCAGATAGGCTGAATTTATTACAGAAATAAAGACCACTCTCATTAAAGATTAAATAAGCGCTTGGAAGAAAACAAAAGGCTGCGAAAGTTTGCTTTCCTAAAATGTCATTTATGAGTGTTTACAACGTTAAAGGACTGAAACCCTGACCTGTGCTGCACCAGGGGGGCGAGGTGAGGGGTGAAAGCATTACAGCCAATTCCCACTATGCAAGAACAACAGGGCTTCTCTATCAAATCTGTGACAAGCTCACCTGCTGTCCTGCACCCCTTGTCTGCAAAGGGACATAGTTCGCAGCTAAGAAGCGTGTCAGGCATCCACACGATGAAGGAATGTATATGTTGCAAATCACCAGCAAGTGCTACCCGGAAAAACACTATTCCTTACATACCAACAGCAAAGCACACTCTGCAGGTGACCTGCTTCCCCCCATCCCACCCTTCTCTCTCCCTTCCCTGCAACATCTCTTTTTCCTTCACCTTTCTTTCTACCTAGCAGATGCGCTTTCCAACACAGCACACCAGGCACTGTACAACACCCACCACCAAGGGACCTCATTCTTGGTTGGCACTGCCAGACTAAGTGTGATTAATACACTCAGTCAAGGACAGCGGAGCAAATCCATCCTGTCCTGGGCAGCTAAGTTGCTTGGAGGTTTAACGTCTAACAGAGAAAACAGGACCTATTTTAAGGTCCATTTAAGACACATGCACAAAACGATGTCTAGATGTCAATGCATCTATTATGCACGCATGACAGGCTGAGCTGACTCTCCAGAGACCTGAACCTGAACTTCTAGACAGTTACAGAAGCTCAAACCCAATTCTTGGAGTGCTAAGCCATCCCCAATGGCACAGAGAATGAGTCTGACTGGATAAGAGTATATCCAAACACTTTGAATGGTTCTAATTAATTAAGAAAGCCTCAGGAGAGCAATTGTGGTGACTTGACAGACATCAGTACAACAGCACCCCAAACACAGAGACGGAGAAGTGTAAGGCTCGAGCGGTGGTTTAAAAGCACAAAACAAAAAAAGCAGCAATCTAGGATCTATTTCCGACTCAGCGCTGAGTTGCTGCCGGTTTCCCTTCGCAGCCTAACGGAAGGTTTAATTAATTAATGTGTGAAATCCAGTTGGAAATACTCAGATGCAATATTGTAAAGCAGGGCTCAGCAACCTGCAGCCCACAGGCCAGACCTGGCCCGCAGACGTGCGGCTTTGGCAGCACGGAGCGGCAGGAGGCTTTGGCTGTGGGCATGCTCCTGATGCCATCTCGGAGGCAAGCGGCAGCAGGCAGACCCCAGCGCCCACGCGCCTCCGACCTGCTGCCAGAAAAGGTTGCTTACTCCTTTTCTAAAGAAAAGCAGGGTCTTATTGCTACTACCAAAATGACATTCATGACTTCTTTAACTTTCTTATTTAAAAAGGTAATGAGAACAGAATGAATACTAGCTAAAGGCTTATTACTAGCAATGAAATAGCTGCATTGCGTGCTTAAGGCAACATTGCTTAGCATGTTTCTGGAACCTGTGGAAGTAAGTAAATAATATGATATGGGAGGGAATGCATTTAAAGAGTCTATTTTGCTGTAATAAACATGCATTTTCGAACAAGGAAGATGTAATTTGGTCCCCAGAACTTGCATTTTTCCTCATTAGATAGATGATCTTATTAGAAGTGTTTCTGTTAGTATGGGACTGATATCTTAAATTATATGCACTGCTGTGCTTTCTATCTTTCTGTTTTTATGCAACTTGTCATTTCTGCACAACTCCTTTCGTCTCTATATTAATAACAGGCTTTAAAGTCAAAACACAGGACGCCCCAATAGCAATTCAACTGTCTTACCATGCTTTAAAATTACACTGATGCTAAATTAGCTCACCACCTAGGTAGAGAAAGACAACACTTCCTCCACACAAGGATTATTTTTGGAGAGGAATCATTTCCATGTTGCAGCACAAAAGCTTTATAATGCTCTTCAGTGGCACGGGAAACATGGCAACTGCATTTCCCAACAGTACACCCTCCACTAAAAGGGTGCCCTTTATGTATGCTACACGCACTGCACTGCTAATCACATAGCTTTACACCTTTTGTTTGAGGAGGCTGCATGGGAAGTAGAGACCAACTATTACTTCAATACAGAAAAACAAAAACAGACCAAAAATCAGTCCTCTTGCTAAAATAAGACTAGCAATAGAAGTTAAATTATATAGTACTTCACTGCCCCCAATACATTAATTTCTGTCACTCTGTCACTGTAAAAATTTACAGCAGATATAATCTCTTTGAAGGGGGATCAAGTCATAGAAAATACGAGCCCAGTTTTAAATAGAATTTTAATTTTAATGAAAGCTTCAGGGAATGCTGTTTGTGCTGCTTATCTTTCATACCTGGTGATTAAGTTAATTTATACTTAATGGAAGAGGATATTTCTAATCCCCAGACAGGCTCAACATCTGTCTGTGACTATGTTTTTGGAAGCCTTAAGCTGCTTGTGATTGATGTAATAAAACCAGGATACTGCAGAACTGACACCTGAAGGATATTTGTAAGAGGGGAAACTTTATTTTTCTGCTCAGTTCTTGTGCTTAAGTCAAGCCAAAATCCCAAGCACTTAATTTTGCTGTCCCTTAAAATCCTACTTTGCAGTCCCTTTACATTATGATGTGAATATAAATGGGGGAAAAAGTAAACATTTCCCAGACATGGTTATGGCCTAATATTCAAACTCATTATGTGTGGTATCTGAGAATGACCAACTTTTTGATGGCCTGGAGCTGATAAGAATAATAAAGTTTTGCAAAATCAGAAAAAAGATCTCTTCATTCCCACTCTAATTCATTTCACATACATTTAAAGCCAAGAGCTAACAAAATAAGTACTTGCATTATCTCTGTTAGACACAGAAAAAAATATAGTCTTGATAAAATAGGTCTTTTACCAGAATATTAGCACTATTTGGCTTTCAACTTCTTGACCCAAAAATTCATATTATACTCCCGTAAGCTAAAGGAAAGTTATGTGGAGAAAAGTGCTCTTTTTCAGCTACCATGGATGTCCATATTGATTTAAAGTGAAGCCAGCCTTCAGAGTGGGGAAAAAGCCATCAAAGGTGATTACCAAAGTAGTCATTCAGTGTAATCATACGCCAGACAGAGATCTCCAGAAGTCCAGGGCAATGCAGAATTCCAGCAAAGACTCAGAGTCAATGAAAGTCAAGTGGCAAAAAACCCTGCATCCTGCTTTGAGAATGGGGGTTTAAGTGACTCAAATGGGATGTTTCTTTTTGAGAAACAAGAGGATAATGCCCAGAATACTGCCCAAAAAACTCTCTTCTGGAATGACAAGCATTTTCTTACTGAGAATATTATGCACATCTCAAAGGAGTGCAGAAACGTTTTCCAAGCAAATACCATAAAGAGTGTTTTGTAACAATGTCTAAAGTTCATAGCTATCATTTCCTCAAGCCTATAAACACCTTAAGTACTAGAAAAAGCTGTGATTTGCTGGAAGCACCTTGGTACTAAATTGGGAGTCTAAGCCATTGCTTGTTCTCTGCAATAAAACAAATTGAGGGCCATTCATTTTTCCTTTTGAAGCAGCAGTACAGTACACTGAAAATCAGATCAGCTCGCTCACCCTCCCTTCAGACAAGTCTGCTGCAATAGCTCTCTGCTAAACTCATCACGGCGAAGACTGACGGAAAGGATGTCTTCATTTAAAACAGTCTTTCTGGACCCACATCATACCCAAACTTGCAGTCCCAATCTCCCCTCAGCTGCTGTAGGAAGTGGAAGCACTCTACCCAAGTATGTCAAAACTGCCATGCAGTTTTTACAGGACAAGGACTTGAATTCAAAACTGTTCTCCACTAACCCTGGTATGAGTAGAAGTAGCAGCCTGCAGCAGAGTAGCAAGTTCATGCAATGCCATGAAACCAAAGTATTCCTCAATTCTACCAGAATTCACCTGTAAGTTTTTATCTGGTCTTAATTCTGCCTCCGCTTCTTCCCTTTCAACCCCTTCTTCTCCAAGAGACATCAACAGATGTACAGCTTGCAGTATGTGTTCCCATGTGATGGCTTAGAGCAGGGGTTAGCAATGTTTTCTGGCATGGGGGCTGGAATGACTCACCTCGGGTCAGAGGCAAGCGGGCACTAGGACTCTGCTGCAGCCCGAGCCATCCGACTGCGGCACAGCATGGGCAGAGTTCCCTCTCCGCCAGAGTCCCAGGCATATTTTTACATGGAGAATTTGGGAGATCTTTAGATCACAGAACAAATATCAGTTTAAACAAAGCTTTTAATGACGTGGGAGATTGAAAGATTTGTCAGTTCCTCCGGTGACGGCAAAAGAACTAATCATTGCAACTGACAGACAAGGTCCTTTGGGTAAATTCGATATCTCTTTTAAAGATAAAAGATAATAAAAAACAGAGATAAAAAGATATCGGATTTACCCAAAGAACCTTGTCTGCCTATGTCCTTAGACCAACATGGCTACAACCTATCCCCCTGAATCACTGCAACTGGAAGTCAGCAGAATTAAGGTTATGCATGTAATACTTTCTACAGCCCTTCCTGGTCTTTAGCATCAGAAGGACCATAGTGGGAGGGCCTACTAATAGATACGTACATAGAAACTCTCCAGAATAATGAGGATCTCCTGAAAACAGTGCAACCTGCTTTGATGATGTTCAGAAATAGCCAAAACTCATTAAGAAAAGATGCACCTACTTCTACTTAAATTCCAATTAATGGCAGAGATGAGAGGGCTCTTGAACATGTCTGGGTCTTTTCCCAAGACATGCAGCCGAGTCCCTTTACTCTGTGATACAATCAACAAGAGGCACCGTTTCCAGCCCGTCGTGCAAAAGATGGAGTGTTCTTTGCTGAGAGTTAACAATATCAAAGAGTTGGCATTTTTATGCTCAGTACAGTAAATTAATAACTTGCATCAAATGAAAATACAAAATTGAAGAGCGTTATTTCTTATAACTACATGGGGCGATTATAATATCATTAAACTCGCTCTGTAACTCGCAACTTCACCAAGATTGAGAAATTATTTGCTATGACAATAAACACAGTCCCACTCTTAAACCCAACATCTTAATACATTACAAATAGCCAATTCTTACAGAACATTTGTATTCAAAAAACATTGTAGTGGGGCTTATGTATATAATACCTGCCCGTTCATTAATTCATTCCATTTTATTCCAGCATTAATAAGGCAATAGCATATGGCCCAGGAGCCCTATTCTATGGAAATGATTTGTAGCCTTTACTCATATGTGAGGTGATACATCTTAGCCCTGCACCTGGCTGATCTATTAATCATAACATTGTCTAGGTTACAGCAGCCATATTTTTAAAATAAGTGTGTCTATGAACTGTGCCATTCTTGTGGGAACAAAATGGATATGTTGCGTTTCCACAGCCATATTAAGAGTTTCTGAAGACACCTGTAGACTAACAACCTAGATTCAAGGCCACGGTCAAGAGTTTCACACTTCATGTAACCGAAACTCCAGAGTCAAAACCAGCCTCAGGTGCACGAGACAAACAGAGGCTGTTTTCAGTGATGGGAGGCAGGGACCCAAGATATAAAAAAGGCCTATGTTTTTGTAAGACAGGGTCCTGGCCTTTTGCTCACAGGCATTATACTTGAAAAGAATTATTTCTAGCAGACTTTGCTATTCCCAGCAAAGGAAGGCTCTTAACTTGGGGAAACACAGGGCCCTAATCTGAAGCAAAAAGACCACAAATAGAAGCTAAAAATGCAGGTAGAGGACATAAAGGTCAGTGCAAAAGGAAAAGAGGAAAAATATCTACTAGATCACAGAAACTCCTCTCCTGTAACTGCAAGACTGTTCTATGGAGAAAGACATATCGGAAATTAAATTGGCACTCTAGTTGATCTTAGCAACCTGGGCCACAAGTCCCCTACAATCTCTATGTCTTCTGTTCGGTTATTTAAGTGTCAGGAAGTCTGATAAACCCACAGTAGAGAATTACCAATGGCTTGTATCATGTCTGCTTTATAGATGTAGCACAGATTCTTATCCGATTTTACCACAGGCTGTTTTATTTTCATAACCAACTAATCTTTTTTAGTTGGTTATGTATGTATAATACCACACTGCTTTATCATATATAAAAAAAAGCATTCTCTCCTTATCCAGAACAGTGGGCAAACAGACGCAGACTCCAGCCTAATCCATACTGTAACTACCTGAAATAAGATCATTCGGCAAGCAGTTCCAAGACATATATAACGAGAGGAAAGGATTTGGGGGGTCATATCCTTTACTGAACCAACTGCATGGTCTATCCTAACCATGCAACTGGTTCATTAAAAGACTGATAAAAAGTTGGTTCAATAAAAAGATCACCCACAAAAATTCTTGCCTCTCACATATTTCCTGGACTATCGTGGCTACGACATTACGTAACACTACTATAAAAATATACATTTATTTATGGCAGATGCAATGACTAAAACATTCCCTTTGCATACAAAAAATCATAAAATGCAACTGTATTCAACATATTAAGGCAGTTTCGAGATCTATAATTGCCATCAGGACTCAAGGGTAACAAAGACAGGCTGGTAAGATAACATTATAGTGTGAACAGGCATCGCTTAAATGTTTAACCTTTTCAAAGTAAATGTAATTTTCTTCATTACTGTACTACAACTCATATACTTGAATATTCATATTTAACAGTTAATCAGCCTTACAGTAAAACATTGTATTTGCCTCTCCAATTCAATTCTTTTTTGAAGCCCTTTATGAAATGTATTGTGATAGTACTATATTCCACTGATTTTAAACAATTCACAGCTTTCCCTTAGTAAGATCAGAATCCCCCAACTAATCTTTTTAAAGAATAAAACTAACAGTTTTCATTCAAAGATTCCAGTGTTAAATGAAGCAGGGAGTGTTCTGCGTTTTTCTTCCACTGAACTATTGACTTTAGACTGATGAGACTCACCAGGCCCAGTTTCACATCTTCAATAAGGCCATCTTGGACCACTGTTAGGTTTTCTTCCAACTCCCAACTGTGTGACAGCCTGTCATATTAACACCATTGCAAGAGGCTGATAGGAAGACACGATGCTGTTAGGAAGCCAGCAAAAAGCAAAGGATTTTAAAAGGTTTCTATCTAAATCATTCTCGGTTTTTCCAAGAATAAAGCCTCACTCATACCATCTTTGATACTGATTGACTAGGCAAAAGTATTGCAAGATAAACTAGATATGCATATTGTACATGCATATTAAAGGGAAATCATTACATATACCAGAAACTGCTGACAATTCAAACAATTAAGACCTAGACTACATTATGGACTATTTGCACCACTTAGTTTAAAAGCAGAGCAGTTTCCAAGTTGGCGCTGCCATCAGTCAAAGCCAACAACGCTGCTGTGGGCATGGTCAAGTCAAGTGTGCAAACGACGGCACAGCCTTATGTACAACAAGCACCGCGTTACACAGTCCAGAGCACCACTCAGTGGGGGAGTTAGTCAGATCCTGCTGCTGCATCCTTCACCTGGTGCTTCCTGTCCAAGGACACACAGCTGCTGATCGAAAGGGCTTATCCGCCCCCTCCCCTCTGCACTGCCTATTTACAGCTACGAGCTCAAAAACTGTGCTTTCTCCCTCTCCCTCCCACCCTTCCTTTCCACCCCCCCATCCCTGAATATCAGTTTGTGTTACTTGGAAATGGCCTTAGCAATCTGTGATCACATGTGTTGATCACAGATTGTAAAAGCTGTTTCCAAGTAACACAAACTGACATTCAAGAATAAAAACAAAAGGACATCTGAATTGCCTATATGTTCATTCCTATATGTACTCCACAACACCCCTCGCCCCAGTGTTGTTACACACAGCCACACACATGTATATGCATGATCTGAGCCAAAAAGCACACGCAGCAACCCACATAAAACTGTTATGGCTGCAAAGTTGAACACTCAAAGAGAAATGCCAGAATTAGAGAAACCTTTTTTTCCCCCCATATGGCCCCTGCCTCATTTAATGAACGGAATGGACATGGCCCACATAATGGAAAGCTACCCAGCCCATGCCCATCCTGGGCCAGTCTCCAACCCAGCTCTTCTCAGAGCTCGCTGGGCGAGAAGATAATCTCACCCATTCAAACTGCTCAAGTTAGTCCTAGTCTCTCCTCCACCTTGTTCCCAGTATCAGTCTCCTTGTCCAGCCAGGCTGTTAGACTTGTCTCACCTTACCGCACTGCTTACCGCTGAGCTGCCGGTACCCACCACCAGCCCCTTGCCCAGCCAGTGCCTGCCTCCCCATTGCTCATTCCCCATCTATTTGTCCCCTACTCCCAGTCCCAGTTTTCCTCTTCCAGCCTCCAAGGCCATTGGTCCCCCAAGCAGAACCCGTCCCCCTGTCTAGCTGCATAATTCCTTCTTCACTCAAATCAGGCAGCTTCCTCCTCCATACTGCTTCAGCTGAATGAGCAAGCAGCAGGGGCACGGAGAGCACAGCAGAAAAGAAAACTCTTTATTCCCAGTTCCAGGGCCTGGGTCTAACCCAGAGTTACAACAGCAAAGAAAATCCTGCTCACCTCTGGGTTAAAGCTAATGCAATTAAGATGGAATCTTACAGGAACTTTTAAATGAAAAACTATTGGGTTTTTACTGAACAGGTCCATACTGCACTTCTTTCAACATCTTATAAAAACTGTCAAATATGAGTATATTTTCCTCATCACGGCAAAAGACATTTATCCCTGGCACAAAGGTCACCTTTCTGGCAAATGTCAAGTCCTGCTCCAAAGCACAGAGGTAACAGAACTTCAAGCATCACCTGAATTCTTTAATGTGAGCCAAACACATATCCCCCCAGTCTTAAAAACGGCTGAAATATTTTGACTGAAATGTTCCAAAAATAAATAAATAAATTAAATTAAATTAAATTAAAAAATAAATAAATAAATATCACACACGCACAATTCAGCAAAGGCATGGAAAATTTTAGCCCAAACAGTTGCAAGTATGGCACTGCTACAAATCACTGAAAAACCAAGTCCTGCACCAGACAACCTCGCTCGGACAGTGTCATTAGCCCTATGCATAATTTTAGATAATGCTTCTAAGATGAGATTCTGTAAACCAACTTTCACTCATGAACCTATTTTACACTGGCGGTTTATAATACGACTTGTCAGACCCCAGAAGTCGTAAGAGCTACCTGCCAGGAAGTGCAGTTGACGGGCTGCATCTTCAGCTTGTATAAGTCGAGGGACCTACATCCATTTCATACCACTGGAGATCTCGTCCAAAGAAATCAAATAATTGACCTAGCAAGCTAGAGCAGATGATGGTGGTAAGCAGAAGCCAAGATCCCCTTTTGCTGATCGCAGAATCTCACGTTGAAAGAATCTGCAGCTCTGGAGAGTTGGCCGGGTTCAATGCATTGACACGCAGAGCTAAACTCTATTCACCTTCCTCATGTAAGGAATCCATTTAAAAGAATATCAATGGGCCTATTTTTGCAAGTAAAGCAGTAGTCTTTGGCTCACACTTGAAGTTTGAAGGCACAAGGCAACATGCTTCATTAACTTCAAAATGCTGCAACCTTTCTATGCTGAAAACTAAGGAGTAAATTATGCCAGAGCCTGAAAAGAAGACACAGCATTCAGTCTTAAAAATGTATGAAATTAAAAAATAAAGATGGAGCAGCTCCCTTAACAGAGAAAACATCTGTTCATTTTTCTTCTCCTTTTGGACACCAGACAGGCCGTGATTAATACATTATGGCTGAGAAAGAGATGAGATGGCATTTGCAGAATATGTGCGGAAGAAAAGGAATGATTTCTTCTCAGTAACAGGGACAAATTACATTTTAATTGAATAACTTTCATAGGTAGAAAGTTACTTTCCCAACAGGCTACTCAGATTCCTTGTAGAACAAGCATGCTGGGCTACAATTCTCCCTGAAGGGATGCCAACATCTTCAATGGGGCTTCACAAAGCATGACTGGGTTCAGTTTGGGTCCAGTCTAAGTCATGCTGTCAAAGATACAGCCCATGGGCTGGATCTGCCCTGTGAAGCCCCATCATCCAGCCTGCTATGTTGTCCATAGGTCTTGGGCTAAAGCCACACACGGCTCTCAGCACACAGGGCTGGTCCAGGGAGCTTGTAAGTGGATCTAGCACATGGGGCCGGTCTGTGGGCTTGATCTGGCCTGCAGACTGGACCTGATGTATTTGACACCCCCAGTGTAGATTTAAATACAGTCTAAATTTTAAATGCAGTTTGAACATTTTCAGTTTTTCCAAATTAACCCACTTTGGCAAAACATATTGTTTTACAGTTGGATGCCCAGGCCAGTGGGGCAGAGACACCAGAAACAACCAGAGATAAAACTGAATATTAGTTAGAAATTAAACCACTGTTAAATCCAGAGACGCTAACCCTCCTCCAACGGAAGAGACGTTGGTGTTGAGTCTGCAAAGCCAGAGCCCTGACGCTTCTCAGCGTTGAAGGTTTGTCTCTTGCGTTAGGTAAGCAAACCCTTCTTTGGATGAGAAGCGAAGACTAAAGGACCCTAAGGACAGCAGTGATTTCTCTCTCTCAAATGCCCCAAGATGACAGTTCTGCAATGGTAAGCCTAAACACAGTTTATTGCTTTCATCATAAAACCAGGTAAGAAAACAAATATCACACAGCCAGATTCCTGACATTATTTAGTTAGAAAGTCCACCTGCTTCAGTGGAAGCTTCCATCAGTTCAGGCTGAGCCTGCAGTTAACTAACCGTCTCTATTCAGCAGTGCACCTAAGCATGGACTTAAGTACTTTGCTGTATTGAAGCTTGAGTAAAGACAGCAGGATTATCCTGTGGTGCCTAGATCGGGCAACATCAGCATTTATTGATACTGAATTTAAAATTATTATTAACATTTGAAAAAAAAAAACAAACCCAAAACCTATATTCAATCACAGGGCTGTGAAAGAAATCCTTTGCAAACAGCTGATGAATTCTAATGAGAAATCCAGCTTTAAATGAAAAATATTGGTAGTTTAATTTAAATACTTTATAATAGGCTACTAAATAATAGGAAAGCGCAGTGCAGAAGGAGGCACAGACACTTTGCAGTGTCAGCACTTCTACCCTTAAATATTTTGGTATTGAATATTTGACTGCTCCAGTATCCTTGCTTTCCAGTTCGTATCTGGCAGAGGAAAACGAACAGCTCCCCTAAGATTCAACCAACTTCAGAACAAAAGCTTCTGAAAAATAATGTCTACAACTTCCATTCATGGCCTCAAAAGTTAAACACCACCCAATACCACAAGCCCTCCCTAGCCAAGCTTATTACTACAGGAACACTGAAGTTACTAGGACTAGTTAAGTTACTAAGCACCACGCCTGGTTATAAGGACTTGAAAAACTGCATAGTTGCTTCAGACTCAGCATTAAAGACACAAAGTAAAGGAATCCTACACTCAATTTACTATACACACTAAACTATCTTCTGCCTTCATTTAGACACCTGCGGCCCCACTGACTTTCTATGCACTTTCAAGTGGGTGCCCTGGTTCTCTTCTCTTATTTATTCTTGGTCACACCCCAGTTTCTGCACCGTTCATGGATTACAGATGATACTTGTGGCAAGGGTACAGGAGGCAAGCGGAAGAGAGGCAGGTAGTTGGGGTTGCTTTCCTTCTGAGAATTAAAGGGAAAGAAGAGGAAGACAAAAGGCTTCTTAATGATTAACTCAAAATCTAATAAGTGTATGAATAGCTAAGTGATTTAAATGCCACTATATTTTGATCATTTTAGATTACACAAGTACATTTTTCATTTTTAAAAGGTAACAGTCTATAGTTCATTTTCAACCCTTAATATTTAGTAAGAACTAGAGTAAAAAAGTGGGGGGGGGAAGGAAAACAGATGCCAATAAAAAATTAATTAGATTAGCTGTTTCTCAAAACATTATGATTCAACCCTAATTGGACAACAGGTCTCCATTTGCAATCTGATAACATAAAAACAGACTGAGGTGAATGCGAGAGCTAGGGGCACTGCTGCATACCAATTACTGAAAAAGCATGCTACATTTTTAGGCCAATTAATTTCAGTGCTGAAAACTAAACCTTTTAAAATTCTGCAACCCACATCAATTCTTGTCCATTAAAATTTTTAAATGAACTGGGCCTGTCATCGTGTTGTTTTCTGGGTGCGTTCTAGGCACTTCCAGCTGTCCCTCAATATGGGGTCATTTGAGAGATTTAAAATAAAACTAAATGTACTCTCTCTGTAGGAGGAGGAGTTTATAGAGAGAGTTTATGTAAAAAAAATAAATAAATGTTTAGGACACTGTACAGAAGTCAGTGCACACAATAAACTGCAGAAAAATGGACTGAGGGTAGCAGCACTCCTACACAACAGTGAAAATTTAGATAGCAATAATCACAAATGAATCTGTTGCCAAGCACAGATTTCATGAGCTCTAGTGACATTCCAGGAGTCCCTCGATTTGCTTAATTAAGAGCAAAGAACTGTCAAGTAGAGAATGAATTTCTGAAAATAACCTCACCAAGTGTGGACTGAAGAGATAATCCTTTTATTTTATTTTTTTTTAATTGTAATGTCCAAAAGAACCTTTGCTCAACATGGCATGCAAGGTTACAACGTAAGGTGTTGTGCAGGCAATACCCGTAAGTATGTTGTGCGGTAATTACTGAAAAAAGAAAGGGTGTAAAAGCATAAGCAAAGCGATAACCACTTCCAAGATGGCAAAAAAAAAAAGGCTTCTGAGAAGGATCAGTAGCAGTCCTGGAAGCCAAGCGAAGTATGCCATCTTATCTCAGGTTTTCTTTTTCAGAAAATTAAGTTTTACCACAAGATTAGTACATGCAGCCCACGGTTATTAATAATTAGTATTTGTACCATAGCAGCACCTGTGTCAGGGCCTGTTCTGCTGCACACCGCACATATGTCTATAAAGTGCAGTGCACAGCAGAACAGGCCCTGATACAGTAATACAGAGCCCCTCCTCTGAAAGGCTTACCATTTAACTAGACAAGACGGACCTTCTCCATGTCACAGATGGAGCACGGAGACAGAGTATATTAAGTGACATGCTCAGGGTCACAGAAAAAGTCTGCGGCAGGAACTTAACCTGCATCTACCGAGTCTTAGTTCAAGGTTAATCACAAAATAACCTGACGGTTTGATAAAGAAAAAAAGTGTTCATATGGATTGCTGAATACATTTCTAGTATACATGTGCCACATCTGATTTTTTGTTTTTTTTTTTAAGAAAATACATTGCTGCCTCAATGTGTGCACCTGAAGAGTAAATTCTTAGGTCATTAAAAAATTAACAGATTAAATATGAAGCAAGACCATTAAACAAAACAATCCCTGGGCATAAACAGACCTAACAATTATGATCAATAACAAAAACGGATACAAGCTGTTATGTTGCACCAGTTAGTGTACCTACACACTCAGGTAGGGATACAAGTGTGGCAAAACCACACTAAGTTTAACCCCATTCCAGGTCAAATTGAGGCGGTTTTTCACTTGCATCACTACAAGCTCCAAGCTTCTGCAAACATTTAGATATTATCAGGTCATTTGCTTTCCTCAGTGGCAGCCCTTCCCTTTTTTTAAAGTAGCTAAAATGTATGTTTGTCCATATCCCACTCTCTCAATTAGCAGATCTCGTCTCTAATGTCATCATCATTCAATTGCTGCCAGGCGTGTGCAGCAAATTATCTGCTGTACTTTTTGCCTGAATACCATATGAATTGTTGAAGCAGTAAGCAACTTGCGGGGCACTTACCACTAAATGGTTTTCAACGCCATTGTGAAACGACCCCCTACCACTAGCACCTACTGTTCCTCCTCCACTTCACACGAATTAATTTGCAGGAGGTCAGAAGAGGGGAGCTATTTGAAAAACCTGTAAACATCAAGGGAAGAGGGAGTGACAAGCAGGAGTTGGAATGGAAGAGCAAGACTGCAGAGACCGCACTCAGATCAGTGCTTCTCAAGACTTAATGGACGTAGTTTGTGAACGTTACCCATCATCACAGTCTCTGCGCGTCAACTTGAAACGATACTGAGACAAAAGGTTGATATCGAATGCTTTCCTCCATATGGCCCACTCACCTATGAAGTTGCTTGCCAGAATGAATGGGGTAAGAATGAGCAGTGTCAATAGAGTAGCATGGACAGTATTTTTGCACTTAAAAAATATGTTGTAGAATGAAGAGCTGATGGATAGGGATTTTTTTAGAAGCTGGAAACCTGACCCAACTTCTACAGGACAGCAAAGGAACAAAGATTTTCATGAGGATCAGAACAGATTGAAGCATTAATCTGTGGCTCAAAAAGGCCATTCAGGAGAGTCATTAAGTTAGAAGAACCAGATACCCAAAAATGTTGCCTGTGTCCTGCTGAAGGACCCAAGCAGAACACAGACCTAAAGGACTTCTAGACACTCATTTGCTTCCAATACAATAGCTGAGAATAGTTCTGGGCATATAAAGGTGGAAGTTGTTTAACATAAAAGTGTTAAGCAACAGAGAGAAAAATCTCAACTATCTTAAGCCCCAGTTCTTTAAACCAAATGGACTATTTAACAGTTTGTTAATTAGTCCTGTAAAGGGCACCAGAAGGTCTACCTTTTGAATACTGGATTAATTCACTGCTGCATCTAATGGAGTCGCAAGAAACACTGCAGTGATGACCAGCCCCATTACTTCTAATTCATGCCTTTACTTCCTTATTTTACATAGATTCAATACCTTAAATGTGTATTGCACCTATTTCTAAATCTAGCATAGCAACAAGGATGAACAGGATGTCGTAGCACACCATGGTGTCATACTATGGGCTCCAGGGGATTTTGGTGTTAAATGATCTCCAATGTACAAAATGACTGCTAATTTTCTCTCTCTCGTTTCATTCCATTGTGTTCACAGCATGGTTTCCATATCATGCTCAGCTCTCTAACTGTAAA
This sequence comes from Alligator mississippiensis, assembly GCF_030867095.1. Classification (NCBI taxonomy): domain Eukaryota; kingdom Metazoa; phylum Chordata; order Crocodylia; family Alligatoridae; genus Alligator; species Alligator mississippiensis. Next base: position 64,833,390 of record NC_081835.1, read on the forward strand.
ACCCATTTATCCCGGCAGATTTATTTTCTTTCGAGATGAAGTGGACTATTCCTTGAAGGGAAAAAAAAGGAGCATTAACTGGGGGTAAAAAATGGCTCTGACAGCAGAGACGAGTGGCTTGTTGAGGACTCTTTGACTTCCTTAAGCAAGGAGGGAGTTTTTAGCAGATGAACCTGACCTCCTGGAAACAGTTTAGAGATGTTAATGGCAAGAATGATTCTAGCATTGTGGGTTTTACTGGGGTCAACTTAAAAACTAAGTAATACAAGGCTACAAATCTTCTGTGCTATAAATTTTGGTCAAAATAAGATTTTGGTCTAGCAGCTCCCTGCAGACTGATCCCCTAGGATGGTCACAAAACTGGTCAGTGAATGTGGTCTGTGTGTCGGGAGCACAAAGCAGAAATGAGTGACTGCCAGCTCAAAGGAGCAGGCAGGGATACTAAGAGTCATGCTTGTAGTTAAAGCCAGCTCAGGCCAAAGAAAACCCGGCTCAAAGCAGAGAAAGTGCTACTTTCACACAAACCATCATACTAGTGCACTAGGGTTCATAGCCTCTAAAGGGAAAAGGAAAGCATTAAGCAAAGTGCACTGGTCTAGGGTTTTATTGTCTTGAATAAGTACAGCTGCCCTTACAGATTGACAGCACAGCATTTGCTTGGGGATGCTGCAGGCTTATGTTGTATTTCTATTAATGACTTCTCCCCATAAATTAATTTACTGAGTGCTCATCTTGTGATGTCTGCATAGAGATTTGTGACAGCTTCCAGTTGTGTAGATACAAAATCGGTTACGTTTTGGAAAGCTGGCTGCCGTGATAACAGCACAGTTTTTAAATTAATTCATATTCCTCTTTCCTTACTGACTGGTAGACTGTCCTCTACAGAAGCTAGCAATGCAACGAGTAGAAATATCTGGGTGACTGCCGAAACATGGTATACTGCAACAGCCAAAATGCATACTTCGTAACAAAAAACAAATCTGTTTAAATAAACCTTTAAAATGAAAAATGAGGGGTAGAAGGCAGTGAAATGAGTACGTACACTAGCATTTCATCTTTGAAGACTGATTAAATTCTGAATCTCAGAAATATGGACAGTGAGATAAAATAATTCTTGGCAGCGACTACTGTGTTTATTTTCATCAAAATCGAGGATAATTATCCCACAGAGATGCCTTTCTGCAGTCCTTATTTCCGTTTCCTTTAAACATTACTCAAGCATCAGGAGGGGAAAATTTGTGAAACTGACTGAAAATTATCTGAAAAATAAAACAAATGCAACAGCCTAGGTGATTTATTGCTTTTTGAAAAGGTAAATGCAAATACAGTATGCAAATATCAGAGGCCATATAAATTCTCAGCATCATGGCATTAACTATACTAGCAAGATGTGGAACAAGGTAATTTAAATAACCCCAACAGAAAAAATGTGTCTAGAAATTTAGAAATGTCTTTTTCAGTAGAAAGGCCCACAGATCCATCACAGTGGCTCACAGCTCAGGGGCAGAACAAGGCCCGTCAGTCACAAACAGAGGAAAACTGACTTACCATCTGACAACCCCCAAGCTTGAGATAAGTTAAGTTATTTCCACAGCAGCCGCTCAGGGAGGTTGTCATGATATCCACCTTTAGTACAGCGTTCACAAATAAAGAACAAAAATTCATTTCTCCAGACTCAACCAATCCAGAGTATATCTTTCCTCCCCCAGAGGCCAACAAAGCTGTCCCACAGCAAGAGAAGCAATTTTGTCCCTCTGGGGGGTGGGAACGCCACTTATTTTCTGATTTTTCTGTGCAGAAAGATCAACAAATCCTTAACTGAAATTTCCTTCCTAACTACATATTGGCTTGGAGGGGGGAATGGGAAGGGACACCTGATGCACATCAGTATTGTAACGCGTCTCTCTGAACAGTGTGGTTTCAACTAATGTTTGCATATCAATCTCACCAAAAAGCTTGAAACATCTCCCGTTGTGGCCCTTCCTGTTCCAAGAGAGTCACTCGTATGTGACATTTGCCAGAGTGATAGCATCCAAAGAACAGGGCTGGAGCGTCATGTATCAGGCATCTTTGGAGAACACAAAATTAACCGCAATAGCATAAATTTATTTCAAGGTTGCATTCAAAACAGAAAAGCATGGCAGTAGTCTCTTCAGACAATGAGCGCTCAAGAAGTAATACAGACTAACAGTACAACAGCAGGATCACACCACATAATGAACACTCATTTTTATGGGCATAGTGCATTGATCATCTTTGTAACAGCCACAGATTAAACTCCACTTGGTTTCTAAAGCATTTCATTTCTGTTATCATCACTGGTTACTTTAGTGCTGAATAAAAGGCATTATGACACTTGTGGATCTGCACCTTCATCATTTTTATTAAGTGAAAGGCAGGTATTATTCCATGACCTGTTCATATCTTCGATAATAATGAATGTGTCATTACACTATGCATGTTTCCCGTGTTAGAAGAGAACGCTTTCAGCTCCATAGAAAAATATTCAGCATATTCCTATGTCAGGATATAAATCCAAATGATCGTAAATGGCAACCAGAATAAGCACCAAGATTTAAACAGTAACTATAAATATGGATTACTATAACAGCACAACTTTATGAAGAACAAATCTTTTATTTTCTCTGGGCTAATTAGCATTAATAAACTATGACGCAAATATTTCCTTTTGACACAACGGGGAAGCAAATCATTAGTGCTGGAAGGAAGAAGCTAAGGCTAATATGAATGATCTTCAAAAGATGTTTAAAGTGTACACACTCTAAATGATATACATGGCTCCCAATTAAAAACCAGTCAAACAATCTGCCTCTAACATCTGATGGAGAATATGCAAAATGTGCTATTCACATTTAAGTTTGCTAAAAGACTACACTCTTGTCTTCAAAACCAATGCATTTTTGAAGAGGAATAAATTGCTTGCAATTAAGCAATGGTTATTACACATTTTAATTTAAACCTTTTACTATTGCCGCTACGGAGGCTTAAAATTAGGTACCAAAAAAGGAAAAGTTTGCGAAACCTTTTGAAATGGATTTTCAATTGGAGGCACAATTTGAACAGTGATTTGCATCAATGATTATCTTAATTAAACTGCTGTTTACATGAGCAAAGTTGATTTACTTCAGCATGGCTTAGCATCATTAGACCATCTATTTAGTTGTGTAAATTTCCATTAGATCAAGTCATTTTTTTTCACTTCAAATAGGTTATGAAATGTACCTGAACCAAAATAAAATTGACCTGTAGGGAACTTTATAAATCACATCATACTAATATTACAAGATACAGAAGAGTAATCGTACACGCTACGAGGCTAAAAGTCTAAGTGATGCCATGTATAGCCCAAATATGACAACCAAAATACATATTTTGTCACTGTTTTACACCGGACTCTACATTCAATCTTGTACAGCAGAACACGCTGATGGCTTTGTGAAAATATTGTACAAGAACATAAGGATCAGGCTGCAGATTCATCCAGCTCAATATCGTGTCTCCAATGGCAGCAAAGCAGCAGATGCTTTAGGTGAGAGAATAAGAAACAGGGTATGTGTAGAGTGATGAATCCTACGTCAGCTCCTCCCAGCTGTATGTTTAGGGATGTCCCAAGACGACACCCTTAGACACCCACGCTTACACCCTTCACCTTTATGTTTAATAGCTCCAGATGGATCTATCTTCAATACGTTAATCTAATTCCTTTTTTGACCTATTCAAGTTGGTGCGAGACCAATGTTTTCAGTATATCTTAAGTTTGGCCACTAAACAAAACCTAGAAAACACATTACTTAAATTGCAATTCTGGAATTGGAAGCATGTAGTGGTTCTACAACCAGAAATCAATAGTACAGGATGTTTGCTGGCCATTCACTCAGTAAATATCATCCCACAAGAAAATAATGAAAGGTTTTGATAAATCTGTAAATGCCATAAGTGATGAGTTCCAAATTCAGGTTCTTGGCCACAGGTTATTTGGCTCAATTTAGGAATCAGTGGGCGCATCTACACGTGATATTACTGCACATGAATAAATAGCAGAGCTAATTGCTCTGCAGTTTATTGCTCCTGGGAACACCGTTTGAACATGTGCCTGGGAGCAATTAACTCTGGAGCAATAAGCTCTGCAGTTTATATATGCATAGCATGTGAAGACAGATCAAAGCAGCCCCGGCTGGTAGAGGACCCTGGAGGTTAGCCTGCCAGCCCAGAGCTGCTGGCCCTGGGTCATTGTGCTGCAGAGGGGCTGGCTAGGGCTTGAGGGTGCTCCAGAGCAGGGCTAGCAGGCAAGCAGCCTCCATGCTGAAGCACCCTCGTGCCCCAACCAGCCCCTCCAGCATCGACACGTGCACTGCTGTGGAGTTTCACTCCGCAGCAGGATAGTACTTGCATTTATAAGTAAGTATTATCCTGCTGCGGAGTAAATTAGTTTACTCCAGCCTAATAGAGGCGCATGTGTAGATGCTGAGACACTTACTGTGCAGCTAATTAGCCGACTGCAGTAAACGTTTCGTGTAGATGCACCCAGCGCGTGGGGCTCTATGGCTGGTTTTATGCAGGAGGTCAGCCTAGACGATTACAATGGTCCCTTCAGACCTTAAAATCAATGACAACAATACTGCCGCACAAAATGAAACTAACGGATTAGTAGCTTCATTAGTGCTTTATTTAATTTATTTATTTCTACTAATTGTGAGGGAAACACTGGTTTTGAATTAAGGATGCCTACAGAAAAGAGGATTAGGCCTGGAAACCAAAGCTAGGGCAAAATGAAAACCTGATTCTTTGGCTCTTGAGAATTTATTTGCAAATTCCTAACAAGAGCATTTCTCCATACCCTTTACCGTTATCTTTTTAGTTAGACACATTTTTGTTTTTTTCAAAAGAGAGAGAGTAAAAGGAGAGAAATCAGCAACAAAAACATGCATTTGATTAGCAGCCATCTGCATTAATTGTGATAAGACTTTCCCTTGTTTTTTGGGGGGGGTTTTGTTCCCTAGTCACAGTCAAATAGCACATACTGGCTAGCATTATAGAGTATTCTGAGGGAAGTTTTATGGTGCTGCAACCCGCTTTTCTTCTCGGGAGCAAGGAGATTTTGAAGCTCGGGTCTACATGCATAAATTCCTAATCAAGCTGTCTGGGGATCCACAGGAAGAGAAATTCCAAACCTGTAGGTTGGGATCTCAAAGCAGTATATTAGCTCCTTCCTCTCCCATCTGCATAGCTCTTCCAGAAACTTTTCTGTAACCATCCTTTAACAAAGGGACCGGAGTGCAACAAAGCAGAGCAGCTACTTCCACGAGGATTTCTGCCAGGATTAAACAGAACATGCTGCGGGCACTGCCCACCCCAGGTCTCTCCTCCAGCTCAGGATGCATCTCCAGTATACTCGGTACCTAGCTCCAGGGTGTCTGCATGCAAGGCTTTCAGGGCTCAGGAGAAAGGGAAGGAGCATGCCATAGTGGTTCTGCTCCTTCCTTTCAGATTATGTTACTTTTTACTCTGTTTTGAGTCCCTGGATTTTTTATGGCATACAGGAACAAGTGGCACCGCTTTGAGAGGACAAAGAAATCTACTCTGTCGCTTGATACGACATGGACCCCCAGTCACATAATCACCTGTGCAATTTTAGATACGTATTTACACAGGATATGTGCTTGAATTGTAAGCATACGTGTTTGCAGATTCACTGCTGCTAACTCAGGAGGTACAGCAGAAGAGGGATCACTAGCCCTGTTTCTTACACTAAAGAACCTCCTACTTGCTGCTGTCAGAGACAGGGATACTGGCCTAGGTGGCCCTTTGGTCCGACCCAACAGAGCGAACGTGTTCTCAACTGAAAAAGTGAAGAACCGTAACACTAAGCAAGTTTTAAATTCAGTACACACACTGTAACCATAGTTAGCAGAAGTATTTAAGTATAGTTACTTGAACCCCATCTGGATGGCTGTACATTTTCAATTGCTAATTATTGGCAATGTGAAGGTAATAATTGGCTCTTAGTGGATCTGAAGTCTGAATGTTGCCAGAGAAATTCAGTAAGGATGTACAGCTTAATAAATGCACTGCTTTGATTCTGCATAACTCACAGTTTCAATGTAGTATATCGCTTCATAGAAAAAAAAAGCTCCATCAAACCAAAAAAAGAAATTAAACTACAGAATATTTCTGACCTATTAATTTTTCCTGATAATGAAGTGCTTTGGGATGATTTCTAAAACTCACTTTCATTTTGATGCTTCATTTATTTTAATCTAGGAAATAATTAGAGGGAAATCAAATCCATCCCCACAGCAGAATATTCACCTGTCTAAGATGCAGCTCATTTGCAGCTAGTGATTTCTTTCTCAATTTTTCCCCAAGTGTTCAAACTGGGCGTTACATCCCATGCTAAACTTTATTTAAATCAATGTCCATTAACAACTTATCACTAAAACTAAACTCCAGGGTGTTTGATGAATGGGTGGCTTTCAAAACAGGCTTGTGCGTGTCATTTGTCTGGCTTGAAGGGGCCAAATTCTGCTCTCAGTTACAAACATGCAGTCAACAGGAACTGGACTAGCAATGATACTGCAAAGAATAGACAATGTTGCTTAATCCCCTGGGTCTCATACTTTATTTTGCCCTAATCCTCAAACTGCCCCCTAACACAAATGTCAGCTTTTCGTAGCAACTGGTAGGGATGTGCAGAAAAAGGGAATGGAGGCACATTTTTAGAACCAATTGAAATGTATTGAAATGGGCAGAAAGGGAGAGACAAAAAGGAAAACAGCAAACTGTTTGCTATTAACAACAGCACAAAGGCATTTGGTGCTCGATTCCTTTCCCACAAGTGTTTTAGACCAGTGTTTTTCAGTTGGCTTAAACCTTGTGTATGTGATCCAAATGAGGCCCCAGAGTCGGAAGCTTGCACAAAGAGCCACTCCTCTCACAAGAAACCCCACCTAAATCAGCCACCCTGAAACACCGGCAATGTCTCTAAGACAGTTCTGTTCAACCTTTGAATGCCCGTCTCCACCGGGCAATGGATTTTTTCAACCATATTGTACTGATATCCTAGCACCTGAGTCCAGAAACTCGTATAAACTCCGAACACAAGCTTACCGTCAATTGACGTTTTCAATGAAAACGTCTTGATCCTCAATTGAAATCCTTCTGGAAAAGACATTCTAGCAGGGATATGCAATTATCAGATCAAGATACAGTACATAAAGATAAAGGAGAAATGTTTTCTAGATGCAAAGAGAGCTGTTTACCTGAATTCCTATTCATCAAGATGAAAAGTTAAACATGCTATGAACACAGATCAGATATGAAAAAAAATCTCTCTGGGAAGCAATGAATGTAAATGTCTTGGGGCAAGGATACCTAGATACCCAGTAACAACATCATCTGTAACCAGATTATCCTCAGAAATGATGAATTCATGCTGTGAAGAGACAATAATTTATCTCATCACAGGATAATCCTGTTATAAATTATTTTGCAGTCAAAATGTGCTGTAAAAAGATTTCTCATTTGGGCAAACATCCGAAGCACATATTGCAGTTCTCCGCTGACTGAGTTATTTGTAACTGTACATTTAATCTCTTATCCTATACTTAAATATAGTTATAAAATGTTTGGAATAACCAGTGATTAAACAAAAGAGGATACAGCTGGCTACATAAAGAACAAGATCCATTTTTCAGCCCAGAGTCCTGAAATATACTTAATATTAAGGGTTAACATTTGATATAGCCAAAACCAGAGAAAGACTGCTTCCTGATGTCAGCATGACTACTGAGCACAGCAACTAAATGAGCATAAAAACACTATACTTTAAAGAAAGGCTTCCTCAAAATCACATGGCTCCTTGGAAAGTCAAATATTATGAGTTTACCAGCTGTACAAAAGGTACCTTCATATCAACTCTACTTTTTCTGCTACTTCTTTCAATACCAGGATAGTAAGACTGTCCTTGAAATCATCATAGAATATGAATTACATGTTTAAGCTCCTGCTAAGTGACATGAAGAGGACAAGACAGATATTGTAAAGTAGAAACGAGCCTACAGGCAAGTGAAAAAAGTGAAAAACCACTCCCTCTTACATGAATCTGAGGAATTGCTTAAAACGAGGGTTTCACTGAAACAGAAAGCATTACTGTGCTTTCCTCTTAATCTTGCCCCACCATAAACACTTCTGTGCAAGCTGCATCACTTTTGCTCCAATACAAAATCCCATTACCAGGCAAATTCTTACTTTAAAATAGTGAAGAGAAACTATTATACGGTATCTTGAGGGCAGACTATTACATACAGCTGGAAAAAGCAAAGAAGATTCTCTTTATACTGACAAGGAATCTCCTACCTCGTTCTATGACAAGGCCAGCCAAAATAGGAGGCTTCCCAAAGTGATGGCTGCGTGGACACTCAGGATCCCATGACCTATTTCTCCTCCCCTCCCTGTGGTTGACTGTCAACCTAACTGCAGAAGCATACATCTTCACTATAGATATAGATATAGATATATCTATATAGATATATACACAAAAAACAACATAGTGAAGATAAATACCCAGTGACACCTAGTACGTTTGTATGGGATGCAACTCATTTCAGAAAGGCTCCCCGGGCATGTCTCTACGTCGCCACCCTATGAAGATGTAGCGATGTGCTGTGTTGCCTTACAGTGTGCTACAGCAACTTAGTGATCCTGTGGGTCTCCATGTGATCACCAGCTACGTCGCCATAGTGGCCTGCTAATCATGTAACTGCCCATACTGCACCATGCTTTAGTACTTCCAAAAGGCATCGTAGCACTGGCGCCATACAGCAATGTGTAGCTGCGCCCTTGTTTTAGTCCATTGCAAGGCTTGTATTCCACTTACTGACCAATGAATACAGTAAACTGTTTTTAAAAACCCTGTATCCATTCATTACAAAGGAGCAATTTTACATAAAATTTTCACATATTTCAGCTCAGATATGGCGAGTCATTTATCAGCATACCACGCGACTCAAAAACATATGAATATGCAAACATATGTCTCAAGACTGAATCAGTGATGATGCCTGGGAACCAAATCTATAAACTAACTAGTGTGGATTAGTAGATTATTTGCTCGAATATCAGTTCAAGTTATTAAAATAACAAAGTCATCAAATACTACCATAGTAAGTGTGAAAAAGAAGCCATGGAGACTTAATTAGATCTGTACCTCCTATACCACATTCTACTACTTTGCTAAAGACTGAAAAAGTTTAAAAGGGAGGCTGTAAAATCCCAAAGATTTGTTTCATTATTAGGATTATGGTTAGATCATGCTGACAAAATGAAAAGGAAGTCCAAATACTTACAGGTTATCTTTTTTCTTCTTTTTGTATGGATCCATTAGACGAAGAGTATCTCTGATCACAGCTACTTTCACTTCCTCATCAACAGGGCTTGGAACATTTTCAAACACCCCTGGAGAAAGCTTTAATTTGCAAAAGGATACAAGTGTTCAGTGCAGAACTGCTGCTTATTTATTATATAGCTGCTGAAGTCTTAATCATAGCCCACAGGTTTTAAATATACAGTGACAAATGACAGAATACTTTAATAAAAATGATCTTTTAATACACTCAAGATGACATGACAAGTTTAGTCAAGCCCCCTAAAAAAAAAAAAATGGGAGAAAAAGATCATAGCCACCACTTTTACCATTTATATTAAGTACAAAAACAAAACAAGAAATGGTTAGCATTTCCCTAAATATAATTAAATTCAACTGCAAGGGATGTTGAATAAATATATTTATGACAGAGATGATGGAGAGCTTTCACAATTCCAATAAGTCATGTTTCAAGAGTATAAGATTAGCAGTGACTGCAAAGCAAAAAATTACAAAGAACCTTACCAGTTTCATATTAGCAGACAGCTTTCATCTTTCAAAAAAACACACCAAAAAAGCCAAACTTAAAAAATTATATTCCAAAGTCATTGTCAAGCTGAAAGGTCTTACCTCTTGTTCATGTTCTATTCTCATGCTGGGGTTTGCATTTACTTCGAGTAACATAGGCTTCAAGTTTTTCATTAGGAGAATGTCAAACCCTAAAATCTGTGCATAACAAACAATACAACATTACTTTCGCCCTCTCCAGTGCCTCTTAGAGAATCTGCTTCCTGCTATGCACTATGTAGATGCTGTATCCATCCAAAAGGACTGTTTTCCTACCTGATCGATGGCACAGGACAGCCCAGGAAGATTACCTACATTCTTTGTTTTTCACCCCCACACTTGAGGTGGTGCATCCGCAGAAGAGGCAGGCCAAAACCCCATTCCCACTCAAAGTCTTAATAAACAACTTTAACTACTTGTGGGCAGGCTGCCACACTTAATGGTGAAATACTCATTCTTCTCATTCTTTCCTTAAGACAAAGACCTGGGGTCATTTCTTGGCTCTGCCCCAGACTTCCTGTTTGACCTGATCCATGCCTTACTTCCTCACCCATCTCTTACACTTTTTGTCTGCTTAGATACTTAGATAATAAGCTCTTTGAAATAGGGACTCTCTCAGCATATCTATACAGCACCTCCCATGACAGGGCCCTGATTTCTTCAAGGGTTTCTTTGGTATGGCCACCTGGCCTTGCTGAGCCATCTAAGCATCCTCTGGGCATAATAAATAGTTTCAAGTTGACCTCTGAAACAGAGGGTCCCCCGCTGAAAGAATCTCACTGGACACACCACCTGCTTGCCCTTAACTGGTTGATGCAACTTGGTGTTTTAGCTGATCTTGTTCAGAATATTGACTGTGGAAAAGAGGGTAACCTGGGACTACCACAGTCTCCAGTTCACCAGATTATTCAGTAACACGCACCTGCCACTCCTATGCAGCTGATGGGGGTGGGGGAGAAGGGAAAGGAAATTAAACTGCCTGTATTTTCACAATCTCTCTTGTTTTGCCCATAACAATACTTTTTCAGCAAACACAATGATTTGCATGGCACATGGCTCCTTGAACGCTGCCTTTTGGAGGCTATTAACAAACTGGAAGGGACCATGAGCATGTATGAAAACCCACTACTCTTCTACAGAGGAAACCACTGGATTCATCTAGTTATTATGTGCGACTAGGATACATGTTTGTTGCTGTTTAGTGGCTCTTTGCTGTGGGGAAGGAAAAAAAAAAGTCTGAGATGTATTTATCAGCAAAGCATTTTATTGTAGATGTAGACACTAATTGGTAAATTGCTGCTTCAGTGGTTATTCTCACTGTAATGATAGAGTTTGCTAATATAATCATAGCCTGTGCCTATTTTTCTGGCAAGACCTGCCCAAATTACAGTTCTGGAAGGTCACTTGTGATGTTGGACATTTCATGCAAATCAACTTTCTTCCTTTTCTCTTAAAAGGAAAAAAAAACCAAAAACCAACAGCAAAAATCCCAAGCAGAGGGAGGACATTTTCCCTAACTTAATGAGATGTTCAGAGTAGACATAAAAGCACTTAAACGAATGGGTCAGTTAGAAACCATAGTGTGACAGACCACCTAACTTCTGGGAGTGGCAATAACCAGTGTTAGTCTTTCATGTGCACAATACAGACGGTCACCCAGATCCTAAAATCTGGCAGGAAGAAACCAGAAAAATAGCACTAGGAAATGTGCTAAATAAATGGTAGGCCCTTCCTGTCAGCACGTACCTTTTGGTCATCAGTGACCTTCAGAATGCTTCTATCTAAATATACATACTATAATCATCCTTTGATAAAACAAGATTTGAAATTAGTAGCATCAGTGTTGCATTGAATCTGCTCAGCACAACCACCTGGAAGCTTCCTAGTGAAGTGAACACAGCTACAATTGATTGAAAACCCACAGAAGCCCCCAGGGCAGCTGTTTCAGAGTAGGGGTAAGGTGCCTCTAGTGGCACTCTAGATTGTGAATGTTTAAGGGGCACTGTTCAGCATAAAGCTACTTTCCCCACTACCAATCAACAACAGAATGACAAGAAAGCTTTAATGAAAAGAACTTAACATACAGAAAATTAATCCATGTGCAAAAATAACTGAACTCCAATTTCATTATAGAAAGGAAAACAGCAAAGAAAGTGATGCACTCTCATGGGAATGCACCATCTAAATCAAAATTCCTAACCTACCTGGAAGCAAGTTGGCCCAGGTTTTCCTGTTGGTATATCAGACTGGTAATAAACTTTCAGTTCTGGAGTTAGTGCAACAATCGTTTTAATCACCAGTGAAATGATATCTGACCACACTTTCTTGATGTCAACCCCTTTGGAAGACAATCTGTAGAGGATGCTTGAAAAAGTCCTTTTGCTGCCAGTGTTTACACTGTCTGAATGGATGAAGTTCCCACTGTGAATATTCAGTGAATAGTTTGTCAAGTGCATAAATACCTGGTGCAAATTTTTGAGGGTAGGTTCTTGATAGGGCTCTGTACAAAATCTAGAGAGTCCGTCTTTGGCTATGTAAATTTCTAAAGGTTCTAAAGATTTCAGTAACACATAGAGACGGATATCAAATTTCAGCTTGTCAATCAGCAGTGGTTTACAGATGTATTCCTGGACAACAGCTGGCCTGCTCTGTAGGTTTCCAGCCAATCTAATGTCACTGGGATCTTTAATGAGGTAGATTCCATCCCCCTGACATCCTCCGTCAGGTTTCACAATGAACGTGGGCTTCCAAGCTGGGTCATTTTCTTTCATCATGCGAACCTACAAAGGAAGGAAGAAGATAATTATGTTAACAAGGGCCATGAAATACAGGGAAAGAATTCTTTGGTTATTGCAGAAAGAAAAACTTCAGTGCTATGACATCTCAAAAGAAATCCTACTTACAAGCAGCCCATGCAAAAACTACGCGTCGACAGCAAGGAGCGGTAAGTATAATGCAGGTAAGAGTGGAAGATACTTATGTTGACAAATACACAAGACCAGACAAATAAGGTGAATGGGGAGATACCGAGCTAGAGAAAACCTTGTTGTATACAGGATCCCAAAAGCCTCCCTCCAGCACAGTGTGACGCTTCTGTTTGAAACACTTCTTATTAATGAGGATTGCTATTGTGGACATGACTCACCAATACAGATCTAGTTTGGAGACGAGGCTTTTGTGCAGCATCTGATACTTACTCAGGAGGAGAGGCTCATGAAGCCTGAACAAGCAGCCTTGTACACAAACAATCCTGAGAGAAAGGAAGCTGCCTGGCAGAGATTTTTATTCAATTTGGGTTACACCAGGTTACATCCCCTGGGTATGGGGTTACATCCTCTGTCATCCTGAAGACACTGTGCATCCACTGTTATCCAACACTCCCACCAGCAAGAGCCCAGACTGTCTTCCAGTCTGATTGTCAGATCATTCCACAATGGCATGAAAAAAGTCTCTTCCCAACACTTACCTAGATCCAGTCCATAAAGTTAACGTGTAAAACACAAGTCTGTGTTGTGCCTTTATTCAAAAAGACTTGTGCAAACCAATGTTTTAATCAGAAGACATGCACTAGACTTTCTTGCCAAGTGCTTACCTTCCCTAGCAACAGCAATGTGGTATTAAAGGATGAAAGCACGTTTCCAGCCCTAATGAAAGTAACTCCAGTTGTTTTGCTTGTAAGCACTGCAGAAGGAAGTCGGTTCATTTCCAGACTTGAAAAACATTAACATAAATGGCCTTTTCTTAAGCTGTGTTTCCAAAGCTAGCTGGGGCACAACACAGAGCCGTGAATCTAGTGAATTGCTATAATGGTAACAAAGAAAAAAAATCTTCAAAACATGAAATAAGCACAACAGATGCAAAAGCGACTGCCTAAGTTGGCAGAAATCTTTAAACAATACGAGATGCATCTGCCCCATTCTTCCCATCAGACAATAATTCTGATACTCATTTGGGCTTTTAATACCGCATAGCCTGGGTACAGCAGCAGTGAGACTGGTGTCATAACTTATTTTCCTGAAATGGAGCTCAGCGCTTCAACATTTGAAAAAGACACAGCTTTAAAAGCTGGGAATCTGAAAGCGTACCCTCAGCATAATGTTGAGGCTAAGAAAGATGGGCACTTCAGACTGTCAGGCAAACTCCTAATTTGCAAGGAGGGCTGGCACAGGAAGGACCCTCTACTCACTGAAGACAGATAGTGATCTCTCTTCGTGCAATGCTTCAGCATCATGCAGAGTGGAACACAGGCTTCTGCATCAAGAGGCGTGTCCCCCTATCTCTATCTTTTCTTCATGATTATAGGAAACCTCCATCTTCTTCATCACCTGCCAAGCACATGTCAAGTCTGCAAGCATTTTCTGCTGCCACAACTTCACTTCCTCTGCAGACTATCAAGACTCAGTACCATCAGTTATGTGGCATGGACTTTAGAGCACATTCATGGGGTTACAAGGTTGTTCGGGTAAATGTGATTTCTTTTATTAGACCAACTAAGTAGTTGGAAAAATTGTTCTTTGCAAGCTTTCGGGCACAGACACCCTTCTCCAGGCATAGGGAGTGTTATGCACACAGTGACTTAAGCCTTCCCACTATCACTCCTTCCTGAGATACCCATTTACAACTTTATAGGAGGCATGTATCTGCTGGGACCAATCACGGCAGGAAATGAGAAGGGTACATTTTCCACCAATGAGTGATTTGTTACCAGAGAGACAATACTGCATAAGCTAGGAGACACTAACAATCAAATACATCACCAAAACCTACATTTTCTTTCTTTGAACAGACTATACCATGTGCATCTCCAGTGACCAGTTGCCTCTGTTCTTCCATTTGGAGCTGATTACTTCCTGGAAATTACACCAAAGGTACATTACAGCCTGGCATTTCACTACTAGTCTTCTGATCAACATGAACAAAGAAAAATTCTTTCCACTCATTTCAGCAACTGCTGGCAGTGGTTTTGCTCCGCATTAAGGAAATCTGTTGCTAGCAGATTACAATTCATATGTTTTCTCTGAGCATACATAGTGTGAAATAAGCAAGGTGAGGAAAGTAAGTCCGGAGTTTGATGGTATTTAATACTGTATCAAAACCTTTGGTTGAATCTCAAATGCATTACATGCCTAGCCTTGTATCTTTCCCCAGTTAGCACAGCTCTTAGATTTTCAATTTACTTCCCCGATGTCTCCTTATTGCACTGGCTCGGTACGATGCGCGTTGCCCCCTAGTGGATGATTGCAAACAATGGTGGGGATTCGAAACAAACAACAAGCAACAAATCCAGATTTAAATGGGAAAAATGCTTAGAGAAATAGCTACACAGAATAAATGCTAATTCTTCCACGGATAACTTTGTATCTCAAGATAAATGCTTCTAATTTGCATCTGCATGGTGTGGATTTCTTAAGAATTATGTCAAGTGCTTTTCACTGTTAATGGGTGATAATGGATTGCCTCCAGGAAAGGACTGTGTATATTCCACAATTTTTCATTGCAAAAAATGCATCTTGACAATTGAATTGATTATCCTGATGGTTAAAAGGGAGATGCCCTTACTAGAAAGGAAATTATTAGATAAGAAATTTTCTATCCTGTCACATGGCATCTCTCAATAAGCCAGCATGAAGCAGCAAGTCACCGAGGTAGCAAGGTTAGGGGAGAAAAGTATAACAAGAAAATAAGGTCTCCCTTAAAAAGCTGATGCTTCAAACACCAATCCATTTTGACACTGCAGCTTGCCATGCCTTCCCAGAGAGGAGGCTGCTGCTGATGAAAGCAAGTCCTCTGCCTAACATGTACCAAGAGCGTTGCTTCAGAACCAGGTGGCCGCTTTGCGTACTCCTTATGGTGGAGCAGATGCCCTTTTGTCTATGCTGCAACGCATTTTTGCAGTGTGAGCCTTTATTACTCGTGGTCCTTGTTTCCCCAGTACCCCGTGACGTGGCCATTTTCTTGGCACAATGGCTTAAGTGCTAGGTCCTAGACCCTCTCAGTAAATACAGGAAGCAGTTCCACCCAAATCTCCACCTGTGGCCTATCAATGTCTGTAAGCACTCGGAGCCTTACCGGTTTCCAAACCTGGCCTCAAACTCAAAACCATAAACGGAACAAGTGAGAATTGCAGACATGTCTATTCACATACAAGCATAAAACATCAGGAGTGAGAAACAAATGGGAATCGCAAAATTCTGAACAGGATCCAGCTAGCCCTCAAAATTTGAAGGTATTTGAATCTGGAGTTTCTACCAGGCCCATTAGTGATTTTTGCATATTGACATGAGAAGAGATAGATAGATAGATAGATCTGGCCAGTTTTAATTCCCTAAAGAACCAGCTATCTTATCTGTAAGAAAATTAGATCATTCCACTTGGAAAGAACTGCATTAATACTTGGCAGGACCAAATATAATTATTGTAATAGGGTTACTTAGCCTTTGAACACCACTTGTTAATTGATATATTCATTTAGCAAGAAGTGTTGGGAGGCTAACATCATTCCCAATTGGACACAGTGAATCAGAATTTAACAGGACACTGATAACTAATCTCTGGGCACAAATCTGCATGTTTGTAGGCTGCATATCTTCTATCAACACTTTCAAAGACAATATAAATTATTTTTTACATCAGAGAAGAGAACAATCACCCCAACTAAATTGCTTACATTATGACATACCCAAGAAACAAAGTAAAGTCTTACAAGCTTCAACTTTATTTCTGAGCGGTAGGACCAACAAAGAGAAAAGAAAAAAAAAAGTAGTAACTGGGTCATTGTGAGCACCTGACAGTATCTGCTGGATATATGGATCCCTCATGTTACATGAATAACTGCTACTACCTAAGTTTTACTTGTTT
Organism: Alligator mississippiensis; assembly: GCF_030867095.1. Lineage (NCBI taxonomy): Eukaryota > Metazoa > Chordata > Crocodylia > Alligatoridae > Alligator > Alligator mississippiensis. The sequence continues at coordinate 64,850,197 of NC_081835.1, forward strand.
GTACACAAGTAATAAGTCTCTATAGTTTGAGTTTTTAGTAAGAAGCCTCAATAAGGACAGAGAATATTCTGAGCAAAGGATCAGGAAAGATTCAGAGCAATCCAAAATAAAAGTGAATCATAAAATATGACATGCTTTACAAACACATTGCAAGGGAAGGAAAGAACATAGGCATATTTTTAAGTTACCAAAGTTGACATGCCTCAAAGGTATTAAGTTTGCCAAAGATAAGTCGAGCCATCTTGGGGGACTAGATGCCTTGGGAGTCTTGAACACGTGCAGTCCATTCAAAAGCAGCATCACTGGGCATGTCTACACGTGCATTCATGAGCTGTAATTGGCACTCCTGCGCAGTAGCGCCAACGCATGTTTTTTACGTGATGCCAATGCACAGTAGCCTAATTCTACTGCGCGTTAGCACAGCTTTCACCGTGATGCACTCATGTGCAGCAGAATTAGTCTGCTGGGCTTTTAGCGTCTTGTGCAGACGCGCCCACTACTGCTCAAAAGCTGTTGCCATGTGAAGCTTGTTGGTGACTGGAAAGTGTCCTTAGCAGGCCAGCTGTTAACATACATGTCAGGAATGGCAAAAAATAAGTTTGGCATCCACTGGCAACCTTGCTGGTAGTCTTAGCAGTGAAACCAAGAACTGAACAGGCGACAAAGAATGGGCCATCATGTCACCCTTTACATCCAGCTCAAAGTACAACTGTACAAAGTTTTGTTCTTCTCGGTGCTGTATTAGTACTATGGCTACAGTACTAGGGTCTCCAAGACTATAAATCCAGCAAACTTCATGAACATTACAGTCGCACATAATTTTACTTGGGAGGGAAAAATAACAAACACACTCGGGCACATGCTGCACTATTCAGAAAAGAAGTCTACAATGCCAGTTCCCATGAAAAGAGAATGACTGCTGAGAGACGAAGCTGAGAAATTCAGCCACAGGAGCCTAAACATGGAGGGCCAGCCAGGAAAGTCCAGGAGGTCCTGCAGCTGGCCACAGTATTCTCCATGCACAGGAGTCTGAAACCACTTTTCTCTGGCCAAAAACCAATGCACCGCCCAGCACGTTACTGAAATCCCACTGACAATTGGGACACACTCTGAACTCACACATCTGAAAATGGAAGAGAAAGAAGTAAATTGCCAGGGCTACACTCCCTAAAATCATCTAGCAATAAGCAGGGAGTGGCTGCTGCTATTGCTTTATACAAGTTCACAAAAGTAGCGTGGGAAATTGTTTTTCCTTGATAGTTTGTATTCTGAGGCACCAGTCAAATCAATGGATTGCCACAATGAGTCCTGATACTGCCAGGTGGGAAAAAACTAGACCGCGAGGAACGCAGACTTCCACGAAGACCGCTGGGATTCTCAGGGCTGACTATGGCCTTCTAACGGCTACATCAGAAAATCCATCTATGCTGGTCCATGCTGTTATCCCACCTGTGAGATTTCCAGAGTGTAACGAGGGTTTTCCTCTACTGGGAGTCCCACCATTCAACCTTCCCATTTGCTGTAGTGTGAATTAAAATGTAATTATTTAGAGTTAGGATTTGCACATGGACAACTGATAATATTAATGGAATGGCAGGTCACTTTGAGGCACAAGACAGCATCAGATAGTGACTTGACCCTATACTAAAGGGTATGGAAAAATAAGATTAAATGGGACTTGTTGCATGAGTAAGGAAAGCAAGATTTGGCCACTGATGGTTTTACCCCCCAAACGACAAAAAAGGTTTCTGTAGGAGACACCAACCTTCTAATTCACCCTGGACAAAGTTAATGTTAGGAAAGGGATATTTGATAAGCCTTCACATTCATGCCCTGCTATGTTCCTAGACACACACACAGTGCAAATCATGGCTTACTAGGGCAGTGAACAAAGGGCTTTGCTGCATTAGAAGCACAGGGACAATATGCCTCCCATTCCCCATTTCTGCTGCTCCTGCCTTGGGCTCTTTCTGTTCAGCTGCAGCAGCTCTCTGCTGAAGGAGAATAGTACTTTCTGGGGACAACTGCAATGGCAACCTGCTTTGCAATACTGTATTTTAACAATCACTTCAACTGCTGTTCAAGTCCAGAACAAAGCACCTGCTTACTGCAGACAGACCAGGGAATTGTAGCACCATTAAGCCAGGTGCTCCAAACCTGCTAGTTTCAGAGCTCAGCAAAGAGCTTCTCTCTGACACGCTCCAAAAATCAAACGCAATCAGTTATTTCCCTAGCCAGTGAAGACATGAACAGTCCTCCTAGACAGGCAGATGAATCACATTTCAACCCATTTTGTCTGAGACGAGATGCAACACAGTCAACCACATAAACCACCTCTCCCTTCTTTAAAAAAGACTTTTTGAATAATATGAAAATGTGATGACTGAAAAAAAATATCGGGACAGACTTTAGAATGAGAAAAGAATCCTACCCACATAGTCAGACTAGTTCCTCTATGGAAAACCAGGTCCAAGGACTCAATTTAGCACTTTTGCTATAAGTACTAATCCGCAGCCAAATACGGTAATTTGGTTTGCTGCGTTATTAAAGATCAACAATCCCATTAACTCCTTCCATAATCCATTCACTTGCCCTGGAAAGGACCTCATTTTTCTACCAACGTGGACATGCCGCCAAGCCTACTGAAGCGGACAGATGTTGGGGTTTATACATGCTCTCAACCGTTTGCCTTTCAAATCCAGTAAAGTATTTTACCACATTTCCAGGCATGCTTCAAAGCCTTACTTTCCGCCCTGCACTCTCTTATTTGGCCTTCCAGTCCCTCGGTACTAATATGTGCCAACCAAGGAAAAAATAAATCTTGAAATCAGGGATCTAATCTGGGAACAATCTGCCTGGTCTTTCACCGGACGGATCGGCCTCAAGAAAGCAGATTTGTGGTCTTGAAGGAAATGCCTGAAGGGCTTCTCCAAAACTAGCATAAACATACAGCATAAAGTACATGGGCATTTTTGGTCAGCCCCCACACCATTAGAAGGTTTATGCATTATGTCTGAAAAACAATGTAATACAATTTTAGCACAGCTTTCTACCTAGTGTGGATGGAGTAAATGGTGTTAAAAAACATATTAGCCTAAGGGTCAAGACAGTGGGAAGAGTAGGGTACTTAAGACTAACCAGAGCCTGAAGCACTATACTGACACAGCAATCAGTCGTTTAGAAAGGAGAGTGTGTGTATCCGGGGGTGGGGCAGACAGCTTTCATTCTGTAATAATGCTCATTCAAGAACTGATTCGCTCTGGTTTAAATACCAGCCATGTTCTCTTGAGCAAAAGTGCAAATAAAATGTCGCTCTCATGACACTGCTTCCAAAGCAAACCAGAATAGGTGAGAACATGACAAAACTTTGTAATGTGTTACTCCAAAATCCACAGAAACCAAAGTATGAAGCTGGATATTATATTCCAACCACATTGTAAATTGTATTCCAGGTTATTTGGGAAAAAAAGAGTGTGGCAGCAGCTTTGTCCAGACTGATCTTAACATCTTCTATTTGACTAATGCAGTAAAGTACCTTGACTCAGAGTCTTAGTGGTATCTTTACATACCTCAAGCCCCTTCAGAGTGCAGGTTCCTACAAAATTGATGCAGAATAAAAATGATTTAAGGGAGGACACAGGTGCACTACAGAAATGAAATTAGGTTACCTTTGAAAAGTAACCACTGTATGTCTGTACCAGTCCCTAAAATGAAAGTGTCTCAGAATCTGAAAGGGTATCCAATATTTTGAGAGAGAGAGAGAGACCACAAAAAGGGCTACAATATTTGATATTCTCTTTCACTCATAGTTGGACATCTAGATTCTCCAGGAAAAAGCTGCATAGACAGATTTGTGGACACCGTTATCTTGAGTATAAGTTGAGAAGCCACATTTATACAGGTTTTGACAGAAAAACATAGGTTATCTTTACTGGATGATTTGGAAAGAAAACTTAAAAAGATGTGGCAGATTTGAATGTACAAAGACTATAACATTCATGCCAACACATATATGAGGTCTCTAACAGCAAAAGAACAGATTAAACCACCAAAATTAAGCTCTGCCTGAAAAATTGGAATGTTTAAATTAGGTTCTTATTAAAATTAATCAAATTCTGCCTATTCATCATGCTCAGAGGCAGTACAAGACAGCAGGAAAGTAATCAAGGTCCTGGTTTGAATCCCAGCCTACAAACTTTTGAATAAGACATTCCTATTAAAAAGAGAATTTACCATTGGCTCTGTGGTTTGAACAGATTATTTCTTAGTACTTAGCAATAGTTTTTTGCATAATCCCCAAAAGATTTCTTTATCTGTTCCTCCTTTTCTGATACTTTGAGATACTGGCAGTCCACGTTTTGAGGTACAGCAGCAATCACATATGAAAGATTTATGGCAAAAAACTTCTGAGAGACTTATAAACTGTGAAAACCTTACAAAGGAGTTCTGTGAATGAAAGTAGCATTACCCATTTAAAATACCTAAACAAGCCTTTTCAAGGTACAAAGTCTGTGAAAGATAGCACCATTTGAAATAAATATGAAAATGAAGTTCTAAACCTCTATGTAGCTTCAAGACAAAAGTCTATAGACCTAGCTATATGGGAACAAACAGAATGGCACTTCTTCCTTGAGGTGGCTGCCATCTGAGAAATTACAAATTGTATTGGGCAGCTATATTATTTTGAGAAAGCTAAATATATATCGATAGAATAAAGTAAATTTTAAAACCATTGTCAGAAATACCTGCCACCAGTTTGGGTTCATATAAATGATGCTCATACAATCACAATGTAGCTTGTATTTCCTAGCCAGAGACCCATGTACATCAAGTTAGCAAGATGGCAGCTCTCTCATTGATTGTTTTTAAAACTGGGGGTTGGAAAATGAATATCCACGCTAAGTAGGAATTGAGTTGAGGGAAGACAGAATGGAAAAAAGTTGGTAGCCCCTGGCTGGTTCAGAGAAAGTGAGAGATAGATAGATAGATAAGCATTAGCCTCCTGTTTGTAGAACTCGATAAGTATTAAGACATACTAGAGGTAATTTTATTTTGGCAGCGCATAGTAACTCAGCAAGGAGGAGCAACGTCACCAAACAGTTCACAGATTTCACTTTTAGGTTATCTATTAAAATAGAGATAAGCAGCATCTCACCCAGTCTCAGTCTAGCTCTTTGAGACAAGTTCCCTCACTACTAAACTCAATATGAATGGCGATGAGTTCACCTCTCACTCCTAGGACATGTTATAATTACAACTCCTAGTTGCAGAGTGAACAAGTATAGACAAGACACTCCCAAGCCACTGATATCAGTGAAGTCATTGAAGGATAGCTTGTACAAATCTGACTGAAATGCTGGGTGAATTCCATGCCACCACATCTTCACTGGTGTTAGCATGAGTTAGCATAAGCCATCTCGGGTGAGTTTACACAGGCTATAAATTACAGGTGCAACTATACAACCTTCCCCACACCAGTCTCCAAAGGTCTGCCTACAATGCAGACACTGAATATATTGTGCTATACCTACTAATAGATAGGAAGAAGACTTCAATCTCCAGCAGGCTTTTTTATTTTTTTAAATACAACAGTTAAATAAGCAAAGCTTAGAGAACTCCTCTTGGAACTTCTGAGGGACTAGGACCCCCAATCTCATCCCAAAGACCTACACAGTGGCAGAGTTTTATTCAATTCTGTGCTCTTGTGTTTTTAAGTAGAACATAAACTCTTACGGCATAAAAATATAATGTTTGATAACAAGAACTATACTTTTCTCAAATACAGATGGAAGAACATATGCAAAGGAAACTCCAAGGAATGTGTTATTGGACATCTGCTGTTCTTGGAATGGAAACCAAAAACCCTCTCCACTGCAATGAGAGCTTATTGTGTTATTTGTTTTTGTACAGTGCCACCTGCTGACAGCATGGACATTGCTCTTATAAACTGAACTGTGCTAGGAGACATTTGCAGTGCTGCTCCCCCTAAAAAAAATTACTGCATTATAATTAAAAATCAGCAGAATTCCCACAGGAATCCTAGTTGGAAGCACAGTGCAGCACTCGGAAGTTTAGCCCAAAGCTCTCTTTGCTCAGCTCTTAGAATCCCCAATTTGACTGCAGTTTATACCCTTTTTTTTTTTAACCAAGCTACCTTGTATCTGAAGTAACAAAGCTAAAGACACTGTACAAAATTCATTTAGTTTCATGGTCATTAATACAGTTTCAGTCAAATCATCCCAAATGTCTGAGGAGTACGTATTAGGTGGTGACCTCTGGTTTCTCTCTAATACAATAACCTCATTGGCAGTAAAGTGACATACACACTGTAGACAGCTAATAAAATCCGTACCTTTTTCCGCTCACTTTTCCAAGTGGAGGATACTGCAGAATGCAAGGATGCAGTGGGTAACCCAGACAGAGTTAAAATAAACATATACAGTATTTTATAACAGAACCAGAAACTGCTATACAACTTCTAGTTTAATTAGTTTGGAGTTTTATGAAAAGTTTTATTACATTTGGAATATTTAAAAAAGAAACATACAGTCTGGCAGGTCACTCAGACACTCATTCCACATGCAGGAAGACATGAATATATAATATAAAATATACAGGTTAAGAAACTCAGCTTTGAAGGGTTCATATACAACAGCCTGGATGAACTAAAAAGACTTCAGTGATAATGAAGTTGGTGAGATGTCACATTCCACAGACCTCCCGATACTCTTTCATTCTTAGCCCAGTAAAATACATAGGAAAAAAGGGGCTTGCATTTCTGCTGGCTTTAATTTCAAACACGACGTTTGTTGTCAAGGGGGAGATGTAGTGTTTTTGCTATTGTTTCTACAGCATAGCAAAGGCAGCTCACCAAGCCTACCTGATCTGAGGCAAATGGAAAAAGATATATTCCCCAGAATCAACATCACCATTTTTTTTAAATAATCTAACAGATAAATGAAAGCAAAAGGTAATAAGGAATGACAAGGCCACAATAGCCTACCGGCAACATTGTTCAGAGAGCACGATGAAAAGTGATATACCTCAGCAACAAAGAGAGGAAACTCTTCTGGCAGAATCCAGGAGCGGGGATAGAAGTTGTACTCTTCAGGAAACAGATCCTGCATTGTTCGCACTGCCCGGCTCAGGGTAATTTTACGCACCATTTCTGTCATACCTGGGGAAAATAAAATATGGTGCTTAGAAGCACTGAAAACTATTCACTTAGGCCTTGCTCTGCACAGTAAAGCAAGCTGGTATGTTGTTACTTACCATACATTTAAGCATGGGCGTTGTTTTCAAAATAAGCGGCACATTTTTAGTTAGTCGTGGTAATGGAAGATTTTCCTTGGGCAAGTTTTCCTTGGGGATTTATTTGCATTGCACTCAGCACTGTATGTTTGGGAAAGCTGTAAGCTAGCTGTCCAAACTGCCACAGGAAATAAAGAAAGGAATATTCTTGTCCAAACAATGATTAACATACTGCTTCAGCCAGGAATTTTTACCTTATTTTGCTGACATGCCAGAAACAGGAGACAACACTTGATCCAGACACTGGAATTATCTCTAATTATTTACCATCATTGCAACAATTATGTTAGAGATAAAAACGTTTCCTTTTATATAAGCAGCTTTGAAGTCTATTTTGTTCAATCGCCTCCATCCTTCCAATTGCCTTAGACTCCCATGGAAGAAAATAACTGGAAGTTGCAAGTGGCAAGAAAAATTGCACAAAGTGCTGAAAAGATCACAGGACTGGGTCCTGTTAACATTCCTGGGAGTTACAATGCATTATGGAAGGACTTCCGTATCTCTCTAACCTCGCTGATCGGTTCATTTCTTCTTGCTTACCACATGAACACAGGATATAGCTCAGGTAGATACTGCACATGACAAGAGATTTAAACAACCAGAAAACTACAGCACTTTACAAGCTGTAGGTGCATTGTCCACAAGCAGGAAAAAAAGTCAGTGTCAGTGGAGCATAAAGTTCTATATCTGGAGTTTCTCATTCAGCATACTAACCGCTGCAATAAATCTGAAGTGAAGGGCTTAGATAAGTCAATACCCTAAGCTCTTAGCTCTTATTTAGTGGGATCTAGACTGGGATTAAATGAGAAATAAGGGGGCTTAAAAAAGTAGAATAGTCATAATAAAATGAGAGCTGACATGAACTCTTCAATATTAAAAAATCCATCTAAAGAACTGTGCTCTGAGCTCTTCCCAGAAACAGACCAGAGTTCAATATAAAATTGATTGTTTCCACCATAAAAAAGCAAAACAAAAGCCAAAGAACCCGCAGAGGCAACATTTGTATTGATGTTACAGAATGCACAAGAACTGTTTCTCCATTTCATTTTCATCATAATCTAATGTTCGAGTTTTTTTAATTAATGTATGCATACATCTACTACTCCACTCTTCAAGCAGCCTTAGTGTCCGCTTAAAACCTTGATCCATTCTGGCATTCATACCACATATTAGGAAGAGATTTAGTTATTATTGATTTATAAGGTATGATCCACAATTTAAGAACCTTTTCCAATATATGGCTTGCCAAACATCAAGAATATAGTACAATGGGGCAAATCCTAGTCCTGGTGACAGCAATGAGTCGTGCCATTCCCTTCTTTGGGACTAGGATTTGATCTGATGCTTTTTTTTTTTTAGATCTGGACATCAGTTAGTTGGACACTGGAGTCCAGATATAAAAAGCCCTGGATCTGGTTCTCATGTAATACAGGTGATCTGCATTTCCCTTCTGGCTTTGTCATCATTTTGGATTCACAATTCTAAACATCTACTAATAAAATTCAATCTACTTTCTGATTAATGAAGACTCTTAGCTCCGGACCCTCCCTGAATGCCACTCCGATCCCCTTCCTCTGCCCGATCCACTACTCTTCTTTCAGCTCCCTGCCCAATCTGCTGCATGCCACACACGGAGGCTGCCCATGTCATTTGTGGTACACATAACAGTTAAATGATCATCTTTTAAAAGCAACTGTTTAACTAATAACGCAAGGACAATTACCTGGAAACTTGTTGACTTGACCTGAGAATATATCATTATCATGAAACGATACTCCATGCCAATAGATATCACAAGGTAAGCGCCGACCAAATGGACACTGGAAAAAAGATGCAACAGGAGTGTTAAAAAGAGAGATTAGCTATACAAATCACGTGCCACATATAATTCATGATAATTCATAGCTTTGTTAAAAGCAAACAGACAGAGTTTTAGCTTGGAGTATAAAGAAGAAACAAGAAATCCATTGTTGTTCATCGCTTCCAGAAGTTAATGGTCTCTTAAAAAAAAAAAAAAAAAAAACAGAAAAAATTTAACTGAAGTTAAGAAGAGAATCTTGCAAATTGACCAATCATAAGTTTACTAAATCTCTCTCACTTAGGGAGAAGCGTAATTATCCCTACAGCATTAGGCATACTTAAGAAGCCCTTTTCTTGCGAGAAAGTAATTCCTCCATCATTATCTACTCTGCAATGCTGGTGCTCATTATCAAAAGCTAGGTCATTCAAAAAGTTAAGCAGGGGATCAAAACAGGGTAAGGCTCCTCCATTCCATCCAATTCCTCCTATCAAAAAGGGAACGATGATCCTCAACATTTCACTCTCTCATATATATAGTAAGTGAAGTAAATATATTGTTTAGACAAAATGCATGCAGTATTTTTTTAAAGACCTGCCTTAGGGCCGCTGTTGTTGGGGGGGGAGCAAAGAGGGCCACACAATATTTCTTACCCATTCAAAATTTTAATTTTTCCCCATGACTGAATAAGTATTGTAACAAATTCACAAAAGTAGGCTGTATTATGGCAGGAATATAAGATGAAATCATTGCAAAAAACAAATGTGCTATGATTTTGCTTCCCGTTACATCAGTTTTCAGATGCTATCCAGTAACATTTTGGTATTCTCTACTTGCAATTCCTCTAACAATTTAACTATTAAAAGGAAACTTTACAGCAAATGAAGGCCTTAATAATCTCTTATATTCTGCAACAGTTTCTCATTGTTTACTGTTAAGTTTAATTTCACTCTCTGAAAGAAATCCTTATTAGCACCGAACGCTTTTAGGCAAAAGGAAAAAAACTTGATAAAGTTTTCAAGTGAACTGGTTCCTTTATTTGCAACTTTAATTAAAATTTCAGTTTATTCAGTAAATAGCTTTGAAAATTAATTAAAACGCTAATTTAGGACTGCATATTTTCTCCTTTTCCTAATTCATGGGGGTGACATGCACAACATAAACAGAGCTAGAGGATTCTTGACTCATTTCATTATTATTCTGTCTGCAATGAAAAAAAATGTGTTTTTAGTATGTGTGAAAATTAATTCCGTTAGGCTCCGAAAGACAATCAGTGGCCTTAACCCCTTTCTCCACAGGTATATCCAAGAATATAGATTCAGCGATGGGTCTCAGATTGCCCTTCCCACTAAAAACTTGAGCAATTTATTTATTTATTAAATGAAATTGAAATGAAGTGAATGAAATTTGCATTTATATAGCACCTTTCATCTGCATAGGAATGCAAAGCACTTTACAAACATTGCACAGAAATCATTTCACAACAGATGAAGTGTAAGCACCTCCGGGCTGGAACACCGCAGCCATTTTACAACGGAAAGGTACTCAACGGTTCACAAGGGAAAGGGACGTCGCTGTTCTTGGCAAATCAGGGAGTAATTAAGCAACTCAACAACTAGGTTTCACCAAGAGTGGGAAGGACACCCCTACGCTTCTGAATGAAGTGCAACTTCTTCAAGGTGTGCACCTTAATTTTATATAAGAATATAAATAAGCAAAAGGTCAAACTTTGGGCCCAGCCTAGCAGGGCAAGACAGATATAAACCTGGCTTAAACTAATCCCTTCAGGAGCCCCTGTACGCTGGGCAATGAAGCCACTTTATCTGCTCCTCTATCCACTCCCAGCTCCTAATGCCAAGGAACGGAGGAAAGGAGACAATTGTGGCACTGTACCTACAGTTGGCTGGTGGAAGAGAAAGCAGCCCCAGATCTACCCCGTGTGAAACCAAGCACTGTTCTGGGGCTCACCACCAGCTCACAGAATTTAGGAGCCACAGAAGTGACCTAAAGTCACTATTGCCTCTTCTTCTGCTCCTGTGCCAAGGACATGCAACAGGCACAGAGGAGCCAGTCTAGGTTTTTCAGTTCAAAACAACTTCAAGCCTGTCCTTAATTAATCTCAACTCTTCAAGACATTTCTTATATGCCTCCCAAGTCTAAATAAAGAGATCTTTGCCTGAACAAAACCACAAGAGAGGGCACTGAGTGAGCAGATTTGTTTTCACAATTTTGACAAACTTTATCAATCACAGTCAAGCTGCCCTATTTCTCCTCCTTGATTGGAAGGCAATAACTGAAACTCCGTTTCACAGATCACATCAGTCTGTTCCATCCTGATACAGGACAAGTTAAATGTTCTTGGCTTCTAGTCAGAGTTTCCTAGCATAAAATTTCAAATTATTTCTATGCCTATCTGCCTCTACTGAATAGTTAGACAAACAAAATATTCAATGCTTGGATATGTTGTCTCAGACGTACGTGGCTTCTTTTTTTCCTGCTGATCAAGTGTTTGCATCTAGATGGGCTGATTTATAGAAAGATGAATAAACTCAAGGGCAGAGGCTTAATTTATATCTGCTATTTCATTTGGCATATCAGATTCATTTCAATAATCTGATCCACTAAGGCCATGCCTACACCATGAACGCACCGTGCTCCGCAGCAGCACTCAAGCACGCAGTGCTGTTCCAACCAGGCTGCTCCCTATGGTGAAAGGCATATTTCTACACGCAGGAGAGCAGCTCATGTGCGATGCCATACACATGTGTCTACGCTGCTTCTGATTTAGGAAACAGCTGGCGCAACGAGGCACAGCCTGTTTAAAGACATCATGCAGTCAGTTTACTGTGTAGACAAAGCCTACACCAAATAGCCCACTCTAATGACATTAAGAGGACTTCACTGGTCTGCACTAATTCTGCTACGTGTTTTGCTAGCCCCACCCCTGCACAACATCCAGGATGTAACTATTACGGTCGATACAGGAATTTAGAATAAAACTGAAGTTAAGTAACATTGTTTGCATTTGCTGCATCTGATAATAAAAAAGTTGAACGTGCCCATTACCCATTTTCTTTTGCAACTTCTTGATGTACCAATCTTAGCATCATCTCCACACATGGTATTGTTCTCTCTGGTCAGTAATGAATTTGCCTCTATAAATAAAACCAACTTTAACCAAACACAGATAAAACTAGCAGACAGTCTCTTCCCCTGATTAGGGATCCTGGTTCTCTCCTATTTCAAAAAAATCCCCAATTTTTGGATTTAAAAGAGTAACCCCAAATCCACATTTTCTGCGATTAAAATGAAATGCTGCTACTATGTCAATATATGTCTCTATAGGTATATCTATATACAGTGGCATTTCATTTTAATCTCAAATCCACACTTTTCCGTGATTAAAAAAAATCCCCAATTTTCAGATTTAAAAAAGTAACCCCAAATCCACATTTTTCTGCGATTTAAAATGAAACGCCACTAATAGATATAGATAGTGCTATTTCATTTTAAACAGGAGAGAACCGGATCCCTGCTGACAACTACCATACGTGGCAAAAACAATAAGTTGGTCTCTCACAGATCATGCTGGTATTGCACATTGTTACAAGAAAAGCTCTTTCCCTACAATCAATTTGTCCATATTTATCTTATCATTACATCACATTCGTGGATGACATACAACATAATGATCTTTTGGAATCCACTGAAGGGTAAAATTATTCCCAAATCATTTAAAAAGTAATAATTAATCAAATTGATGACAGGTTGAAAGCATTTCAGCCAATCGTCCTCTACTATCCCCAATGTACACCCCAAAAATATCTTTCTAGTATAAAACGTGTATGCATCTTTGAGGGAAAAAAAATTACTAGAAATTAACAGTGAAAGATCTGCCTAGTTCCCTGCTGTCATAATCACTCTTTACCATCCCATCCTATTTGCAGTACTCACCAGAACTGAATACTAATCCATTACTTGCTCCAAAGTGAAAATATGCCATTGAATGCATACTGATTGCTCTTGATATATATCATTTAGTAAAAATCTTAACAGCTCATTTTAAAGGTCTACGGATCCATGATACATTAGAGTTTTGGAATTCCCATCACAGTGTGTTGAAGCCCGAGACTATTTTATTAATGGAGCTGGAATGATAAAGCCACTTTTTGTTGTGAAATTTGACTGATCATGTGGTGATTTGTTTTGAGGGAAGTTAGTGTTAGAGCTGAAAGAGAACCTCATAGTGAAAATTAGCTGCAACTTTAAGCATAGACTAGCACTGCAGAAAAGGCTTAAGTCCTTATATCTATATTTGGACAGCAGCAAAAAAGAAGAAGATACAAAAACACCAACTATACTGACATTCAGCTGACTCTTTCCTACATCATGACAAATCAGCCTGCCCCAGATACAATTAGTTCTAAAGTAATTGCAAAAGGAGGAAATGCAGCTTTCCTACATGCAACATGAGAATGCACAAGACGGCAAACAGATCCTTAATGCAACTCCAATGACTTCCATGCAGCTCCGCAAGGGGTGAAATTTGCCCAATATCACAGTCTAATCACATTTTCTGTTTCTTTCGTAAATTGCTTTTATTGATTTATGTGACAGAAAGGAGGAGAGATAGTGGAGCTCTATGGACACATAGCACAAGAACTTCAGAAAATGTCTGATTTTTATCTTTTACAGTCAAAATAAAAACAAAATCAGGCTCAAAGGACTCTAGCATTAGTCACAGATCTGTATTTCTGTTGGTCATGCCACTACAGCCTTTCCAGAACCCAGTAGCACTCTTTCTTGACCATTCACAGCCACACACAACAGACCTGCAATTTTAAAGAAGCAAAGAGGTGCTAGGTTACCTGTGCCCTTGGGAAACATCTCACTAATGCGGGCTCTGACATTGGTTCTTCTGCCATTATTCTTCTGACTATGGTTGCTTGGGATCTGTTAGATCCCTGCAGTGTGTAATCCGAGTTACCAGCCTCACCAAGCATTGTTAGAGTTTTTTTGCTTTATTCCCAGAAGCCCAGTGCTGAGATGGCTGACAGCCCCCAAAAAGGCAACTCATAGTAAAAGAGAGAGAAGCTTCTCCTCCCAAGGTTACTGGAGAATCAAGGAAGAACTGAGTATGTCTAGATGAGCATAACTGCATTGATGAAAACCCACAGGAGAAAAAGCTTCAACACACTTCCTCACTAGAAGATGCAACCTTAACAGGCTTTAAATTTCTTATCAGTAAAAATCTCCACCTCATCCAGACAAGTATCTAGTCCTCTTTTCATACATTCCTTTGTGCTTCCACCCAGAGGCAGCAAGAAGCTCATGCAGATGAAGGTCCATCCACATAAGCTCCCCCAGCTTACCTAAAGATGTGACATTGCATCAGTTCAACTAACCCAATGCAATTTTGCATGGTGACACTTTTACATATGTTAAACAACAGGAAAGTGGACATCCACGTGCAAAACTGCACTAGCTTAGCTGGCTGACTGCAATATCGCATCCAGTTAAACTGGCCCACTTCTGTGCTTCGAGCAGGCCTCAAGCATTGAGGTCAACTGGAAAGCTGCTTAAAACAGGGCTCTGTGTTCTTTACAGAAGTGCTGACAAAATCCTCTAACAGAGGACAGAGTACAAGAGAAAGCCCTGCATCAGGAAGTGGGCAAGAATCCCAACTGTGACAAGCAAAAGACTACTTTAATTTTGGAATATGCAAGCAAGTAATAATAATTTGGCTGTTTATTTTGGAATAACAATTGAATACATTCTAATATCTATGGCTACTATGATTTGGGAGCCTAAACTGTATTCTCCCCCTCAAAACAAACTTTTCAGCTCATCTTTAGGTTTACAACAAATATTTAGTGGAACATAATGGAGATATAATTAAGAACAACTGACAATGGTCAGCGATATCTGGCTAAAAGCCCAGCAACTTTACTTACAGGGGACCCTAATCTTCCTGGAAAGGGCACTGCAGAAACCAAGTTAATTTCTAAAATTTCAGATGAAAAAATCTCTTCTTATGAATATGTGAAACTGAAGGTCACTGTGTGAATTTTCTCTACTTTTCTAGTGTTCATTTCACTGTTTAAAAACAGTTCTTATGTAGGCCTATACAGTTCAGTTCCTGCGCTCAGGGTACATGGGTTTCCTAAGCAAATTCCCAGTGCACACAAATCTTTAGAGCATCGGGTTGGTGCAGTTTAGGCATTTGTATAATGGTGCAGCAATACCATTGAAACAAAACCATTTTCAAATGTCACTGTAACTATGGCAACCAGATTTCAGAATCCAAGGCTTGGACCAAAAAAAGCATATGTTATACTGCTTCCTGTCAGAAAGGTAAATTTTCAGTAAATAAGAACCTACTTCAGAGACTGGGCTACTAATGTGTCGTAATCACTTAAAACTAATACAAAACACCCTCAATCAAATACTGTAATAGCAACATAATGAAAGGATGGAGGAGGCTAGGGGGAAAAAAAATTAAAAATGTGGACAAGAAAGTAAGCTAAAGAGCAAGCTATAAAGTGTTATATTCTGGAGGAAGAAATAACCTCAGAATTAATGGTATTAATGTACACTGAACTCCTTTTGCCAAGAATTTTTTAAGTTTCCATATATACTCACCTACCACATGGACCTCTCTCCCAAAAATCAGCCCTCCAAAATTGGAGTGCATGTCTTAAGTGGGGAAGCTGATTTTCTGTGCTACAATGGAGGAAATATGGAGAGCTGTACTGGCCATCCTGCTTCTCTCCCTGCCCAAATTTGGGCAATATTTAAAAAAAAAAAAGTCTGGCCAACATGGAATGAATCCAGCAGCAAGCAACAGAAAGAATCCAAGGTCTGGAAAACAGCACATACCAGGAAAGGTTGGAAGAACTGGAAACTATTTAATCTGGAGAAGAGAGGACTGGAGTAGATTTGATGACAGTCTTCAAATACAAAAGAGACCATTATTAAAAAAAAGGAAGAAAAGAAAAGATGCCAATCAATTGTTCTCTGTGCCCACAGTAGCCCAGTAACAGACTTAAACTGCAACAAGGGAAACTTAGTTTGAATATTAGCAAGCTCTTCTTAAATTGTGAGGATTATTAAGCATGGGAACAGATTACCTAGGAAGGCTGTGGACTCTCCATCACTGGAAGTCTTGAGGGGCAAGTTAGACAAACACACGGCAGGAATGTTTTACACAGGGATGATTCTGGCAAGGAACTGCACTAGATGAAGAATACACCTCCCAGAACAGCCCATAGCTCGTTCTGTTGGTGTTCAAACTCCATTTGCAGTTCCTGCTCAATAGAAGAGAAAGGTGGCAGAAAAAAACCAAACAATCCTCTCTTTACCGACTGAGGCATTATTACTAAGAGTAGGACAGTCTGTAGGATCTTTCTCTTTTTCACCCCAACAAGTGATTATTCCGCTAAATGTATTCTGATAGTGCCCAATGGTTCAAGGCAGGAGAGAGGTGTTGGGCAATGCACAAGCAGAGAAGAGAGATTATCGTCAAGGGCTACTGTCTGCACCCTGAAGACATTCAAATTAACTGAATGCAGAAGTACAAGTTCACAGGAAAAATGTTCTGGGATAAATAGCAAGCTGCAAATGCCCTACATGGAAGTACTAAGATTGCCAAATTAGCTTCCCAATACATAATAAAAGGCAAGCCCAAATAGGAGAAGGTTCAAAGTCATTACGCAATCAAGAAAAATGATCGTGGAGTGAGGAAAATGGGAGTATACATCCTCTAGACCTATACCCTAATGCTTGCATGTAAAAAGCAGGAAATCCAGACACAAAAGAAAGCATTTAAACCTGGAGAGAATGTTCCTTTTTACCTTAAATTGTCTTCCCTTCGTTCCTTTTTGGACCTACATCTGCGCAAACAATATGGATTTCTAAATCATACTCAATTGTAAAAAAAATTGAGCCAAGGTATACATAAATTCAACCTGCACAACTCAAAGCTCTCAAAGCAAGAATAAGCTTTTCATCAGGTGCCATTTAAATAGCAGAAAATATAAGCTCTACAGAAGCCATTGAAGCAGAGCACAATGATTTGTGTTCTGTGTACTGTGTATAAACAATGAGGATGGGACCTGCCAAGTCTTCAGTAACAATTATATCATCAGGTTTTTTTAAGAGAAATGGAACCTAGGCTGAGATTCAAACAGCTGCAATGCAGTTAATATGTGCAACAAGTTCAATCAGAAATACAAGGAGGGCATTACACTCCCACATATCTTGATTTGACCTTGACTCTTCATAAATACTTCAAAACAAGATGAAACAAGTCAGAGAAAAGTGCCAATACTTAATAAAGTCTTCTACCTCCAAGTGCTTCTTAAATAACTAGTGAAATAGCTACATACATCTTCCCCCTCTTGTTTTATTGACACTGGATTAACAACAATCCCTTCCCTGGCTTTGTTTGCCCAAAGGGCAACTAATCCTACACGGCAAAGCTTCTGTACACAAGTCCGCCTGACTACAGTTACCAGCCCAGTGCTGTGTGGGAACCTAAACAGAGAAAGGGGAATCTTTTCAAAGTTCTGCAAGGCATTTTTTTTTTTTTAAATCAATTCATCTTTTATGTCTCTGCTAAACCCTTCCTTGCAACGGTTGATGACAACACAAATTTTAGATGCCAAAACAAAGCAGGAAGCATTAAGTTGTATTTCTTTGCAGTTTTTCATCGTCAGCAGGAGCATTTATATGTGGGCAACAGAGATTTGTGTCTCTTATTTTTCAATGAAGTTTCAGATATAAACAATGCAACTGTCCACAAGGTTGATTACACCTGCCAGATACTTTATAAGGTAACAATCTTAGATTTAAGTAGCACTTTTGATGCCAAAAGGACTTTAAAGCTCCATTTAAGACCAGGAATGAAAAATATGGCATCCAACGGAAACTGTGGGAGCTAGAATAAAAGTATGCGAATCTGAACTACTATAAAACACTTAAGATTGATACTTTAAATCTTGGCCCAAGTCTAGATCAGGAGTGCTTTACTGGTTAGTAACACTCTACTCTCAAAGTACTCCTTGCACACCCTGTTATACCAGCAAAACTGACCTTTCACCAGCACAGCCTATTTTGACCTCTTTTCTCCACTCCACCATGAAATAAGCTCCACCACCAAAAAAAAAAAAGCACGATTTTGCTGGTGTAACTGTATCTACATTAGTTGGTTTTGTTGGCAGAGGGATCACCTCCACCACTCCCCCCCAGTTGGCATAGCTGTGTCAGCAAAAGTTTGTACCGAGACAGACCTGGCCTTGCTGGAAGTGTAAGGGGCAACTGCAGGCTGCAACTTGCTACGCAACAACACTCATTTGCACAGCACAGCGGCACCAACTACCACTTACCACCCGCACCACTTTGAGGATTAGGGGATATGGGCATGGAAGTCAATGGAGCAGGTTCTAAGTGGATCAGGCACAAACAAAGGCATTTCTTCCCACTTGGCTGCTAACTCCCCCTGCCAGCAGATCCCTGAGGATCAATAGGATGTGTCTAGCCCCCAAACATTCCCATTGTGGACCATGAACAAAAGGCAGCCATGTGAAGTAGACCTCACTGTGCGTCATAAGCCTGTGCTCCCACCCTTTGAGACAGTGTTCCTTGACAGGGGACAACGCCGCTCCACACAACCAAGATGGCACAAAACATGAAGGAAGACTTCTGATGCCTACGAGGTTAATAAAAGAGAGGCTTCTGATCATCTGAGGAACCTATGTAACAGTCAGTCTGAAATCAATATGAGAAACTCTCAAAGACTGGCAAAGGTTTAAGCAAATGATAACTGAAAACACAGTGCAATATATTCTGATCAATACAGGTAAACCTCATCTTACAGAGATCTCAGGAGATATCCCAATCCTTCATAAAAACTGCGGGCTTGGATAACCACGAGCTTCAACACCACATAGCCCCTAAGCTCTGCAGCTCTCAAGAAAGTTAGTTCTCAGATCTACGCAGAATTTGGAAGAATAAAGCTAAAGCAAATACCGCGAGGCACTGAAGCCAGAAAAGGGAAGCACTCAGAGTACTTAACAGAGCTGCAGTCCAGTGGAGAAGACTAACAGGGACTAAAAGGATTAACGGGCTAGGAGAAACATATAAATGGAAATAACACCAGCTACAGTGTAGTGCCAGGATGATCCCATAAAATGTAGACGTCCCTGTCTAAACCACTATTGCAGAGGTAGGCAGCAGAGGACAACTGTCCTGGACTGTTCAACAGCAGAGTTGGTTTTTATAAATGCATCAGGAATGGCAGATTTGGCTGACTCCCGGCACCGGCAGAGATGGACCGGGGAGATGTTGTGCCAAAACAAAACAAGAAGCTTGGGCCTTGTAAGGAACATAGGGGATTGAGGGAGCAAAAGAAACAGGGAACAGAAACAAAGGGAGGTTGTAAGAAATAGGGGGTAGTTGAAGAAAAGCGCAAAGAGAAAGAGAAACAGAGGACACCAGGTGGTAGAGGGGGTCAGAAACACGTAGGTGAGAGTACAATGCCGGGCCCTGCAGATTGGGTTGGGGCCAAGGGAGTTAGTTCCACTTCCATCTTGTCCCAGGCCCCCCATATCCTTCAATAGCCCACAAGAGAGTCAGCGGTCTGCACCGCTCCCCTGTCCCAAACTGTCCTTTTGATAAGGTGCTTGCATCTGGGTTCCTGGAGTTTTCTTTGCTCATGTTTAACATTTCTTTAGCTCATGTTTATTTTACTATCACAAGGGCCTTGATATAGACACTGCGAACACTTAGATAAGTTACCTACTTTCAGTACAGCTTCTGTAAATATTCCTTTATGCTTGGCTGAAACGCTGCTGGGTAAGCTTGCACAGCAACACTCAAAGAATCAGCTCTCCTTGAACCAAGACTCTCCGGAGGAATGTTTTCACTCTCTCCACTAGCAACAACCTTCTGTGTCAAAAAGCTCTGCCACTTTAGAGATTGCCCTCTATATCACTTGACACGAAGGCCTAAAAATTACTTATAATGAAGAAAAAACTGCCAGGTTTTGGAGTTATTTTTAGAGGAACTGAGAGGCAGTGGAGAGTGACATATTGCTGAACTAGTGGTGCTGGATGCGGGTTAGTGAATGGCGTTTGGCACTCGTTAGCAAAAATAGAGAGTTCTGGACAGAGAACGTTACTAATGCAAAGGAAATGTTGCAAAAAATAAGGCTTCCAATCTTGTAGATGTAAACACTCTTGTCTCTTTACATTAGACATGCACTTGCTCCTGCACTAGAAATATCAGACCACTAGTTTATATCACACTCCATCTCCCTTTAAGGAGAACTGTCACCATCAAGATGGACCAGGAACAGAGTGCTAGAAAATTTCTTCATGGCTGATTACACAAAAGATCAGAAACACATACGCTACATTCATTTCTTAGAGAAGCTGACAGCCCATGCTTAAGGTAAAACTCAACCACGCTGCTAACAGCTGCCACTTAATTCTAGACCCGTTATAGAGCTCCATGAACTATCGCACGGTCAACACTAAAGCTAGCACGCTAATACTAGCATCAGCATCATAAATGTAACACGGGAGTTAATGAACTAATCTCTCTATGCTATGGAACCAGTTTTAATCTGCCTAGCAACAGGACCAATTTCTTGAAGATACGCGATGAAGTTCATTGAGTATTTAGAGACTAGAATCTGATCCTTAAAGAGGAAGCAATTAAATATGATCCATGCTGCTATTCAAAGGTCCAGTGCAAAGGCCTGCTGCGCTATCCCAGCAATTTTCATAGGGTGCCTTGTACACGAGCCAGGAGGCTGTTCCGACACACTGCAATTACAACAACTAATCAAGTCTGCTGAAGCGTGAAAAATTACTGCACTCCAGCCAGCCTCCATGTCTCGTGTATCAGCATCCCCATGCTTCAAAATTGCAGCAGAGGTGTTTTATCTAAAGCTCCTTCAACAAGCTTTAGATACAGCACCCCCGCCACCATCTTGAAGCATGGAGAAGCTGATGCATGAAATGCTCCAGGTGCTTTAATTAGAGTGGCTCTTCGAGGTGCTCCAATTAAAGCATCCCCCCCACTCCCGGAGTGTGTGTAAAAATGCCCATTGGTATCTGTTAGTTGCTCCATAGTTAAGGTTGCAGCCAGCTTCCAGCTCCTCAAAACCAAAGCATTTCCCTGATATTTCCCAGAGAGAATCTCACTGTTAGACTGATTTTAATGTGGGCGCAACATAAAGAATTTGGTGGAAATTACAACATGCATTTTATCAGTTTGAAATTTTTCTCCTCCAACATTTTTCAAACAAATTCCTTTGCCTTCCCAGATCTAAGCAGCTGAAATCCCCAGCTTGTACAACAGCCTCTTCTTAGTTCTGAAGAGGAAGATTTCTCCTACATGCTCGAACGGAAGAGTTTGCATAGTTAGGCAGTTCTTCCCTATTGTCTATCCAGTGTTGAGTACGTGGTCATATAGTTGATAATGACATTTAAGTTACCTAAAAAAAATGTTTTTAAAAGTTTAAAATTACATTCTTGGTATTTATATGGTTGGCCCAGGCTGGGGGTAGGGATCAAGTGGATTGGTCAAAAACTATTTCAACACCGTTTTACTTGGGGATTACCTATAACGTAATTACCATCTTTGGTCACCCTCAGATAATGATCACTTCACTTAACTAACTCGCTGGCATTCCAGAGTAGCAAATCCCCCTCACTCAAGCTTTTCTTACACTACAGGGTTTGTATTTTTCATGCATTATTCTCCTCCCCCAACCCCACATACACACATTTTGGGTGTCTGCTTCATTTAACATGATTCCATCACATTAAATCTTATTCCCATGCTGAAGTTCCAACAGAAGATCACAAATGCCTCTGGCTAATCTAGTAAATGTCTAACAATCCCTGCAGATTCCTGCGTTCTCTAATAGAGCCCCTGGGCTCATAAAGTCCAGTCAGTCACTTAGAAGTAATAGCATCCGAGAAAGAAGTAACACTGTGGAAGAACATCATGCAAAGTAGGCACAAATCATCTGTAATCTTAAAACAGCAGGTCATTTTGTAAGCTTATTTCAAGCACAAAGCAATTTGTGTGCAGAAGATCCTTAGGAGAACAACCTAGACAAAAGACAATGTTACACGTTAATATAGCTATCCTTCTTCAATGTAACGGCTTGTAAACCTGTAGAAATTCATTATGAGGACTTGCTTGAGCAGAATGAATTATGATGGACTATAAGTGTAACAGCCAAATGTGTTAAGATTCACTATTTGGCTGAACGGCCTTTATTAAGAAAAAAAGAAAGAAGCCCACAGGGGAAGCAAGGCAGACTAGATACAAAATATTGACAAAATTAATGGGTGGAGAGGAAAGGATATGGAGAGAGACAGTAAACAAATAAAGATTAAGAGGAACTGAAGTGATTGTTATTGTAGGTTATAGAGCTGGAAGGAGAATGCTGATAATAATGTTTGTGTTCACGGGGAGAACCAGGGTGTGTGAAACAGTTCCATTTCTGGGACAGAATACATAATGGAGAGCAACCAGGGGACCCAGGCACAGAACAGGGCAAACATCAAGAAGCAGAAGACCTAAAATTAGCTAGTAAATTTGGCTGATTACAAGTGTCATTTGCAGGATTAATTGTAATAAGTTACTAGAATTTCAGAAGTGCCCATTACAGAAACATCTGCAAGCGTACAAACCTTAACCACGAAAGCACAGAAAAGAAACTGTCAGACCTGTCCCACACTTTTCCTACAAAAAAAAAAAAGACTTGAGAGAGCTTGCTGATGAACACTCGGCAGGTGTACTTAGGTGTTGGTGTCAGAATGAACAAGTATATCAGGATATAACTGTACACGGTTAGCTTTTGTTGCTATTTTGCAGCATGGGCACAAGTAGAAAACTGGAGCTTTAATGAGAATCTGACATTCTGCAACAGGATTTAAATAATGAAAGGCTGCAATAAAACACTTGGGAAAAGTGCTATGGGTCCAGTGCCACCCGTCAAGTCTATTGATAATGGGAGTTTCAGCATCCAGCACACAGACTGCCGTTTACTCCCCCAGCCAATTTCACACTCAGTCTCTTTCACCTCTAAAATTGGGGAGACCTCTTTCCATTTATTCCTCTCCCTACATAAGCTGAAATCCGGGCTTGGCTAAACTCCCACTGAAATCAATAGGGAAGTATTTCACTCTTGGTCCCCATCATGATAGCAGGAGCTGGCACATGCGGTTTACCACCATCCGTACTTGAAATGTTTCATTCATCTTGAAATCTAAACAAAATAATTTCCTACTTCCTAGGACAGCAGATTCTGAATCTTCAAATACAATACAGCTTTTCTAACTGGTGTTATCAGTCACGCATACCAGGCAAAACAACTATAAACAGCATAGTACTGTAGGGAGAAAATGAATATAAACGCAGGAACAGTCAGGCAGTTGTCAGAAACAAATCCGTGTTATGCAATGTTCCCGTAAATAAATATATATATAAAAAGCGTTAAACAAAAAGGTTATCAGAAGCATTCAGACCTCTTCCAGTTAACACACCACCGGCCTATTCATGAGATGTCATTTCTAAAACGTCCTAAAAATGCATTTACAGCTGGGCAACAATACAATGCGAATCAGAAGAGCAACATTATGTTGGAGAATACAGCTCGTTCCAAAAGTATTTGTACGTACAATTAAACTAAAGGAGACCTGCACTATTCATGAGAGAGAGGGAAAGTCTGTCTGCATTACTAGGTGCATTAAAAACCAGTGGACAAATCAGACACTCCCAAATAAGATTTCTGGAGGTTATGAATACACCCCTCTATTAGGAGGAGCATGGAACGGATGGTACTCCGCAGATCCACGTGTGAAATGACTCCCGCGTAGGAAGGGAAGAGGTGCTTGGAGGAGACCACTGCCTCCACAGAGCTAGCGGGATGCTGCCGTCGCCCCATGGGAGGAAGGCAGCGGGCCGAGGAAGAGCACGCAGAGCTGAAAAGTGGGGCTCTACACTCCAGCTCTGCAAAGAAATACGAATCGTCCCCCCACTTGATGACATCCCTGTGCCGCTCCGTTTCCTCCGACCCTACCCTTTTCCTTTTTTAAGGAAGTTACTGGCTACACTCACAGCTCCGGTGGCCTGAACCACGAAGCCACTGGGGCTGGGAGTGTGTCCAGCATCTTCACAATACAGCAATTCGTGCAACGGGGAACATTTCCGAACCCCCTTGCCACGTTTATCACAGCGCGTTTTTAAACATGATCTTCATTCTGACCCGCGTCCGCTCGTTTAACGTCCCCCGCTCACCGCGATCCCCCCTCCTCTACAGCCCCGGTACGGGGCGACTGATACAGACACATCCCTTCCGGGCACAGTCACCAAAGGCCCCGCTCCACGTTACCCATCCGACGCGATTCAGTGGCGAATCGCGCAATAAATTTAGACCGCCTACCCATGCAGAGTAATCATCACATAACGGATGAGTAAATCGCGCAATAAACTCGGACAGACCGCCCATGCCGAGTAATTCTCACATGACAAACGGATGAATCGCGCAATAAATGGAGACCAAAGCACAAAGCAACGATTGCACGATCCAAACGACTCTGCCGCTAAGAAGTTTGTGCTTGAAATTGCACGTCGCGCCGGTTTGTGCCCCGCTTTCATCTGAACGTGTGCCTTTTATTGCGCCGTGCCCGCTGGTGATGAGCGGAGGCTCTCCCACACCACACCACGCTTTTCGCAGCCAGGCTCCCCGCCGGGCTCTTTTTAGAGCCGTTTTTATGGCGTGACCACGTGGGGGGGGGCCTAGCTACATGTGTGCCATAAAGGTAACGTGCGACAGCCTGCGCGCCCCTCAGCCATAGATCCCAGCCCTGAAGCCGTGGGCTGGGGGGAGGAAGGGGAGTAGATGCACGTCCCCCTGGGGCACAGCGCACTATAAAGGTAATGTGTGACAAAGCCCATGAGCCCCTCACCCATCAATCCCAGCCCTAAAGCTGCGCCTGGGAGGGGTCTCCAGACCCTGGTGCACGCCCCCCTGGGGTGCAATACGCCATAAAGGTGATGTGTGACAATGCCTGCGCACCCCTCAGCCATTAATCCCATCCCTTGGGGGGAGGGTGTGTCCGGACCCCAGTGTGCGGCCTTCTAGGGCACGCCACGCCATAAAGGTGACGTTTGACAGAGCCTGTGCACCCCTCAGCCATTAATCCCAACCCTTGGGGGGAGGGCATGTCCGGACCCCAGTGTGCGGCCTCCTAGGGCACGCCATGCCATAAGGGTGATGTGTGACAGAGCCCGTGCACCCCTCAACCACTGATCCCAGCCCCAAAACTGTGCCGGGAGGGGTCTCCGGACCCCGGTGCATGCCTCCCCTGGGGCGCAATGCGCCATAACGGTAACGTATGACAATGCCTGTGCACCCTTCAGCCATTAAACCCAACCCTTGGGGGGAGGGCGTGTCTAGACCCCAGTGCGCGGCCTCCTAGGGCACGCCACGCCATAAAGGTGACGTGTGACAGAGCCCGTGCACCCCTCAGCCATCGATCCCAGCCCCGAAGCTGTGCCGGGGGAGCCTCCAGACCCCGGTGCATGCCCCCCCTGGGGTGCAACGCGCCATAAAGGTAACGCGTGACAGAGCCTGCGCGACCGGGGGCTCACCTCCCTCCAGCGCAGCTGCCGCAGGCTGATCTTGAGCGCCTCCAGGGAGGTCTTGGCCTTGGAGCTGTCCACGGTAACGTGCGGGCGCCGGGCGGCCCGGCCCCGACCCCGGCCCCGCTTGGGCGCGCCCCGAGGCCGCGGGGGCAGGGCCGCGGCGGGGGAGCCCGGCGGCTCCATCACTGGGGGGCGGCGGCGGCGGCGGGGCCCGCGCAGGCCGCCGCCTCCTCGCCCGTTGCCATGCGGGCCCCGCGGCCTGCTTAGCAACGGCTGCGACGGCGGCCGCGCGGGGCCAAGCACAGTCACAAGGCGCTGACGGCCCCGCGCGCCCCTCGGGGAAACCCCGGGCGCCAGGCCCACGTGATGGGCGCCATCTTGGGAGCGGGCAGGGCCCTCGGAGATTCCCACGTTCCATAAGGCGGAGGGTAGGAGCCGCAGCCATCTTGGAAGCGGGCAAAGGCCGCTGTGGCTGGAAGCTGGGGGCTGTGTGTAGGATGCCAGCCCTGAGCTGCCCCTGGGGGGGAGTTGCCTACAAAAAAGTGACAGAGCAGGGTTTGGTTGGGCTGTTCCTGTTGCAAAGCACTGAGAGAGGCCCCAGCTTTGGAGCGCTGTTGGAAGTCTCTAGCGAATCACGTTTGCACCCTTCACCGCAGCGCCCGGTTTAGGATTAAGCTACGGTTTAGGGCCTCCCAATACGAGAGAAGAAGAAAAAAAACCTGGGCGTTTTCACTCTAAGATGACAAAAATAGACACAGACGTGACTCCACACTTATTATTCATCTTGAGTTCATAAATCTGTGCAGAAATAACAATCATTCCTCTTAAAATTTCACCGAAATCCATTTTTCATGGATTATTTTTATCGTATGGGGCCTCTAAAGCTGGACATCGTTTATGGTAGGTCCTCAGCATGTCGCAATCCAGCACTGCCGCGTGGCTAACGCAGCGTGGCACCCCTGGAAGGAGCTCAAGGCACCCTGGGGTGCTGCATCCCTGAGCCCAGGGGAGTTGGAGGGACGGCTCCAACGGACCTGTCATTCATAGATTCATAGATGTTAGGGTCGGAAGGGACCTCAATAGATCATCGAGTCCGACCCCCTGCATAAGCAGGAAAGAGTGCTGGGTCTAGATGACCCCAGCTAGATACTCGTCTAACCTCCTCTTGAAGACCCCCAGGGTAGGGGAGAGCACCACCTCCCTTGGGAGCCCGTTCCAGACCATGGCCACTCGAACTGGGAAGAAGTTCTTCCTAATGTCCAGTCTAAATCTGCTGTCTGTTAGCTTGTGGCCATTGTTTCTTGTAACCCCCGGGGGCGCCTTGGTGAATAAATCCTCACCTATTCCCTTCTGTGCCCCCGTGATGAACTTATAGGCAGCCACAAGGTCGCCTCTCAGCCTTCTCTTGCGGAGGCTGAAAAGGTCCAGGTTCTCTAGTCTCTCCTCGTAGGGCTTGGTCTGCAGGCCCTTGACCATACGAGTTGCCCTTCTCTGGACCCTCTCCAGGTTATCCGCATCCTTCTTGAATTGCGGCACCCAGAATTGCACGCAGTACTCCAACTGCGGTCTGACCAGCGCCCGATAGAGGGGAAGCATCACCTCCTTGGATCTGTTATCGTGCATCAGCAGATGCATGACGAAAGTGCCATTGGTTTTTCTGATGGCTTCGTCACACTGCCGACTCATGTTCATCTTGGAGTCCACTAGGACTCCAAGATCCCTTTCCACCTCTGTGCCACCCAGCAGGTCATTCCCTAGGCTGTAGGTGTGCTGGACATTTTTCCTCCTTAGGTGCAGCACTTTGCATTTCTCCTTGTTGAACTGCATCCTGTTGTTTTCTGCCCGCTTGTCCAACCTGGCCAGGTCTGCCTGCAGCTGTTCCCTGCCCTCCGGCGTGTCCACTTCTCCCCATAGCTTTGTGTCATCTGCAAACTTGGACAGAGTACACTTCACTCCCTCGTCCAAGTCACTGATGAAGACATTAAAGAGTATCAGTCCAAGGACCGAGCCCTGCGGGACCCCACTGCCCACACCCTTCCAGGTCGAGACCGACCCATCCACCACGACTCTCTGAGTGCGACCCTCCAGCCAATTCGCCACCCACCGGACTGTGTAGTCATCCACGTCACAGCCTCTTAACTTGTTCACCAGTATGGGGTGGGATACCGTATTGAAGGCTTTCCTGAAGTCTAAGTATACGACATCCACCCCTCCCCTCCTGTGTCCAGGCATTTTGTAACCTGGTCATAAAAAGAGACTAGATTGGTCAGGCACGATCTGCCTGCCACGAACCCGTGCTGGTTTCCCCTCAGCATAATTTGTCCTGCTGGGCTCTCGCAAATATGAGCCTTGATAATTTTTTCAAAGATTTTGCCAAGGATGGAGGTGAGACTGACTGGCCTATAGTTGCCTGGGTCCTCCTTCCTCCCCTTCTTGAAGATGGGGACCACATTGGCCCTTTTCCAGTCATCCCCGTGGGAACATGCTGTGGGCACTGCCTGTCCCAGGAGCTCCCCCAGCTTGCGTGAGATCGGCTTCACATCAGGGCCCATTACACACAAACCAGCTCTTTTGCTTTGCCATGGCATGGGAAAAGTTGTGTGATGCATGCAAACCAGGATGCACGCAAAACACAACACATGCAAACCAGGATGCACGCAAAACACAACACATGCACACCAGGATGCACGCAAAACACAATGCATGAAAAGCTTTGGCCGCCACCTGCAACAGCCTCCCTCAACAAACAAACACCAGCCCTATCACTCCGGGACAGGCAGCTGTGCACAGGGACTGGAAAGTGGGGCCCTGGAAAAAAAAGGGGCAGCGCTTTGCTCCTAGACCTTTGCGGAAATGTGAATTTGATGCCGGGAAACGTTCCCGGCTGTCACACGGCGACCAGCCATCACGTCTAAGCAGGGTTCTCCATAGCACAAGCAATGGACCCGTGCAGCATTGCCCACCTAACATGAGCTGCACAGATTTTATTGTCTTATTTTTCATTGTTTTCTTCTAACCATGGCGATTCAGTTTGACATCAGTGACAATTAAATAATGACTAAAAACAAGGGAGGGGGAACTCTGGCAAGGCACTACATGTGATCTCTCCAGACGCTTTCTGGATCGGTTGATGGAGAGTTGCCTTTACCCTTTCACATTACAACAACTTTTGGTCCCCTGGAAATGGGAAGTTAAAACGCCGAAGAAAGCGAGCAGCGGCTCAGTTAAGTAGATGTTCGTCCCCAGTGGGGTGTCAGCAGCTCGGGAATGAGCACACTAAATGCTCACAGAACTCTAAATACTGAGGATTTTACAAGTTCTTAGCCAAACGTGAACAAAATTGCCTTGAAACTAGGCCTAATGGGCAACTTCAGCGGTGCGCTGCCACCATCCACTTGTCACATCTAATTGAAAACAAGCTGTTAAAGGGGCTCTGAGGACCTGCGCTCCACTTCAAGCAGGATCTCTTTAGCTGCGTAGAAATAATTACTTGAGTCACAGGAAGGTGCTTTTTCATTTTTATCACTTTGGTGGGAGGGCTCACGTGGGGAAGTGTTCAGCTCGGAGGATGCAAGGAACGGAGGCTTCCCCCTACCCTATCGCACGCCATTGATACTTCACTTCCTACAAATTGACGGTTTGCCGTGAACAGCTGCATTCAAGGGAGGGGCAATCTCCTAATAAAGCGGTCCCTAGAAGCAGAGCCGGACACAGGCATGGGCAAACCGGGGGGCCAGAAAGGGGGCCCGAAATTTATTTATTTTTTTCCATTGTCTGATTATTATTATCCTTATCTCTGGCAAGGGGGGGCCTGATACTAAAAGTTTGCCCGAAGTCTAGGTACGGGGCTGCCTACCGGCCAAGGAGGATTCACCCCAGATGCAGATTCTTAAAAGCTCTTGCTTTGAGGGTCCGATTTAAAAATCTAGATGCTCCCAAAAGACGTAAAGCCCCATGCCCCGATTACCGCCCCCTGACAGATTTCAGAGTAATGCACCTGTGCTCTCCGGCTTTGAAAGATGGTCCACAAAGGAGAAGAGATGGGGAAGGGGAGGGTAACATAGGAAAAGAAGAGTGCTTTCTCATGAGCCACTCCAGGCTGGTTTTGGACAAGCCTCAACACAGTCCATTAGTCTAAAGCAAAGGCAGAGCAAGTGCAGCTGCGCCTGGGGCACATCATCTGAATGCACGGCTTTCTTTTTCCTTTTCACAGAACTGAACGATGTAGGGAAACGACGCATCCTGCACTAACAGCCTCTGCTCGCAGCCAGACATGTTCTTTGCCTGCTTAAAAATAATAATTCTGGAAGGTGCAAAATCCCAAAGCGGTGCGGTTCTCTGGGTTTACTGAGGAATAATGTCCTGCGTGACCCCATCCCACAAGAGAAGTAAATATTCAGAGACGTCGAGTTCGAAGGGCTCTGAAGTTTCTTAGGCTCTTATAAAAATCTCCTCTGAACGGCTCACTTCCCCTATTTAACCGAGTTTTAGCTATTTCCATATTAACTGTCGCTTAAAATAGCTGACTGGACTTGGCTTTCTTGGATTACATGATAATAGCTGTCTACAGTCGCTTGGGAAATGAGCTGGCTGTTGCCTAGCCTTAATAAGCACCTAATGAGACAGATCTGGCTGTTTTGAGGATGTACCTGTCTGGCTCCAAGGGGTCCCTTTGGGCAGTGAGCAGACAGCCCACGCGCTAAATCGAGTAGGAAGTTGTAGGAGCAGAAAGACCCTTTAGAAAAGGGTGTGATGGTGCCTTGTTGCACCAGCTGTATCATGAAACAGAGGGAGTCCGCTTGTGTGTGGACGGGGGCTGGCAGCATGGTGGTCTCAAGCAGGGTCTTGGGCTTTGGCATTTGCCCTGCTCCCTGGGCTGGAGTACTTTCAAGCACAGTGCAAGCCCACCTTTTCTCCCAGGCCTCTGAGTTCCTACCTACGAGGTCCTACGGTTGTAAAGGGAGTTATTTTATGTGCTGCTGTGGATTGATGTTGGGTGACGGAGAGCCATCCGCTGTATATTTTGATGACGTTAAAAAAATGCCTCCAGGCACCATGGAGCTGAGCTTTTACACGCTGATAAAAACAGATGAAGAGAGACAGGATGCTGTCACGACTAGGAGGTAGATACTAGAGGAGAGCCAGGGCACTCCCTCTCTCTGCCTTACCTGACTTTTCTGGAGCCCTGCAATAGCAAAATTTAGTGCGGGCAGACAAGTTGCTTTACTCCTGTATACGAGCAGACAGATGTAATCTACGGTGCAATTCAAATAATGGACTAGCGCTTTTCTCCAAGGTTGTCAAGGCACTTCACAAAACAGGAATTCACCAGGTCTCAGCAGTAAGTCAGCCGTGTTTGTATAGATGCAGCCCAAGCAGAGGTACGCGGTCGTAGCAGTATATGAAGAACCGGTGCATATGGCTCTGAGAGTTGAAATCAAGAAGTTGGTGCGTGGGTACGGTGGTTCAAGGAGCTGCAGAAGCAGGATACACATGTTCAAAAGGAATGATGGTATTTACGCAAAAAGCCGAAATGAAAAAATAAAACTATTCAAAATTGTGTGTTTTAAACATTGTGTTTTTATTAGGAATTGCACAAGACCAGCTTTTTCTAGTACTTCTACCATCGCTTTAAAATAGTATTATGAACAACCTCAGGGGGTCAGAAGTATGCCAAGGAAATAGAAAAGGGGCTTTTATAATAAAAACAAATGACTCAACACCACGAGATTTTGTCCCATGTGCAACTACGTTAAATCTGTCAAAATATTAGTGAAGCGGGGGAAATCTGACAAACACCTGATGGTCCCACAAGAACAACTTTTAATGGTAACAAAAATATGTACCCTTTAGGGATAGTACATTCAATACAAAAACAGCAAATGCCGAGTGCCCTGTGTCACGTAGCCGGCAGGTGGTGCTGCAATCTGTGAAATGTGCTCGTACAGAAAGCAGAACACAGCCTCCTGCTAAAATCCATCACATTTTGTCAGAAAGAAGGATCTATATAAAACTAATCAGAATTTGGGACATAGCACCTGTAACAGGAATTGCTCCGTGCTACGGGGACACGGCTGAAACGTGAAATGAGGAGGAATTATTTTAATAAACGTAACAAAAAGATGGGGTAAGTGCTCAGGCAGTGATTAGAAGGGGAAAGAAAAGGACAAACAGTTCCAGGAAAATCAAGATCCCGCCTGTTGGGGTCCGAGCAGACAGCGATCGGAGTTAGCCCGTGAGATCAGACCACGGGAGCCGCGGGATTGCCCTCCCACCCTCATCTGACTCTGCTGCCTGATGCGGGGAAGAGGGAGAGAAGAGACAGCGTTCCCACTAAGCGCGTGATGCTGCCCACACCGGAAGAAGAAAGACCCTTCCCCGCAGATGGCCAGCGCAGCTGAAAGTACGAGGCTTCGTCAGCCTGGTAATGTCTCATCGCAGCAGCCTGCAGAGCTCCGACTACAAACTGAAAACGGCCTTATAGTGCGTCCCACCTGGTGTCGCAAGGAGAAACGACCAGGCAGGGAAAGGTCCCGGTCCCTTCTGTCACAGTCAGCAGCCACAACTGATTGCATGCTAGTCGCTTTACAACAGTACATGCGCTTCATGTAAATCTCACAGATTCCTCAAAGATCCTGACTTTTCTGCCGCAGCCCTGAGCCGGACCCGAGTCAGGGGTATGGAAAAGACTGTATGGAAAAGTCAGGGGTATGGAAAAGACCTAGGGCACGGATGGTCTCCCCACGTTTTTCTTCCTATCCTTTGGTCCTTTCAGGAAGTGCTATCAGAAGGATGCTCTTGACCTGTGCAACTGTCCAGGAGACTGGACGGTCACCTTGCTGGGGGCACCTGACCCCAGTTGTCTTTCCTGCTTGGTGCAGGGGGCTGGACCCGATGATCTTCTGAGGTCCCTTCCAGCCCCTAACATCTATGAATCTATGAAAACTTCAGCAGTGTTTGTCCAACACCTTCTATCATACCCAGGGACTGGCATCTTTTATCCATCAAACACAGCCGACACAGGGTTAGCATCCTAAACTAATAACCATTCATCCCAGCCCTTTCCTGGTGGATCCCTTCTAAGAAGAGAGGGATTCAGTTCCTTGAGGTCCAGTCAGTCTTTGACCACTCTGCTGACACTGCCCAAAAGGCTGTCCACCACCACTTGCACTGATGGGGAGGATAGGTGTTTTTAGTGAGGGCGTCTGTCTGCAAACACCTGTCAGGACACAGCTCTGGCTCACCAATGCCTTTCACACCAGTCACCGAGTAGCCACCAGACGGAAGCAACTGCTGAGACTGCTAGCAAGGGCCACATTTAAACAGCCAATCTACAAATGAAAGGCTCCTTATTTTATTGCCTGCCCTCCTGGCCAGTCCTCTGCAACACATGCTAGCACTTCACCACCATAAACACCAGCAATAATGAAGGAAAACCATGGGAAAGCCAACAAGTCTCATGAGCAATGGAAACATCCAACAAAATGATTGCAGGGAAGGAGGATCTGTGTATATATAATTTGTAGAAATCAATTTTTCCAAGGAGTTAATGATCTACTACGGCGATACACCAGATACCTGGTTTGCATTAGTCTGCATGGATGAAACCATTATTTCCTGTTGAGATAAAAGGGGATGGTAGGCACTGTGCTGCAGGAAGTCAGCCTGTACATAGTGTTCATGCTGTGCAAGGTAAGGGGTAAAGTGGAGGTGGCCTAGTTAGGCGGTAGCAACGGAGTGGCAGGAGCAGCGTGCATCCTGCTATATCCTGCAGGTTAGATCCAGCGGCAGGAAGCAGAGCATTCATTTTAAAGCCCTCTCTCTGGCAAGTCCAAGGGAAACCGAAAGTTACCATGTGCTCCTAGTACCGCACCTAGACTCCTGGCAGCCCCGGGCAAACTTTTAGTACCTGGCCCCCTTTGCTAGAGATAATGATAATAATTATCGGACAATGCGGGGGGGGAAATGACCATTTGGGGCCCCCTTTCTGTCCAGGCAGCTGCTTGCTTCGCCCATGTCTGTGTGTTCCTAAGCATCCCGGAGACTCCCACCTTCGGATGGATGCAGAAAGCAATCTTGGTCTAGCCAGGGTTATATGCTGGCACATGCACAGAGTATACAGAGGGAAAAATACTTCTGAACTGTTTTTACCCAAAGAATCTCTTCAGGGCAGCAGTAGCTGCAACGGCTCTTGTAGGTGGGGGGACAGCCTGATAAGCGAGACAAGGTTTGACACAGCGGAGCGCACGGGTACCCACATGCACTTGTCAGTACAGCATCCCATGCCCTGAAGCAAGAGAGCTGTCCCATTAACTTACCTAATGAAAAAGAAATCTGCCCAGGAAGAAGCCTGCGTTTCAGTCCCACTTTAACAGTCTTTGCACCTGTAAAACAGGGATGCCAAGTCAGCCAGCTGCCAGGCTCGGGGCATGGGGCAATAACAGGCAGGCGGCGATTCCAGTCTCTGCCTCATGCCACCCATGCCCTAGACAGCAGGGAAGCTGAGATTATCAGGTAATCACAGGACTCCAGAAGCTGGTTATTTAAAAGCATCGTAAAACGTGCAATCAAAGTCATGAGTTATATCAAAACAGCCACACACAAGTAACCTCCTCCAAGCTACGAATGAGAATTATTGCATCAAGTATTCAGTAAATCATGTTTAACAAGGACTAAAGTTACAACCAAGAGGCCTTCACGGCAAATTCGTGAACGTGGACAAAGACCCACTGTATCGAGTTATCTGCAGAGAACTAGCCACTCGGCTCTGAAGTAAATACCTCCTGTAATCACGACGGGCGTGTTTTCCAATTGTACCTTTCCTGATCAACAGGAAAACAGTGTTTTATAAAATGAGAAGTCAGAGGAAAACTTGTTTGGTAAACACAGTCTCTCTTTGGGAAACATCTCTGTTGTAATTAGGCTTCCCAGGCTGGGTTTAAATTGGTTTACATAAACCTATGCTCGCAGTGTTTATGTTAGGCTGTTCAAGATTTGTGGTTGACCTACATATTCCAACAAAACGTTTGCTGCATACTTCTGAAAAACATTTGCATGATAGAAGATGATGAAAATATGCATAATTGCAGATGACATTTTTCATTCCTAAATCCTCTTGTACAGAACTTTGGACCCAGCCATGCATGAAAGAGGCTTGTGATTGTAATGGGCAGATTTTCTGGCTGCGCTAGAAATCCCAACCTTCGGGACATTCGGCTTCTGTTTCTCCTCGAGCACCACACATCTGGCGCGACCGCCTAACCAAAGGGAACCTCGGCATGCTGAGCGCACGCCGGGCATGGACCGAGGGGGGCTGGCAGGGATGAAACCCTCACGCCGTGGGAGCCTGTTCCACAGTTCACTCCCCGGCGCAGCTCAAGACATGCGTCTGTCCTGTTGTAACCCAACCCAATCCAGCGTGGAGCGGTGCCATCTCAGTGCAGCTGCACCGCAGTATTTACAAGACGTGCTGGGTGCTCCCAGGATTAACCGAGATCCTCCTCTCTCATCTGACCATCCTGGAAATCGGAGAAGGGAGTTATCCGACGTGAAACAGGAACCGCCCAGGGTCAAAACATTTAGCCCCTTTGGGAACTAGTTCACCTGTCTTTATGCTGGTGATTTACGCCCGCAGAAAAGCTTGGACTCAGCTGTGGGCAGTGCTCCGGCTTCATTCAAGCACAAGGTCGATTCATTTGACCAAGGTCAGGGAGAGAAGCTCAGGGCCCTCCTTGCTTCCAGCTCTCTGCTCCGTCTACTAGGGGTAGGAAGCACAGCGGCGAGGCAGGGGACCTATACCTCATCCTCTGGCTTTGCGTGATGGCTGAGGAGGGCGTCCAAGGTACAAGCAGCTGGCTGGAAATGCTAGTGCATGTGTCTTGTGAATGCGTCCCCCAGGTCCAAGATCACCGCCTGATTACATCCAGGGGCTGACAGATTCTCTCTCTCAACAGCACTGCTTACTTTTGTTTCACTAACGTCTTGAGTAAAGTATTTAATTGGAAATAAAAAAAAAAGACATTCACCAACTGGAGCTGTCCCAAGCTCTGAGAATACAACCAGGACATGTTTTGGGGGGTTTTAACGTCCAGTCTCAAAATGCTAAGTCCATGGGGGTGGTAGGTCCTTTTCCTCTCTCACGTCCTTCAATCCCTTGTGCTCTGCAGTGGGAAAGGGCTTTAAACATTGGCTCTGTTACCAGATTGGAAAAAACTAACAACTCCCCCCAAGCTTTTAATTACTGTTCTAACGAGCGACCTGATTCAAACTCAAAGTCAGTGAAAGACTCCAATCAAGCCCGATACTTCACTTTATTATTCCCTCTCTGCTATAAAACTGCTGCGCTTTAGCCTGTAACTTAGTGGTCTATCCCTTTCCATTGCACCCACCCCTCTGCCAACCTGCAGCCTTAAAGAGGGACCACTGTGCTTGCTTGCATGCTCTGACCAGACACACGGTGCAAGGCACTGCTCTGAAAATGCCCATTTCATCGCTAACGGCAAGTGCCATCACCTGTCTAAGGGCTGTCCAGCACCGATTCCTCACTACAGATCTACACTGGAGACGGGGTGCGCTAGCAGGTGCTTCTGAAACTGCTGTGACAAAGCCGAAGGAGCCTGATATGCTAGGATGAGCGTAAAAACTTTGAGACTTTTCAGATTGTCCAAGTCGAATGTGCCAGAGTGCTGCAATAAAGATTTTCCCTAGTAATGCCCCTTGCTTGTCTTGTTCTTGCTAAGCCCTGTCTTATTTATTGTTTTAATCTATGTAGTTCTGCAGTGCAGAATCTAGTAATGTGTCTGACAGGGATAAAAGGTTACCAGGAGGAGGCGGGGGGGAAATCCTGACTCCAAACCTGGCTTCCATTCAAAGCTTGCAGCGCCCTTGGGAGGCACCAAAGGCCACTGTGCAGGTCCCTGCAGCAATGATGGGTTTGGAGATACCCAGCTGAGGCAGACTCCCTATGCCTGAAGAAGGGCGTTTGTGCCCGAAAGCTTGCAAAGAACAATTTTTCCAACTATAGTTGGTCTAATTAAAGATACCACATCTACCCAAAGACTACAGGACCGGCAGGTTCAATGCACTGCACCTGTGTGAGAGAGAGGAAGAAAAGGCAAGAGCATTTCAGGAGCGCACAGAAAAGAAGCCCCAGACGTGGCCCGAGAAGCCCAGGCAGGATGATCCTGAGAAAGAGCCAGAAGAGGGAATGCTTTTTGGATAAAGCACTGGCTGGAAAGAGGCTCAGAACCGCAAGCAAGAAAATCATCTCTTCCTCTCTGCCCCCTCCCGTGTTGAGGAACAAGGCTTTACGTGCATGCTTTGTGAACGAACAGGACTGCGTCATCCACCTGACCCCAGCACCGCCGTCTCCTCCTGACACAAGCGTCTCGCTCGGGTCACAAAGGGGAACGCGAGGATGGTTTTGTCTGCATGGACTGTCGCCTGCTCTCAGCTCCTGCTGTTCTCCCACCTTCGGTCTCTGGAGGGGAAGGCCTGCAGCTCTCTCCCTTACGCTGAAGCCAGGGTCTTATTTTTTTCAGCAAACAGATGTTTTAGATTTAGCCATCAGAAAACTAGTCCCAAAGACAGACATAACCATTAACCTTAGAGCAGCTGAGCCTGATGAAAAGTCCTGGAAAGTTAATGAACACAGGGAATTACACACCTCATTTCAGTTGTAATGGAAAATATCCTGGAGCTGCAGACTCTGAACTCATAATCACCCCAGTTTTAGTTTTTCAGCATCCCCACAAAATTCACCCTCCACTTCCCCACTGCTCCAAAAACATTTTCCAGTCTGCATCTCACTGGGGAACAGCGGGGCTTTTGGCTTGTCCTCTTCAGGAGAGGACCAGCCCCATCAGACTAAAGGTACCAGCTGTTCCAGACAACGCCCGGTCCCTCGCATTCCCGCACGCGTGTGCTAGTGACTGTAGAAAGGCAAGGGACCCGATGTTTCAGCAGCCCAAGCTGCACGGAGCGGATGCACCGCATTGAAGGGAAGCCAAAGGCAGGGTGTTGGGAACCACCATGGCAAGTCATGAGTTGCAGCTACACTAGTCTCTCTTCCCCTGCCAGCTGAGCACTGCTGCTAAGGCCAAAGCACTTGGGTAGACTAAACAGCAGCCACTTGGTTTGGCTTTGGCTGAAGGATGCCAGAGAACTTAATCTCTTCCCATGTGTCCCACATCACTCGGAACATTTTCCTGGGGGGTTGTGCAGCTTGGTAAGACTTTGTTTCCATATTTTCATAATTAGCAGAAACGTCTTGCGCAGTCAGCAAACAAGCGTGTGAAAAGCAATCACGAGACGAGACCGATCCCCAGGAATCCACTGGCGAGGAGAGCTTATTTTCATACATGAAACAGAACCCACCTTGGAGCCGGTGAATAAGAGGAGGATGAGCAATCTGCATGCCTTGCGGCAGGAGATGCAATGCGGGGTTATAACCGAGGAGGAGCTTGGACGAGACAGATGGAAAAGCACAGCAAAGAGAAGAGGCCGGCCGACCAGATCACTGTGCCGACCTAGTCCTGCTGCCCACCAGAAGTGCTAGTAACCTCGGTGCCTGAACGCCAACGCTGAAACAACACGAGCTCTTTAAGCTGCTGCTCCCTGCCTTAAACAAGAAACCTCTATCGTGGGCCAGGGTTCAGGGCCGCCACCATCCGCCCATTGACTGTCCAAGCTCGGATGAAGTTGGGAGGACTGGGACGCAGGGACTGGGGCTTGGGCGCCACACGGAAGTAATGCACGGGAGCAAGCATGCAGAGGCTGGCCAAGCACAGCACGGCTGCCTGCATGGGCTGGCGACCCAAGCCTGAAGGCCACGTCCAAGACGGGTAGTTACAGCAACACCGACAGTCATACTGACTATCCAGTCCCTGGCATGCAGCCACCACACCAGTGCAGACACGGATGCCCCATGCCCTGCCTGAAACAGGTAGTCACCACGGCACCGACAGTCACAGCCAGCGATGCAGGACACACGCAGCCACCACGTCAGTGCAGACACGGATGCCCCACGCCCTGTGTGAAACAGGTAGTCACCGCGGCACTGACAGTCACACCCAGTGATGCAGGACACACGCAGCCACCACGTCAGTGCAGACACGGATGCCCCACGCCCTGTGTGAAACAGGTAGTCACCGCGGCACTGACAGTCACACCCAGTGATGCAGGACACACGCAGCCACCACACCAGTGCAGACACGGATGCCCCACGCCCTGCCCGAAACAGGTAGTCACCACGGCACCGACAGTCACAGCCAGCGATGCAGGACACACGCAGCCACCACGTCAGTGCAGACACGGATGCTCCACGCCCTGCCCGAAACAGGTAGTCACCGCGGCACCGACAGTCACACCCAGTGATGCAGGACACACGCAGCCACCACACCAGTGCAGACACGGATGCTCCACGCCCTGCCCGAAACAGGTAGTCACCGCAGCACCGACAGTCACAGCCAGCGATGCAGGACACACGCAGCCACCACGTCAGTGCAGACACGGATGCTCCACGCCCTGCCCGAAACAGGTAGTCACCGCGGCACCGACAGTCACAGCCAGCGATGCAGGACACACGCAGCCACCACGTCAGTGCAGACACGGATGCTCCACGCCCTGCCCGAAACAGGTAGTCACCGCGGCACCGACAGTCACACCCAGTGATGCAGGACACACGCAGCCACCACACCAGTGCAGACACGGATGCCCCACGCCCTGCCCGAAACAGGTAGTGACCGCGGCACCGACAGTCACACCCAGTGATGCAGGACACACGCAGCCACCACGTCAGTGCAGACACGGATGCTCCACGCCCTGCCCGAAACAGGTAGTCACCGCGGCACCGACAGTCACAGCCAGCGATGCAGGACACACGCAGCCACCACGTCAGTGCAGACACGGATGCTCCACGCCCTGCCCGAAACAGGTAGTCACCGCGGCACCGACAGTCACACCCAGTGATGCAGGACACACTCAGCCACCACACCAGTGCAGACACGGATGCCCCACGCCCTGCCCGAAACAGGTAGTGACCGCGGCACCGACAGTCACACCCAGTGATGCAGGACACACGCAGCCACCACGTCAGTGCAGACACGGATGCTCCACGCCCTGCCCGAAACAGGTAGTCACCGCGGCACCGACAGTCACACCCAGTGATGCAGGACACACGCAGCCACCACACCAGTGCAGACACGGATGCCCCACGCCCTGTGTGAAACAGGTAGTCACCGCGGCACTGACAGTCACACCCAGTGATGCAGGACACACGCAGCCACCACACCAGTGCAGACACGGATGCCCCACGCCCTGCCCGAAACAGGTAGTCACCGCGGCACCGACAGTCACACCCAGTGATGCAGGACACACTCAGCCACCACACCAGTGCAGACACGGATGCCCCACGCCCTGCCCGAAACAGGTAGTGACCGCGGCACCGACAGTCACACCCAGTGATGCAGGACACACGCAGCCACCACGTCAGTGCAGACACGGATGCTCCACGCCCTGCCCGAAACAGGTAGTCACCGCGGCACCGACAGTCACACCCAGTGATGCAGGACACACGCAGCCACCACACCAGTGCAGACACGGATGCCCCACGCCCTGTGTGAAACAGGTAGTCACCGCGGCACCGACAGTCACACCCAGTGATGCAGGACACACGCAGCCACCACACCAGTGCAGACACGGATGCCCCACGCCCTGCCCGAAACAGGTAGTGACCGCGGCACCGACAGTCACACCCAGTGATGCAGGACACACGCAGCCACCACGTCAGTGCAGACACGGATGCTCCACGCCCTGCCCGAAACAGGTAGTCACCGCGGCACCGACAGTCACACCCAGTGATGCAGGACACACGCAGCCACCACACCAGTGCAGACACGGATGCCCCACGCCCTGTGTGAAACAGGTAGTCACCGCGGCACCGACAGTCACACCCAGTGATGCAGGACACACGCAGCCACCACGTCAGTGCAGACACGGATGCCCCACGCCCTGTGTGAAACAGGTAGTCACCGCGGCACCGACAGTCACACCCAGTGATGCAGGACACACGCAGCCACCACACCAGTGCAGACACGGATGCCCCACGCCCTGTGTGAAACAGGTAGTGACCGCGGCACTGACAGTCACACCCAGTGATGCAGGACACACGCAGCCACCACACCAGTGCAGACACGGATGCTCCACGCCCTGCCCGAAACAGGTAGTCACCGCGGCACCGACAGTCACACCCAGTGATGCAGGACACACGCAGCCACCACACCAGTGCAGACACGGATGCCCCACGCCCTGTGTGAAACAGGTAGTCACCGCGGCACCGACAGTCACACCCAGTGATGCAGGACACACGCAGCCACCACACCAGTGCAGACACGGATGCCCCACGCCCTGCCCGAAACAGGTAGTGACCGCGGCACCGACAGTCACACCCAGTGATGCAGGACACACGCAGCCACCACGTCAGTGCAGACACGGATGCTCCACGCCCTGCCCGAAACAGGTAGTCACCGCGGCACCGACAGTCACACCCAGTGATGCAGGACACACGCAGCCACCACACCAGTGCAGACACGGATGCCCCACGCCCTGTGTGAAACAGGTAGTCACCGCGGCACCGACAGTCACACCCAGTGATGCAGGACACACGCAGCCACCACGTCAGTGCAGACACGGATGCCCCACGCCCTGTGTGAAACAGGTAGTCACCGCGGCACCGACAGTCACACCCAGTGATGCAGGACACACGCAGCCACCACACCAGTGCAGACACGGATGCCCCACGCCCTGTGTGAAACAGGTAGTGACCGCGGCACTGACAGTCACACCCAGTGATGCAGGACACACGCAGCCACCACACCAGTGCAGACACGGATGCCCCACGCCCTGTGTGAAACAGGTAGTGACCGCGACACTGACAGTCACACCCAGCCCCTGGCACGCAGCCGCCTCTCCCAGGGAGCCCCCGGAGCTGCGGGCGCTTTGCACGCGGGGCGGCAGGGCCGGGAGCTGCCCCCGGTGCACGCGCACACACACGCGCGCAGGCAAGCACACGGCGCGCGGCACGGGGCAGCCCCGCGCTCCTCCCCCGGGGCAGCCGGCGCCGCCCCCGCATCACATGGAGCGGGCCGGGGCCAATGGAGCGGGCGCGGCGGCGCGGTGCGGGATGCAGCCGGCGCGGCCCCGGGAGGATGCCCGCGCGGAGCCGCTACAGCCCGGTGGACGATGGCTGCGACGCGCGGGTGCCGCTGCACAGCGAGGAAGCCTTCCAGCACGGCATCGCCTTCCAGGCCAAGGTCAGCCCCGCGCCCGCAACAGGTCTGCGGGGCCCCGAGCATCCCAGCCCGGCCCGGCTTCCCTGCGCTTGGGGTCGGGCCCCGGCTGCTTGCCTGCCGAGTGGTCCACATCGGGTGGCAGGGACGCGGGCACGGGCGCTGCACCAGGATGCGCGCCCGCGCCTTGCCCCGGACAAGCCCCCCAGGCCAGGTGCTCACGGGGAGGCGCGTGGCTCCTGGAAAAGCAGGCTGGCTACCCGAGCCGGCGCCGGGGGGACTTCACGCAGAAAGCAGCCAGGCCTCACCGCGTCGGGGCGGGTTGCGGGGCCGGCCTCTAGCCTGGCGGAGAGGAGAGCTCTCGCCCCCTCGCAGGTGGCCTGACGCAGATTAGAAGTGGGAGTCTTAACCCCCCTCCCCCAGGCTGCGGGGACAGCGGCGGCGTGAACGTGGGGGTCTTGTGCCGTTTCCTTCTCCTGCTGAAGGAGCTGTGTGCTTCTCTAGGATGGGGGAGACGAGCAATTAAATCTCTCCCCCAAATCTAGCTCTTCGGGGAGGAGGGGGGTCTGAATGCTTACAAACATTGCATCTGCTGCGCTGGGCGCTGGCGCGGTTAGGGAAACACGCACCAGAAAAGAAAAGCAACTAAAATGAGGTTG
This sequence comes from Alligator mississippiensis, assembly GCF_030867095.1. Taxonomy (NCBI): domain Eukaryota; kingdom Metazoa; phylum Chordata; order Crocodylia; family Alligatoridae; genus Alligator; species Alligator mississippiensis. Next base: position 64,892,922 of record NC_081835.1, read on the forward strand.
TGCTTTTAATACGTGGAGATTGTGGAAGAACTACGGGCTTGGCTCGCTCGAGTGTAATTCTCTAGCTGCTTTTTCCGTGCTGGACGGCTGCCTCTTTTGCTAGAGAGAGACCTTAGGAGAGAGATTACCTTAATAAACCTTTTTACTTAGTTCTGCTATGGGCTTCTCTTCCCCATCACAGACTCCTGTGGGTATGCCATTCAGGCAGCAACCTTTAGGACGACAGAGCCATTTAGTATGTGGCTTGCTTGTTAAGTGACATTTGCTTGCTGCCAGCGTTTCAAGCTGATTTTTCCAGGGTCAGGACTGGGCCGCGCTGCCTTGAGCTTAAGAGCAGTAGATGTTTGTCCCTAAAGACCTCAGCCAAGCAAGGTGAACGTGGGTGGACTCTTCTACCTTTGCGGAGCCCGCAGAAATCAACGGGGCTTTGCAGGGGACCCAGCCGCGGTCACAGGTGGGGCTGTGGGAAGGTGTTTGAGAGCAAGGTCCCCGCTCTCACTGGCTCTTCTCCCTGCCATGGGTCTGTGCTGTAGGTGGTGCAGACTCCTCACCATTGCTGACGGGTGGGAGGGTTCCCAGGCATCAGCCTACCTCCCTACATCGAATCCCCCATGCCCCGTCTGCAACCCTGCAGGCTGTATCCTTCTGCAGCTGGGGCCCGATGCCAGCTGACATGGATCCTGGCAAGTGCCTTCCCCATCCTGGGAGATCCAGTCCCATCCTTTCCTCCCTGTTTGCTCAGAAAGTCCTTCCTGAGCCATGAGAGTAGGTCACCGGGCTATCCAGACAAGGGCTTTTGTAGAGGAGGTAGAGGCATTTAAAAAGGATGCTCTAGTGAACCCAGATGATCTTTCAAATTGCTGTCCGTGCTCATTTTGTTTTTAGACAGGTGAAAGTACTAAATATGCAGCCAAAAAACCAGGGAACAGAGCACTTACTGGTGTGAGAAGCTGTCACACCTGGGTTTGCAGAGCAGACGCCACACCAGGTCCCTTGCTCCTTCCAGTTGAGGGTTTCCCAGTGCTGCAAAACCTGCAGACTTGAATGTGCACAAGGAGAGCACTAGAGCTGCCTATTAAGCAGCACTTGTTTCAGCCAGGAGGACAGGTCAGGTTTCTCCAGGGTTTCCCTGACTTGCTGACAAAAGAAGTCCAACAGCATACACCGCCCCACACCCTACAGCAACTCCTTCTGACTCATGAGCCAGGTACTCTTATACAGCAGAAACTAAGCATTTTTCAAGCCACCGCCTCCGACTCACGTGGAGGAGGAAGGCAGGCTGCCTGCTGTAGCCGTGTGGAAAGATGGGCTGCACGCAGCAGCAGTGAAGTAATGACAGGACACATGGGAAGGGCTTTGGGAACCGACATTTTTGCTTCGGCTATTCCCCTGCCAAGGCAAGTCGCAGGGTCTGGAGGACGGCTCCCTGCTCTCCCCAGCCCGCTTCCTCGTTGCAGGAGGAGAGCGTGTACGGGAGGTGTGAAATCAGCCCCTGGCCCTTTGCCCCACGCAGATTATTCCTCCATCCATGGGATCTCCCCAAGCCATGAGCCGCTTGTGCTTCCTACTGCGGCGCTTGCTGCTGGTACCTGGCAGCTCTCGCTCCGCGGGTTTGCTGCGCGTGGTTCGCAGTGCCCGCTGTGGCGCAGCTGAAACCTCGTGGCACAGGCCAGCTCCTCCGCATCACTGCTCCCATCACCCCGCTCAGCCAGCCTGGCACACGTGCATGAGCAGATTGTGATGGCACGTGAGGTGGCAGCGCTCTCGCCATAGGGAGCGTAGGGCAAGAACTAGGTCTCCTGCCAGCCCGGGGCATCCAGCATGCAGCTCAATACTAGATGCTGTGGAGGCAGCCAAGGTATGGCTGGACACGCACACTAGCTTGCTGTCATCAGGCCTCCATCTGCCATGAGTGTCAGCACCCCTGCTTAAGGAGCTGCAATGAAATGTAGTCTGTTTTAGCACCCAGGCAGGCCACAGATGCCCGTGCAAGCTCAGCTGGGCACTTGGTGTTGCAGGTGGAAGCTGCTCTTGGTTCAAGAGGGAGCGGTGCAGGATACAGATTCTGGCCTGCCCTCTGGGATCAAGAGGGGAGCTCCACTCAGCTAGGCAAGCAGAAAGGCAGCAGGGAGGTCAAAGAAATCATAGGGAGGTAGGGCAGGAAGGGCCCTCCAGAGGTCATCTAGTCCAACCCCTGCCTGAGGCAGGATCAGCCCTGTCCAAATCATCCCATGCAATCCATAATCTAAACTCCTACATAGGACTCCCATCAGCCCTGACAACTCAGAGGAACCAAGATGTGCTTTCGTGGAAGGAGCTGGCTTTTGCAATCCCAAGTCTAGAAGGACTGTCAGCACTGATAGCATTATCACCGGGAGAGAGAGAAACCCAGCCGCCCAGGGACTAGCTTACTCAAAAGTTGCTGCTTATTCTGAAGATGCCAGGGCCACTTTGCCTCCTGTTCTGCATGTTCTAGACCCATCTCGTGGTTGTGTTTTTCAGTACATCGGCAGCTTGGACGTGCCGAGGCCCAACAGCCGTGTGGAGATCGTTGCAGCCATGAGAAGGATTCGGGTGAGTCCGACAGCACTGGTCCCCATTGCAAGGGGAGGCCGCATTATATTTGCATGTCGATGGAGCCATTTTGTGCCTCCAGCCCCTCTGGTTCTGGCTCCTGCAATTTGCTCCACACTCTTTGCTGCTTTCTAGCCAAGCTCCAGACACCCTGCGTCAAGCCCTGTCCTTTCGGAGGCAGAGCTAGGGAGACCAGTCCCGTCTCCTTTACCTTCTTCAAGATGTTGGTTTCTCTCCGAGTACAACCACCCCTCTCCACCCCAGCTCCCAGCTTGCAGTTCTTAGTACCGGAAATGACTAGTACGAGCACATTTCCACCCCTAGTTGTGCAGCAGGGCTGGGGGAAGAGTCCTGGAGTGATTATTAGCATTGTAGCTTAAACTAGCTTTGATTTCTCAAGTGCAGCTTTGTTGCATCCGAGCCTCAGCCCGGAGGCCAGGCTGAGGTCTGTTGTTTTCTAACCTAGCTGAAATCCTGCGGGTCTTAGTTCTGAGCCTGTTCGTGAAGTGTCTCCAACATCAGCCAAAGCAGATTTTGGAGTCCTGAATTTAAAGCCTTCAGAAGGGATTACCCTCATTTTCCTCGGTGTTTAAACACCTAATTTCATGGAGAACGGTGCTTTTTTTAAAACTTTGCCTGTAATCAGCCGGAGAGCCGATGTATTCATCTCCAGCCATGTGCAGAAATGAGATTTCCCCAGCCCCCGCCTGCCCAGAGACTAAAAGCTTAGACCCTGCTCAAAGGACATAGTGCAGAAGCAGTCTCAATGGTCCAACTATCCTAAAAGGTGGAAGTGAATAGGCAAGAGGCAATGGATGATGGTTGCTGGGGTGGCTAAGATGCTGTGATGATCATTAGTGTATTTTTGATTGCATTGCATTTTTGGCTCGTCAGCCTCAAAATAGCTTTGCTAGAGAGGCTCTTTTCTGGTCCTCAAGTGGATAACACTCTTAAGCAAAAGATAAAAGGTGTTTAATAGCAATTCCTAGCAACTGTTGACAATGGCTGCTTCAGCACTGCTGCTGGGATGATGAATGACTTGATCTCTAGCCTCAAATCTTGGCAGTGCAGGAGTGGGCTGGGGCTGTACGTGGAGCATGCAGCACCCGCAAAACCAGGAGGGGCTGGTTATCCATTAATCTTATCACACTATTTTACATCAGGCCTCCTGAGTCTTTCTTTAACGGGCATGGCATGCCTTTCCATATCATATGGATTGTGCTGCAGGGTCTCATTCAGACACCTCCTGGCTGTGTTGAACAGAAGATGCTACCGTCTCAAAACCAGTTCATTGGCAATAAAACCTAGGTGATAAAGGATGAAGTAGGAGATCTTTGTCGAGACAGTCAGGCAGGGCACAGGATGTGGGCAGTGTAGTGCTAGTCTGCACGCAGAGGCCCTGCCTGCGCTAGACTTCTTGTCTTAAACTCCGAGCTGGCCCAGCTACAAGCAGGGGGAAACCCAGGGCAGGGGTGCACAGGCCACTGATACCACTCGCCTTTTCTTACTGCCTTATTGGAGCATCAGCCAGTCACCGCCACTGCAGCACCCAGCAAACTGGGTGGCATAAAGAAGCTTGTGCTGTGTGACCTCTTCCCTCCAGTCTTTGGAGCGGTCACCAGGATTACCGGCGAGCCTGCTCTCCTGGGTGCCTGCCCACTGGATCACAGGAGACGCCGTGCTGACTTAGCTGCCACCACCCTGCATTACACAGACTCTGTCCCAGTGCCCGGAGCCAGCCCGCTCCACCCCAGCTGGTTTCCTAGGCTCTGGCAGAGCTGGTTGCTCCAGTCCTTTGTTGCTCAGAGGAAGCAATAAGTGCAGGTTCAGAGCTCACTCCCATGTCTAATCCCATGTCTTCAGTCGGTGGCTAAGTACATACTGTCACCATGTGGGAAAAGACATCCGGCCACCCACTCCTGAGCATTCCCCCCACGCTCCTCCCTTTAAATTAGCACGGGTGAGCAAATGAAGGACACAGCCACTTGCACAGCCCACTGCCCAGTCTGTTCCTTCCCAGCTTTACGTGACTCGCGCCCTGCTCCTGCGGCAGACAGAAGTGCCAGGGCACGGGGGCACCCTCCCAGCTCAACGGGCCGCCTGCTTCCAGGAACCAGGTCCCAGAGCCATCAATTCTTGCATCCTGGGACAGCGACATTGCTGTTACAGCGACAGGCTGTTCTGTGCAGCAGGGGCTTGAGGACACCATTGCAAAATAGCCAAAGAGAGATCCTGCTCCCATCCCACAAATTCTTGCAGCGCGATTCAGCAAAGCCATTTGTGCATGTTCAGTCAGAGCCCGCGGGCAACACAAGCTGGAAACCCTTGTTGCCGATCACGCTCCCTTCAGCGAAAGGAAAAAGAGTGCAAATACAATGGGTAGAGCAGGGGAAACCGATGCTCTCTGCAAGTCCCCCATTATGCAGAGCTACACACACATCCGAATCTGCTAATCCTCTCCGTGGATTATTAGCTGCATGCAGTTGCCATGTCATTATATGAGCCTCCGAGTTCCCAGCGGTCCCCTGCTCCCTTTCCCCGTGACAAGAGGGGTGATGAAATGAGGTTGGTATCAGAACAGCAAGACCTGAAAGATGGTGCCGGCAGGCCGCTGTGGTTCCAGCTGCGGGTTATTCGTGGAGTCCAGTCCACAACACAGCTCAGACGGCCTGATCGGGAAGTGCACTTGCACTAATGGCTTTGTAGGAAACCTGGATTCCAGAGGATGAATGTCACAGTCGCTGCACAATTTCTCCTCTCTTGCCCGAGGTGATCCAGGGCTAAGCGTCTGGGAACACTCGCGCTCTAGCCCTTTCTGCATGCCAGGGCAGTGATGCCCTTCGAGAGCTGGCTCTTGGATGCAGAGTGGGTTCATCTGCATAGAAATGGCATCGCCCAGCCCTCCCTGCAGTTGCAGGCCCTCTGTTTCTTTCTGAGAGATACCCTGGCTTGTGCAAGGGGAAGTCCGAGGTACAGCAAGTCTTTGGGGAGGGGCATTGGGTCATCTCTGCTCCCCGATGCTTTCTAGGTAGTAGCTAGTGGGCAGGATTCTGCCCTTTGCGCATAGGGCTCTGCAGGTCCCAGGCCAAGTGGGGGGAGCACAGGGACGCACGTGGAGCAAACACTAGTCACGAGGCAGCTTCTCCAAGCAGGTGCAGGCTCGGAGCTGGGAAGAGGCTGGACCGCACCTGTAGGCGCTCAAAGACCTGGGAGGTGCAAAGCCCTCCCTTCCCAAGCACAGGTGGTAGCATCTCCAGTGCCTCTGCAGGCAGTGCCGTGGCCAGGCAGGTACGGCGTGGGGACCAGCCACCTGCTCCCTTCCAAGGGGACGGGATGGAAGATGGAGCCACGTGGGCTCCACCTGTGGCTTGGGGCAGAAGTAGGGGCTCAGCTGGCGCAGCCCAGATTCCAGCTGTGCAGGAGGCACGATCCCCTGCACAAAACCGAGGCACTCGGAGCATCAAACTCTCCCAGCCACGAGCAGCGCATCCACCACGGTCTCCTGCTGAAGAGGCCATGGAGAGCGGACCAAAAACACCTGGCCCCGAGGAGGATCCATCACACCCCCACTGCCTAGGCCTCTTGCCAAGAGCTCTCCAGGCTTTGCTGTTCCTCTCTCGGGGCACTCAGGTTCGTTTGGGATTTAAAAACCTGTGGTCCCACAGACCTCAAACCCGAGTCAACGACTTCTGTGACATTTTGGCGCTCTTAGAGCCGTGCTGTCAAGTAGAGCCAGGGCCGTTTAGCCACTCCTGTTTACAAGAGCAGTGACTTGCTGACTTCCTTCCCACGTTTCTCCTCCCATCGCCTTTTAACAAACCCAGTGTCTCAAGTTGGGGGTCGGACTCCATGATCTATTGAGGTCCCTTCCGACCCTAGCATCTATGAATCTAAGTTTGGCTGCTCCCCTGCTCTCCCCTCAGCGAGACGATGGCTAAGCATCGGAGAACTGCACTGATCCAGCCATAGCACCGGCACTAATCCGGCTAACGCAGGCGAGAGGCGTGCTGGTTTCTGAGAAGGTGTCTGGCTGGGTAGTTTAGCATCTGATGCTACATGCTCCTGACAGGCAGCCAGCTTCGGTTTAAGGCAGTGCTAGCAGGTTACGTGGACTTGGAAGATTTGCCGAGCGTCTAGGTGCCAACGTAGCCGTCGTACCTGTCTGGAGACAGGACGGGCACCAAGGGAAGAGCCACGGAGATGCTGCTGTTTCTTAGCAAGCAGCCTGCATCACTTGAGGGGCAGGAAAGGGGGTTTTGCAGCAATTCACTGATGGGGTCTCCATTCATCCACCACCTCCCTGCTACTCTCTCCCCCGCCAGCTGCACCCACATGCCTTCCCTGGCTCCACTTGTCCTTTCACCTTCATCCCCCGTGGACGAGACACCTCAGGCGGGCACGTTGTCTGCGCTACGCTGGCTGCCATCTGCTCCGTCTGGTGAGAATATTGATCAGCGCTATCAATCAATGTCCTGCCAGACAGAGCAGAGCTGCAGCGTCGGAAAAGGACAATTAGTCACCCAGACGGACCGGCAGGGGAAGCCAACGGGGCATCGGCGAGCCACCGGCACAGAGAGGAGGGAGGCGATGCGGTAACCCAGCTCCCGGGCAGCGCGTCTGGTCCCGTCACCTGGTCTGCCACCAGCACAGGGCGCAGACCTTTGCATGCCGCTCCGCTGCAGTTCAAGGCCCGTCAGATGTGTGGCAATAGGGATTTCATGCGGTTTCAAGCTGTCACATATGATTAGGCTAATTGCTTGAGCCAGGTCCCTCAAAGGTAGAGTCAATCATTGCATTTTAAGACCTTAATTAAGTGTTAATTGCAGTCAGTTTTAGCCCCAATCCCTCATTAGTTTGTTTTCCCTTCCTTTGTCAGCACTGTAGCTCCCTGCCGCCCCTTGGTAGGAGGGGAAACCAGGTGTGGACAGAACATCCTACACCGGACACAGAGGTCATCTCAGGGGAGAGAGGCTCTGGGAGAAGTCCCGTTGCCTTCCCCATGCCCAGAGGATGGGGTCCACAAGGCTTCCTCCCAGTCAGCCACTGGGGCTATTAACCAAAGCCATACAGCCACCATTGCCATGGGCCCATTCCCCAGACCTGTTCCTTGGCCGAGTGGCTGGGCACACGCAGACAGGAGAATCTGCCTTCCTCTTCACGGTCTGTGCAACTTGCTCTGCTCCTGCTCCCATGGAGAAGACCATCCTTTGCATCCCTTGGTCCTTCCTCCACTGAGCCACAGGCAGTTGCTTTATATAGTCCTACCTGTTCTTTCCCAGCATGCCTTGCAGCATCCTGCAACTCCCACAATCCCTCTCGGGACTACGTCTCCCAGAATTCCTTGGTGCTAAAGGGAGCCTCTGCAAGCACTTTGTTAGAGCCCAGTTGGAGGGTCCTGACGCTCAGCCTAGAGTCCATCCTCGCTTCGCTGCAAAGCGGCGTCTTGCTCTCTGCTTTCGCATCCCTCTTTCATTCGCTTGACTGATCATTTCTGTTCGCCCCCTGTTTTTGCTCCTGCCCAAGACGGGGCAGCTCTACAGACCCTTTGCTGCTGAACATGAATACCGATTCTCTCGACGCTTTGCTCTATGAGTGTAAAACCCTTGGGCTTGTTTCTGTTCACCCAGCCCTCTGTTTAACGCTGGATTTGGGGGTGGGGGATATACACCGCTGTGACAGAGGAGTGTAGGCCCTTCTGTGTGGCCACATCCCACAAACCTAAATTTTTTGGTCATTTTGGATGTCTCAATCCTGAGCTCCTATTCAGAGAGGAGGCTGCATGTCATCGATAACAGATGGATGGAGGGATCAGCCAGTGAAATGTGTAATCTCTAAGCAACAGTGACCTTTTAATGTCTTCCTTGCATTGCTGAAAACCGGATGGCTTCTTAAGTGAGGGGGTGGAACTCGTCACGCATGCTAACATTGTTTTGCATGGAAGTCTTGATGGATCGGGGTTAGCTGAAGGCTAATACACAGAGCAGTTAAACATATAAAAGTTAAATTAAACTGTTAGCACCAAACTGAACAAGGGAGGGCTTTTCAGTCAGCGTTAAAACTGGTAAATGCAACGAGGCAGGTACTTTTGGATTGTAAAGCAAAGTAGCCTTAGCACTGCAATCATCTTACAGGGTGCAGGAGCACCTGGATTCACGGACGGGGTGGAGAAGACCTCTTCTAGACCTTCCAGCTGGTTTGAAATAAAGTGGCTTTTCCAACACTAATATTTCTAGGCTGCAGAGGCACAGGAGGATGGAATATCATGGCTTTCAAATGACATTAGTGTGGAACGGTCAATCTTGGCTCAAACCGGCTTCTGTCTGTGTGTTGGAAAAATGTAATTGAGGTGGCAACCAGACTTATAGCAAGTGTGTTTGGTTAATGCACGAACGAGCAGGCCCCTGCGTCCGAGGGACAGTCGCGCTGGCAGCGGGCTCAGGTGAGCAAAGCCTGTGTATGTGGGCGGCCTTCATCCCATCTCTCCTGCCAGCGTGGCCCTGGCTCCTAGCCTCCTTGGCTGAGGTTGTCGCCTGGGGCCTGCAAACTCCAGAGCAACTGGCCAGGATCCAGGCACGGAGGGGGAAGCTGGTGGATGCGAGCGAGGGTTGCTTTTAAATAGGTTTTCCTTCAGTCTGTCCCACCCAGAGTCAGCTAGGAGCCTTCTTCCTTCCTGTCTGCGAGCGAGTCTGCGCCCTGCGCCTGGAAGATGCTGGTCCTGCTGCTCTGGGGACAGGCACCTTTGTAGATGCGATTTCTGCCTCGGGCCCCGTGTGTCCGATTCCTTCTGCGTGGGTCCCATGGGAAAGTGGCCGCAAAGGACGCTGGCCATTAACAGAACAGGGCTTCGACCTGTGCTTGCTTTCTCCCTCCTGCTTTTGCTCTGTTTTGCACAGATGCCCGACAACCTCCTTCAGGTCTGCAGCAAATGCCGCTGATAAAGCCGCTCAGTAACGCTTCTCAGCGGCAAGGGGGGCAGCGGGGGCGGAAATAGCATTGGTGGGGATGCAGGGACTCCGAAAAGGCACGAAATGAGTTCTTGTCCCCTGTTGCTGTGGCTATAATGCGCTCTCACAACAGCCTTTCCCAGGCCAGATGGGCTCTTTGGATGAGCGGGCAACTGCCCAGGGCTGGGGCCGGGGTGCCCAGCACTGGTGCAGGTCAGGGCACGTGCAACCCATTGCTACAGGGAATAGCTGAGTCCATGCAACACAAGCCCTCTGTCCTGGTGAACTCAGCAGGCCTTCATCAGGGAAGACAAGCCAGGAGCTGGGCTGTGCCCCCTGGAAGGAGCAATGGGGTGACGGGAAAGCAGGGCTTTTGCTTTGGCGTGCGAGGGGAAGAGCCCTTTCGTGATACCACGGGGTGGCCGTGTGGATCAGGCTCTCTCCATCGCTGTCCCCTCCCTACAGCAGAACCCAAATCCTGGTGTGGCTAGTGCCCGGGGGCAAGGGCTCCCAGCCATGGAGTCCTTTACTCGCTCGCGTTGCTGCCGCCTCTGGGGACACACCAGCCTCTTGCCTGTCTCGCTTCCCTGCACCTAAGCTCAGGGCCGAGGAGCTGGGAAATGCAGGCTGGAGTTAATCATTCCTGGGTGACCGGGTGGTGCTGCCGTCCCGTGTCATTAGCATTCCCGGGGAAGGGGTAACGGCCCGACACATCAGCCACGTGGTAAAGAGGCCTCGGAGGTCAGGAGCAATTAGCGGGAGTGGAAAGGGGCCACAGCAAAGCAGCCTCAGATGCCAAGCAGGCCTAACCTGAGGTCATCTAAGGACACCATCATGGCTCACGATGGGGCAGGGATACGTGCATCATTTACACAGTGAATACAGGTCCCTGCCACGGTTGCAGAAGCCACGAGGCACTGCTGAAAGGAGAGCACAGGACGCAGCCGGCTCTTTCCCTCCAGCAAGTTTGCATCGCTGCAGCTGGAAATGGAGCGGGGCATGGACCCCAACGTTTGCAGCAGTCACGCAAGGGGGCAGGATGGACTCTTCAGCTGAAGGCCCCACAGCGCCCAGCCTGATGCACCGCTCCAGGCAGCTGCGCGCTGTCCTGTCCAAGTTCGTGACGCCCACACACATGCTGCCTGAGATGTTCTGGCTTGCGCCGCTGTTGCTGCAGAGAGCCAAGGAGCGATGTTGGCGGGGACCCTGGGGGAGAGCGAAATCCCACGGCGGAGAACGTGTCCATGTGGTGCTCTTCAGCTGTCCTGGCTCCGGCTCAACAAGAGGCCGGCCCTTGGCCCTGCATGAGAAACCTTCTGCCTCTCCAGCATCCCACCGTCCAGGCGCCCCAACACCCTGCCTGTCCCAGGCTAACAAGCCAGCACAAAACCGCCTGACTGCCAGGCCTGGCACTCACCTGACACCTCTCCTGCCCCCCATGTGCCTTTCCGGGGAGGCTTGCTCTTCTCCTTGCCTGCATCTATCTTGCTGGGGTCATTTGACCCCAGCAGACTTCCTGCCTATGGCAAGGGAGCTGGACCCGATGATCTTGCGAGGTCCCTTCCAGCCCCTAATGTCTATGAAATCATGCCTGACCTGATGTGACCAGACAGGCCAGCCCCTGCCAGGCTGCACAGTCCCTAACCTCAGCCCTGGCTTTCTCAGCGCCCACCCGGCCCCCTGAACAGAGTACGCTCTGTTCCCCACCACTGCTGCGTGCCAAGTCCGCAGCCAGAGGTCAAGGGCCGGACCTGCTGGCATTGCCGTTCCAGGCCTTGCCTGGAAGATGAGGCCTAAAAGAGCAGCCTTGCACCCATGCATGCAGGTGCTGCATTATTTAGCGTGCTCCGCACCGCCACGTGACGGCAGCATCAAGGATTCTCGCTGCATCTTGACCGCTCCAGCCAGAGCCGGTGTTAGTGAGCTCGTTAGCTACCCGCTGTCCCTTCCCCAGGAACTTCCCCTGAGGCTTGCATGCCTGGCTGACAAGGGGGTCACTGTGATCGGGGGGGGCAGGGAAGTCCCCAGATGCACAGGGGGAGCTCTGGGAGGAGCGACGGCTTCCTAGACCCCAGATCAGCTCCTGCATATTTCTGCACATTGCAGGAACACTCGGAGGATACAGCTGCAATCAGGGCCCTGTTGTGCCAGGGGCTGTACAAGTGCCAGCCTAGAGGAGTGTGAAAGGGTACAAGCCTGAGGTATGTCTACCATAGGGGCATATCCACCAGGAGCTTGGCTCAGGCTGGATTCATTCGTGCAAGGCGCTGTGCAGCCATCAGATGGAAAACGAAGGTGCTGGGCACCCTGAACTGAGGCTGTAGACATGAATGATTCACCCCCAGCCATTGCTTCCACCCCCGCTCTACCAGATGTCCCCATAGATGAGTAGGGGGGACGTGATAGCCAGATCCTTCCCCCGCAAGTGAAATGGTCCCGGTGAGGCGGTATTACCACCCGGCTGCGTGTGGGTCCTTATTAGACCAGGGGGTTCCTGGGAGCGATGGTCCCACAAAAGGACTTTTGTCGAAGAGGCACAAAAGGCCAGATGATACCCCTCGCGTGGGGCTCTCCGAGGGAGCTGGCAGCATTGCAGCAACAAAAAGGCTGCTGTCAGCCCAGCCTTCCTGAAAGGGGCGCAGAGGAAGGGGTGCGGCCCTCGTCCAGGACCTCACGGCCTTCCCCCCTTGCTGGGACCACGCACACCTTGCTGTCTCCTTGGGGCAAAGGGGGTGGCTGCAGACACAGCTGTGCCCGCGCTCCTTCACAGAGGTCACGCTTGCCTTCTCCAGGACTTGTCTTGGGAGTGGAGGCAGAGGGAGGCCGTTTAAAGAGGATTTTGTCGCTGCCTTTCAGCTGAACGTGCCCAAACTGAAGGGCCGGCCGGCACTGACCAGCCAGTCGGGCTGGCTCCGGTTTAGTCAGTTTAGAAACCTAGAGGAGTTTCCCTTTGCTGCGCAAGACAGCGCCCAAGCCCAGCGCCTCCCTTCCCGACGCCTCCGGGAACCCTTTGTTCTCGGGCAGCGCCGCACCCTGCGGAGGAGACCAGGTCGTTCACCTCGGCAGAGTCCGTCCTCCTGCCACAAATGCGGTCCCTGGCTCTCGCGCAGCCCACGTCTCCTCCTTCCCTCCAAGCAGCTGCAGAGCCTCTCCGGTGCTTCGAGCGTCGGGGGGGCTGCCCCAGTTACCCAGCTGGGACAGGGAAGGCACTGTCCAGGGTCCCCTGAGGACCAGCAGCTGGAATGAAGTGCCAGGCCCTGGAGGAAGCAGCGCTCAGGGCAGTGCCCCCGCATGCACAAGCTTCACGCGTCATTCAGCCGCCCCGTGCCTCAATGATCTGGGCTGTAAGATGGGGTCATGCCTTCCCCACTCACAGAAATGCCAGGAAGGATGAGCTTTGCAGAAGGCCCTTTTTTGGGGAAGCAGGTGGAGTCGCCACGGCTGGATGCTGCTCCTGTCCAAGGTGTGTGTTAATGGGAGCAGGCGGCACAGGCCCTGGCAGGGGTGATGAGCTGTGCAAGCCACTTCCCGGAAGGAGGGGGTTTTCCAGCGTGCATCTCCTGCTGACCTCCTACCATACAAACATGGGCTTCCTGGGGACCTCAGCCTCCCTCGGCCATCAGCCCCTGGGGAGGCTTTGCCCGTGATGTGCAGCATCCCAGCCAATGCTTTCCCTGACTGGAAGGGGCTGTAGCAACCCAGGCTGGCAGTGCCCCAACATCCACCCATGAAGCTGCTGCAGGAAGAGCTGGGTCCAGAAAGCTGGTCTGGCTCCCGCTGGCTTGTGGCTTCCAGACTGGAGGAGCAAGCACCAGCGGGGGTCTCTGCAACCCCATGAGGTTGTGTGTGCTGCAGCCTAGCGCCCTCCTCGCACACGCGTCCACAGGCGTAACGGGCACTTGGAAGCACCCAGCAGTGTCCAGCAGGCCCAGGGCTGGTGCAGAGCCACACTGCCGGTCACTTCCCGCTCGCCCAATCTAATTCAGCGTAGATGAGCAGCCCAAGCCTCCCTCCATCTGATCACGCTCAGCAGCCAACCTGGAGCAAGGCGGTGGCTTCAGTCCAGCCCGTCAGGGCAGATGTCTGCATCAGAAATGCTGTGCTGGGACTTTGGTAGGGATGCTGGCAGAGACGGGCGCACACTGTCCAGCCAAGGAGTCCCGGTCCCAGCTCCGACTCGCTTGCTGTCACTTCCACTCCCCAGCTGCTGGACATGACTGTAGTCTCCCAGGGCTTCCCCGCCCCATCTCAGAGCAGGATTCGACCCTCCTGCCTCGCATGAGATGAGCCAGCGCATTTCTGGGCTTGTTGCATGCACACGAGGCTGCGTCTATGCCCCGTTGCTCGAGGACCGTAGCTTCACCCCAGCATCAGCAGAGCCGGACGCAGGCTCTGGGTGGATGGAGGTGACACTGCAGTTACGACACCTGCGGCCAGGTCGTCCTCGCGACACTGCTGTGCCTGGCCGCGCTGCCTGCCTCGTGAAACCCGGCCCCCGTTTCGCTGGGGAGAAGGGCAGACTCGGTAAAGGAGGCAAAGGGACTCTGCTCTCCCACCGGCGGAGCACCTGGCAAGCATGATGGATGTGGGAGTTGTTCTGTACGAACACAGGAACACCACTTGTCAGCAAGGGTGGCGAGATGTTTTCTTTGGGAATACAGGGTTCATGCAGACGAGGCCTGTCTGGAAAAACAGGCAGGAAGGAAAAGAAAGGCCTGAGATAAGGCCCCGAACAGCAAGCGATCTTTAGGACGATTAGCCTTTGCCTCTTACTTGGCCAACTACAAAGCTGGTGGAAGCCAGGACAGGAAAAGACCTGCGAGCACAGAACAACAGAGGAGCTCGGGCAGGATTTATCACCTCCTTCTGAAGACAAGGGGCGTCATTTTGGGAGGGGAAACTGCTAGACAGACATGGGACCTGGCTGGGACGGCTGGAGAAGCCAGGTGCATGGGTCTCCACCGCCAGGTGGGAATGCTTTAGCTAAGCTACACGGGCATCATTACAACTACTTTCCCTCCAGTGCATTCTTCCTCTCCCTAAAGCAAGCGGTGCTTCAGTTTGGAGAGGCTGTTTCATCGCTGTACGCCCCCCCAGGTCACCGAGAAGGACCTGCTGGAAAAGGGCCCAGTCCTCCAGCCCTGCTGGGCCCAGTTGAAGTGTGGGAGAATCACAGGCTCCTGCGCTGGGACAGGTGAAGGCATGAAGCTGGCACGAGGCCGGGTGTCTCTGGAGGGACCAGAGGAAGGGACGTGCTAGCCTCGCCCCACAGAAGGCCGTGGTCCCGGTAGGCAGCTTTTGTGCAGGGAGCGAGTTGCAGGAGCTGTAATAATTCAAGGAGTGGAAGGGGCTGATTTGAACAAGAAGAAAGGGCTTATTCAGGTTTTGCCCAGCGCTCCCCGCGTCCATTGTGCTCCAAGCTGGCTTTCTGCTCTCTGCTGGACAGCTTTATGTTTCCAAGGCTCATAAATCCTCCCTCCCCGCCGGATGGGAGGCGCGCTCCTGTGCTCTGCTGCATGCTCAGGAGGGTCTGTTTGCACGTTGCCCAGTGACTGCGAGCACCAGCTCCGACTATGACACGCCGGCTCCTCGTGATGCCTTAACGACCTTCGCTCCGTGTTCCCAGGACAGAGGACCTGGGCAGCTCGATGTGCTGCAGGGTGGGGGAATGAAAGCCCTTAGCTACTTGGCAGAGCTGGTAAGATCACCCGGCTCCAGCCGTCTGCTCCTTTCAAAGATGTGGGGGAAACTAATGGGATTAAAAACTATCCCATTCAAACCCTTGGAGCTGAAGCTTCTCTAACATGAGAGCCAAGAGCTGGTGCTACCGGCACCCGTTGCTTGCAGGGTAGCTCCAGGTTCGTGTACAACCGCGGGAACCTGGTTCAGAACGGGGAACTTTCCATTAATGTCAATGCTTTAGGCGTCTCTGCATTGTTAGCATCTACAGCCACCCCTTGGCCCCTGAGGCTCCTGCCTGCAGTGGCCGTGGGAGGGAGAGGCTTCTTTTCACATTGCTTAAATAAGCTACTTGCTGCAGCACAACAAGGTGCCCACTTAGGTGCAGGAGCACAAATAGGTTTCCAGCAAGCTCCGGGGATTGGGGACAGCCCTTCCCCGAACGGGGCAGAACCGCACAGGTCTGCCCCTCCTTGCCACCTACCTCCTGGGGCCGTCTAGCTGGCACGTTTGGGGACGGGGTGGAGGCTCAGTCTTCTGGAAGAAAATAGCGTGTCCGTCAGCAGGACGCTTCTCGTCGCGAAGCCGCTGATGTCTGGCGCAGCACCAGGCCAGCTCTTCCTTTCTGTCCCTAGGTCCCTTGAAAGCTAAATCCTCAGCAAAGTGCCTGAAAGCTCATCTGACATCTCTCCCGTGTATTCAGTTTGTCCAATAAAAGCTACTATCAGGAATCCCCCTTGCTTCCTGCATGGATCTGGACCATCACAGCTACAACACTCCAACTTCGGGCGTTGGACCTCCTGAGGTCCCTTCAACCCTCGTTTTTTATGATTCAGTGAACCCTACTAAGATTTTTGTTGCCCATTCAGCTAAAATGCTGCGGAGCTGCTGGCTCAGAAGAGGTGACCCAGCCTCTGTGCGGAGGTCCAAGCAGGCTCTGGTACGTCCCTGGCTCTGCTTTAAAAACATCACCTGCCTGACGATTGCAACGTGCTGGGTTGGGTGCCAGCGGCTATGGTGATTCCCCACAGACTAGCCCCGAAGGGCAGGGGCACCTCCCAAGCCCCACAGGCCTTTCCATTTATGATGATATTCTCCTTTCCATAACGAAGGCCCCACTGACATAATTAATCACCTTAAGCATTGCTTCCTATTCCTGGAAGATATTCCTGGGGCTAGCTACCGCATGTCATTTCGAATGCGCATTAGTCCGCTCTCTTTCACTGGCAGACACATGTGTAATTTATATCTGCTTGGGTGGAATTAGCCGATGAAATATGCATCACCCAGCTCCATTACCATTTTTACTCGTGCAGCTCTTGGCTCTCAGGTCCGTTAATATTGCACACTAACAGCGCGTGGGGCCACGGGAAAGGCAGCGCATTACACACAGATGAATGCAGAAGGGTTTCTAGAGGTTTGGCTTCCTCTAGAACAGAGCAGCACTGGAGATTAATGAAGCTGCAAAATTAAAGACAAGGCAGTTCCCCTTTCTGGCTTTCATCCTTATAATATCCCCCAGCTAGTCTCTTGAGCTTGGACAAACCTCTCTCTACAGACCCCTACTCGTGCCTATTGGCCTCTCCAAATGCTAGTCTAGTGTCCAAACACGGTTTTAGCTCCTGCCTGGTCCAGAAGAACAGCTCTGGAGCTCCTGGAGCTGGCAAGGAAACTGAACATGGCCAAAGGGCATTTGATCCTCGGTAACCTTGACAGATGTAGAAGAAACTCATATATCATTTCAATAACAGGGGAAAATAGCCAAGGGACAAAGAAGCCCAAAGAGCCAGGATCAAGTTAACCCATGAATGCCCTGTGTCCCCTACACCAGTGCACATTTGCCATTGCAGGGGATAACGCTGACTAGCTTGAGCCCATTTTGGAGCAGTTTGTGTCGTATAAACCCAGGGAGCTACAGGCACTTCAAAGGTAGTCCTAGAAGCTCTCACTTGAAAGAAAGCAACCAAGTGACTGATGCTGGATCCTGCCTGCTTCTGCGGGCAGAGATGGAGCAGGAAGCATTGGCCTGAGCTGATGCAGCTCCCCAGTGCGGCGCTGCGGGCACCCCTTGACGTGCCCTGAGACCGTGGGCCTCTCAGGCTGAACTGGAGCTGCCCCTCAGGACTGTGGGGCCCCTGCAAAGTGCTGCCACCCCGGACCGGGAGGGTTCGATGCCTTGCAGCTGCATTTCAGGATGCAAAGAGCTTCAGCCGCTTGGATGCCAGGTCAACTACTGTCCTGCCCTGTCCCATCTTGCTTCCAGCTGAAGACCTGGCAAGTCCCAGCCCCGGTCCATCCTGCTCAGATCGATGTTCACAGGTCGTGAGCAGGCTCCAAGCGCAGGTGAAGAGTGAAGCTCCAGTGCCTCCGTGGCAGGCGGGTCTGGGCTGCATGGCTGAGGGGGCAAGGCAGGCGGTGGATAAGGAGGAACCAGGGGACGCCGGCTCCGGCTGGTGCAGGATCAGGCCTGCCACGTGGTTTGGCAGAGTCTCAGCACCCCCTAGGTGCTGCCAAAATCGCTCTTGGCCAGGACCCTTTCCATGCAGGACCCCTGTCCCAGGCCTGCTCAGGACCCGACTGCTGCTAGGGCGGGGGGTGGCACCGAACAGGGCATTTGCCCCAGGGGAGGCTGTCTCCCCTCCAGACACATGCACAGGGCCCAGATGCAGCATGCATTTCCTGCCACATCTTTGCACTCCCCGCTTGCTGCTGCGGTGCTCCGGTCCCTGAGCCCAGTCGCTCTGCAGCATGGGCTCACTCTCCCCTTCTGCATCTGCACCTTGCTTGCAACGATGGGAATGAAGCAGGATTTGTGCTGTGGCCGCAGGCCCCATCGGAGACTTGTACAGTCACCTGAGCCTGGGACAAGGGAGCAGGCGGCGGGTCAGGAGCGAGGGGCTGGGTGCGGCCGCAGCGCACGAGGGCGTGATGCAGCTGATGACAACCACCGCCTGAGCGTGCGAGAAGTTCACGCGGTCTCCCAGGACTTCAAACCGCGCCACCACTGTGGCCCCGCGCCCCCGCAGCCATTAGCATTCACTCCTGCACTCGCAGCAGAACGTGTCTCGCAAATTTAGCTGCAGATTCACACGTGCCGGGGCTATAGATAGACTTTTAAACAGCTGGTCTCCCAGCAGTAATTCATGGGAGATCAAAAGGTTGCTGCTGAATCGGGGTGGTGCCCGACACCGTGGGCCTGCTGGAGCGCTGGAGGTTTAGGAGCAGCGATGGCCGTGACGCTATCCCTGCCAGTGCCTAAGCACCCCTAGACAGTCCCTTCCCACCAGACAGTGCCCCTCACCCTGCCCAGCCCCAGGGCAAAGCGCGGAGCCCAGGGGTGAGAGTCATGCATCACCGTACCCCACGCCTTGCAGCAGAGTCTGGTTTGGGGGTGATGCTGATGGGGGAGACGCCTGTGTGAATCCACACGCATCAGGAAAGCACCAGCCACCGTGAGGGCAGCCCCCTGCCAACATCCGGGGGCAGACGCTTGGAGAGGAGAAGGGCGAGCCACGTTCCTCTTACGCAGCAGCCGCCTGCGCCTCTGCTCTAGACAGGACACCAGGCGGATGAAGCCCCTGGGCTTGTTCGGGGATAGAAAGTTGATCTCCCAGACAAGACATGGGGGCACTCTGGGAGTTTTAGAAGCAAAAATGTCCAGCCCAGGTTGTTCCAGCTGCCGCCCAGGCAAAGAAAACGCTCCCCTGGCCTCGCACACGTGGTGCCTCTCTGAAGGTGCAAATGAGCAACCACAGGCAGCAAATCCCTGGGTCTTTTTTATTTTTTAATCCTGTTTTAAATGTAGCCCCTTTCAAAACGAGTAGTGATTTGAATCTGTAACGAGCTGCAAGCCATCCTCTCTCTGAGCCAGGAGAGGCTTTCACAGCCGCTGAGCTGTGAAAATTGCCTTTGAAGGCAGCGCAAGCCTCTGGGCTGAGGCTTGCGATGGAGACCGACAGGCCTCCTGTGTTGCTGAGGCTCAGGAGAGGAGCTGAGCCGCGTGGCAGCCCACGTAACGTGGACATCGGTAGCCTCCGCGCTGCTGGTTGCAGGGATGGAGCTATCAGGCCGTCCCAGCAATGGCTCCCTTGCTGATTCCCCCAGCTCCGTTACAGCGCAGTTTATGTTATTAGGCTATTAAAATGGGGATTTATAATCCCTGCTTTCAAGCTGCGGTAACTTCTACATCAAGGCAAGCCAAAGCGTTTTTGTTTAGCTAGAGGAGATCACGACAGCAATACTGGCTCTGACGGGGCCCGGTTGACTTAAGCCGGTCAAAGATCTGGCCAAGGGAGGCCAGTTTCTGAGTGAGGAAAACTCAATATTGGGCACGAGACTTGTGTTTCAAAACGAAGCCTCAGAGGCGACTAAAGGATTGGGTCCATACACAAAGCCGTGAGGTCTCGTGGCTGTTTCTGCTGGCTGTATCAAAGGCAAGGACTCCTCGCTGTGATGGGATTGGGAGCGGGAGGCACCTGCAGACATGGGGCTGGACTCCCCCGGGGGCAAAGAGGCCCTCGAGGTCGATGCGATTGCAGAAATGGCCGGGATAATTGCATCGCAGTCTTCCCTCCAAAGGGAAACCACTCCTGTCTTCCCCGCGTGCTGCAGCACAAGGACGCAGGAGTTGCCACAAGCCATAGGTTTCTAGCTTGTCCTGCCAGCGCTTCTGGCGGAGGGTCAAGGCCTGCCGGCACTTTTGAAGGGCTGCATATGGGCACTTCCAAATGCCGGCAGAGTCTGGCGGCTGCTCCCCTTCTGCGAGGTTGCAAGCACCAGCCAGGCAGCCTGGGCTGTCTCCACCTGCCTGAAAGGCCCACGTGTGTCCCTGGCTGTCCACCTAGCATTGCCCAGCACCCAGGTACCCTGCACCGCAGCCTCTGCCAACATGCTCCCCTGCCCTGCAGTCATGCCGTTGGGGCAGTCGCACCCAGGGCTGCTGTCCAGCTTGCTTTGCCTCCGAGCACGGAGCGCCCACGAAGAGCAGACAAAAAACCTGGCCCTTTCCATCAAAGCGGCCCACAACACTGAGCTCAGCCTCTCCCCGCTAAAAGGGTCACTTTGAATGAAACCCCAGACTCCCGCGGCTTTGGCGGCGTGCCAGTTGCACACGCTGTGCGCAGCGGGGTGGAGCGGCGAGCGCGGGACCAGACAAAAAGACGGGTTCGTAAACCTGGCGCTGACTAGAGCTGCCCGTCAGCAGGAGCGGGGTGGGGGTCTCTCCCCAGGACTTCCCATCTCTGCTCACCCCGGTCTCTCTCCCCTCCCCTTCTTCGTAGTATGAATTCAAAGCAAAGAACATCAAGAAGAAAAAAGTCAGCCTCATCGTCTCCGTGGACGGGGTGAAGGTGATTCTGCGCAAGAAGCAGAAGGTAGGACTCCGCGCGCCTCCCAGGGAGTGGGCTGGGAGGACCTGGGGGTCCACGCAACCCTGTGCCGTGTCTGCCCGTGTCCAGCAGCACATGCTGCGGGGAGGTCCTCCATGACCAGAGCCAGGCCTGGGTCCCGATCCCGTGCCTGCAACCCCAGCCCTTTCCCCATGCTGCCGAGGCCTCGTGCCTGCGGTCGCTCAGCTCCGCGCTCGTCCCCGACAGTCAAACCAGGACCTGGGTTTTGCCTGCTGGTCAGCAGGGGTTGGCATCCAGCTTTTGCAGTGCTTTATGCCCCCTCTCCTCTTCTTTGCAGAGGAAGGAATGGAGCTGGGACGAGAGTAAGATGCTGGTGATGCACGACCCTGTTTACAGGTACGTGGCCCAGGGTCCGCACCCGAGGCAATTAACCACATCTCCGACCGCCTGCAGCCTGGCTCCTGCAGGCTGATGTGCCGCCTGCCTGGCAGGCCTGGACGACACAAACACCGCTGCTGAATTCCTGCTTCCTAAAGGCCCCGTCGCATCACCTAGCACAGCCTACCTGAAAACAAGTCCCCCGTTATAAGTGCAGGCGAGGAGCAACTGGGGGCGAGGGGGTGGGACTGGGCTGAGAGGTGAAAACCACTGGCCTTCCCTGCTAGGGGCAGCGCATCAAGGCACCGATATCCAGGAGAAAACTCCTTCACTGGTTGCCTCCCAGCCCAGACTCGCCCGCCCTTTATCTTGTCCACCTGGAGAAAGACGCAGCTGCTCTCCTTCCTAGCGGGACCTGTAGCAGGGCTCTGCGGGCACAAGGTGCTGACCCATCTCGAGCTCCCAGACCGCGCTGCCCTTGCCCGGTGGGCATCCACGCGCTCCCGGCACCCTGCAGCTGTGAGCCCCACATCTAGCACCCTGCCCCTAAGCGCAGCCAGGCAAAGCCGAGAGGTTTTGGGGCTGGCGGTCTGTAAGGAAGGTGTTTGGGGCACCGCAGCAGTCTGGTGCCAGCAGGGAGGATGGAGGGGAGGAGCGAGGGAACAGCAGGGTTTAGTGCCCAGAAATGGGTGGCAAACCACCAAGCAGACCTCCTTTCTGAGGGCTCTGAGGTGGTCCGGGCCGATAGATCTGCTAGCCGGGAATTGCAAAAGCACGAGGCAGGATGCCCTACGTTTTCAGCCCGGGAAGAGGTCCCGAGGGAACACGCTGCTGTGTTTTTACCTCTCTCCCGGCGCTCTTCAGCGCTTCCGGGCTGTTTGCCAGGCAAAGAGAGTAATTTCACTAGATTCTCTAGCAACACGCTGGATTGTTCCTAAAATAATCACCGCGGAAGAGGCGCTTGTGACAGGATCCAGGGAAGTGCTTTTGATAATTGTCCCGATTGAAATTTCAAAATGATGTGCGGAGGCAGAGGAAAGAAAGGTAAAGATGCAAATCTGTGCCTCCGGTTCCCTCCGCATGCGGAGCGGAAAGGCACCGGCCCATTTTCCACCATATAAAACAAGCTGCCTGGAATAAAAGGTAAAAAAGAAAAGAAAAGATCTGTGCAGCGGAGCCAGGCCCCTGGGGAGGATGAAAATCTTTTGAGCCGTGGATGGGCCATGGAGCCAATTCACCCGCCTCGGTTGATGTAGCAGAGGGAAGCTGCCTTTTGTGCTGCACCATCTGCCTGGCGCTGATGATAATGGGCCTGTGCTACAGGCTGCTTCTCTCTGCTCTTCGCTGCGTCTCGAGCTAGGATAGAAATCAACTCGCTCTGCAAACGCAGCTCTCCATGCCCTCGCGAGGGTGCTTGGAAAGCCCCTCTGCCAAGCTGCCCCTGAGGCAGGGGGTCCTTTCCCTGGACTCTGCCCCATCCAGCCGTGCAGTGGATAGGCTGCTGCTCTCAGATCTGGCTGCCTTATCCTTGGCCCGGCAGAGCAGGGGACCGAGACAAGCAGGGGAATGGCTAGGTGCTCGGGACTGCGAAGATTAGATGAGCCGGGCATTTCTGCCCGTGGTCAGGAGAGCAGCATGCAGCCTCCCGTCCCCTGGGATGCCACGAGACGCCTGCGTGTCCTGCAATCAGAGCCACCGCAGCCCTCACTGGTTCAATGAGCTTTTCCAGTGGGTTCTTGCTCATTCGTGCTGTGCCCGTCTCTCCTAGGATCTTCTACGTGTCGCACGACTCGCAGGACCTGAAGATCTTCAGCTACATCGCAAGGGACAGTGCCAACAACTCCTTCAGGTGCAACGTCTTCAAGTCCAAGAAGAAGGTGTGTGTTGCCAGGAGCTTGTTAGGGGTACGGGCCCGTGGGCAGGGTGCAGGAGAGGGTCCCCTGCCCCAAAGCAGCACGGGGCAGAGCTAAGGGGAGAAGTCTGCCGAGGACTAGACATCAGGAGGCGCTACTTCACAGTCAGGGCGGCTAGGATCTGGAACCAACTTCCAAGCAAAGTGGTGCTGGCTCCTACCATGGGGTCTTTAAGAGGTTAGACGAACATCTTGCCAGGGTCATTTGACCCCAGTACTTCTTCCTGCCATGGCAGGGGGTCAGACTTGATGATCTGCTCAGGTCCCTTCCGACCCGACCAACTATGAAACTATGACTCGTCCTGACTGCCCAGAGATGGAGGCATAGTCTAGACCCCGTCCCCCCCAGGGAGAGCAAGCAGCTGGGGAGTCCGGCTGGTGTCCACAGCCCAGCACGCCTCCTCCCAGCCATCAGCAGGCCGCGGGGCAGCAGCTGCATGAGGCAATGCACATCAGACTGCTGCCTGCCAGTGTCTCCTCCATGGCAAGATGGATGGGAGAGGACCCCATGCCAGCCCTGCCCCACAGACATCTGCCCTCTGGTCTCGCCCTGCAGAGCCAGGCCATGCGGGTGGTGCGGACGGTGGGCCAGGCTTTCGAGGTGTGCCACAAGCTGAGCCTGCAGCACACGCTCCAGAGCGCCGACGGCCAGGCGGACGGCGCCAGCGACAAGTCAGAGGAGCAGCCGCTGGAAGGTGAGCTGCCTCTCTCTCGGCCCTGCACGCGGCTCTCCTAGACCAGGGCAGAGGGGCTGGGGGTTGGGACGGGGGCCTTGGGGACACAGGCTGCAGGCCAGGCTGCCCCGGATGCTTGCACCTGTAAGAGCGCTGTGCAAACATCGCAGGGGGTCACCGGTTGCAGCTGAGCCTCGGGGGGCAAAGGAGCCCACCCGAGGCTGCGCGGGGAGTTGGTGGCAGAAACCCCTGCAGCCTCGATCCCTGAGGCAGAGCTGGTCACTAGACCAGACCTGGAGATGCTTGCCGCAGCTGGAGGTGGGTCCTCCAGGAGACACTGCCTTCACCCGCCAGCCCCGCTCCCAGCCCGTCTGCGTGGCCCCCGGGCATCGTGACGCTCTTATGTGCTTTCTTCCCTCGCTCGAAGCTCTGCAGATGCAGGGTGCCAAGATGGCAGAGGTGGATGATGCTGATGTGGACTCTGACGGCATCTGCCTCTCCGACCGGGGCCCCGGTGAGCTGCTGCCCACCCGGGAGGAGCTGGGACTGGCAAAGCCTGGGCTGGCTCTCATGGACCACAACGGCCAGGTAACACGGTGCGGGAGTGGGGGCCGTGCTCCGAGTGCTGCTCCTGCAGCTCCACAGGGTACCAGACCCACGGCCACCTGCTTCCCCCCCTGCCCCGCTGCCTGGAGAGCCCGTAGCAAAGGCAGGCAGGGCGGCCACACTTCCTCAGCATCACCCCACACTCGACAGCCCCAGCTTGCACGGAGCCGGGCAGCGCCACGTGCTCCGATAGCCCCGCCGATCACCCAGAGCACAGCTCCCGCACGGGGCGGTGAAGGTAGGGCAACGTGGCCCTGGCTGAGAGCTGGCCTCTCCCTGCTCAGAAAAATCCCCTCCCTTGCTGCGCCGGGCTGACAGCGCCTGGGTTCAGCGGGATTTGTTGCAGGGGCTTGAATGGCCGGCACGTCCCGGGGCTCAGCCCAGTGGCCTGTCCCGGCATCGACTCCCCGTTCCAGCTCCCCCGTGCGGCACCGCCCGGCCCCAGGCCTAAATCTCACCAGGCTCCAGGTGGGAGCCGGGAGTGGCCAGAGCCGTTGGTAAGGGCATCTCTGTGCCTAGGACGCTGAGAGCTGCTCCGTGTGCCCGTCGGTCTCCCAGCAGCTACGCAGCCCTGGCAGCCCCTGCTCCTCCGCCTCCGCGACCCCCCTGGCCTCGCAGCACTGCCTGCAGCTGCTGCAGCACCAGCTCCTCCAGCAGCAGCAGCAGACCCAGGTGGCCGTGGCCCAGGTACAGACCCCTGCGTCCCCCCCACCTCTGCCCTGGGGATCCCCAGCTCGGTGCTCAGGTACCTCGAGCCTCCTGCTCCAGGCCAGGCCCTCGCCGGGAGCTGTCGTAAAGGGGAGGCTCGTGGAGCCCCTCGAGCAGCCGGGGGGAAGGGACGCAGCCGCCTCTCTGCCCCGCCAGGTGCAGCTGCTGAAAGACCAGCTGGCCGCCGAGACGGCCGCCCGCATCGAGGCGCAGGCCAGGGTCCGGCAGCTGCTGCTGACCAACCGGGACCTGCTGCAGCACGTCTCGCTGCTGGTGAAGCAGCTGAAGGAGCTGGAGGTCCAGGTGCGGCACCGGCACCCAGGTGAGATGCGGGGCAGCCCCACAAGGGCACGGCCCGGAGCGCTGGCACTGTGGGGCACGTAGCCGCTAACCCCAGAGGCTTCCCCTTGTGTGTCGGCAGTCGACCGGTCCCTGCAGAACCTGTCCCTGAACCTGAAGAACCACTACAGCCTGGAGATGACCCTGCCCTCCACCTCCACCCCTGCCAGCATCCTGGGCAGCCCAGTGGCCCCCAGCTCACTGGGCACCGGCGAGTCCTACCTCAACCTCCTAAGCCTGGACAAGGGCCGGCAGCGCCCAAACCCCCAGGACGGGGATGAGGGCCTGGCAGGGCAGGACGGGCTGGGCCGGAGCGTGGAGGGCTCAGAGGTCAGCGCCGGCGTGCTGCCCAACGGGACGGGCAGGCAGAGAGCGGAGGATCCCGGTGGCAGGACAGACGACAGGTATGGCAGGGCACCGGGGCCGTGCTTCCTGCGTGGGGGCGGCTCTGAGCACGTGGGGACGGGGTGGGCAGCAAGAGGGGGCCGGGTAGCCACCCCCGCAGCCAGAGGCTGGAGCAAGACGGGGGATGCCTCCGCCGCACAGCATCCAATGTCCCCCGGGAGGCTGCAGAGGTCCTGGGGGAGCCGGGCTGGGAGTCCCCCGTTCTCAGCTTCAAGTGTCTCCCCAGGCCACAGCAGCCCATCCCCAAGATCAACCCGCCCCCTCCCGTCCTGCGCAAGCGGTCCAGCAAGACCTCGCCGAGCCTGGAGGTGGAGGCCAAGCCCGAGAGCACCGTGCCCGCCAGCCCCCGCGGCTCCGAGCTCGGCGCCGAGACCCGGACGCCGGTGCCCGGCACGGAGCAGCTCCCTTTGCAGGGGGGCCCGAGCAAGGACCGGGTGGGGCAAAACGGGCGTGCATCCCCAGCGCCTGGCCTGTGCCGACAGCCCGCGGGCGGGCCCGGACCTGGGAGCCCAGGGACAGACTGCGGCAGTGCAGGTGGTGCCGCGGACAACACGCCGTCGTTCTCCGTGGGCAACGAGACCTGCCTGCACATCAGCTTCTCGGAGGACGAGCTGCTGGAGAACGAGCCGGATGAGGCCCCGGGGCCCAGGAGGGTCCCTGCCTAGCCTGGCGTGGCACGGGGTGGCTCACGTGTGGCCCCGGGGCCAGCCCAACCCGGGAAGTGCTCTGCTCAGGGCAGCAGGGCCGGCTGTCCCCATGCAGCGCCCCTGCGCTGTCTGCACCAGCTTCCCCCAGGAGCTGTGGCCGAGCTGGGCTGCCAGGCAAAGGAGCTGCCATCACAGCTCCCATCCCAGGCTTGCAGCGACCTGGCTGGGTCCTTGCCACATACCAAAGGACAAGCAGATGCCATCGGGCACCCTGGACACCTGGGCCAGCTGACTGCCAAGGCCCAAACGTACTGCCGCAGCCCCTCGTGGGGCTAACACCAGCCCAGCGCAGCCCCCGGGACGCACCCCTAGGCAACGAGATGCGGGGACTCCAGACTGGCAGTGCCCTGTGCCGCGTGCTGCAGGCCTCGGTGACCAGCATTTTCCAGGTCACTGGAAGCCAGTCTCCAAGCATTTTCCCCGTCACTGTCACGGGCTTCGGCGCTGGTTGCAGACTGAGCAGGGCAGGCGGGTGGGTGCAGAGCTCGGCGAGCTGGGAAGCAGAGGCCTCTCGGCCCCTCCAAGCCCAGACTTCCCCAGTGTGCGCCAGAGCCAGCTGCACACGCGGCTCCGTTCAGCCTTCCCCGGGGTGGTACCAGCCTCTCCCACTGCCCCCACTTGTAGATTATTATTAAGAGCAAAGCTGCATTGTCAGTGTGTTTTATGTCACCTGCCGCGTCTCTGCCGCAGCTTGCCCCATGGATGTGGTGGGCTGCGGGGCAGCCAACACTGCTCCTGCTGCAGGCTGGCGGGGACCAAGAGTTGTGTCCCAGCCCCGGGACGGCTGCTCTAGGTGGGTCAGTGAATGTGCTGGAGGTTCAGGTTGGGAAGGCTTTGGCGGGCGATGGAGATGGGCAGCAATGGTATCGGGAGCCAGAAAGCAGCACAGCTCGGGGCTGGCAGCTCCACAAGGCCCAGAGCGACCAGACCATCATCGGCTCATGGTGGTCCACCTGCCGTCTCACACCTGGAAGCCTGGGCGGGAAGTCCCAGCCTCGCAGGCAGTCCCTATCGAGGCAGGGCCGGACCGGAGAGCCGTGCTGACCCGCGGACTCGCCAGCCCCCAGCTGGGGTGTGCTGCAGTCTGCCGGACACCAGACAGGAAAGGTGCATTTCCAGCCCGTTAACAGACCTCTCCGGGAAATAAACGTGTCCAACTTCCGTGGGGAAAAGGTGGTTTTTGCTGCGTGCCAGTCGCTGGGGCTGGGACTGCATCAAACCCTGTGCTTCAGCTGCTGGGAGGGGACCCGCAAGCCACCGCTCCATCCCACAGCGACATGGGGGCTGCTTAGATGCGCCCCGACCTTGACATTGGTGGCGGGTCCAAGGGGAGCGGGGCAGGCCAGCTGCACCACCACATGCACAGGGAAAGCCTGGGCACAGCCTGCTCTCTCGTGGTGGCAGCCAGCATTGCACCTGCCCGCATGCCTGCAGGAAGGGGTCTGGCCCCCTCCCTGCAACTCAAGTGATGGAGCAGGGCTGTTCCCGGGGTCGTTGTCAGCAGAACTGCCCAGCACAGCGCGGCTGGTAGCGGGGCATCGCTAGCATGGTGCAGACAGGAGCGGGGAGGGTCGTACACAAGGCAGCCCTGGCCCTTTCTCTCCCAGTGGGTGATGACAGGCAGACCCAGAGGTGTTTGATGTTTGCAGGAACAAACGCTGCAGGGCAAAGCCATCGCCCTTCCCGCCACGTCTCTGCTTGTTACCCGCTGGACCTTGCCCTAGAAGCTGCATCTGTGCTGCTCCTGCAGCCAGTGCTCTGGTGCCCGCAGCCGGTGCTGCTTCTGCGCTTTGGGTCCCCCTGCAAGGGAGCACGGGGACAGGACCCAGGTGGGAGCAATGTCGGCCAAATGCACCAAGAGGCAGGAGCTCGCCTGGCCTGCGGGCAGTGCCAGCCAGCCCGTCACAGAGGCAGCACCTGCCACAGGCCTGCAAGCTGCTGCAGCCTCAGACGCTCACCTCGATTTCGCCAGGGCCCCTTTCAGCACGGCTGTCCTGGACCGGGGCTGTTTCCATCCAAGACCGTTCCAGCTGTAGCTGCAGCATGGCACCGAGCTCGAGTCCAGCATGAGCCCAGGGCATTGGGGGGGTTTATGATGCTGCCTCCACCTCCATTTCGGCTCTCAAGGGCATATGGCCGCAGCCCCGGCCACTCCAGGATCAGGGTTTGCTTTGGCTGCAGAAAGGGCCTGTCCAGCCCACGCTGGCTCCCGCCTTCTCCCCACTGTTAATGGGATGTCACTGACGAGCTGCGACTGCAGCTGGCACCAGCGGACTGGAGGAGAGATGCCGAACGTGCTGCCAGCAAGACACCGACTCAGAGCTGCCCCTTGCCCGGGCACCCTCCCGCTTGCGCTCAGCGCCTGCTAACTGCAGCCGAGCGTCCAGGCCAGGCCAGTGCCTGCGGGCATCAGGCTGACCGCCTGCCATGGGCCTGCCGGGCACGATGCTGCCTGCTTCCCACATCACCCTGCCTGGCCAGGACCGGGTGCCAGGCTCTGCACCTCTGCTCTGCTCGTGGCCACAGGGGCTGGAAGCAGACAACTGCTCCGATTCACACCAGAGCATTTTGGGCCACCCCCAAAATCCCACCCTTGGCAGCCGAGCTCCCTGCCCCATATCAGGTCCCAGAGAGTTATCTGCATCCACACTTTGCCTGGGAACCAGCGTGGCTCGTGCCACTTGATGGCCACGTGGAGGCTTCCAGGACGGGGCCGCTAGGGGTCAGCCCTGCTCCACTTTCCCGGCTAGCTCGGTGCACGTGTGGAGCGCTCAGGCTAGCCAACAGTCTGTGCTGGGGCAGCCCCCCAGGCCATCTGTGCAAGCCTCCACGTGCCCCCTCTCCCGAGCAAGCCACTGGCTCAGCAGCAAACGCCACCACCCACGTGGCGAGGCCGAGAGAGCGAGCGTCCTGCCCACGCCAGCCCCAGGCAGCCTCCCCGTGGGAAGCAGGCTGTGGGTTTCCTTCAACAGCTGCAGGATGGACGTTCCCTCCCGCGGCGCGGCCCTGGAGTCTGGCCCCGGGGATGGGGACATGACACGTGGCGGGCTGCACCTGGCCAGTGCAGAGAGGGGCTCGCAGGACGGACACAAGGCAGTGGAAATGAAGCCCCACAATAAGCCCCTGTTGCCCTCCTCGCTCTCCCTGCCTGGCAGGAGGAAGGTGCACAAGCTCCCCGCAGAACGGGCCCCAAATCCCCACCTCAACCCCTGCGAGTATCAAGTCTTACGGAGGGCACTTTCCTGGGCACGAGAGCATGGGTGCGCCGGCTTCCCTGCCGAGCCCCGGCCCACCCAAGCCCATCCTGCTCCCTGGCCTAGAGCCAAGGCTGCAGGTGCTTGCTCTCAGCACCGCGGCCCGTGCTCACAAACCCAACGATGCCCTGGAGCGCCCGGCCTGAGAGGGGCCGCGTTCTCCGCCCAGAGCTGCGGTGCTGATGGGCACCCACGCCGCAGGCCTCCTGGGGCAGCCGCCACAAAAGCCAAGGTGACGCTACGGCATGGCATAGGCAGCAGTGTGCCCTGCAGCAAGGCACCCCTCCCTGCGACACGGGGGCCAGCACAGAACGAGGGCAAAGCCGGACAGCAGACAAGCTGGTCCGGCTCCAGGGTGAGCGGAGAGGGCCTTGTGCACCAGCTGGGCACACAGGAGGTGGATGAGGATGGGGCCGAGCTGGCACAAACCCCCACCCCTTTCCCAGGATACCACACACCCTAGACCCGCTCTGTCACACGCTGCCTGGCTCAAAAGCACCGGGTGGGTTTCACACCCTGCAGATGTTGATGGGGGGCTACAGGAGGGAGGCTGCCGCAGGAACCCCCGGTCTCACACCTGGGAAGCAAGGTGCACACATGTGCAGACATGCATGTGCATGCACGTTTATGTCAAGCATAAGGGCTGTCCAGAGTCCTTCCATTGACTTCAATGGGCTCTGGATCAAGCTCTACCGGGGGACCTGGTAGAGCCCCCCCCACGATTATTTCCCCCTGCACTGCCCAGCCCAGGCCACAGTTTCAAGCAGTTCCCATCTCTTGGCTGCTTGGTGGCTGATAGCAAAGGATCGCAAGTACTACGTGCGCCCATGTCCCAGGTGGCACTATTGAGCCCTTGTGCCACCGACAGTCTCAGGAGGGGGGACAAGTGCAGAATGGGCCTATGAACCTGGATCCTGCTTCCTGCCCTCCAGCTGCCCCCGAGCGCCGCGCCTGCTAGCTGGGCAGTGTCGTGTGGGCAGACCAGGAGCCTGCCCCCAAGTCAGGGCTCGTCCCTGATCTGCAGGCACGGACGAGCATCTGGGACCAATGCAAACTCACGCTCTAGGAACGGTCTGAATCCATCTCCAGCTCATCGCGCTGCCCTGCGAGGAAGTCCTGCCGAACTTCACGGGGATCAGACCGAGTGGGGTCTTTAGAAAGGACACACGGGAAATGGCTCCGATCGAACTGGTTGTCTCGATACCCTTCCAGCTGGATTTTGAGACCATATTGTACGGCTCCATGGAAGGGGGGCAGGTCTCTTATTCAAGCACGTAGAAAATACTGTCCCTTCCATTCTCCTGATGGAGAAGGCCTGTAGAAATGTAGGTGACAAGCCTTCTGGAAGACAGCTGGCTGTAGGGGCCACGCTGCAGAAGTGAACGCGTTCAGGGCTGGGGGGACGCGGTTACAATCCAGCATTTTTATTGTGCTTCCTTTATGGGAAGAAACTTTTTTTCCCTTTGCTGTCTGGTAAGCTGCAGCAATCATCAGGCAGGCAGGTGGTAAAGATTCATATCCATCAAACAATGCCATTTAGTTTGTAACCTGTGACTAAATCTGGTGTTAGCTTTAATTTCAGAGTCTGCTTCAGGGCTCGCTTGTTAATCTCTATGCAAAGCAGATGAAATGAATATGCAGCATTTTGGATGTAATTGTACAGCTTCAATTCAGCACTATAATTTTCCAAACAGGATCTTGCAATCAAGCTTCTATTCATTAGTGTATAAACAATTTAGTTTCTCAGCTCTCCAGTATGCCAATCATTTCAATGGAGTGAGCATCTCTGACAAAAAGGAGGAAAGTTTCCTTTGTGTAACAGAGGTAAAAGTTGCCGGGTAACTTTCGTCCACTCCACGGAGGAGACGCGTTCCGCCTCCCTCGAAAGGAGTCCTTTGCTTTTCCTGTGCCCAGGAAGTAGCTCTCGTGATGCTTCTCCTAGGTGAAAGCTTCCCCGAGCTGCCCAATGCCAAGGCGTTTCAGCACCCACATCTGGCTGCGTGGGGCCACTGAACTCAGGTACAAACCCCTGCATCCCTCCGCTGCTCCTCGGGGCAGCGCCGTGGGGATCCCTGGCCTGGCAGCTGCCCCCCTGGCCTTGCTAACAGCCGAGCCGGCTTGGTACTCAGGTACTTCGAGGCCCCTGCTCCACGCCAGGCCCTCACTGGGAGCCCAGGAACTGCTCTGCGGGCAAGGCTTGTGGGGAGCATGGATGTAGCCACCTCTCTGCCCCGCCAGGTTCAGAGTGGGTATGTTCTGCAAAAGCGGTCCTGAGCCCCAGCCTGCTTTGCATGCTGATGCTGGCATGGGGGAAGGAGGCAGGTTTTGATCAGAGATGGCTTCGGCCACGAAGCGGCGGTGGAAACCCAGCACCATGCCCGCGGTGATGCTGGCACGTATTGCTCTCCGTGCGGTTTGTGTGCGGGCTTCCAGCTCTTCTGGATGTGGGTCCCACAACGGTGCCGGACGAGGGCACCGGATAAGGTGAGCCAAGCCCCTTGGCGGTGGGCGAGCAGGGCATGAGCCCCAGGCACTGCCTAAGGCGGGGTGCCACAACAGAGCTGGAGGGCCCCCCGACCCCTGCGCCCCACACCATCCCTTCAGCGGCCCTGGCTCCCGGTCCAGCCGTGGGGAAGGCTGGGAAGTGGCGACAATCGCACGATGCAGGAGCAGCAGCCGGAGCTTCGCTGCTGCCAGGGAGACGTCACCTCCTATTTTTGCTACTGAAAACCAGCATTTTTTCAGCTGCTCAATGCACGTCAGCGGCAAAGGGAGGAGGCAATGTCTCCCTCCAATGTCTGGCCACTGCCTGTTTACCCTGCCCCTGCCGGAGCTGGAGCCGGAGGGAACGGCCCAGGTGCTGGGCGGCCCAGTTACGCCTCAGCTTCTTGGGGGCCACTCAGGAGCGGTGCTGGGGGTTTTGGGGACAGCACGGTCCTTCGCAATGTTACTGCAATGTCGAGGGGACCGTGCTTGGGCTCTGTGCAAGCTGAACCTGGGAGCCCCCAGGCACCCCAGAGCCCTCTTGCTGCCTACACCTGCAGCCTCCCTGGGACACTATGCAAAAAGCTGTGCCCTTTCCCCGAGGCTCAAAGGCAATGTGGGCAAACCCCTGGGCTGCCTCTCCAAGGCTCCTAGCCCCTGCCATGCTGACAGCATTCCTGGGCTCTGCACGCACGGCGTGCTTCAACCTCTTCTTCCCACACGTGTCTCCAAGCAGCATGGGAAACAGGCCACGCTTCACCATCCACTGGACCGGCCTCTCACCCTCCCCGCAGCGCTGCACGGTGACGTGGCCCGTGGCCCCCGTCATCCCCAGTGAGCGGAGGATGGAGCGGCTCCAGCATGGCCGCGAACGCTGACAAAGGCACGGAGCGCAAGCAGAGATGCTTAGCACAGCCTCCATTTCCAAATGAATATCGACAGTTCTAATTGCAGGCCGCCACGCAGACAGCTTATTAGTTCATCACAAAAAAACGGTATTGAACTCAGAGCCCGCGGTATTCACAGAACTCAGCAAGACGCTCCCCAGACAGCACAGTGAACTAGGCAGGCTAGCAACCTCCAGCAAAACTAATTACTTCCTGATTGTCTAAGGCCACCCACTGGGCATAATAGTATAGACTAAATTTGGCATATACATAACTAAGCACTCGGCACCAATTTGCCATACAATAATCATCCTCTGCATTGCATAATTAAAATCTGATCACTTGGAATAATTATTTCATATGCTAAGTCTTGGGTGAGGATTGCATAATGCTGGGAACAGAAGAACGCGCTGGAGGAGAGGAACCCTCTGGGACTCGGTCCGTGCCATTTTCAAAGCACCAAGAGGTCTTTGTTCCTATACCTGCCTCCCAAAAAGGACAGCAGCACGTGATGCATGAGGCTGGACGGACCCAAACGATGTTGATGCATCCATCAGCATCTCAGTGACATTGCAGGTCTCTGCTGCAAAGCCCAAAGCACTGGAAACAGGCAGGGCCTGGCACGCCTGCACTCTGCCCCTTTACAAAGCATGGGCTTGACAAGGTCTTTCATCACAGGAGCTCTCGACATGCAGAGAAAGCGCCCCTTGTGTTAGGCACACAAAGGGACGGGGGAGGCAGGAACACAGAGCAGTTCCTCGTCCAGGGCGTCTCGTGCGCTAGGGAGGCCGGAGTCTTTTCTGAACCTTTTTTTGGACGGCTTTGATGGGCTGGCCCCTGCAACCCTTGAGGGTGCTGCCCTTAGCCGAATGGGAGCTGTGGTCCCAGCCCACGTGCCAGTCCCCCAAGCCCACGGAAAGCAAATGGAAAAGCTCAACAGCTCCAGAATAACTCAAAAACCGAAGCTGGAAAGGGCTCAACAGTGAGCAAGGTGCAGTAGGAATGACATGCCCCTAATGATACTACTGGGGAAGTCACCAGGAGGCCCTGGAAAGGCCAGGTTGGCAGGGAAGGGGGAGATCACCACTATGCATTCCCAGGGGCACACGCCTGCACTTTGGCTGCCGCCAGGGATGCTCCGAATTTTCCTTTTCCCATGCATTTGCCCAAAGGGCTTTGCCAGCACGGAAGGGAAACGTCCCGCTCCTCCACGACGCTGCCACCCCTGCCCCTCCCAAAGCAGGGTGCCGAGCTCTCCACCTGCAAAGCCAGGAGGCCTGACAGGCACTGCCACTGCAATCCCACCCCTGCCAGAGGCGTTGGGAAGGCCGCGGCAATAAAAAATAAAGTGGAGCAAGAACGTGTGTGTCTAATCCATTAGCTGCCCTTTGAGGGCTCCCCGGGGACCCCGCCAGAACAAGAAAGAATACGTGGATGTTGCAGAAGGCCTGGCACTTTGTCCCCGGGCCAAGCTGCTGGCCGCGGCCATGGCTTGTGCAGTCCAAGCTCATAAATCACCCGGGGTGACACCCTCTTCACAACTCGGTCCCCAGCCAGGATATTCCTATTCCTGCTGATTACACATCGGAGCACCGGGGGGAAGCTGTATCTCCCATTTCCAGGAAGGGAGGCACCGCAAGGAACGCGCATTGATAAAAAGGCGAACGAAATCAGCTTTGTTCATGTTGTGAATCCCCTATTGTTCCTGCTGGACTCGGTGTCCAGTGCTGGAGAAAGTATTTCCTCCGCGATAAATCTCCCGGGCTCCTCAGCAGCCTGCGCCTTGGCACTGGATCCTCCTTGGATTGTTTTGAACGACAAGCAGCTTCTGCCCTGGGACTGTCTTTGCAAGATAGGGGAGTTATTTGATTCACACTGCAACCTCCTGCCCTGGACCCTGCCCCTGCGCGGTGGCTGCACTCCCCAGCACAGAGGCCAGGCTCTTCGAGCCCCCACGCAGCAGGGCTGAGCACTAGGGAGATCGTCCCCAGACCTGGGCTGCTCACCTCCGTGTTGGCCATCCTGCTTCAGCTCATGGCTACCTTCTCCCCAGGCCCAGTGCAAGCGGCTGCATTTCCACGGTGGGAGAGGTCTGAACTCACAGGGAGGGACTAGGACAGACCTCTGACACTGGTGCACCCGGTGGTCTGGATGGCACCCCAGTGTCTGCCCCGGACGCACTGTGCACAAGTCCAAGCAAGTCACTTTGCCTCAGTTTCCCCACTTACAAAGCAGAGATGAACAATCCCAAGTTGCCCTTTGTTCATTGGGGCTCACGAGGGGCTTGTATTCACACTGCGCTCCTGAGCATCACCTCCGGTCTTGCAGAGGAAACATTGCACTTGTCCCTGGTATTCTCCAGCTGCACACGAAACATCCCTCTCTGCCCGGCTCCTTGTACATCCTGCTCTGAGACGCACGAACCCCCTTCTCCGGCCCCCAGCTCATCCGCTGGGAGAAAGCCTGCGGCTCAGGACTTCCACTGGCCTGTCCTCTCGTTCACGATGCCCTAGGGTGACGTGTGCAAGAGCGCTCAAGTCTCGTAGGACAGCAGGGGAACGGGATTTGGGGCCGAAGGAATCTGCGCCCCCACAGCCGACGTGCTCCCATGCACCCATTTCCAAATGGTGCAGCACCAGCGCGGGCCCTTGGTTAGATACCCCGGCCCTGCGGGGCCTGATGGGACCAATGCAGCAGCCTGGAGCTCAGTCGCACCACGGCTGCCTAAGTGCAGGGGCCAAGGTGACCTCCCACGTGGACAGGATGAGCCACCTTTGGCATCCGGTTCCCCTTTACTCGTGGGTGGTAGTTGGG
This sequence comes from Alligator mississippiensis, assembly GCF_030867095.1. Taxonomy (NCBI): domain Eukaryota; kingdom Metazoa; phylum Chordata; order Crocodylia; family Alligatoridae; genus Alligator; species Alligator mississippiensis. Next base: position 64,928,635 of record NC_081835.1, read on the forward strand.
GATGGGTGGGGGGAGGGAGGGAGGGAGAGAGGAAATAATTACTTAATTTGACAGCTGATATTTTGGTAATTGAGATAATCATCTCCGAGACCAAAGCAATCAAACCGGAATCACTCCTCGCTCCCCGGGGAGAGGAGCCCCATGGGATTCACGTTGCAAGGACTTGGGCGCCGAGACTTTCCGGCAGTCGGGAACGAGGCGCAGGTTGCCCAGGAACGCGCGGGAAACCATCCATTAGGCCCTGGCTTTGCATCCACTTGCAGCCCGGCCTGCCCCGACCTCGCTGCAGGTGCAGGACCAGGCCCTTTCGGGGTAGCTTATGCACTACCCCCCTTCTCCGCTACACTCCTGCCTGCTGCCATTCAGCGCCTTGCAGCAGGACTGATTTACACCTGGCTCTTCCAGGGAAGGCTCGCTCATGTTTGGCCCCCGGCCCCAGTGACCACAACCCACGCAGAGACTCCAAAAAAGCCGAAACCACAGCAGACGGGCTCTGCTAATCCACGAGCTGAAACGGGTGCAGTTTGCTAGGGAGTCAGGAGTTGGGCTGACAACTGTGCAGGAAAAAACAGACCAAGTTACCCAAAAAATACAGGTGTCCTGATCTGATCCTCATCGGCATCACCAGGAAGCCGCAGCCCGCTCTTCGTTCGTGGTTTCTCATACACAAACTGTTCCATTCCTCGTTGCTTTGGAAACCATCACAGAGACCCTCTGCCTCCCCCCAAAATAACAAGCAACAGATGCTGCTTTGACCTGAGCAACTTCCTGGAAGCAGACATTTGTCAAAATACAAATAAAAAGATTAATGTGAGGAAGGCTCTTGGAGTTATAAGGAAATAGCAGCCCCAAAATCCAGACATGCAAGTCTGTCATTTGTAACTGCAGGGAAACTCTCCACCACGTACAGAAAAACAGGCTGCAGCGTCTGGCTGAACGATGTCGGGTAACCCCTTCTCCTCCCTGGGAGCTTTTTGTAGCTGCTGGCTGGGCTCAGCATGGCAAGATGACAATACAAAGCTTTTTAGGGTCCCGTGAAATGACGAACAGCCTGCACATCATGATATAATATAGGGATGACCATAGGGCTGAAGAGCCCCGGACCACAATACCACACTGCAAGATGCTGGACAAAACAAAATAGACAGCCCCTGTGCTGGGGAGCCTACAATCACTAGATAAGACAAGACAGCAGATGAGTACAGGCAGGGAAATCAAGGAAGCCACGTGGCAGTGTTGGTCGGACCAACCGTGGTCTCAGCCCATCGGCCGCCCAACTGTTGTTGAGACTTTTGTGGGCCCCCCGAGTGCGGAGAGCGCGGGCCCACAATCCCTTTTAACCAGCAGGTGCTTATCATCAGGCAAAATATAAACCACCCACGTGGGCTTCTACGTGGCTCGTGCTCCAGCTTGATCTGCCTGTTTACCAGGGCAGCACCCTGCTGGAGTGCACACGGCAGCTTCTGGTGGCCATGGGCATAACGACAAGTCACTGTGTCGCTACACGTCCCTTGCCTGGGGATGTTCAGCGGGACAGTGACTCTCAGTGAGGGTATTCAGCACCCCCGGAGCGGTAAGGACTCAGCACCACAGAGCACTTCCTGCCAGGGGAGGCTTAGTGCTCAGGGTTAGCAATACAGCACCTTCCCTGGGCTCCCATTTCACTCGGGAACGTAGTGCCGGCCACCTATGTGAGCCCCCTAGTTACCTTCTTCGGGCCACCCAATACAGAGGCAGGAGGAGGGAGCCATTTAGTCTACGACAAGGCAGGAGTTTCTCCCCTGTGGTGCATTTACCAACACTTCAGACAGGCTGGTTTTACACGTGGCGAGTAACACGGTTTCCACTGCTTTCCCTGGCATTGCACATCTGCCTACCAGGAGTTTGTCATTACGTCCTGTCCCAAACTGCTGTGCAATATTTCTCAAGACTATTAAAGAGCTGCTGGAGTCCACCAGACAGGGTGGAGGCAGGTCATAACCTAAATCCATGCAGGAAGTGCTTTGAGAGCACATGTTAAATAATAAGACTTTTAGGATGACAGGGTTTTTATCAGTATAAATGTTTAGCCGTAACATTTAAGCAGTCAAGCTACAAACTTCTCCTTTGTGGCTTACGCTTCGCTGACTACTTGGAGAGACGAGGGATGATATTTAGCTTGGAGTCTCACTCTATATGCCCTATGGTATGTATAAGTTTATTTAGGAATCATTATTTTCTCCTGTAGCATTTTAAAAGCACATTGTTTAGATAATATTGAGAAGGAAGCAACATAATTATAGGTTAATCATGAAGCATTGGTTTTATGTTGCTTTGAAAAATATTGTGTTAGCAGAGGAGAAATAGTGTTTAGCGTGTCTACAGCATGGCAGACTGCTTAGCTGGCTTTGCAGTGGTCTCCTCCTCCTGTTTTTTGGGTTGCTTCTTTGCCCAATTTCTTGCCAGGGTTAAAAGACTCTATTTAGGGAAGAAGAGGTGCTGCTAATGATGGAGCCTATGTGAGCACCACATGCAAGGAAAGCATCTCTGCCTCCAGGAGATAAGGACCTACCAGAGCTCCCCACTACCAGTTGCTCCTATGCCTCATGTGCTAACAGCCCAGCAAGGCTGGGGTTCGAGCCCTTTTAATGAAATACAGCATTGCCTTTAAATAAATGCACCTGTTAAGCTTCTGCCCCCCTCCCCTCCCTTTAGTGTTGAAGGTGGAGCACATCACCACCTTCCTCACCTGGCGCCAGTTAGAGCCGAGTCCACCCCTCGGCCCAGACCCAGCTGGAGAAGCCCTGGGGCTGGCTCAAGGCTTTCCCAGGCCACACCTCACCAGAATACAAGCAAGATGCAACAAAACCCCTCTCGCTTCAAATGCAGAGCAATCAAACCAATTCAGCAGGGTTGGCACTAGGGGAAATGAAGGGGAGGGTCATTCTCCAACACAGCAGCAGCCCTGGGAGCGAGGACCCGACTAGGATTTTGGGCTGGAGAGGGGGACATCGACTGGAGTGAGAAATATGCTGTGGGGCCCCCACTTAGCAAAGCCTTGCTGACCTGAGCAAGGAGCCCTGAAGGAGGACGAGGGTCTCCCACAGATCACAGGCACCTTCCCTGTTACCGGCTTCAAATGCTCCCTCCTGCTGTTCTCCTAGACGTTATAAGGCTCGTGCAAACAGTCCCCCAGAACATCCCCCCCCTTGCAACAAGTCGACCACAACCGAAGCCAACAGCACTCACCAGCCAAGCGGGTCCGCTGCAGCCAGATGGCAAGTCAATGCATCCACCTGACAGCTGGTGCCACTGCCTGCCCCGCAGCAGGGCATACCGGGAAAGGCTGCTTTGGCTAAGGGTGGGTGAGAATGGGAAGAGGATTGCCTTGGGGAGGTGTTTCCTACAGGCAGCTCTGAATGCACACCTGGCTGGGAGCTGCTCTGCTCTGTCAGGGCGTGAGAAGCTGTCCGTATCTTTTAAGTGAATGAGACAGCTCGCTGGCGTGGCCCTGGGAGGCTTGCACGCTCCATCCAACCCCTTCTCTGCCCACAACCAGAAGGTGTTTCTCAAACCCCGGGCTCTGGGCCATCAGGGTCCTGGCTGGGCTGGCAATCCTGCAGAGAGGGGAACGGGGAAGGAAGGGGTGGGTGGTGATTTCATTGGGTCAAAACAGCTTCTCCTCCCAGGAAGTGTCAATTAAAACCTGTGGGGAATGGACCAGCACAGGTCTCTCCCCCCAGCTCTGATATTGCAAGGCTTCCAGCTCTCCAGTTGTCTGTAACGGCAAGGGAGACCTAGGAGGCCAACTTCAAAAAAAAATCCAGCAAGGAAATAAACCCCCTCCTGGCTCTGCCCCTTCTCAAGGCATTGTGCAGCCAGACGTATCGCATGGTCTTTTCCCATCAAGAGCTCCCAGACCCTCATCCACCTCTCACTCCACAGCTGCGGAGACTCCTGATCCGCAGCCCAGATCCTGTCCACACACATGACATGACCTCACTCTTCCTACACCTGGCTCAAGTCACTTCGAGCCGCAGCAGACCTGGTTTAAGGCAGCCTCACACGTTTTCGCTGACACCAAGCCAGAAACCTGGGTCTGATGATCCAGAGCAGTTAGGAAATGTGTCTGGGCTCGCGACTGGAGGGTGGGTAAAGCAGCTCGAGTCTCACGGTCTCAGCGTTGGGGGGGTTGAAAGTTTAGGCCATTAATGTCTATCAATGGTTCCTCCTAGGGTACATAATTTTCTAGCTCCGTCCTGGAAACGTCAGCTGGATATGTAACGCGGCCTGCGTTTCTCAGGATCTGCTCTCCCGGCATCCCACGTACTAATGAGTATCGAACGCCCTGGGCTGCAGAATTGGCAGCCGGCTCCCTCCCACCGCTCGGCCGCGAGCTCCTGCCCGCCCGGGCGCTCACGCCGCTCTGTGCTTTGACCGCTGCACATGCTCTCCGCTGTTTGTTCACGGTTGTTGATGCTTCTCCGATCCTTGCCAAGGCCTGGCCTGCAGGACCCCAGGTCTCTCGCTGACTTCATCGCACCAGAATGCATTTCCAAATAGCGCAGTCAAAATGTTTGCTTGTTCTCAAGGTGCCTGGGCGGCTTTCAGGGCGCCACGGACCATCCCTGTTTGTTGCCTTCTCACCTCGAGCAGGGCTGAGCACGGTGCCCAGATGCTACACCGCTGTCTGCCTTGCAGACCGACTAGCAAGGCCCTCCCCGGCTAGGGCACTACCCCATCCTGGCTGCAGAAACCCCAGCTTACCCTTGCCCAGGGTGGGATCCCCAGCATCAGGGGGCCTTTTCCACCCGCAAAACTGCAGCCAAAGTTTATCCCCTTCAGCTACCGGGACTCCTAGCACGTCTCCTCTGCATCAGATCCTTTTCCTCCAGCTGTGTCTACTGTCTTAGCCCCCAATCCTGCGAGCATACACCCTTTAAGCGCACGAGTAGTCTCGGTGACTTGTCTGGAGTGAAAAGCATACACGTATGTTTGTAGGAGCATTACAAGACTCGCACGCGTGCACAGGGTCGCCTTAACGAAGAGCTGCAGGTAAACAGGAAGGCCGTGTTTCAGAGACAAGCGGTCTCACAGCGCTCGAGGAACTCGGCTTCCCTTCGGGCGAGAGCAACTTTCTCCTCGATGCAGCATCTGAATCTGTGCCCGCACCCCAAGCAGCTCCACCGAACAAAGCCCACGGCACCTTGCTTGCGCTGGGATTTGGAGCCGAGGGCGCTACGTGACCCCTTTTGGTGCAGGCAGGGGAATGTGCCCTCATGGTTACGACTTCAGGCCGGACTCCCCAGTCCAGCAGCTCATGTCACCTGTCCACATCTCCGCCGGGGAGGCTGAGCGTGCTCGGAGGTCCTGGCAGGGCCCTGACTGAGCCACAGGCTCTTGCGTGGGATATGATGTGTCGTGCATCGGTGACACCTCCTCTGCTAAGGTGCCTCCCTCTCGCTCCTGGAGCAAATTTGGGCTCTGCCAAGCCTCCGGCAGGTCACCGCAGCTGGGGGAGGTGGCGGGGTCCCCCTGCTGGGGGCAATTCCTGGACCCCGGGGGACAGCGAAGCCCAAGCGCCGTCTGCTCCGATGTGAGGAGTTCAGGGGCACCTGGGGGAAGGGAATTTCTGTGATTGCCGCGATGATTGTAAGTGCCGCGCTGCTTCGTCGGGGAGCGCGGGAGCCATCGCAAATGCAAATCCTGACCCTTCCAGAGGCTGGGCTGGGGTTTGTTGTTTTTTTTTTTGCCTTTTAGAATATGCTGGAACAGGAGCTGTAATTCATGTCGTAACTATGGCAACGGATATATACATTTACATATTATTCCAGTTAATCACAGGGAAGTCCAAAGCAACTATCTTTGCTAGGTTTCAGGGGGGTTATATCATTTGTTTTCCTTTTGCTAAGCAAGAGCCGTAATCCAGGAGTCTTCTTCCTGATGGCATCTGCATTTCACTTGTGGAGAATCGCTCGCCCATTTACAGCCTGTTCTGCTCCGTCCTGCTCCGCTGGATCCAACTCGTCGCTGGGAATTTGTGCACGGAGCAAACGTGAGCAGAACTTTCCAGGCCGCGTCCCCCCAACACAGCGTCCAGGACAAGTGCTCGAGCGCTTGCTCCAGCGCAGGCCGAGCCGTCAAGAGCAAGCTGGCCGGCTGTGGGTACGAGTCTGAAATGCTGGGACAGTCCCACAGGCTGCTGGGGGCACGCACGTGCCCCAGTGTACAAGCAGGCGAGAGGCGTGAAACGCGTTGTGGAATTTCACACGCGGCAGCCAGCATCAAGCCCCGGGAGATTGAGTCCTGCTCCTCCGATCTGCTCCGTTGTACACCTTTGCCAACATGAGCGTATGATGGAGCATAGGGTGTTCCCCCGACCCGACATCTTGCTGGCCATGCTCCCCGGGTCCAGCCACCGGCCTGCCAGCCCCGCATGAACTGAAGCAAGACAAAGCGCTCCCCAGAGACAGCTGCAAGTGAAAGCGCGGCCTTTCCCACAGCCTGGTGGAGCCACGGGTTTGCGGTTCCCAGCTGAGAGGGGGCGGGAGCCGCCTGTCCCGATGCGTGCGAGTGGGCTCCCAGGCCGCGCTGCCCCGGCTGCTTGGATTTCAAAAATAACATTTAGAAACTCATTAAGAGCTGACGAGACCCAGAGGTTACAAAAACGTGGCTGCCGCGGAAGGGGCAGGGAGCGAGCTCCATAGCCCAGCTCACGGCCGGTGAGGCAGCCTGCGGATCGTGCCCCTGGCTTTCGAAACAACAGAGCTGCGACTTATTGCACATCCCTCTTTGTGGCATTGCAGAGACTAAGACCCCCACCGCCCCCGGCCCAGATGGGGCTGGAAGCATAGGTCTCTGCCTGTTGTGCAGATCTGTGCTGGGGTGTAGGAAGAGGCCACAGCAGATATCAAGTCTCATGCCACCCACGTGGACCACCCCTGGCAGAAAGGAGCAGCCAGCACCTCTGCCCAGGCTGTGACAGGGACCGGGATGAGCTGGATCAATGCCCTGCCCTGCCACATGCTTGCCCTGTGACCTTGGGCACATCCCTTAGCCTTGCTGCACCTCCATGCCCCACCTGCCCCATGGGGACCACAGCCCTGCCCAGCTGTGCCAAGCCGGGTTGAGGATGGAATCGTGGAGGTGCCCTGATACCCAGGAGTCATACAAGCAGCTGGGCGGCATGGAGGGGCAGGCAGGCAGGTGCACGGTCTGGGAATCAGAGGAAACCTGTCACATTTGCTGTGCCACGCAGCCCGTGGAGGCCTGTGCTCCCAACCGCATGTGCTCACGCGGCTGCCATGGGCTAGAATAAGGCAGCGGGGCAGCGCTGCCTTTGCGAGGCCAATTTGGGGCCTTCACACGGCCGTGCAACATCTGGCTCCATAGCTCGAAATCCAGGAGGGGCAGTTGTTCACTTGTCCCCTGTCCACGCTGGTTCTTCAGCTGCACACACACTAGGGCAGGCCCTTTCGGAGGCACAGGAGGGCACTGCCCTTGAGGCGTCTCCCAGCCCCTTCCTTGCCCTATGCATCCGACAGGCTCCGGCTGCTCTCTCCCCTCCTCTTGCCGCCTGAAGCCGGAGCAGCTTCCTCTGCCCTGCCCAAGGAGCCAAGCCTTAGAGCACTTTATAAACTCAAGGAAACACGAGTCAAAGCAAAAGCAGCTCAACGCCAAGCTAAAACGTGACCTCAGCCACCTCTTCTCATTGTCCGGCTGGAATCGCTTTATTATCTGTCATCACTTGCCGAGGCTCCTCCTTCAGGAGACACAGCCAGGCCCTTCCTGGGAAGCAGGCTCTTGCAACGTGTTATCTCTGTCGCTTCCACCCCGACTTCCCCTCTGCCGGCAGGGTGAGTGCCCTGTTGTATCTGGCAATCTCCTTGCCAGCCCAGATCTCAGCCTGCCCTAGAAGCCATCGGAGGAACGGGCTCTTTCCACTGGTTTCAGCATCAGCCCTTACTGCTGGCCAGGTTGTGGCCACACGTGGCTTTTGCAGCGTGGAATGGCATGACGAGCAGCCACGGGGCTCTGAACAGCACCCAAGTGACTTAGGCGCGCAAACCCTACCGACTCTCCCTTGGCCTTGGGCTAGCATGGCCAGCACGTGGGGAACTGAAAAGGCCTCCAGAGCTAAAAGAAGAGGCTGTACCCACTACTGAGGATGGCAACACCTCATAGCCTCCGAGCTAGGCACAGAGCAGGACAGGTAGAGCAGCGAGTGAGAAGCGCTGCTCTCTGCCTGGTACTTACCAGAAGCCCTCCACACGGGCTGTTACAGATGGTTGATCCCTACCCAGCAGCCAGCCAGGCCCCTGGCACATGCTTACAGATGGACAGCCTGTAGAAAGTGCCCGGGTGTGTTGGGAGATCCTCCCGGGGCGAATGACCTTCTGCACGGGGCAGCTCTGCAGCGGGACTAGTCAGAAAGGGGCTGGGCGAGGGTCTTACCCAGGAACGCCGCCGAGACCTTCACCAGGATCCAAATCCTGTCGCTCTGACTCGGGCAAAACTGCCACCGACTTCAACCCAAGAATCAGGCACCTCAAACATAACAAAAGAGCAGTGACTATGTCAGCATCTAATCCAGCACCTTCAATCAGAGGCTTTCTAGTGTCCTACCCTCTGCAGATGCTTCTGAAAAAGGTGCATTGCACGGACAACCACGCCAGCCAAACAGTAGCAAAGAAAACCTGTGGCCCTGGGTTTGGAGAGGCAAAGGGCTACACTCTGCCCAATGCCTTGGAAAAAGGCGGTGCTGGACTGTGCGGCCCGTCATGGGTGCAGCGCCCACAGGGCCAGAGGCACAGACCCCTGGTAACAAACATATCAGGGAAGTGGCGGGAGCTCTGCGAGTCGAGAGCTACAGGAGCTCGTGGTCCCTGACCCTCCCGGCGTTACGGGAGGATCCAGCGGTGATAAAGGAACTCATCGTTTGGAGCAGAGGCTAGGGAAAGGCGGAGCAAAATGATTTACTGGAAGCATCAGCAGCTTGCCATGCTTTCACGAGCAGCCTTGCGCCAGGCCGGGGGTGTTTGGGGCAAGGGGAGGAAGTGGAAGAAGACAACCCACACAATGACCCAGCTTTTGTTCTCCGTTCTGCCCCCATCCTGGGCTTTGGCTCTGCGTGGCCCTCACTGGATAGCTAGGACTTGAGAATGGGGCATATCAGCTGAAAGCAATTTGCTTTGAAATCCAGCTGCCAGATTTTCCTCCATTCGTTTACTTTGAAACGCTTTTCTAAAAGCCAAAATACACAAGGCAGCCAAATTGCTGACATGTGTGCGGGGCCGGTACCCGGCGAGCGCCGCATTCTTCCATGTCCTCCCGGACTCCAGCGCGGCCGTGTTTATTTAAAATCCACAAAACACTTCGGCACCAGTAAGGGGCAGGCTCCGGAGGAAATGGGGAAAAGGCTTCCTTGCAGGCATGGGGTGAAAAGAGAGAAAAAGATGCCTTTCAGTCCGTTCCTCATCCAGGAAGAGTTTGCCTACCGCATAATGGCCCAACCACCCACATCTGCCTCCACGGAGGGATGCCAGCGGCCCATTAACTGGTCCTTCTGGTTATCAGCCATGGATTTCCTGGATTCTCCAGTAATGGACAGCCCAGCAACATCTCAGACAAGTGGTCAAAGGGCTCCCCCAGCACACCTGGGATTTTGGCCTCTCTCTTCCATGCACAGGAGCTTGCAGGGGCTGTCAGGAAGAGACCAGAGCATGACTGCTTCTTGTTCCGGTGGGAGAGATTTGGGGATCTCAGATCACATCAGATCAAGTGTAGTGGGGGCATCCGAGTCCCAAGACCTCTGAACATGGGCCTGCACGGAGGATGCCTGCCAATGGATCTGGGAGTACCTAAAGTCCCAGGGTGAGAGGCTGGGACAGAGAACGCTCGCTGGTTGTAGCGCCGTACGTGGTGTTTAGTACAATTGAGTTCTGCTCAATCGATATGATTTGGAACTGATTTGACCTGAAACATGAAATATATTTAAAACAAAGCTGGCCAGCCCTGCTCAGGTCTAGTCCAGAACCCCCTCTCCTCTCCCTGTCCACTTCCTGCTCTGCAGGCTCTAACAGCACACACGAGATAGCACCGGCCGTCTCCTGTGCTTCTGTAACACTCAGCATTGCGCACTGCTGAATGGATCCTGATGGGCTTTGGGTTGTATCTGCCAAGCCCACCATCCAGGGATGGAGACGTGCTTTGGAAACAAACCATTGCACCTCACAACGCCCTTCAAGACCAATCTTTCCATTTCACAGGTGGAGAAACTGAGCAAGAATAAGAGACTGATTTAAACAAGCTGTCTCCACTGTGGCAAGTACACTTTTGCCTCTGCACACCAAGTACGTGGGCCTCCACTACTACTGCGGAGGGGACAGGAGAAGTGTTTCGAGGTCACGTTCGCCCTGCGTGACCCACACAAAGCCATCGAATGAGGGAAAGTGGTTCTCCTGGTTCCCACTTTCCTTTAACAGGACCTTCCTCCAGCTGCCCTTCCAGCTCAGCAAGGCACGTGGTCATTACAAAGCTGGGTGAAATCTTCCGATTCCTCAGTTTTTAACTTGTATAAATCAGTTAAAGGAACTTAGCTAGGGATGGAAAGATGGAGAGGAAAACAAATGCAGGTTGGCTGGAGAGGTGCTGCAGTTTTAACAGGCTCGCAAACACAAAGGAGACACTAGATACACTGATCCAGTCCATCACATACTTCCAGCAACTGCTCCCCAAGGACATGAAAGTGGATAGAAAATAAATAGGTCCTGTGCCTTAGGCAATTGCAGGTGAAGAGACAACATGAAGAACACGCAAGACCTGCACTGAGACGATGCCACAGTGCTGCCCACAACACCACTTTCACCAGGTTGCAGAACCCCAGAGAAAGCCACCTCCTGTTTAGGCCTTCCCTCTTTATCCAGAGCCATCCCAGCCTTTCACACAGTGCCAGCACCTGCCTCAGAGCATCGATGGCTCAAAAACGGGAAAGCACCTGGGTAAATTCCACTGTCCAGAAGCGCAAAGGCAGAACAACGGGCGGGAAGCTCATACCATCTGCAAACCCCAGCAGTGTTAGCTGTACGGTACATTATGAATGGCACAGTGGGGTAATGGTCCCAGATTTCTAACCTGACAGCATCCCTGGATGCAGCCGTGTCTCTAAAGGAGAGCTCTGCTGCCTTCGCTGTGCTGGGCCTGGCTTGCCTCACTCAGCGTGGGAACGGCAGACCTCCACTTCCTCCCTGCCCGCCAGCCGTGCGACGGCAGCCCCTCCTCGGCAGTTCAGCCCAGTCTGACGAGCAGGAGCCGTCGCCTTGCAAGAGCGCCATGCAAGGAGTTTCCAGACTCCAGTGATATCATAGACTGAGCTCTAAGTCCCCGACAACTGATTTCACTCATCCTTGGTGGGGAAAAAAGGTGTTGGCAAAGTGACGGTGGAGCAGCATGGGCCAGGCCTGTCACCTCGCCCTGGCTAGGTCAGCAATTTTCCAGCATAGAGCCATTGCACCCCAGGGTGCACCGAGAGCCTTTCAAGGATGCTGTGAGGTGCCATGCAATGCTAGCATGGCTCGGTGTGCAAACACGAGTCGCACAATAAACTCGGGGGTTTCAAACAGGAATCTGTGGTGCTGAAATGTTCCCACCTGCTGTGATCTACCTGAGTTCTTTGCACAGAAGTGCATCAAGTAAAAGTGAAAGCTAAGAGCTGGCATTGTCCCAGGGGCCGTGAGTCTATCCAGAGCAGAGCAGTGGAGGCTTTTGCTTCTCCTCGGTGCCTGGATCTGCCTTCGTTGTCTGCTCCCAGCAGCAGTCAGGCCTGCGACAGCTGCATAGCACTTCTTGGAGGCCTATGCCAAGGCGCGAACTGCCCCAAGGGACAGCCTCGATGCCCAGGGCCAGTCCAAGCAGGTGCACTGGTCTCACACGCGGTCCAGGCACTTTCTGCAGCCAGAGACGGTGGCAGGAGCAGTTGCAAGGGTGGCTCTAGAAGCACCTGAGTGGCAGTAGGGGCCTGAGTACGTCCTGGTCACAAGGGCACAGAGCTTCAGGCCTGTCCTGCGTGCTACCCCTGCTCTACAGGCTGGCAGGACTCGGGAAGGCAGAGGCACTGCTGTTTGAGACAGCATTTGGCTGTGACTTTGTTCTGGGGTGCAGCTGCCCCCAGACCCAGATAGATCTGCACAGCAAATCTCTTCTCTCCCCATCCAGCAATGACAGGGGACTAATGTCCTCCCCACATGGCAGGGGAGGAAACCATCCCAGGGAAGGGCAGTGACTCGCTCAAGGCCACACAGCAAGTCAGTGGCAGAGCCAGAAGAGGGAAGTCAAATCTTTTGGCCCCCCAGTGCAAAGCTGGAACCCCTGGGCTGCACTGTCCTCACGTCACTGCTCTCTCCCCGGCACCACGTGGGGGTAGAAGACAAGACACAGGAGAGTGCCTGTAACAATAAATAAGCTGAGACAGTGGAAGAGGCTCTTGCAGCTATCCGGAGCCAAGAGATCCTTGGAAGGGCCTGGCTGGAAGCTGAACCTCCCTCCTGCCTTGCATTGTATTTCTTTCCTTTGCCAAAATGTGCTTCCTGAGTCTTGGGCAGAGCCGGCCGCAGCTGACCCTCGCCTTCCTCTGTTTGGCCTGAAGCGCAGGCTCGCCACGAGCCCCCAGAGCCGCACCTTGGGGCAAGCAGAGGATCCTGCTGCGTGCACATTGCTGGGGTCACGCCGGCCTGTCAGCAGCTTCCTGAGTGTGGAAGCCAAGTTGGGCCACACCTGGTCACGCTCTGCAGGAGCACTCCCAGTGCAGGAGACCAGCACGGGCTTGGGCAGAGGGCATGGGAGGGTGGACTTCAGCCCTCCTTGACAGAGGCTGAGCACAGGCTCCTGCTCTCCCGCGATCAGCCACCACCGCAGCTGACCGAGCAGGGAAAGCCTGGTTTAGGCTGATAAAACGCAGGTCCTGTCTCACCGCACCAGGAGACTGACAGATGAGCAGCTGAAGCACCCTCGTGCAGACATGGGGACCTGGGCAAAGCAGCCAGCCATCAACGCTGCTTCTGTAAGCAAAGCTGAACATCCTTGACGGTCCTTGAGCCTTTGCACCAGCAGGGACCAGCCAGTGCCAGCACCTCTCTCATGCCCTCTTTCCCCATGCTAGACAAAGCCAGAGCTGAGCTTAGCGGAGCAGCAGTCCCAGCCCTTCCTGCTCCTGGATCTCATTGCACTCACTGGGGAGGAGCCCTTGGGAGAAGCTAACCTCAGCCCATTGCAACAAGTAGAGGTTGGAGATCCCCCATTACTGCCCCCTGCACAGCTCTAGGCCCCAGCTAGGAAACTCCCAGCAGGAGCCGGGCAAGGACTTTCTCATCCTTTTGCAGCAGCAGAGGAAAGGGGAGCAGAGGCAGTGGATTCCCTCCCTCCTGCAGGGACAGCACAGGGTGTCAGACTGCAAGCCCTGGCCCAGCTGATCTGGATAACGCAGCTTTTCTATCCCTCTGGCCCAATTCTAGCAGGGAAGTGAGAACAACCTCCCCAGCACCCAGACACTGTGCTTCCACATGGGGAACGTGCGGTCTGCCTCCATGCACTTTGCTCTCCCAGCTCTACCCTTCAGTAGTAAGGTGCGGCTCGTACCCACCTGCAAAGCCCTGCCTGGAGCCTGACAACGCTTAGAGCATCCCCCAGCCCAGGCAGCTTGCAAGCTAGCATTGTAGCCATAACATAACAAATGACCGGGCACGCTCACATGATTAAAACCATACAGAGCACCAGGAAGGTCACGGCTATTCCCTGTGGAACAAAGAGCAGTTAAGCTTAAATTCAATATTATGATTAACCTGCTGCCTGCAGCTGTCTGTCACCAGCTGCTTCCATCGATGCAGTTCCACTGGGCTCGGTCCTGTCCCGGCGCCTGGAGAGCTCTTTCTTAGGAATATTTGTTCAGCCAACTGAGCTATATCCCTCCAAGTTCAGCGGGGACACCGCCCTCAGTTTTGTCCCTTCCTCCTCTCCCCAGGTCTCCCATACTCTAGGGGAGCTCTCTTGCCCTTTGTACTGCTCAAACACACACATCGGGTTTTTCCTTCCCTTTGAGATAGGACTGTGCATCTTCAATGACCACAGAGGTGTGAGACCAGCAGCGCCGCTCACATGGACGCTGCACCCGCTCGGGTGGTGTGCAGCCCCTCATCCTACAGCTGTACCAATTCTTCCCCAGAGAGTGGTGGAGGGACTTGCCTGTGTCCTCCGGTGGGCACGTGCTGGAGACTCAGCCAGGTGGCTGGTGCTACTAGCCCGTGCCTAGACTACCAAGTGGTTGTGTTAGCTGCCAATGCAGCATGCTCACCTGAGCTTTACCTTCTATCCAAGCTCAGGGTAGCTAACTCAAGTGAAGTGCACCCGCACCGTTGAGCGAAGGGTTTTTGCACACCAACTGAACTCCAGTAGAGGCATCACTCCACTTACAACTCTTAAGTCTGATTTCCCTCCAGTAGTGATGCTGATTCAGTTTCGGGATTTTCATCCTGGAAAATCTTCATATCGATGTCCTACCTGAACTGGAAGCAGCCACAAGAGGGAGCCTTCATCTTCCGTCAGCATCCAATGAGATTCAACAACCTTAACAGCTAGGCGCTTACGGGGAGTTTTGAAATGGATAAAATTATTAACTATTGCTATTACTGTGGATTCCAGTTCCTCTGTGGCCTGGCACAAACCAGCCAGCTTCTATACTTCTCTTTGTCTGACTGTAAAATGGTAAGAATATACCTATCTCCCACGAGCTTCAGGAAGATTTAGTAAATGTTGTGGGACTGCTTGGAAAGTTTACTGCAAGTGCTGAGAATGAAGCGACTGGTTCAGGAAAGATGCAGAGCTGTTGTCTTTACCAATAGATGACAACCAAAGGACCGTACCTTATTCTGCCTCTGCATCGACAGAACAAAGTCTAGGGGTGGAGGTGAGGGGGAGTGCAGCAGTGACGACGAAAGCCACAGAATAGCCAATTATGCCCTTTCTCTAAGGGGATGGTAACAAAGGATATTGGGCTTCAGCTCAGGATGGAAGCGGCGCTCTCTTCTTGTGCTTTTGCACTGCTGCAGCTGAACTCAACCCACACTGCAGCTGAATGCAGAGGAAAACGTGTGAAAGGAGCACACAGGTGTGACCAGACTTCGTTTCCTGACGTTGTATGGACTGGCGCACTCACCTTCTCAGCATGCTCATGTTGTCCCACTCCATACGGTTCTGCTCTTACATCTGCAAAGGCTCCTTTGCTTCACTTGCACGCCTCCGTCCAAAGCTCAGTGCTTTATATGTGGAGCAGACCTCGCCCCTCTGGCTGTCCCAAATGTTTTCTACTGCTCTAGTGTTCCAGATTAACGAAGTTCAAATTGCCAGATACATCAAGACTGTGAATTCTCAATTGGAAATTATGGGGGCTGGAGAAGGATGCTCCGTTTCTAATTGTTGAAGAGGGCCGCTCCCCATGTCAGCTGCGTCCAAGACAACCTCTTGCCCTAAAGCACCGGGACTGGAAATTCCAATAGGACGTCATTTCTTCTATGCCAAAGTTTGAAGGAGTGCAGCAGGGCCTCCCAATCCAGTCTTTCATGTGGCAAGCAACCACGACACCGGCTTGCAAGTTTCTGACCGTAACAGTTCATTCTCCGCGTGTGTTGGGACAAGCCCTGGCAAAGCTTACAACCTATACTGTACAGCAAACAGCGCTTTACATCCTGCCAGCAAAAACCTCTGCCTTGAGTCTACATGCGCCTGCTCTCTCTCTGCCAGAGAAGTGTCAGGATACATTCCTCAAAGATGGTTTTATGGTCTTAACTCAATCCTGACACTTGCTTGTTCTGAAGTTTCCAAGAAAACATCATACTTCTATAACAACATTGAACAGATAGTGCTACAAACAATAAATGAATCCTGATGAGGGCCGTGACAACAATTGGGAAGAGAGATACAGTACCTTCCACCTCTTTCTTACTGCTTCCAATCCAGCCCAGGTATGTCGTGACCAAAGGGTAGTTATTCTCTACAAACTTCTCTGAAATGAGCTAACAGTCTCAACACAGCTCCGTCAGTCAGGCCACCTACTTCAGGCATCTCTTCAATAATTAAAACACCTTTATTTTTACAATCAGCCCCAATGCTCGGGGTTCTGAATGTAGGAAAATTAAACTGGGCTCACATTCAGAGCTGAACTCACAACAGCCGGCACACCACTCAGCTGCAGCTCCCCTGGAGACTTCGGTTTGAATTTGGGTAAAGCAAGAGTAGTTTTCAGAAAGCCCTATGTCCCATTTCAGGAAAGAAGTTGTGCCTGTTGACGAGTCTCAGAAAGCGTGTTAGGTCTCTCAAGTGGAAGCCATTCAGTAGCAGAGGTTTTATGCCAGGCAAACATACCCTTTTAAAAGGCAGAAAGGAAGCGATGTACATCCAGGAGCCTACAAAAAAAGTCTTGAAATACTGGATGAGTTTTTAAAGACGATTTCTAGAACAAACATGAGATTAAGCATATGCAGTATAATTAAGTCATCACTCTTCAACCCCAAGATGTTGTGCCATTATTAAGAATGTTTTAGTGGTAATTTGAATACATTTTTAAACATTCAAAAGTGTTTTTAAAATTATTTAAATTGAATGTAGCAGAAGTCATGCTACACTTCCAGTTCATAATACCAAATCAACTTCCATTTATTATATTTTCCTTTCAGCTCAAAACCTTTCCACTGCAGAAGAGATGAATTCATTAAGAAAACCTTACAGAAAGGGCATGCTTGGATCATCTGCATGAAACTCTTAAATTAAAAAGGAACACCGTCTTGTAATTACATTTCCGATTTCCACTCCCCAATCTGACCTTAGTACTTCTTTTTATCCAGAATAATTCTTGCACAGCATTTTTCTCAGTGCCAAAAGGACCAGATGATAGTGATGGACAAGTTTTAGCCTCTTGAAAAGCTGAATCATGGATCTGCAGTTGTTCAAAATTGTTACTAGCAGGTTTTAAAATTAGGATGGCTGGGAAATCCTGGCTTAAAGCAGGATGCAGCCAAACTGCTGCTATTCAGCTTTGCTCAAAATACTTTCCCACTACCCATCTGAAGCTGAATAAAAGGACGCAGTGCTTGCTCCTTGGTGCATCAAGCAAAGCTAGCCTAGACTATTCCCTCCTTCTATGATGAGCCAGACAAGGTGTAAAAAACTGCTGAATTCCACCAGAATAGGACCAGTTTTGTTTCCCTTCTTCCCTATAGCCATCAGCTGTGTGTGTCCTGTCTCACATCTACCTTCCCACCACTGCTCAGAAGTGAGCTGAGGAACCCAGAGAGCTCCAGACACTTGAAGGGCTTATTTAATTCCTCCGTTTTAAAACAATCCCATATTTTGCTCAGAGATGTATCCATGTCACAACACAGCTTTACAATCTGGCACCTCAAGGGCACCAGCCTACATCACAGTATTTACCCTTCCTTACTGCATTGGTCTACTAAAGATCTCTTTGACACACTACAACATTAAATTCCTAAAAACTGTCATTCTTGTCAGAAAAGACTTCCCAAGGAAAAATACCAGTTAATTATGATGAGAGGTTCACTACTAGCATGCCATTGTCAGTTCATTAAAAAGCAGATGCTCAGCCATGCAGTGTCTCACGCATAATGCTGACAATAGTAAGTTATTAGCAAAATAGGCTAAGTAATATCTAACAGGCTCTTCTGCAAGATTTCTAACCAATTCCAATAGTTCGGCAGTAACAGTCTGAGGGGAAAAAAAAAGAAATCGCACACAATACGTACATGCGATTGTATCGCTTGGTATCTATTTGGCCAAACACCACATCCACTTACTCAGCTGAATGCAATTAGCTATCTGGCATGCCCCCCATTTAAATGACGACAGAAAGGAAGTGAATACTCTACAGTATTAAGAGAGTCTGCTTTGACTGTAAGCAGTTCTGTGCTTGAACCTTCTTGAAGGAGAATGGGAAGAACACACACCGTCTCAGAAATAGCACGTTTCCTGTGGGCACCCCTCAACCTATCAAGCAGAACACAGCAGATCAGAAGTTGTACTGTACGTGCTATCGGTACATAGATATGCTTGAAGACATTCCTGTGGTTCCACAGGTTGCTATTTTCAGCCCACCCAAGTCTCCTCAGAGTTCATACACTGCGTAAGGACACGGACACACCATGCCAGGCTTCCATAGGTAGAGCTGAGGTCAGTCATTAAAGAGCAGGACAGATTCTGAAGGTTGCCCTCCCCAAAAAATGAAAACACCACCTACCTCATCAAGTAGAGCCAAGTTATCACAGGAACCAAGAGGAAAGGAAATCTAAGTCCTTACTAGGCCCATTCAGAGGAACAGCACTGGTAGTACAGGGTTTCAGAAGGTGAAAAAAAAATCTTAGAATAAAAGAGCTAAGTTACAAACTGTGGCTTATCAAAGAATGGCAGTGCCATCTCTCCTGCAGAGAATGACTTGGGGTACTCCTGATAATAGGGCAGGGGGTGCTAGCAGGTATGTTTGTGTGACTTCCCAATATAACTCTGGTGCAAAATTCAGCAAAATCATGAGCTTGGGAAGATTATTGTGCAAGGGAAAAAATCCACGGCTTGTTTTACAGGAGCCCTCCTTGACTGCAGGCAGGATCCCACCCATCCTGCCTGCCATAGCCAGGGAGTAAGGCTGCATGAAGCGTCTCTTCCTCAGTTATCAGCGATTACATCCATTCCAACCACCACCCCAACAGGTGTGCTGAAGAGCAAGGAGAGGTCAGAGCCTTATCTTCACTCCACTGGCATACTGGCACATGGAAGGGGATGCGTTTTACCAGCTACAGACCTGCTATAGGTTCACCCTCCCCCAGCAAAATACGACACCTGGGAGACTTTCCCTTCCTCACAATCATCCTGCCAGGTGACTCCAAAAGCAAAACATCCTCCTGGGTGACCTTTCCTATAGGTGTGATGGCATAAACACAACACAATCCTAAGTCAGCACGCGTCTCTAGCCCAAGCTGTACCTCTCTAGCTTTACAACAGCAAGGTAGATTTTATGATCCTTGCATTGTCAGTAAGTGTGTGGCTTGCCCCTTGGATATCATAAGAGCGAGGAATTAATCATTAAAGTAGGTAGCAAAAGGAAATGAAGAATATGCCTTTTAGATAAAGCTTGGGTACTGTCACATTTAAAACTTCACCCCAATGTCAAAATGCCTACTTAAAAAGGACCGTGTTGCTGCAATGTGTGGTACTGGAAAATTATTCAGGTTAGATATTTTGTATGTTCTTCCCAGCAAGGAGCTGAAGGATGAAAACACTTAGGTTATCTATATGAGGCAAGCTTGGTCACGTGAATTTAAGAAACAACGATCTTGGTATCTGAAGCGGTATCAAATTTCTAACGAGAAATCTTTAAAACATGGGCTCTGTTGCTTAAAAAGCACTTCATACTTCAAATCACCCATGTAAGAGTTCATCACTTGTTTTAACCTCTGCATGTTAATCACCTTTATAAAGTGCTTGATGGAAGCAGAACAAAACATGCTTATCATCAATAGTGTGGGGAAGACATACTGGCGAGCTGTTAAGGCTCCCACATGGTCTGTTTGATTCAAGACCTAGTCTGGAGGGATTCTCATAGCGCAATTTTAAGAAATGTTTTGTTGGAAAGATGAATATTCCAGAAACAAGTGGAATGTAAGAGGCCAATGAAAATGCTGGAAAGCCAGCAGTCCCCAATTCTGTTTGCAGATGACAGCAACTGACAAAACAAACCCCACTTGCATGTGGTGCTTGGCAAGTCTTGGGGTCAGCCCAGACTCATGGCTGACTAACTGACTTCAAAGACAGAACTGACTGTGTATCAAGCTGATAGAAGGAAATTGTCTTTGAAGTCTGTAAGATTCTAGAAAACATTTGCAGCCTGGAGAACATCATTCTTGATCTGTCATCATGGCTGGATGCAGAAAGGAAAAAAAGAAAAAAGTCTACCAAGCCAGTAAATGTTTTTAATCATTACAGAATAAGGATTTCACCTGATACATGTTGGACAAGATAGTTTACACTGGTAAAGGATAGGCCTCAGAGTTGGAGCTACAGAACGCTCTGTCCCATTTACCACGGCCAGAAAAAGCTCCTACTGCCATATTTAGAAGGCTTCAACTCTCCGTCAAAGGATGGATTTGGCTTTGGTCTAGGTTTGGAATGATAGGGATTCTCAGGCTTGGGACGTTCTGTCTTCACTTTTGTGACCTGGAATGAAAGTGAAAAGAGGTGCACTGCAATTTTTCTTGTAACATGTAACAAATAAAACCGCATTAAGCCAACAGCTCTGAAAAGAAAGCAACATACATGGCTTTTGAATCATGCAGCAGAAAAAGGAAGTAGTCATTCATCCATTAAAATTAAATGCCAATGAAGTTCAGTGCTGACTTAATTAGAACTTCTAGTTAGTTAGCTGGCTCCCCTCACTTTTATGGTGGTCGGCTAATTCAAAATTATACGGTGCCATGAACATGCAGGACCTAATGAAGGAAAGGTCTTCTTTGAAACTTCTGTAATACAGATCAGGATGAGAATATCAATAACTCATGTCAAACGGGGTTGTCAAGGAAGAGCAGGATGAAAAAGCACAACTGTCACCTAGGAGCATCATGCATATATCAATTATTGAACAACAGTTTTAGGAAACCCTAAGATTTGTGCACCTCCTTGAAGTATGCTTAGACGGTAAAATCTGGTTTCCATTTACATCCAGGATCCCCCACAGATGTCAGTGAAGCTACATAGGGGCACAATGAGAATTCTGCCTTGCTGATGACAGGACAGCACACCTCAGCAGCTTTCAAAACTGCAGTTGGTTTACAAACAAGACTGACTTTTGTGAAAGTGTCTCCAAACAGTCCAGTTTCTGTTGGTGCTCCAGGCAAATAACCTCAGTTTTAAATGTAAGACACACAAACAAGTTAGCAGATGCTGTGCTGTTTCCTGTTAGGAACTCTCATTCAGAGCTCTCAAGGAGTATTCCCAAAATAAAAGGAATATCAAACAGTTGAAAGCATTTATTTCAGACCTAGTGCCATTGTTTCCCACCACTCCACACTCACAAGTACTGGCTAACAAAGTATAAGCGAATCAGCAGAACTATAGTATGTATACTACTGAGAGCTATTCACTACCAGATATTTTTCTCCTGCGTCGTTAGGAGGAATTAATTTTTTTCTGTTATTTCCTGCACATTGAACATGGAGCTAACTGGAAATGAACTGCGTCTTGCTTAAACATTTTTTAAAGGAACTATAGTATTCATTCTATGAAGAACTGAAAGAGGGAAAATATATGCCTTCTCCTAAAGGATACAACCTACCAAGTGGTTCCAAGTCTCCAAGGAGGTAAGATTTACTAGTATCAAAACCTGTATATACCTGTATTAACAAATGTAAGACCACAGGTTTGAGGGCAGATTGTGTAAGTGAGATTACAATAGTTCTACAGCATTAGATTTGGAACGTCTAATCAAGATTTCTCTTACTGACAAGAACACTTTAAAAAGGTCCACAATTTCTTAAGAATAGCAATGCCTATTTAATTTTCAAACATAACAGGTCATTCTCTGCCCCCTTCCTCAGCTGTTGCCTGCTGTGTACATTTCCATGGCAATGCTTTTCATTCTTTGCAGTACCTAACCAGTGCTACATGGTCCTCTCTGGCTAACCTATCTGCCACTTTTCTTCTGATTCACAGTTTAGTGATTCAGAGTTTTTTTTATTTGAGCAACAGATTTAACCCACTCCTCATTGCAAACAACCTGGCTGACATCAATCAAAAGATCAAAGGGGAGACTACTGCTAAGACAGAGTTCATGTAGATTTTAAAAGCTTGCTGATGCCAGAAGATATTGGAACAGACATATATTAGAGGTAGGCCAAAGCTGCACCCACCCTTTTTTGACATGGGCGCTTTACTTAGAAGTAGTGATTCTGAAACCAAAGCTGCAGCTTGCAGATGAAGGCAGCGTTTTAAGTTTTAGAAATAAGCTTCATTGCTCTGTAACACCAAATTACAACAAAAAGTTCATTATTCCTCAGTGGCTTTCCTTCCTCTGTGAATGAACAGACTTGTCAAATACGGCAAGTTTCGGTCATTTTGTTTTAGAACATAAGAAGAATTATATGGGGAATAAACATTAAAAAGATATGAGCTAAAGGCACTGTCATGCTAATATCATTAGTAACAAATAAAATTAAGTAAATAACCTCTTTCTAAACCAAGTGCTACTGATCAGTTTCAAAACCAACACGTCCCTGTCCTCAAAGTGTGCTGGGAAGGTGTCCAATTTTACTGTAGTTCACAGGCTTCAGCAGGACATTAAGAATTCATCAATAACTTAACACTTTCTACACGGGAAAGGATGTAATTTAAGACCTAACCTGGGTGTAACATCCCTTCATAAGGAAACACTGACAAACTGAAGCCTTTCAGCTAAGGAGGGATGGATAAACGTCACATGGTACGCTGAAACAATTTCCATTAGACTGCATTAGAAATGTTAACATTTTCAAAAACACTGGTACGAAAGGGAAGCTTAATCCAAGCCCGGAAGCACATCAGTATTGTAGGTTCAAGTGAACCTGTCAAACCAGAAATAGAAGCACTAGCACATTATAAAGTCCACCTTTTATTAAATCATGATGCAGCTTTTAAAAAAGGCTACTCTAACCATGTTTGAGAGAAGTAAAAACCATGCAGAATGAAACAACAGACAGACAGAGGGAGGGAGGGAGGGAGAGGGACATATAAAAGAGGAAAACCTTTCAGACTACATTTGAAACAAGATGGAGAGAAACAGGTGGGTTGTACGGACAACAGGGTTTGATGATAAGGTTTTTAAATCATTGCTGCAACAGCATTAAGGCAACCCGATGTCTCATTTGCCTACCAGTTAGAAATAGTTTTAGATACTGTGCTTGAAGAGTGACAATATCCAAGGAAGGCTGGAGCAAGTACACAAAGGGAAGTGACATTAACTCTTCTTTGATTTCATAAAGGCAGTGGCAACCACCAACAAGGAGAGACGGGCAAAGGCACGGATAGGATTTCTCAATAGAGAAATTACCTTAGACAACTGCCCCAGGTCAGGTCTCACCCAGCCCAGCTTCTCCAGCACACAATCATCAAATGCCGCCTGCTGTTTCCGGCATTTACGAAGCTCCAGCAGGTTGGTATAGTCAATACAGGTCCAGTATTGAGTAAAAGGTTCTGCACAATGCAGCTTTACATTCCTGGAAAAGATTTTGGAGAAGATAAGATAGCTTGTCAAAGATCCTTACTTCTCTTATATTAATTTCAGCCAAAAAACATATACACCGATTTCCTAATGGTTGCAATACGCTAGTTATTTACGAGGTTAGTTATCCGAACACCAACTAGAAAGAGGTGGCCCAGTAACTTTGGAAGAAAAATTAGAGTAATAACAATTATTTTGATAAGGTGCACAGCACTTTACAAGAGTTCCACTCAAGAAGAGCTTACCGCCTGAGCATATTAATATATAGTTTGATATCATTCTCAATGGAGGTAAGTATTAACCACTGAGTAACCACAAAAGCCATACAATTAATATGATTAAGCTGAGAACAGCCATCAGAGACTATTCTTTCCACGTACATATCTCATTAGCGCATGCTTATTTTGATAAGAAAAAGTAACATATTCTGCACACTCAAAGATATTCAATTGATTCCAAATCAGTTTTGACTTCTCAGTTTTGCAAGACACTCTTTACGCACTGGTAATATTTACACTGCAGTAGCACTCGGATGCTGCAGCTGGAGAAGGCTGGATGGTGCTCACTCTCCGAACACACAAATGTGCTGAGCCCCCAAGGACTCGAGCTAACGAGAACACGATCCAACGTGCTTATAAGTATATAATATCGGTCACGCAAGTAAAGTTTTCACTTGTAATAACATATTATTGCAAGAGGAGAAAGGACACGCAATGGAGAAGGAAAACAACCTGCAGACCAAGCGTGCAGATTTAACGCGCAGCTAAAAGCTGCCGAAGCGCACGGACCCCTGCCTTAGGTTAAAGCAGCGGTTCCCAAACTCCGACAGATCGCACACTACCAATTCAAAATGATACAACCTTCAGCACTACCAGCAACTTTTTGTCATTTAAAGTAATTATAATAAATCTGTTAACGCGTACCACTGTCTGCGTACCACTGGTGGTACCTGTACAGACTGGGAACCACTGGTTTAAAGGGGTCTGAAGTTAACACGTCTGCTTTAGACATTTAAGCCAAACCAAACGGTCCTGAGGCCGAGACCGCAAGAGAGAGGGAAAGGGAAAGGGAAAGCCTCGGTCACGTTTCACATACAACCCAAATCTGCTCCCGAACGTGCTGCGTTCTGCTCAGCAACAGGAGCCGAGCCCATCGCGGACCCCTTCCACCGAAGGCACGAGGCCCCGTACGCCCTGCCCTTTCTGCTCCTGGCCATCTGCCGCTCTGCTTTCAGCTCCCCCATCCTGCCTCTGCTGCTCTGCCCGCCGCTCCCGCCGCGGACCCGACCTGAGGAAGTTGAGGGCGCAGCGGTTGACCTCCTTGCCCTCCTGCAGGCACTTGCGCGGGTCCTTCTCCTCCCAGCGACACAGCGCGAACTCCTTGTTGGGCCGGTCGCACTGCGAGCCGTAGTGGTGGGCCGCCGCCTTCAGCACCGCCGAGCTCACCAGCACCTGGGGGGGGGGGGGCGGTGGGGAGGGGGCATCAGATGCGGGCTCCCCTGCACCCCTCAGCCGGGGCCGTGACATCATCACAGGGGCCTGGGCTGTGATGTCATCGTGAGCGGCAGAGCCTCCCTGCGCCCCTCAGCCAGGGCCGTGACGTCATCACGGGGGTGAGCCCCCCCCCACCCCAGCCGGGGCTGTGACGTCTCATGAGGGGCAGAGCCTCCCCGCGGCTCTCAGCCGGGCCGTGACGTCATCATGTCAACACCGAGGACAGCGCCCTCAGCCGGGCCGTGACGTCATCGCGCCAACAAGGGGGAGGGGCACTCCCGGGGTGAGCTCAGAACGCCTCAGGCGGGAGCCGTGACATCAGTGCGCTGGCCCGGGGGGAGGGGTCTCACCTCATGCACTTCGAGCTCATCGAACGTGGGCAACTCCAGTGTGCTCGACATGGCGCCGCTCGCTCGCTCGCTCGCCCGTCCGCGCCGCTCCGCGCCGCTCTCCTTCAGCTCCCCTTCGCCGCTCGGGCAGGCCCCGCTGCCCCTGCGCATGCGCCCTGGGCCCCGAGCGCCACCGCGCATGCGCCGCCCGCCTGCGCACTCGGCCACGGCGCCTCGCGAGGCCCCGGGGGCGGGGCTGGGCCTTGGCCACGCCCCCGGCCGCGGCTCCGCCCCCCGCGTCCGCGGCCTGGTTGCCATGGGGACGGCGCCATGGAGGTGACAGGCAGCAACTACATCGGGGGCCGCGCGCGGGGCAGGTGGGCGGGGCTGTGTCCCCTCCGTGTCCCGGGTCATCTGTCACGTGTCCCGCGTCCTGCTTTGTGCACCCGTGTGTCCTGTCCCGTGTCATGTGCTGCATGTCCTGCTCCAAGTATCCCGTGTCCTGTGTCCCACATCCCGCTCTGCGTGTCCCGTAACCCACCATGCACGTCCTGCGTACCGTGTCCCACCTCCCGTGTCCCGTAACCCACCGTGCACGTCCTGCGTACCGTGTCCCACCTCCTGTGTCCCATAACCCACCGTGCACGTCCTGCGTACCGTGTCCCACTTCCCCGTGTCCCGTAACCCACCGTGCACGTCCTGCGTACCGTGTCCCACCTCCTGTGTCCCATAACCCACCGTGCACGTCCTGCGTACCGTGTCCCACTTCCCCGTGTCCCGTAACCCACCACACACGTCCTGCGTACCGTGTCCCACCTCCCGTGTCCCGTAACCCACCGTGCACGTCCTGCCTACCGTGTCCCACCTCCCGTGTCCCATAACCCACCGTGCACGTCCTGCGTACCGTGTCCCACCTCCCGTGTCCCGTAACCCACCATGCACGTCCTGCGTACCGTGTCCCACCTCCCGTGTCCCGTAACCCACCATGCACGTCCTGCCTACCGTGTCCCACCTCCCGTGTCCCATAACCCACCGTGCACGTCCTGCGTACCGTGTCCCACCTCCCGTGTCCCGTAACCCACCGTGCACGTCCTGCGTACCGTGTCCCACCTCCCGTGTCCCGTAACCCACCATGCACGTCCTGCCTACCGTGTCCCACTTCCCGTGTCCCGTAACCCACCACGCACGTCCTGCGTACCGTGTCCCACCTCCCGTGTCCCATAACCCACCGTGCACGTCCTGCGTACCGTGTCCCACCTCCTGTGTCCCATAACCCACTGTGCACGTCCTGCGTACCGTGTCCCACCTCCTGTGTCCCATAACCCACTGTGCACGTCCTGCGTACCGTGTCCCACCTCCCGTGTCCCGTAACCCACCATGCACGTCCTGCGTACCATGTCCCACCTCCCGTGTCCCGTAACCCACCATGCACGTCCTGCGTACCGTGTCCCACCTCCCGTGTCCCGTAACCCACCATGCACGTCCTGCGTACCGTGTCCCACCTCCTGTGTCCCATAACCCACTGTGCACGTCCTGCGTACCGTGTCCCACCTCCCGTGTCCCGTAACCCACCGTGCACGTCCTGCGTACCGTGTCCCACCTCCTGTGTCCCATAACCCACTGTGCACGTCCTGCGTACCATGTCCCACCTCCCGTGTCATGTATCCCACCATGCACATCCTGTGTACCGTGTCCCGCACCCACGTCCTGCATCCTGTGTCCCAGCAGCCTGGCTGCGAGCATGTGACCCACTGCACACTCTACCCCCTTGCAGGCTGGAGGGAAGCGGCTGCTACATGCTCCCCACCATGAGCCAGTACAAGGGCGAGATGAAAGATGGGATGTTCCACGGGAAAGGAACCTTGCACTTCCCAAACGGAGGCAAATACGACGGCGTCTGGGACCGTGGCATAGCCAAGGAGGTGCGGCGCCCGTCCCTGCATGGAGGGGGGGCGGGGTGGTGGGCTCCCTGTGCCGGCGGTCCGTACAGAGCCGCCGATGACGCATCCCACCGCAGAGTGGTTTCGTATAGGTTCATAGGTAATACTCATCGTCGGTCAGAAATTATTCCTCTCCGAGCCACTCGCCACGCTTCATAGCTGTATGCACGCACTTGTTTTGCAGGGGAAATACACTTTTGCAGATGGCCTCGAATTCAAAGAAAAAAACTGGCATTACTGTGATAGCTACGACCGAAGGTTTTACACGGAAATCTGTTCGGGTCTCAAACCTGCAGGTACTGCGCTGCGTTCGGGCTCGTGAGAGTCTGGAAGGAATTAAACCGGTGACTTGGGCTATTGAGAGAGATTAATTAAACTACATGAGTAACGTGGAGCAGGGATGCTCTGGTTTATTTCAGACTCCCCCCGCATGATGCTGCCAAAGGGCTGTTGATGGTACATCCAGCCAGTGACAAACACAGTGAATGCTTTACATCAGCAAGATAGCTGCTTCTTGAGTGCTCATGTCAGGACAGGGCTACCTACCAACTTCCTTTTGGGCTTTTCATACTTACTTTATTCCAGACATGCTTTTATTACAGGAAACTTAGACCAAAAAAAGAAAATAAAAAGAAAATGTATTCACGTGCATTCATCATGTTGTATAATGTTCCAAAGCACCCGAATAATAACAGAAATGCACGACCGGCCGCTTGACAATGACAGCTTTCTGCTGGATTCATATTTGCTTTATGTACAATCTCTGCTGTTGTCAGCATTCAGTGAGCACGTTTACTAGCTCACCTGCGACTGGAAGGTGAAAATATTATATAATGGAATAAATAATATATTGGTAGAGTAGGCTGCACTCTTATTCACAACTTGCATTGTTTCAGTAATGACACGAAGTTGTCAAGGGGCCTTTCAAGCAGTGGTGAGAGCCTGCTGGCCTCAGGTTGGGGCATTGGATGCATATTCACAGTATAGACTAGTGGGCGAAATGATCCAAGCACTTTTCTTTTCAAAACCACCCACTTTATGTCTGAGGCTTTTTCTGCGTCAGTGACTCCATCTGCAAGATGGACATACTGAAGGCCCAGCAAAAGACTCATGGAGATCCTTGCTTACTCAAGGAGGTGAGGCAATTAGAGTACTTGTGATGGGAGGTGCTCTAGAGATGTAAAGCAATATGCATATCATTGTCAGTTATTTTGCTAGGGGAGTTCAGGCCTAAAAGAAAGTGTCTTATTTTTGTAATAAAATATGCTGTGTCTTTTCAGGTATCTCACAGCTTACGAACTTAGATCCTCCCAGGTCCATCCCAGAAGGATGTTATGACTGTGGTGATGGATTTTACAACCCTAACACCAGAGTCATCACTGACTACAAGCTCAGGTTTCTGAGGAATGCAGGTACGTGTTGCTCATTTTGCAGGACAGAGCCAGTTGACTTTGTTTTACTCGTCATCTGTCATGTCTGACTGTCACGGACATTTACAGACCTGTGTTTAAGTTCTGAAGCCTGAGCTAAGACATTTCCAACAACATAAAATGTTTGTTTCAACTGGTTAATTATGAGCAGAGCTTATAAACCATCTTAGATGTAGTTCTCAAAACTGTAAGGGGCCTTCCACAAACAAATATGAATGCATACATTTGTTCACATTTAGCAGCTTTTAAATCCAAGAGCATGGTTTTTGCTCTACTGTGGTACTCCACAAGGCAGCTATTGCAAGATATCAATCCTTCAGTAGGTTTTATCCTGCTAGGTGCCAAGTCTGATCCTAACCTACCCATGCAGTTAAGCATGTACTTAGCATTAAACATGCAAAGTTCTTTTGATTATGGTGAGACCATTCACTTAAGGGCTTTGCACACACTACTTTCAGGATCACGTTCATGTAGAGCTGGGCAAACAAGGGACTTTCCTGTAGAAATAAAAAATTGGCTCAGACTGAACTGAAACAACTTCTGGGTTTTGGGGGTGGTTTTTTGGGGGAGGTTTAACTAAAAGCTTCCATTTGGATCAACCTGAAATATTTGATTCTGAATGCTTTGTTTAGCTCCTTGGTTATCTAACCTTTTTGTCTAACCTTGTACTTTTGCTTTAGATTAACTTTTAAGCCAAGTAGCAATTGAAAAAATGTCATAAGGAAGTCACAACACCATGCTTTGGTATTTCCAAAATCAAACATTTCATTTTGAAAATGTTAAATTTTCAAAATTCCCCTGCATTATTTTTAGCCAAAAATACTCTGAGTTTAATGTGAATTTGAAACAGATTTCTGGCCTCCACCCCTGCTGGAACATTTTCCAACAAATTTACTATTTATCGACAAAAAATTCACTCAGCCTTAGTCAAACTTTTAGAAGTGTGAATACGGTGTTGGGGGAGGAGAGGAGGGAAATGGGGAAAATAAATAATTGGAAATACCATCTGCTCCAAAATATACCCTATGGTACATGGCCTATTTCATAAACCCTCAATAAAAACTGATCTAGATTATTACAAGTGGCACTGATCCAAACTACTGGAATGCAATGGGCCTACTGATGAGAAAGATAAGCAAAATGCTTTCCAAAAACACAGGAACCTACACAGATTAGTACAGGCGGGAACGCCTAGGAATTCAATTTATTGTTTTTTAACCTGTGCTTTGAACTCAGTGTCCTTCGCTACATTTATCTCCATATCCACAAGCAGTCAATCAAACCTATTAATCAATACTCGCTGCACGGACCAGCACTGACCAGTCTCACTGAGTGCTCAGAAGCAGAATACACTGCTGCCGAACTGTTTTCCGTGAACGCTCCTTGGAGAGTCCTTCATAAGAGCAAAGTTATATTTGTCACTATGGGTGTGAAGGAGGAATGCATCATGTCGGCCAGTCCCTTCCTCCAAGAGCACAAACACAATTGAAAGGCCCAGCGCTTGTCCGACATCAGAGGAACTTTGACTGCCCCAAGAGGAATAATTCAGGGCAGCAGGCCATGGCAGTAAGAAAAAAACCCAGCCATAGACAGAAGAAACTGAGGAGAGAGGTTGGAATGACAGGGAAAAGATCCAGAACAGCTCCTTTATAGGTTGTGCAGGAAAGAGCAGGAAAACCTCCGGGCTTCTGGCCAAGCCTTGAAAGCATCAAAAGCAGATGGTAGGAAGCATTCAGGAAGCTCTTACAGCAGCTTGACAGGTTTACCCAAATGACACCATCTTCCTCGGTCTGGGAGTGGGATTTAAGGAGAATCCATCTCTCAGCCTTTCACCTTTGCTTTGTCACAAAGCAAGTGGCTTCACTGCCGAGTGGGAAGGCAGGGGAAGGAGGGCCCCTGCCGCGGTCCTGACCAGCCTGCCACACTAGCACTGAATCCAGACATCTTCCTAGTAAAGAGCAGACAGTCTCCATTCAAATTCACTGGCATTTTTTAATTGAATCGCACCTATGCAGCATAGCCTGGAAATCCCTGCTACTTTAGCAGGACGTTAGCTTTCCAAATGTGAGAGTCAGAGTCTCTCTCACATTAACTCCCATTGCATCAAAGTGCTCCAAAAGAACTACAAGGGAAATAAAAGCAGGCCCGGGGTGAGCGCATTGGAAGTAAATCGCTTTGTTTCATCTCTTGTGTCTAGCCAAGGGCTCCAAAGGTTTATTAATGTCCTGCCAGGTCTTCTCCTGCTATACACAAGTTCTTCCCTGGGGATACAGTCCTTTTTGGATCTTTGTTTTTCCCCCTCGGCATCACATTATACACAAAAAAGTTTACACACGGAGAATACACAGAAGCACATGTTTATTTGAAGACTCACTGTTTAATTTTCTTTTAGCAAGTGCTTGGTAATCTGGGCCATAGACTCCCCCTCTCCATCAGAGATACACAGCCTTGGGCTGCTGGCACCATCATTACCAAATCTGGCCAATATAAAGACCGGCGGAAGAATTCCCAAGTTCTCTCTCGCCAGCAAAAGCCCTCCATGATGTAATTTCCAGCTTCCTCAAGCAAGAGAGAAGATTCTAGGATGCAAGAAGAGTAACACCATTCCAGTCACGAGGCTTTCGAGGCTGATACTGGAGGTCAAAGAAAAAATATGCCGCCAAAAGTGAAAACCCTTTTCTGCAGAGGTGATGGGCTAGAGAGGGATAATAGTGAAGCAGGGCCTACCTCCTTTCTAACGGAAAGTAAAGCTGCTTTTGATATAAGACGCTTTCCTTCTGCCGCTAGCTCATGATCCTGACTCATGTGATGCAGCTTTTGCTCTCGCTCCTCCTGTTGTGATACCAATTCTGCTTTGCTGCCCCATCCTTCCTGGGTTTAAGCGGCACATAGTCTGCCGCTCTGCCATGGGGTAGATTTCATCTGATGTACATTGGCCCCTTAATACAGTACAGCAGAGAGGACAAGAGGACAGAGACAAATCCTGCTTTTGCTTACACCGGTAAAGCTCAATAGGATAAGTCTGGATTTATACCTGTGCAACCAATAGCAGAAGTTAGCCTAGAGCACCAAGGCAGGCAATTATTTTTTGAGAGAAAAAGTTTTGCATTGCTTGCATCTCAAAGCAGTCAGTAATAAAGCTCTGATTTCAACAACCCTACAATCTTTTCTGTGAAAGAGTAGGCCCCAGAGTGCTTGGGTGAGGGCTTTCGGAGTAAATGATTTCAGACTGAAAAGGTCAGAAGTCAGGAGTATTAATAGAGTTTTAAAAAGCCCCAAGTTTCATTAGAGTGGAGCTGACATGATTCTGTGAGCACAATTGGCACTTCAGGTCTAAGCCTCCACAATCCCTGTGCTTCCGGCTTCCTTGGACCTTTGTTCTCTAGGCTGAATGCTCTTGCCTGGTCTGAAGGAGGCTGGAAGTGAATTTGTTGCTAAAGTTGGAAGGAGTTTGCCGTGGATGTTGGGATGGTCCAAGCTCAAAAAGCTACTAGATACATCTCTGAACTGGCTTTGTTTTACAACTCATATGGGATGTGCCCCAGATCCTCTCCGAGGAACGCAGGCTTTGTCTGCCGTGAAGAATTGTAGTTGGGAAATACAGCCAGCACCATCTGAAAACAGTGTCTTCATCATGTGCAGCATGTCACTTCCCAGGTTGACTTCCCACACCAAACGCGAGCCGATGTTTCACAATCACCGGCATCAGAATGGGGAGAGGGGTGAGGTCTTGGCCATCTTTCAGACCGGCAGGTCTTTTTGGATATCAGGCAGTGAGTTCAATGTACAAGTGTGCTGTACTGCAGGGACACAGTGACCATACTCGCAAGCCATTTATTAAGCACCATTATCCTCTGCTCTCCTCTGAGGATGCCCATTCTGTGGATGGAGGGAGTGGGTGAACGCTCCAGTTCCAGGCTAGCCCCTAGTCATTGCCTGTGAATGGGAGAGCTCTGTTGGCAGGTGGCCTTTGCAATGGAAAAGGAAAGCCCTCCACAACAAAATGCATACATAAATCATATAGTATTTTCTTTCTTGGACTGCACTTAGCTTCCCATAGATTTTAACGTCTACTTATGAAGCAGGACTGTTGAGTCACTTGTACAGTTGTTTCCTTTCTATTTGCCTTGAGATAACTGAATTTAGATGAGGTCTGGCTCCTACATATTGAAACTCTTAAAAGCTCTTCAAATAATTGTTCTTTGGATACTTTTTAAGCTAAAGAAATCAGTTTTGATCGGCAATAAAAGTTCATGCTATTTTAAGTGCAATGCTATAGCTATTTGCTGTTGTATATTTAATCATTTTCAATTATATGTCATGTAAAAGATTTTAGCTCTGGGGCATTTGCCAGATGGCTGATTCTGCATTTCACACAACAAAAGAAATAATGTTTGTGTAAAGCTCTGAGAAATTGTTAGTAATCAGTATATTCTACAAGGAATGGGATCCAGACCTGTTTGGGAAAAAATCAGCTTTTGCAGAGATTAATTTAGAGTGCTTTAGTCTCTACCTCTAGGCTCTGAACAAAACAAATCATACTTATGGCTTGCTGATTTTTTTACCATTTGACAAAAGGACCGAATTTTATATTTTACATATTTTTATGACAAATGCAGTTTGTTTGCAGTTCACTGATCCTTTCTCCTCTACCCAGAGCTGGCAAACTTACTTTCGAATAAAAAATAAAGGAGCGAAGAGAAGGTTGTGTACTTTTCGGTACATAAAATACAGGTGCAGTTGTGACACCCTTCCTAACGTGTGTGTGCGCCATTGCTTTACTTGCAGCAGGCAATGCACTTTTCTTTGTCATCTCTCGCTTTCCTCACTCCTTTTCTCTAAGCTCCCTGACTTTCCAGGCTAATCTTTTTGAAAGAGCACAGCAAAATGATCTGACTGGTGCCATCAGATCGTGTTGCTCCACTGGCTTCCTTTGTCCTCCCGCTGTGTCTGCCTGCTCACACGCGAGTTCTGAGGGTTGGAGCCGGTCTCGTGCCTTATTGACTCTCGACTGCCTAAGGTATCACAGGTGACAACTGGCTGCACTGGCGCTTCCTGCATGGATAAGGGCTATGGAATCAGTCCCTCTAAACCAGTTGACTGTATATTGGGTTTTGTCTGTTATTCCAACTTTTAAGGACCAGATTCAACTAAACCATGGTTTCCTCCACAGCACTGTCAGGAAATGGTGCATTTCTTTGTTTGTTTGAGAACATAGGTCCGTGTCCTCAAAGGTATTTAGGCACCTCGCTCCCTCTGCGTTTTTAAATGACTGGAAATTAGGCACCTAGGTAAGTCGTGGCCACTTCATTCCCTTAGAGGGTCGGGGCCTCTCTGCAGGAAGCCAACATTAGGAAAGAAATGGGCATTGCTTCAGGGGCCAGCCAAAGGGGAGGAACAGTGGCGGGAAGGCGATAAAAAAAGAAATAATTCACTACGCCCAGCTTACAGAGAAAGAGCCATGTGCTGGCATCATCCTGGTCACTCAGGCTGCATGGTAGCTCTTGTTCTCCCATCCTGCCTCCGCTGTTGTCCTTTCAGTTTATAGGCTCTATCAGGTGCATTTACTCTGTTTCCCTCACTGCAAAAGACTATGAAAACCACAAATACCACCAAGGAGCTGTGTGCTCTGTAGCCTGGAGAGCATTTCTTAATAGATCTGGCCTACACCTGTTCTTAGACAATTTACCTCTTTCAAGAACAAGATTATTAACCTGTGGGCTTGGCCTTCTCTACTGTAAGTGGCATGGCTGACATGGTGGTAATGGAAATACATGCATCATGTTACTAAATCGCTGCAATCGTTTCAGTAACTATAACCTTTGCTGAAATATTGTTCCTCGTGGCTTCCTGATTCTCAAATAATTATCACTTTGAAACCTGTGAAGGTTTCAGCTCCAGGAAGCAGCATGCCAAGAATAACAACTTTGTTTGTGTGTTAGCCATCCCATTGTGAATCCAATTAGAAAGTTTTGACACAAGTATTGCAGGGGCTTGTGTTCAGCTACACCGTACATGTGAAAACAAGATGGAAAGTTCATTTCAGGGCCATTTTGGAGGGGCAGTAATTAAGTGGAAGTGGAAGGGTGAGAATCTGTGGGTGGAAGTGGAGGTTAATTGAATATTTTCCATTTTCTTGCCAACCGCAATGGTGGGGAGGTCAGGCATGGTGAGGAAAGGGGTGCTGGGGTATTGGGGAGGGGCAGTGGAAGTTGCTAGGGTGGATTATCGGAGCTGATGGCTGTGATGCTATCACAGGCAGCTGTAACTGGGAATGGAAGAACGCGATAAGCTGCTCTGCAGGTGACGAGAAAGAAATTAATTTATGCTGTTATTTACAGAGCACATAAGGGTGTGCTTGGCACCTGACAAATGTGGCAGAGGATGCTACTTCTGTCCAAAGGAGCAACCTCTGTGCAAGGTGCCTTGTCATACCAGGAGGGACATTAACTGCTGTGGGGTCAGTCAGGGTTTTGGGAGTGAACCCTCATACAGAGGCAGAAGACAGTACAGAGAAGGGGTGCAAGGTGAATGGTGCATGTTTCCTTCTCAGTAAGAGTATTTCTCATGCCTGGCATCAGGAGAAGGCCTGCATGTGGCTTGCAGCAGGTTAAACTAGAGAGAGGGAGTTAGCCGTGTTAGTCTGAAGTCCAGCAGCCTGTGCGTTTCAGAGCGAGTTAGACTGTAAGGTGCCCCCTGCTCTGCCTTCTACCAGGGTGAGAAAACCAGGGCTGGAGTGGGAACAGGCAGACAAGGCAGCGAGACATCCCATGTGCACTGGACTTTTGTTTTCTACAAATGCCCGAGCACAACCAAACTCAAAAGCAACCTCAGTTCCTTGCAGAGGGAAGTTACAAAACCAAGTGAATTAATTTTGACTCTAACAAGAAAAGAGCAGACTCAGAATGCATCTGTATGTCCTCTACCCTGCCGTCTTCCAACCCGCCCCACCTGCCTGCGCATCACAAAGTGGTAACGATTTTCATCTGAGACAAGGAAGGATTGTAAATCCTTAACCCTCCGCAAAAATACTTTCTTGGCTTTTCAGCAACCTTCACTCAAGTCCCTTGAAACACGGCAGGTGCCTAAATGAACAGAATTCTTCTAAACAAACTGTTCTGGCGAAGGTTTCCAGAAGCAGCGTAGCCCTGGTAGGGTAACTACAACTGAACACAGGCATTGTAACCGCAGCACTGGGCATTTTAATAGCAAAATTTAAGCTCGCCTGATTTGGAATGCATTTCCAAGGATCCCCGGGCAGCACCTGGAGCAAGGCCAGCCTCAGTTTTCAGCCTTTCATGAAGTCTAATCCCAGCTGAGCCACGAAGCTGCAGTGGGTAGTCAGGCAAGTCCCCTGCATCAGTGCCTTACCACTGGACACCTGAATAAGCAGGCTAATTGCCAAAAGTGTGGCGTCCCCACCACACCCAGCTGATTCACTAGGAGCAAAATTAAGATCGAGATGTAGTGCTTATCGAGACACCTCCGGCAGGACAACTCTTACCAGCAGACTCAGAAGCAGAGAGAAATACGGGCATTGTCTTGCCTTGGAATCAGTAGTTGTTGGAAGGAATGAATAGGGAACTGGGTTACTTATGAGACACCAGTTGGGATGTCAAGCCCACCATTAGAGTTGCCTACAATGTGCCTTCCTTCTAAATTACCGTCTGCTCCAGACAAATGTAGTAGTCTCTAACGTACACTCATTAAGTCTTACAAGCTGAATTCCCCTCTCCAGCTTCCACGCGTGTAGTGGCTGCAGTCAGGGCTGCCAGGGAGAAGCTGCAGATGGTTTTTGGGGTGGTTTCTGGAGACCTCAGTCCCTACTTAGTGACAACAATAATCTAAAATAAAAAAGCAGAGAGCAGTTATGCTAATTAATCCCAGCTGAGAATCTAGCCCACGGGAAGCATGAAAGCAGTCTGGGCTCGCTCAGATTTCGTTGAAGTTTTCATGCCCAGCCGTTTGCTTTGCTTTCAGCATGTAAACGTGATCTGTCCCTGTTTTAACAAAATCTCTTCCATGCCTGCATGCTCTGCGGAGGCCACTGAGAAAAAGGGAAAAAGGACAAACTTTTAAAGAGAAACGAGCTGAAATAAAATTTAACATGCAACATAAAAACCCACATACACCTCATTGTGCGCAGGGTGATAATTTACAGTTGATTAAAGAGTTTGTGTTTTTTTAAATCTTTTTTTAAAGGGAAAATTACTTCTGAAGGTGAAGATGTGCTTAGACAATCATATTAACATATTCGAACAATTGCAATTTGCAAAATAGTAATTACAACTCGCTATCTGGCAGCATTAATCAAACTTCAAGGTTTAATTCCATTTTAAATATTGATGAAATGTGATTCTCCAATCTAACCCTGGTGTTGCAGGGTTATGGAAGCAGCCAGTGACAGAGAAAGGGGAGCGTGCAGTTAACAAGCAGCTGCCACAAAGAAGGATCGGCATCTGTGATTTAAATTGTTAGCTGCACAGTCAGGTAGAGTGTAAAAAGGGTAGTCAAGAGGCTGTTAAGTCCATTGCTGCCAATTACTAACAATCAGGGAGGAGCTTTAAGACTTGTTCAGTACAATAAACCCAGTTTGTCTTGTTTCAGGGGTTACTACTGAAGAGGTTGCAGCTGCACTGATTCAAATAGCCCTAAAACTACAGTAATTATCAACCAGTCTCCTTTAGTGTGGCAAAAGTATGTTTTACCATAGCTTAACTCTTTACATTCTAATATTTCTCTGCCTCTTTACATGTAGCTAGCCCCTAGAGCTGTTCTCAGCTCTGCTTTTGCAGTTCTAGCTGTCCTGGATAGGGCCTTTCCCTTGGTCCTGACCTCAGCCACTGGAAAACTTTGCCATGTCCACCGACTGGACAGTAGCCCTGGATATTTTCCTCACCGTTGGGACTATAGAGTCCTTTCATCTGTTTTCTTTCTTTGGTTACCAGTGTGTCTTGCCTACCTTCCAGGGACACAGCCCTGCTGGAAATAGGGATTACAAGGCACTGAGATAACTTGGAGGATGGGGGCTTGAAACCAGGCCCGGTCAGATCCTCTGCACTTTCTTTTCCACTCGGGTTCTCTCTCCAATTCTCCACTCAGTTTTCAGTAAGGAGCTCCTTTACTGAAGTTCAGTGGCAAATAAAATGTGAGAGTGCAGAAGGATGGGATGGAAAAGCCTACTGAAAATATTCCAAGCTCAAGGTACGCTGCTGCCTGGAAGGAAATGCGGAGTTTGGTCACTCTCACTCAGGGAAGATACAAGAGAGATGGTGTCTAGGAATCAGCAAGGAACGTGCTAGAGGTAGAGAGCACGCAGGGTTTGGGGTAGAGAGGAGAGAAATAAAAGGGGAGATGGCAGAGAGATGCAAAGTACTAAGCACAGGCAAGGAAAATCAGATGCTTTTAATTAACCCTCTCCCATAATACACCACTGAAATCAACACCAGCCGAGTCAACTTGGACTTCACCTTGAAAGTCATCATTTGTCACAGTCTTTGTCAGTGCTTATTTACTACTATTTAATTTACATAGTCAGAGCACCGCATAAGCTGAGCCAAGGTAGTGTTTGCATTGGAAGAGAATCTAAAATCCTTAGTGGAAATGCATTTTTTATCTGGTTGTCTCCTGAAAGAATGGCTTATTCCGCGCCTGTCTGGATGAACCCAGCACCTGGTGAAAAATCATCATCTGAATCTGCCTTTCATACTGGTCAGCTGAGCACCACGATTACAGGCCCATATACATGTCTTTCGAGGAAGGCAGTTTTACTTGGTGCAGCTCATCTGATTTCTCACCTTCTTATTAAGACACAAGATACCAGGATAAGTGACAAGGGATGTTTAGCAGACAGAGATTTGGGTTGATTTCTTCATTTCCACAGAAACGGACAGAATTACATTTTTCCAACGTCCCTCACACCTGGAACAGCAGCTCTATCAAGGCAGTACCACCACAAACGCCTGCAGCACACCACCAGCCACAACCCTGTCGCATCGAGATACTTACTGGGCCCATCTCCACAACATCTAGCTCGTAGAAGTAGGAGCTGGCATGAGAAACAGCCAGAGCTGGGGGCAGGCGTAACACAATTTATTGACAACACCCTTTTATATTCCTGCCACAGACTTCAGGAGGATCTTTGTGTAGGGACCCCTGACCCAGACCTTAAACAAACATCTATTTTTTTTCTTTAACGTCTTTCCTGTTAAAGAGCATATTCTAGTGATGCTTGTTTCCTCAGAGGTTCGTTACTGGGCGAGTTGCTACTGACACATTCGTTACAAGGAAAAGGGAGTAAGAGGATGCATCATATCCATGGGCAAAGACAGACACGAATCCACTAAGGACTTTGCATAAGAATGACATGGCTGTATCACAGCCTACGGCAGCTGAAGCAAATCTATAGGCTAAATTAAACAGGTGGAAGGCAGCACCGCCGTCCCAGTCCCGGATGGAAGGGTGTCACTGAAATGTATGCTGCTGATTAGCAAAGAGAGCTTTTACAAAATATCGCCTGACGCATGGAGCAGAGAGAGAGGTGGTGACGCAAGCACAAAACAACCGCTTTGTCTCTGAAACAGTAACCGGACACAGAAGAGTGACCCAGAGAAAAGCGTCTCTCATGGAAAACTTCTGGTCATTCACCCGCACCTCTGACTATTGTCTGGAGAGGGGGAAAGGGACAAATGCCACCAGTTAGACTCGGGACAGAAGCCTTGGCATGTGCTTCAGCTAAGTGTGCATTCACTTCAAGTGAAGCAGGCAAGAGCAAGCACTCGATCTGCTTGTACTAGAAAAGAAAATGTGTATGGGGAGGCAGCAATAACAAAGGAAGAAAGAGAAGAGAAGAGCGTGGAGAACTTGATTCAAAGCCTGCTGAAATCAGGGGGGCTCAAGCAGGTGCTTAGACTTTGGCAGAATCAGGACCTAACTGTCTATACAAGCCTTTGGCTTGCTTCACATCTCCTTAGACCATCACTGTTGCGTTTATACAGCGTTAACGCTGAACGTGCTGCTACTGCAGTTTAACTTCAAGTTCCACCTCAAAGGCAGACAACTCCCTTCCTCATTAGTGACACATTTCTTTTCTAGTCTAATAAAAGACCAGGTCATTGGGCTGCAAGCACTGCTGGTATCAAGAGCCTAGAAATTTCAGGCTAGCCTGGTTAGCAGCACAAA
This sequence comes from Alligator mississippiensis, assembly GCF_030867095.1. NCBI lineage: Eukaryota > Metazoa > Chordata > Crocodylia > Alligatoridae > Alligator > Alligator mississippiensis. The sequence continues at coordinate 64,968,289 of NC_081835.1, forward strand.
TTGCAAACAGTTTAACTGGGAAAGCCAGAGGCAAGCAGAAGTAGCTCGACTACAGTATATTTAATTTGGATACAAATAAGCACGAGGACGGTTTTAAGTAGCATAGCTTCTTTTGTTGCATTTTCTTTTACCTGATCCGCTACACAGACTTTTCTTTTCCTGTCACCACCATGGTATAAGTCCGTCTAACGAGTTTTGCAGACAGGCTGTTTTGATCGCTTGAATTGAAAGCCCCTAACTATTCATGATTGTCAAGTTATAATTTTCTGTAATTATTCAAAATATTTCTATTCACCCTTTGCTGGATAGGTATTTTTTCCCCAAGTGCCTTTGTGATTTTCATTTTTTACTCTATTACTGTGCTCTGTGATTTACTACCATGGCAGACATTGAATAATTGCGAGGGGTACAGAAGATTGTCTACAACACTTATATCAGCTGGTGTTCCAGGTTGTCAATATCTGGGATAACAGGGCTTTTTTTTATCATGGTTTTGGAAGAAAAGCTGTGAAACACTGGGTTTGTTTTCTGGACACTTCACCAACTGCACGTTCATAATCGGACACCAGCACAGGCACAGAATTAAGTTCAGCGTTCATTACTGATGCTCGCACACTGTCTGCTGCCAGGAGTCACGGGTAGTCAGAAATGACACTGTTTGCAGGCAAGCTTTCTAATTCTTTCCATTATTTCCAAACAGTTAATGTTACAAACTGGACTAACGCACTGAGCGCCTGTCTGAGCTATGCAGAGCCAACTGAACCTGTGATATCTGACCCTCCCTTTGTCTCCTTTTCAGATGACGACGAACACGAATGGATCGTTCGGACTTGCCGAAAAGGTTGGGATGAGATCATTGGACATAAACCTAAACTCTGAGCACCGATTTTGCTTTTACTGCGATTTTGGAAAGCCGTGAATTTGATTCATCCTTAAGTCTACATTTCCTTGTGGATCTACACCAGCCCCTTCGCGAATGTAGCTTTTGTTAGCATAATAAAGCTGGAAGCAGGATTTAATCAGTTGTGTTCACGCGAAGTCATGGAAGCAAGCACATTATACTTATCCTAATATTCATGAGAGGTGTGCAGTGCAGTAGGATCTCAATACGTAACACATGATTAAGCCTCAAAACAATCTGCCAGAAAGAATACCTCGAATTCAGTGTTTGAAGCCATTCAGCTCCGTCTTAATCAACATTATTTCCATGGGTCCTAGTTAGCTGTCCTGGTGAATTCCTTTCCTCTCCCTTTGCACAGTACTTGGATATTGATTGATCATTGTAATAACGTATACCAGAACCATTCTTTAATGACTAGTTTGCTAACTAGGAAATTATATCCATTTACCACAAACATTTGTTGAACTCTCCTGAAGCCAGAGTTTAACAAAATAATACAAGAGAAAAACTGGGTGGGTTGCTGCCTGATGAGTAAGCCAGAAAGTATTTAAAAATAAAATAAAATGGAATTACATCATTTTCTTGATGTAAGTGCCAGCACTTCTACTTGCATGAACTTTATTTATTACACAAATAAGACATTTACAAAGCACAACATTAAAAGTATGTAACAAAACAGACATTGGTTTTACAAAAAAGTGCTTACAATTTAGTTTTAGGTTTTTGTTTTGTTTTTTTTTTTAATAAATATTAGTCTTGACTGTCCACTCATTCAAAGGATTTTCTTTAACCATTGTAGCCAAGACATGCATCATTGCAACATGCTACAGTGAAACGATTGGCTTTTGAAATAAAACTCTTGATAAGTGTCTATAGTTGGCATCGTGTTACTAGGTCTGACCATATCACCGAGAGCAGCAGTGCAGGCTTTTTCCCCCTGTTCCCCCATCCCAAATAATAAGTCATGTAAGCACCTTTATCTGGGGTACTGGGGTTAACCTACTTGAGCCCAAAACCAACATAGTTTGGAAATAAAATTGTAAACCATTCCGTTTTCAGACCCCCGTCGCATGTATTTCTCTTGTTCACTTCTAGTGGAAAGTTTGCCTCTCACTAGCTACCCTCAAAGGATTCAGTCTAACTTTTTTTTTTGTAAATAGCCATTGGAAAACTTTCATACACAGAGTCTGCAGTACTGCACCATGACCCATTTGGCAATTACTGAACAAACAAAGTAAATGAGAAGGGTTTTAAAAAAAAAAAAAATCTATGGACAGGAGATGAATGCAAATGACCTGAGATAAGGTTTGGTTCAATGGCAACAGTCAATGTGAAATGCATTGTGAAAGAAAGTATTGAATAAATTAGAGGATTTCTTACATTCTTGGTACAGTCGAGTATTTTCCATACACATAATTAGCTCTAAAACTGCACAAGCTGAATTGCTTCCAGTTTTTGCAAACAATTTGGGCTTAACACAACAGAGCCTGATTTCTGAATTAGCAAAGCTGCTCGTGGCTACTTATCGAGGAGATTTCCCTTGAGCATGAGTTGTACGGTGCAATACTCTCTACATGTCTAGTGGGGACTCCACTTACACTATACATATTTGGTCAGAAACATCTATGCTACGTTAGCCCTGTGCTTCGCATTCTGATCCTGTCAGTGGTAACAGCTACAAAAACTTGGTTGTACAGTACATTATACAAGTCTGACTTGGTCAATCACTATAGTGGTTATTTAGCAGATCTACTCAGCTGTCTTGCTCCCCCTTGCCCTGCTGAGATGGAAGATAAACGTATCGAACCATTTTCTTGTTAAAAACAACAAAAAACGGGTTGCGGAAATCTCGACTACCAGGGGTCACCAGGTCAGGTTACAGCGTGGAATCTCGTCTTCAGTCTTAAAGCGAAGAGCCACCCGTGAGTTTATTACACGAGTCCCACAAGGAAATGATCGCTGGAATGAGCAAGCGTGAATGGAGGAGGAGGAGGAGGGGGCCTGGCGACTGTCCCAAGCGCATCAGCTTTTCAAGGCCATTTCATGTGGACACAAAGCAACTAAAACCTCGCTGCAACAAACACCGACACTGAATGCTCCATTACAGCCAACAAAAGCATGCCCGCTTCTCTTGCTCGTTGTTTCATACAAAAAAAAGGGGGGGGAAAATCTGGCTTATCGGTGACTAAAAACAGACGCAAATTTTTACCGTTGCCTTCTCAGAGGGGCAATAACAGTGAATTCTGGAACAACATTGCCCAATTGGATCACAGATGCAGATGAGTGTCTCTTGATTGGTTAAGTTCAATGGAAACTATTATTCACTTCTCAGGAGGTGCATAATAGTATTTTACGGACTTCTAATTTCATATCCCCTTTCAAATGTTAATTTAAGCTGGAGGTAAAGCAGCTCGCTGATGGCTGCAGTTAGACAGAATTCTGACCCAACCATCTGTATCATTATAACGCTGAATGTACGTAACAATGGGCGCATCTACATGTGCAATTAATTTGAAGCAATAAACTCCGGCGCTTTTTCTTTTTTTTTTTTTTTTGCACCGGAGTTTATTGCTCCCGGGTGCGCTGTTTGAACGTTTGCCTGGAACTGCAGCATATTGAGCCAGGTTACAGCAGCCCCGGCTGGCAGGGGCCCTGGGGTCAGGCTGCCAGCCTGAAACTGCTCTGACCCAGCCCAATGTGCCACAGAGGGGCTGGCTGGGGCATGAGGGGGCTCCAGTGCAGGGCAAGATGGCAGGCAGTCCCCACACTGAAGCACCCTTCTGGCCCAGCCAGCTGGGTCGGCATCTACACGTGCTTTGCTGTGAGTAAAAACACTCCGCAGCAAGGTCGTACTTGTAATCACAAGTGCATTAGTTGTGAACTTCATTAGTTTACTCCAGCCTGATAGCCCTGCACGTGTAGATGCAAGACGCTTACTGTGAAGCTCAGTAGTCTGCTCTGCAGTAAATGTCTCATGTAGACGTGCCCAGTATCTGTTCACCTCCTTTCTCAGCTCAGTTACTTCTTAGGTCAGGAGATCTTAACAGTCACCTCGACAAAATCCGTATCTGCTTCTGCAATTTGCTATACAAAGTCGCTGTGGCAAGCACGCCTCACTATAGCTAGAGCCATGTGCCCAGGAAGCCCGGGCACAGTGACGTGATGGGGCATATCCCAGAGAGATTTTGCCACGTTTGACTACGGCTTGCCCACAGCTAGCACGATGGCCATCCTAACCCACGTCGGGAACTGAGCCAGGAATTTCCAGAGTGCAAAGAATGGGTATTTAAGACCGAGCTGAAAAAACAACCCCCAACAGGCAGCAAATTTGGCCGGCGCTGGTCTGTACAGCTCAGGCCACTCGCTGAGAGAGAAGCTGTTACATAGCAGCTACGAGCAAATCAAGAGGAGACAGTAAAGATAGCAACGCTACCCCGTGAAATACTATTTCAGAGCTTTTTCCCCGGCCCAGAGCGAGACTTAGCAGCGAGACCGCCCACATGCACAAGCACTCGCCAGCACGGGAGAGGGCAGCCTGGCCCTTTGCAAGCCGTCACTTCAGACCGTCTTAGCCCAAGCAGCCTGCTCTCCTTGGCGAGCCCTGGGCAGGAGCAGGGACGCGCCAGCAACGGCTTGCAACACAAAGACGGAGGGAAGCATCAAAAGAAGCTGCCGGATCAACTTGCCTGGCCTTTAAACAACCCATGCACACTCTGTCCTTGCCTGCTGCGTGCTTGCAGCTGTGGGCTCTTCCTACCTGGCCTGCAGGCACTCTTTAAACCAGGTTGTTTTTAACTGTTTTTAAAAATTAAAGCAAAAAAAAAAAAAAAAAAAAAGAGAAGTCACAGCCTTAGTTCCCACTGCGCCTGTGCCCACAGGTCCAGCAACCCAGTGACCGCTTTCACGAGCTACACATTTGCTGCTAAGTTCTCTCTAGGGTCTGCACCCAAGCAAACTAAACCCTCTACATTCACAACCCAGCTTCCAGTTGGGATCCGACCAGAAAGATGCCTAGCTTCCCGGTCCCAGTCTGGGGTAGGTACGTGCTGGAATCCCCCATTCACGACTCCAAGTGAACAAGGAACAGGCCAGCTGGGAGGAAGACATGAAAACTGGGCTGATGGTCACTGAAGACGGCTGGGTCTTTTGCTTAAAGCCCTGGGAGGCAGTCAGGAGCTGTGCAGAGCGCTCACCTGCCTCTGACACCCACTGCCTCGGTGACCTTGGCTGAGCTACCCAACCTCTGTCTTCATTTCTGGGATATGAAAACGGACTTACCTTCCAGGGATGGTTCCTGGATTTGTGGTTTTAAAGCACTTTGAGGACAAAGGGCTCTATTCCCTGCTGGCATACTTTCTGTTGATTTAACGGCATTGCAACAATTGGAGAACGTGGAACCAGAGGTTCTGCTCAAGGGCCGAGCAGCTGAGGCTACGGGCCCACGTCAGATCTCTGTCTCGCTTGCGGAAGAAAGGAGTGGACCACTGGATTCAACGGTTTCACTGGTGCAAAACGATCCAGTGAACCCCTTTCATTTCTCCTCTCTTTATTTTAGAAGGTAACGATCAGAGCTACCCCTGGCTCAGCGTTCAATAGCTCTCTCCCTATTTCTGTCGTTTTGAAAGTAAGAATGGTGTAAGTGCAGTCGTCACTAATTTTGGCTAGGCATGGCATCACCTCAGGGAGACTCACTGTCATTCTACAAGTCCACAAGAAACAAGTGAAAATGCAACTGTGCACTCAACACACACACACCGTGCTGCTGGCGTGGAAAAATACCAGCTGTTAGGTGCTGGTTGGTGGGAATAACCAAAATGCGGGAATGGACTTTCTCCAGCATGACTGATCCTAGTTGCCTTGGATTGGACACAGTATTTCAACGACTGAGGGGCAGTGGTGCTGGTAGCGCCATGGACAGATGAGGAAGAGTTCACGCAGTCAATACTGAAATAGGATGACCTAATGGAAGAAATGTGAATGGAGCATTAGCTGGTACAGAAGCAAACCAACAAGACAGGAGACTCCCATGTCTAAGGGACGTGGACGTAAGAGGGTTGCTCAATCAGGGATTTTCCCCCCCGGCCTACTTCTTTTTGTAAAGCATGGTTTGGACCCAGGCCTCAGCAATCCTCCTCCCAGAATAAAGCCACCTCGGGAGAGGGGAACTGTACTGTACGTCAGGCGTCTGAACAGGAGGTAACGGGAATATATTAATACCAGGCAGAATTCAGCTTTTGAGTCATCCCTTAGGGCAAACCTATGCCAGCAGTTAAGATGAGATCAGGACTTTCACCCATTCCCATTCGTCCTTCTGCTCATAAGAACAAAGCAGCCCGGTCTGTGCGTGTGTGCACACTCCTCCCCCTCGCACAGGCCCTAGGGTCACTTCTGTGGGGTCCTCTTTGATGTGAATAGTTCCTTGAGGCCTATTCCACACCTGGCTTTTGAGCAGGCATCATTTCCGAGCTCAGGCATGCAAAGGAGAAAGGGATTGTTTTACAAGGGAGCACCCTTACAGGCAGCCTCCAGACTCCCCTGGCCCGAGACCTCCCTGAACAAGGAGCTGCGCTGAAATCCCAGGACTACGCGCATGGGGAGAGGGCATCAGGGCTGAGGCAATGGTGCAGTTCTCCAAATGAGCGTGCATCCTTGTCATGCAAACACTGTCATGAGGCACATGCAGATACAGCCATGCAAACATCATGAACATTTAAAACAAACCGGGGGCCACACTGAAATCGAGAAGTTGTCCTCAACCCACAGTGTTTTGACCAGAGCTCAGTCATCGCAGGCTAGCAAATACCATCCAAACAGCTTTGGGAAGAGAGGCCAAGATCTCCAAAAAGCTAAAGGTGAGAGATCAGTACTTCATAAGTACCCAAATAAAGAAGTAGGAACCTAACCTTAGGGACTTTTTGGAAGTCTTGGCCATGGAGGATTTGCTCATGTGAACAATAAAGCCACACAACGGGCACCTGAAGTGTTCACAAGAATCACTGCTGTCTTTTGCCTCATTGCCAGGTCGTTTCTACAGGCAGCATCCTAGTAGTTAATAGTAGTCGTGTTGTTCCAGCATCACAAAGAGACGCCTCTAGCATTAACTCATAGACAGCTGATGGGTCAGTGGATGGTGAAAGCTGCTCCAGGTTGTTAGTAATGCCCGTTTGCCCCAGCATTGACACCCTGCACAGACAGCTGATTAATGAAGCATGGGAAGACACCGAAGTACCACACAGAAAGGGAGGAGACAAGGATGGGTGACAGGAGCTCAACCACCCCAAGCGCAACAGCCCAGCAGCTCACAGAGACGAGATGCCGGATGGACCACCGACGGATGGCACTGCTGTCAGTGGCCGGTCACCAACCCCGGGGCCTGGGGCGGACATGAGAGGACAGATGAAGTGGTGGCAGACAGGATGGGACTGGGATGAAGCAAGGCTGGCTGGTGGCCCCGCGGATCAGCTGAACTCAGACAACAAGCGGCAGGAAGCTGGGGAGTGATGTTATGCACAGCTTTGCTCCAGCAGACGCTGGGACTCGGAGCCTGAAAGAGGGACTGCATTTACCTTCTCACCCCTATTAGATAGTGGTCCTTCCATGTCTGCTTTGAGGTGCACTGGTGGAGCAGTGTAAGGAAGCCTACAGTGCACTTGCCCACACTGTACCTGACCTGCGGATGAGAAGAGGGCTTCAGCCTCTGTTACCGTCAACGGGCTATTCCTCGTGCCAAAGTTTTAGCTTTCGCTGTGCTGCACACAACAATCCCCCTCCAGACTACGCAGCTGATACCAAGCAAGGGCTGGGTCAGGATGCAGGGGCAAGGAAAAGAAAGTGGGACATCACGCTGATGCTTAACAGAATTCAGCTTATAAGATCCCCAGTGGATCAGAAAGGAGGGAAAGAAGAGCCCTACGAATTGCCCAGGAGCAAACGGCTCCACCGCAGCCACTGCAGGAATCGGACCTGTCCTGTTAACGACACCGCTGCTCTTGGTCCCAAAACAAGCCACCAGCCCGGGGGATTACAGGAATAATCATTTCTGATCCCTGTCCCCGGGAACGCGTCCATTCAGCCGCCCACTGGCACCAACACGCGGTCGTTATCTGCCGAAGGAAAGGGCAGGAGGCGAAAGGCCAGCAAAGTAAACCCCAGACAATGACCCTGGATAAGGAGAAGGGGCTCCGGGGACCTTTCTTCCCCTACCTAATCCTGTCCCCACCCCTCCGCTTCTCCCTGCTATTTGGTCTTCTCCGCTGAATCGACCTTTCAAAAAGCCGCGGGGGGCAGAGGTTCTCCGACCCGACAGAAAAGCGCAGGCGCCGTTTGCGCACTGTAAATGCAAAGGGAGTTCTCCACGGGGTATCTATGCAACAGCCCCATTAACCGAGCACCCTGCTTCTCGTCATGGGGTCAAAGACCTCGTTTGCCACAAAGGACCCTTTGCGCTGTCTGCTCTCCAAGCACATCCCACCCCCGGTTCGCACGTCAGCACTTACTTTCTATGTAGCCGTGCAGTGTTACCATCCTGGCCCTCTCGGGGCTGCTAAAGGGAGAGTAGTGGATGTCATCAGACAGCGAGGAAGGGATCCGGGACGGGGGGGCTCCCGAAGGCGGCACTGTGTGTTGGGGCGTGTGCTTTTTATGGCGTGCTCTGCAGTTTTGAAACCAAACCTGAAACACCAACAGAAACAACTGGACTGAGTTTCGACCCCAGCAAAATCCATCTCGTTTTAAATAGCTCGGGGAAAGGGGCATCTATGACAAGCTCTGCTGGGAGCTCGGTGCATGGGGACCATGCTTGGTTGGCTTTATGTCTTGATTTTTAACATCTTGCAGAGCAAGAATTTTAGCTCGGTGAAGCAGAATCGTTAGTGCCAGTTTGCACTTGCCACAGGCAATAAAGCAACGCGATCCCCCTTCAGCGAGATGAGCCGCCTTTCACAACCGGCCTGTGAATCAGGGGGAGAAACTCCGTGGCAGGTGTGATGCAGGCCGCGGGCACAGATGACCGCGAGGGTCCGCTGTGCTCTGCGGATGGACAAGTACCCGACTAGGCTGCTCTTAGCTGCCAACAAACCCTCCGCGCGGAGCTGCAGATTTCAAAGCGCCAGCCTGTCAGCTGGAAAAGTCGCTTGCTGGCACTACGTCGCAGCTGGCAGAGGCTGCGTGATGGAGATCCAGTGACTTTAGTGCACTGGTCAAGTCATCGGTTTTCCTAGCTGGTCCTGGTGGGGCGGGATGTGAACTCTGATCCAACGCTCTCCACTTCTGCCTTTACAATCTATCAGATTTAACGGCATGTTACCGGCAGCCACCTCCAAGCCGAGCTCTCAGGACCAGCTCTCATGGAAGAACCGGCATCGGCATTGCACCGGCTGGAAAGGTGGATCAAAGAGGAGACCTCCCTCCTTCCCAAGTGCCCTGCCCAGGGTCTGTGCCAAGCCTGCCACATGCAGGGAAAACGCTGGGTACAACATGACTGGTGATGCTGGTACTGGGACTGGTCTCACTGGGGTGTGAGCAGCCAGGCTGCAGGCACACTCCCGGGACCTACTGATGCTGCACACACCTGCGCATCGGCTTGTCGGGGCGTGCCCCCCAGCTCTTTGTGCTGCCTAAGCTCGGTCACACTACCATCACTCCCGGTGCATTGAGGGAGAACACGCTTTTTGTCCTCCTTGGTGTGAGCAGGGGACGATGGGAAGGCACTGCGGGACTACCACCACTGGGGTGGGACAGCCTGCATCCTCAGAGAGGGCAGCTTGGGGAAGCCCCTCTCAGGCCCTACCCTACATCCCCTGCAAGAGCAGCTGCTTTGGGTGAAAGCACCACGCAGCCAAGCTGAGCTGTGCGTGTGCGAGCGTGGGCAGGGGCAGCACAAGGGGGAAAAAACAAATAAATACAAAAATCACAGGCTACCTCTGCAGAGATGACACCTCCACCGAGAACTTCATACCCTACACGTCTGCAGTACAGACCCATTAATGGAGCCCAGAGGCCTCCCTTCAATATCCTACCTGACAGCTTTGACTAATAGGATGCTGAATCCTGCTTCCTTCGGGCTGAATACGGGCCACATGTTCTTCAATTGGTTGCATGCTGGAATTTGTGTTTTATTCCCTACATTTTCATTTATTTGAGAGATAATCAATTAAAAAAAAACAAACCCCGTGACTCCATTAAGAAAGACCATCCTTTCCGCCTCTCTCCATGCTAGAGATCGGGGATATCGGATCACGAAGAATGAAACAGCTATAAACTCTTAGCAGAGGATTACGCCTGATAAATCATTTCCTATCAGAAGGACCCTTAAAAAAATATCCAAGCATAAAACAGCCCAGCCTATAGATCATCTTTCATTTATCGAAGAGCCTCACAGCAGAGGCTCGGGCTGGGTTTTCAGGGGGTAGAAATCCCAGCGTGCCTTTGGCCAGGCAAGCTGGGTTTGGGCTCTCACGTTGGTCTGGGCTGGACAAGGTGCGTCAGCAGCGCGTGAAAGCCAGGGGGATTCTCGGGCTCTGTGCGGCGATACCCAAGCTGCCCCGTGCACACCATACATGCCCACCAACCTTGCAGCGACTGCGGCTGGGATTTCCTCTGGGCCTTCCTCCTAGCCCTGCACCCTCAAACCCCTCAACCTGCACGTTTTCTCCAGCAAGCTCCCTGCCTCCGCGGCCTGGGGTAGTCCGAGCTACACACGTCTTTGTACGGAGCATTGTTTGCTCTTGGGGAAAGGCCCCTCCACGGGCACGTCTCAGTGACAGAGCAAAGGGGCTGGGGCTGGAGGATTAAAAGCAGCTTTCATTTCACACCGGTCTCTTTGGCTTGGCCTCAGTGGTGGGCTTTTGTTTTTTTAAATGTTCATCACCAAAGGAAAAAAGAGAGTTAAGAAAAAGGAAAACAAAGGTGGAAAAAATGGGAAACGAAAAGAGCAACGAATGGATGGAGGATGCAGAGCCGACCCACGCAGAGCGAAGGATCTAGCTAAACTGGCACGGCAGTTCCCAAGGATAACCGGTGAGGGAAATGCCGGCGTTGATGGAGCAGCGCGCAGAGAGGCCTGGCAGTCTCGAGCGGCCCAGCCCCCAGGTGCAGCAACACCACGTGCATCAAATCCCGGCGGCGCTTCCCTCACCTGAATGACTCTCCTGCTCAGCCCCGTCATGTCCGCCAGCTTCTGAAGGGTCTGTGCATCGGGGTTGTTGTCCTGAGCGAACTGTGCCTGCATGACCTAGACAGGGATGGAGAGCGAGCCGCATCAGCAGGGTGCTCCTCGAGCACCCCTGGACCCGCAGACCCACCCCACCCGAAGCCAGGCTACCTGCAGCTGCTCCGCTGTGAAGGACGTCCGGGCCCTCTTTGCTGGCTTCGGTTGGCTGTCTTGTTCGGAGGGGACAGCTCCCTCTAACGTGATCCCGTTGCCTGCAATGAGAAGCAATGGGTCTTAGCCCCCTTCTGCGAGGCTTCGGGATGAACCTGGCCTTGCCCCTGGGTTCCTATGTCCATCAGAGCCCCTCGCACAGACCCAGCCATTGAAGGGGGGGTCCCCAAACACCTGGAGGGGTCCCCAGACAGCTGGAGCAGAACGATGCCCCTTTTGGCTGCTGAGCGGCATCTCCGAAACAGAAGCTGGCCCCCGATGGGGCCAGGGGGGCTTGGGCTGCTGGCAAGAGTCCTGGCTTGCTGAGCCCTGGGCTGCACAGGTGCTTTGATGGCTCAAACCCAGCCTGCTGGCCTTCCCTCGAGCCAACCCCTGCTCAGGGCAATGGGAGGCTGGCTCGAGAGCCATGCAATCAGGCCGCACCGCGCCTACCCTGACCCCAATGCAGAATCCAAGTGGTGGGTTCAGGAGAGGCCTGGGGAGAGGAGGACGCTGGGCTGGAGCAGCCGCTGTGTCCCCACTGGATCTGCACGGCCATAGACACAGGTGACAGGCTCGCTGCAGGATCTCCCGGCCCCTCTCCCCCAGGCTCAGCCAGGGCAACCCCCAGCCCGGCATCCCGCTGCAAGGCTGCCTCCTGCAGCAGAACGGGGTGGGGATTTGCACGTAGGCTCTTAAAACACGCAGCAGACAAGAGCGCACGAAGCCAAGATGTGCAGCTGCCGGGGGCCCGACCAGCACGCCTCCTCCCTGCCTCTTCCCTAGGGGAGGGGGATGCACCCTGTCGGGGGTGCAGGAGGGTGGGCTTCAACACGTCCTGAGCTCTAGTCCACACAGGACGATTCCCCTCCTCGGAGCACGGTCCCACGCAGCAGCCTGAAGGATTTCCTAGCACCATCAAACATCGTCTCTATGCAGTACTTATAGGGCCTTAATGTCCCCAGCACTGCATGTCTCATAGCACCCGGGCATGCTACAGAAGGACCGCTGTCCCCATGCCATGGGTAGGAAGCACGCACCCATACACCGTGACTTCTCCAAGGCAATGCAGGGTTCATGGGGCAGCAGGGAACTGACCCCCAAGCTCCAGCTCAGCTCCCTGACCCTCTCATCGCTCTGCCTGTTAGAGAGACCACATCATCGCCAAAAGCTGCTGCACGAATGAACAGAATAGCTGTCGTGGCATTGCCTGCACCCAAGGAGAATGGTCTCGCAGCCAGCTGCTGACCCCAGTGGCAGCAGATAGCTCTGGGATCGCCTCAGAGGGGCTGGCAGAGACCCCCGGCTGGCACCACTCAGCAGAGCAGATACCAGCAGGGGCACAGCCAGCACCTTCCTTCCACCCCAGCTGCAACACCTATTATTCAACACTGCTGTCGAGAGACTCCAGCCAGGCCTGGGGCCCCGATGCTACCGTGTGCAAACACCAACACCTGTCCTAGGAGCTTATGGTCACGTACAGACCCGATACAAGAAGGGGTAGAGCAAGCACTAGGCAGGAATGGAGCACGTAGGACATGGAAACAGGACACAGAGAGATCGATGGGCACACAAAGCCCTGGCAGCCCAGATGGGTTCCCATGCTGTTGGCAGTGCCCAGGATTCGGGTTTCTCTCTTTGCTCGTCAGAGCACAATCTCCGCGCTGGAGTCCCTTCCACACGCGGCCCATGGAAATCACCTGGGGTTCAGCTTGGCCCTGGGAGTCAAGTCAGCTTTGGTCTTCATCAGCCTGGCCAGGGGCTGACACTTCTGCCTCTGGGCCCGGGTGGTGCAAGGTCAAGTTTAGACCCAGGTGGCAGCCTCTTGCTTGGTGGTGACAGCACTGGGAAGAGCACAGCGCGGTCACCGGTGCAGTCCTGGGGATGAGATGCCTCAGCGAGGGCCGTTCTGGGAGAAGACGACAAGGCCAATGTCCTGGCACCATTGATACAACAGGACCAGCGCTGCTGGGTGGGGTTGAGGGTGCAGCCAGGACTATTACTGTGATCAGCATCCACCATAGCACCTCCCTTTGTTGCGTCCACTGGAATGACTTGCTCTTCTGGCTTTATGGAGGGGGCACACGACAGCCAAGAGGGTCTGGACCACGGACCCCCTGAGCTGATGAGTGCAGAGGGACCACGGAGACAGCAATAAGCTGCCGGCCCCAGCTACGGGACAGCAAACAGACACCTCCCCTCCATGGGGAGGACCCCGGGATCTGCAGCCGTCCGAGGGAGGCGAGAGCACCCTACAGACATGCAGGCTTCTCTGCACAGCTGCCACCCTTGCCCCGCGTGGACTCTGCTCAGATGCTGCAGCTGCCACATTGCTCGTCCTCCTCCAGTCCTTCTGCCCGCAACGAGAAACTGAAACACGTCATCCCGGACCACAGACCCACGCAGATCAGCAAGGCCTAAGACCTAGGTCCATGGGCAGGGGCTTCCTACACGTTTCCCACAACGTGCGTCACTAAACGATAGCATCGGGGAAGCAGGATGCCGCGTGCAGCTAGTCCGTGCAGGCAAGCCGAGTCCGCCTGCTGCCCACGCCTGCGACCAACGTGCAGCCGGATCTCCAACACTGTGCGGAGCCAAGTGTCGGGGTGCGTGGGGACATCTTTATTAAGACCAGCTTCCCCCGAGGGGTTCGCCAGGCTCGGGGAGGGCAGGCGCCCTAAGCCGGAGAGGTATCGGCGAGCGAGCGACAGCAGTGGCGGCTTGCCTCGGGGTTCAGCAGCGTCCCCTCTTTCACCAAGCTGCCTTCGTCCCAGGAGACACTTGCTTCATAGGCTGGATGGGGCTGTGATTGTCTTGGCCCGAGTTGAAGGGCTTTCTCGTCTCGTTTGACGGTTCCTGCAGGATGATGAATGGGATTCTGGCTTCGGCAACATCTGTTTATTTTTCTCCTACGTAAAACCTGATGTGCCGGAGAAACTGCTTTGTAATTACTGGAGAGAAATGTGTGGCCCTCTGTAATGCTCCAGAGACCGCTGCCCTCCGAGGCGCTCCCGTCCCTCCTCGGAGCAGGCCCGGCTCTCGGGAGGCATAGGGCTCTCGCTCAGCTCCGGTGGGGACAGGCCTACCCTCGCATACAGGACCGGGCAGACAACCGATCGGCTCTGCCAGCAGCTCCGTCCCCCCGAGACCCTCCCGTGGCCCCGTCGTGTTGCGGGAGAGAGCGCCCGGCGCTCAAGCTGCGTAGAGGAATAAAGCCCCGACGGCCACACCTGCACGGGCTGCGGTCAGCATCGCCTTCCCTGCTCCGCCGTCCCCTTCGGCCACGACAATGCACCGCCTTTGTCCAGAGCGGCCCCTGACATCCGCCTGCCATATGTCCTGATGTGGTGCGAACAAGCGTCCCAGTCGGGCCCTCCCAGCCCGATCTGGCATTTTGTTTTCATCCCATTGCTCAAGCCTTGTAAACAGAAACGCTGCTTATTTTCGCGTCGGGTCAGCTAATCGCTTCCACATGCCGCGAGGGGCGGGGCGGGATGGGACGGGGCACCCGCTCGCTTCCCTGCGCGCCGCGCTCGCCTGGCCCAGCAGCAGCTCCAGCAGCGATTGTTACGGGGGATGCGTGGAGCAAGGGCAAAGCCAACGCCCCTGGGAGGTCTCCTAGTTGTCTTCTCTTCCATGCCCCAAGAGCAGATGCAGGCAGCACCTGGCCTTTCCCTCTTGTTCCCACCCCTGGCCCTACCCCATGCACCTCCCTCATGCATGCTGGAGCGTGGGGGTGACCCTCGTCCAGTGCAGCCTGGCCACAGGGTAGGTAAGATGCAGCCCCCCACCAGTTTCAGCTGTTCCCAAACCCAAGAGACTTAGCTGGGGGCCTTGGCTGCTGCTGCCAAGGGTCTGGTCCTAGGGGGAAGAGCAGAGGCACCCGGAAACCTCCTGTGCTCGGGGACCAGTATGCGGCATCCCCTCCTCCATCCTTGTCCCTGAACTGAAGAGGCCCAGGTCTCACTGCCTCCCAGTGTGGACAGGGCCTGGGGTTGCCCCAGTGCTCTCCCAGGTGCTGCAGCAAGGCAGGGTGCGGGGCGCCAGGCCAGGCCAGCCAAGGGCCTGTGTCCGGCTCAGGCCTCGGACATCACAGAACGAGCTGCTCTTTATAACACAAGTCCCCCATTCACCTCCTGACGGCACACAGAGCATCAGGCACTGCTTTGTGCACCCTGCTTTTCGGGCGGATGGAGGGAGACGCCAGCCCTCACCTCCGCGGCCTGCCTCGGTTTCTCTCTCTTGCTGGTGCTGGGACCGGGAGGGTTCTCCAGCCGAGCCCAGCGTCCAGGGAGATCTCAGCTGCAGCTGGCAGACACTTCGGGATTCGGGGCAGCTCCAGGATGCAGGATGGTCAGTGCCATGCAGCCCTTCGGCGCTGCTGGTTGAGGAGTGCTGGAGCATGGGCGGTGGCTGCCCAGGTCCCTGCTCATCGGCACGGAGGTGCTTCGCTGGTGCTGGGGCTGCCCAGTGTCTCCTCCATGCTAAGCAAGGTCACCGCCCTGGACCATACGGCAAGCAGCTCGTCTGCACGGTGCCCGGTGGGGGCCACGGCAGAGACCGCAGTTGGCAGCACAGAGGTGCCACGATGGGGAAGCCACTGTTGGTCTGAAGACCTCGAACTGGAGAGGAGAGCGGGGCGGCTCGGACCAGCTCCCTGGCAGGGTGCAGCACCCACCCGCGTGGCTTAGCCCTGAAAACAGTTCAAGAGCCAACAAGCCGACACCAGCGACCAGCCCCTCTGCCCCGATGCCCACCAGCCTCCAAGCCCTTGGTGCCTTTGCCCTATAAGCTGTCCTTTAAACCCCGGCCTCTCTGGGCAGACACCGCGGCCAGGTCAGGGTTGCCTTGCTCTCACAGCCCTGGCTCCACTTCCCCATCTCCTTGCAAGCATCCTGCTCTTTCCAAACACCGCCTGGGCCAGCCGGGCTCTGCAGCGCGTCCAGCCTCCCGGCCCTGCTCTCGGCACTTCCACGTCTCTCCGCCTGCCTGGCAGCTGCCGCTCAGGAAGACGGAGCTGGGCGCGGTCCAAGGGAAGGGAGCCGCTCCGTTCCACCGCTGACCTTGACCACGCGGGCCGGTCCCGCGGGGGCGTGGACCCGGCTGGGAAGCCAGCTCTGCACCATCTCCTTTGCAAAGGGCCTGGCAGGGAAGGGGCACCACCGTGGCGGGGCAGGGCCAGTGGAAAAGGAGGGAAAGGCTCTGTCCGGCTGCCAGGTTTCCCACCTTCCAGGCGCATGAGTCAGTGCCTCCAAACCCCTCCTGCTTCCTGCCCTGCAGGCTACCTAGGGAGACCCGCGAGTCCCAGCAGCACAGCGCTGGATCAAAGCTGGGGGGTGGGGGGTGTCACACGTTTCCTCGCCGGAGAAATCCCAGGTCCTGAGCCTTGGCAGCTCATCTGGAGCGAGGCTGCAGCTCACACACCGAGCCTCCTACGTGGGGTGCCCCCCACCCACCTCTCCCAGGTGCTGTCCCCCTCCGGGGACGTCTGCTGGGGGCTGGTGTCCTATGGGAAAGCCGAGAGGAGCGGAGAACGGGGCCTCTCTTGCTCCCCGGAGAGAAAACATGGGGCTGCAACGCAATCGGGACGAGCAGAAGTCAGGGTCAGCAGTGCGGGGCAGGACAAGAGACGAGGGAGAGCATGGGGGGGCTGGGAGCAATGGGGTAAAGCCCCAAACCAGCGTGTCCGGGGCATGGTCTCCGCACGTGCTGTGCAGCTTCGGCTTGGCTGGCGGTGCAGAAAGCACCAGGGATCACAATAGGGGACCCGATCCTTCCCTGGGGCAGGCCAGGGTCCTGCTCACCTTGGGTCAGTCGGGGGCGAGAGCTCTGCCCACCAGGCTCTGCTTTGCCCTCCGCGCGGCCCTGGGAATAGCAGGGCACTGACCCAACCGCCCGGGAAGAGACCGGGGACTGAGCGACCTAGGAAAGGAGCTGGAGCGAGAGGGCACACACTGAGCCAGCCACGCTCCTGCCCGCGGGGGATGCCTACCGTTCTCCGCCGCCCGCTTGAGGTTCTCGATCATGGTGTCGTAGTGGATCCGGCACAGCACCTTCTCCTCCACCAGCCCGAACTCCTCGCCGGTGGACAGCTGCCTCTTGCAGGAGAAGCAGGCGAAGCAAGCGAGGTGGTAGGCGTTGCCGCGGGCTCTCCTCACCCAGTCGCTGGCATAGATCTGCCGGCCGCAGCGGGCGCACTTGGTGCCGAACCGACTGGAAGAGAAAACAGGCACACACGGAGGGCGAGAGGTCAGGGGGAAGCTCTCACATTTGTCCCATGATACCTTTGGGGGCCCCGGGGCACACAAGGCCGCACTGCCCCCTCCCTGGGGGTTTACAGGAATAGAGCAACAGGCCGAGCCTGGCATGGGAAAGGGCACCTGGATGGCAAAGAGACTTGCCCAAGGTCACCCAGAGGCCAGTGGCAGAGCCAGGGGTAGGCGACCCAGGACACTTGTGTTGGTCGGGCCCTGCTGATGCCTCCACCAAGCTAGCAGAGGTGGGATAGAAACCTCGGCTCCGGCAGGTCTGTCCCAGGGGGGCCATAGTGTGGTCAGGTTCAGCCCCGAGCCCCTAATGACCAGGGATCCTAGTTTTCTCTGGTTTAAAAAAATCCCCAAATTTTCGGTTTAAAAGAGTAACCCCAAGTCTACATTTTTCCATGATTAAAATGAAACACCGCTATATCTATACATTTTCTCTTTTAAATGCATATTCATTGGCGATTCTCATGGTAGTGGTGTTTCATATCGATATCTATAGCGGTGTTTCCTTTAAAAAAAAAAAAAAAAAAAAAAATCACAGAAAAACATGGATTCGGGTTGGTTGTTTTTTTTAACTGAAAATTGGGGATTTTTTTTAAACGGAGAAAACCAGGTTCCCTGCTAACGCCATATGGAGAAGCCAGAGCACCAAAGCAGAGACGCGGGGCCCTGGGAGAGCAGCAAGGAGGCGAGGAAGCAGCTCTGGGAGCGGTGGGGCAGGAGAAGGACCTTGCCACCCCGCTGCGGGGCCAGGATGGGGTTTACGGCAGCACGGCGGGTTGGTCTCCCTCTGCCCGCAGACATCCACGGGAGCAAGGCCGGTTGCCTCTGGGAACGTCCCTCGCTGGGGGAAGCTGTAGCCAGGAGCTCAGCCCAGGAGATGCCCCCACCCCAAGGGAAACGGCCTACAAGAGCTCTCGGAGCAGGAGAGGGAAGGGGGGGTCACACGAAATCCAGCTGAAATCAAGCACCGGACGCACCGCTGACTGCAACGGGCCTGGACCAGGCTGCAGGCAGAGGATGAGGCATCGTGCTGCGACAGCTGCCGAACGGACGGTAAATGCACAAGCGGGGGGTTGTGGTCAGGCGGGTCCGTGACTCAGCCTTCAAGCCCATGGGCGTCTCGTCTGGATAAGGACCCATGTGCCACTCAGATGGAAATCTCCTAAGAGCCATTTTTCCCCCCCTTTCCCATCAGTTCAAACCTTTTGCACACATAGTCTTATTTCCCACCCCCCCTCATTAAGACCCCTTTGCCACTAAAGGGAAAAAAAAAAAGAAAAAAAAAAGGCCCGAGTTGGTTTATTCATGCCAGAAATACCGTTCAGAGTTACACCCTGGAGAAAGTAAAAATGCAAACAGCGCTCAGGCTTTGCCTCGCGCTGCTCCCAAGCGTCTCCCGAGCCAGCTCTTCCGGCGAGGTTCGCAACCTTTGATTTCTGCACGCTGAAGTTGCTTGCAAAAGCCTCCGTGGTTGACAAGAGAGTCTGCGACGCCGTGGGTAGACGTGCAGCCCGTTCACTGCCCCACAAAGCTGGACCCCTCTAGAGGTGCGTTAAATCCGGCTGGGTGAAGCCTACGTTCTCCCTCTGCTATTTTTCTCTTTTAAATGCATATTCATTGGCGGTTCTCATTAAAAATAATGGGGGATGCAAACAGCGGCAAAGAACTGATTTTTTTCCCTTTGCGACGGCAGAGTTATCGTCGGTCCTGCAACGACTCAGACCTCGGATAAAAGGTTTCTTTCCCGTAGAGTCTAGAAGTATTACGGAGCCAAGCTCGGCTGCTTTTGTGCAAGGCTACGGCACAGCCCGTCCGTGCCAGCTGCCGCCGAGCTGTCGGAGCAGACCAGCGATTACCGTCTCTGCTATCGCGGCTCCCGTATTTCCCCATTTGAATTTTGTAGGCTGTCCTCTTCCACACCAGGCACCCCGAAGCCTCTGCCATGCTTGCTGCCCAGGTCAACCATCTAGGAAGACGCACAATACAGCTCATCCCGCATCTACCCCACTCAGCGGCTTGAATCTGAAGGGCCTAAACCTTCTCTCCGTTCTGTTCAACAATTTATTTTCATTCCCAAAGACTTAAAAAATAAAAATAATAATAATAATTTTAAAAAAATTAAAAAAAAATTGTCAATCCAAAACAAAACATTCTCCAGCTTCCCACCCCCCTTCATTACCAATTCACTTAATGAAGCAAAGCAACTCCCGCCCCTCCGGCCGTACGGTCCAAGTGCAGGGTTAATTGAATGCTCACACAGCTACCGCAGGATCAAAACCCATTGTGTGACCATGCCAAACCCAACCCCGTCGAGCGACCGTCTCCCATCTGCACCCAGGCTGCAAGGGACCACAACGGCCCAGAGGCCTCTCTCACCGCTGCCCTCAATGGGGTCACGTCTGATTTACATCGGCATCCTTTAAAAGCGGAATCGGGCTCCTTCGGTGTGAATAACTGAGGCGCGAGTACAGTTCGAGTGTCCGACATGAATATTACTAATTGCAAACTATTTGGGAGGCACAGAAACGTCTAGATGTTGGAGTCTGAATGTAGTGGACCAAAGGGGGGCTGGGGGGCAAAGCCGGCTGCATGGAGAGGACGCTTTTGTGCTGAAACGACGCAGCGTTAGCTAAAGAGACGTTGCTAATTCACTTCAGATGGGAACTCTGTAAACTGACTGTGTGCCAGCCCATTTATATAAATGCACAAACAAAAGAGCCGTATTAATTTATTTTTTTTTTAATTTAGAGCTACGATCCTTCCTGTAACTGGGATTACCGGGAACAAGGCGCCGTGTAAACAAGCTGACATGCTGCCCCGACAAGTCGAGGGGAAGGGTCAGCCTTCAGCCAGCCCCTCGCACTGGGCACCCCAGCGGGCTGGAGCCGCTCCCTCGCCTCGCAGAGAGCCCAAAGCCCTGCGAAGGAGGCAGGAGCCGGGGGGGGGTTCCCCCCCATTTCACAGAAAGGGGAACCGAGGCATGAGGCGGTCGTGCACAGGAAGGTAAAATCCAGGCCACGATCCCATCCATCGCACCCCTCCTCCCGTTGTGCAGAAAGCAAAGCTCAAAGACCTGCAGTGGAGCAGCGTCGCGGTGCCACGCTGGGACGTGCAGCGACACAGGGAAGTCCCCGGGCTCCGTCCTGCTCGGGCAGATGCCCGCGGGGCCTGCCGGTGTCTGGGTACCCGCAGGACAGGTGTTCCCACCCGGCCCTGTCCCGCTGGCTCTCAGATCCCTCTCCGGGCCTGTGCGCGCGACATCCCTTCCTCCCCACTCCCTTCGCGCTTCACACGCTTCCCCTTAATCCCACAAAAGCAGCGCTCCTGCCGAAGCCTCCGGTTCCTATTAACCCCTCGGATCCCACGCGAGGCTTTACTGACCCGGTGCGGGCTGTGACCCCCAGCCTCCTCCTACCCCGGCGGACGGCGCAGCGTTACAGGACTCGCTGGGGTGGTTGCTTGTGCCCTATGCCAAGAAACGGGCCACAGCTTCGGCGCGTACTGAGCAGAGATCCGCTGCTTACGGCCAGACAGCTCGCACACGGGGAGCTGCTGCACCCAAGCTCCTCGCGTCTGTTGTGTCAAGCGCGGCAAAGCACCCTGCGAGGGGCCACGTCCTAAACTAGTGCCCTTATCCAGCCGGGGCTCCTGGCCTGGGGACCGGCCCATGGCCATGCAGGGGTAGGGGCAACACAAGCATCCAGGGGGGCAGCCCCTCTCTCTCGCAAAGCAGCGGTGAGCTGCTCTCTCTCCCCTCAATGCAACATCCGTACGCCCACACCCCCCTCGCCTGGGACAAGCACTGCCTTTCCAACCCAAACTGGAGTTGGGGCTTTTTTCCCCCCCCTGCAAACAGTTCCCCCCCAAATGCGGTGAGGGGGCGGCTTCCCTTCTGCATCGAAAGCCCTGAAGAGACGCTCGAGCCAAGCTGGCTCTCCGTCCGGAGGGAGGCTGCGTTCCCAGATCCTGAATAAGGAAACGGTGGCTTTGGTTTGCTCAGCCGCCCTTAGAAATCCAACACCCCTGCAAAGGGGACGGTGCAGGGGCTAGTCACGGGTGAGGAAGGCTTCCTCCTCTCGGACCCCAGCCCCGGCTGCGGGCAGCGGTGACCAAGGAGGACTGCTGGGTGCTGGGGCTGGCTCCAGGCGAGTTTCCAGGGAGCACGGGGGCCAGGTCACACAGCATCTCCCCCGTGGGCAGGCCTCAGGGTGCTGCAGGGGGGCTTCCCACAGCAGGGAAGCCCCTTCCCTGCCTGGCCGGGGCGAGATCCAGGCCCCCAGTTTCTCCCACAGCAGGTTGTGACAGCCCAGGCGCCGGGGACTGGCCCAGCAGCATGGAGCGGGACCGAGGCGGCAAACAGTGCAAGGGAAACAAAGCAGAGCAAAAACACTGGAAACCTCCGGGGCCTTGCACGCCGAGACTGCCCAACACGGCACCCCTGCCTCCTCGCAGGGCCTGCCACAGCTTCCCCTCACGAAAGCTCGTCCCCCCACAGCTGCCGGCCCAGTCCTCCAGGCCCCCCGCTCCGGGGCACAGCAGGGCTCCGAATGCAGGCAGGATTGGGCCCGAGACGCACGCCATCCCCGTTACCTGCAGGACATGCCCAGCCAACAGCCCAGAGGTGGAGGTACCACCTGGTCCTGCAGAGCTGCACGCTCCTTGCCGTTGCAGCGCGGCCCTTGCACGCTCCGAAACGCCTGGACCGGCTTTCCCCCGCACCTCCTCCCCCATCACGTGCGCAGCGTGCGGAGCCGGGGCTGGAACCGGAGGTCCCCGGCTCCTATAATCAGCACCGGGAGCGCTGGCTCCTACAAGGCCTCTGAAGCGCCCTGGCCTGGCCGGAGCATTCAACCCCAGGCCTCCTGGGCTCCCAAAGCACCTAGTCCTGCACCCGGCCCTGGGACCGCTGCGCACAGAGACCTGCAGAGCCGGCACCAGGGGAAGGGGCTGGGGCAACCCGCGGCCCCGGAGGCAACGCATCAGCCGCCTCCGGCTGCAGCCCCCTTGCCAGCAAACCGCCCCGAGCAGCAGGACGGTCCCCGTGTTATTCCAGCACGTACGAGGACAAACCCCCGATCGCCAGCCCGGGCCTGCACAGCCCCGTGCCCTTAGCTCGTATTTAGGAAGAAGCAGTCAGCGAGGCCCCACTTTGCCCAGGTCACCGGGGCGGGGGGAAGCCACGCGGCGCCCAGCCGTGCCCGGCTTCCTCGGCACCGCAGCAGCCCTTGCGGGCGGAGAGGAGAGGAGGGGAAGGGAAGGGAAGGGAAGGGAAGGGAGCCTCCTGCCCCGTCCTCCGACCCTTCCTCCCCGCGCGCGGCGGCGGTGCCAGCCCCGCAGGGAGAGGAGGGCTGCTTTTTGGGCACCCTCCCGTCCCGGCTCTCGGTTTCGGGGGCCCGATCCGGCGCGCGCGGCGGGATCGGGCCCTGCCTTACCTGAAGTAGTCCACCTTGCAGAAGACCTCCTGGTTCTTGATGTAGCAGCTGCTCTGGCGGCGCAGCGACGTGCGGCACACGGAGCACTGCAGGCAGCGCACGTGCCAGATGAGGTTGTTCACCTGGACGGGGTGGGGGGGGGGACAGGCGTGAGCCGGGCGCGGGGCAGCCCTCTCCTCCCCGCTCCCCTGTCCCGGTGCCCCGCGCCCGGTGGCTCACCTTGAGCAGGTACCTGTCGAGGATCTGGAGGCCGCAGCTGGAGCAGAGGTTCTTGGCGGCGGCGGCGGGCAGCGAGGCGGCGGAGGAGGAGGAGGCGGGCGAGCCCACGGACGGCGTGGACGGGGTGCTGGGCGCCGAGCCCGCCTCGTCCTTGCCCGGCGGCTCGGCGGAGGAGGAGGCGGAGGAGGGCGGCGGCGGCGGCGGCGGGGACAGGCAGCGGCTCAAGCCGCTCGCCATCGCCGCGCCGTCCAGGCAGCGGGCGCCGTCCTGAGCCATGCGGGCGGCCGGGCGGGCGGGCGCGCGGGGCCCTATATAAGGCGGCTGGGCGCAGTCCCCGGGACGGCTCTAGTGGCCATTGAAGCAACAAAAGCGGCGCGCGGGGAAGGGGGGCGGAAGGCGGCTCTGCCTGGCGCACTTAACCCGGGACTCTTCAAGTAATCGCTGGTCCCCGCCAGCCAGCGGCGGCCCGGGCGGGCGGGCGGGCGAGCGGCTCCCCCCTCCCCGCCCGCACGCGTGCACGCCCCAGCTACCTGCAATTAGCCCCGCCGCCAATGCCCGGAGCGCGGCCCCGCTGTCAATCACGGAGCCGTCGGAGCTGCCCGGCTCCTTCCTTCCTTCCTTCCTTCCTTCCTTCCTTCCCCTCCGCCGGGAGGCAGCGGGCACGGCCGCGCGGGGGTCCGGCGCCCACGGGGCGGGGGGGCACGAGGCACCGGAGGATCCCGCGGCCGCAGCAGTGGGTGAGCCGGTGGAGGTGGTGGAGCCACGCCGAGGAGAGGGGGTCTGGGTGGGATCAAGGCCAGGGGGTGACGGAGACGCGGGAGGGAGCGCAAGGGGTCCCCGCGCGCTGGCCCGGGGGACACGGGGTGGGGTGGACGCGGGCGGCGTGTCGGGGGTACCAAGCGCCAGGTGTTTCTGGGCTCGCTCCCTTTCAGAGCAGCGCGGCGCAGCACGCGTGACGGTTTTATTCCCAACCTCGCGCAGGCGAGAGCTTTGATTTGGCCACTTTTCTGCTTTCTTAACCAAATCGCCCCCCTCCCCACCTGCTCGTGTAACGCACACCCTTGCTCGTGCCCGTGCTTCGCTTGTCGGCAAGCATCGACACGGTTGCAGTGACTGATTGTGCCTCTTCCGTCGGCAGCCTAGAGGCGGGTTTTCGGGCCGCCGTGCCGGGACCCGGAGGTTCGGCTTTGCCGCGCCAAGGAGACCCTCTTCGCCAGACTTCCTCGAAGGCAGAGGAATGCCATCGTCCCACGCTACCAGCCCTGTCGCGACAGGACGCTGCAATCTGAAAACCGATTAGTACGCTTTGGGAGCAGGGTTATTGTCTAGCCTAGCTTTTGAAGACCCTGAATTTTGGTTCGTTCTTTACATCAAACCTTAGATTTTGAAGACACACACAATGCAACTAGGACATTTGCGCTCTCTTATGTGGGAGGGGAAAAATAGCCCTAAAATGAACCAAAAGAAAGATTCAAATCCTTTAATTTCTTGTCATCCCCCCCGGTCCCTCTTGTTTGGTTTAAACCCACCTTGGCACTGTGCTCCAACCTGCAGTCTTTGGTCACTACCATGGGCGAGTTGGAAATCCACACAAATAAATTTGTGCTGCTGTTGCGATTCGGTGGTACAAAGACCACCGGAATGAGATGATCAGTCTGTTAGGGGCACGCAGAGGCTTACCCGTGTATCCTCCTGCAAGCCTTTCATCATAGCAAAGAAAATGACAGAGTACTTCTCTACAGCTGCTGGGACAAGTTTGTCATTGAAAAAGAAAATGTGAGTTTTCAGGGTCGTTTGGGGCAAAAGCAACTCCATTACTTTGGCTGGAGAATCACTCTGCAATGGTTACAGGAGTTACGGGCCAAGAGGTGTTCCCCTCCCACCTGTAAAGGAAGAGATTTGCCACGCAAGCCCAGGTCCCACTGAAGTCAGAGGTAGCTCCCTGCCACAAGCCATACTCCCAAAGGATCAATCCCTAAAAGACTAGTTAGCAGTAACGGGAACAACACCCAGTGACAGCCTTGCACTATAATTGTCCCAGGTGCAAATCTGTTACTGAATCCAAGGCTCTTCTCTAATGCACTGTAATACTGCAAAATGGTCTCATTTACAATCTAAGTAGCATCCGCTGACTGAGCAAAGGCTTATTTCTCCAGCCGTGCACCATCCGGACTGACTGCTTTTAATGCAGAGAAAGAGAATGCATTTTAAACCTGTTTATTCACACACAACTGAAAGAACCTCAACAAATTATACTTTAAATACAAATAAATATCAAAGATGGCTGTTAAAGGAAAACACAGCTGTTTGCCCGATTCGAATTCAGGGGCTACTTTTTTCAAGTCAACTTCAAAAAACAGAATTGACAGTTTTGTTTTCAATAATGGAAGTACAAGTCCTTGGAGGATTGCTAAGGTCAGCCCATGCCTTGTACATGTGACAAAACAAGAACAAGGACTCCGTTTGCAAGGGAGGTTAATAGATGCAGTGCTAATCCTGGAGGCAGTCACTTTTTGGAAGTACCTGGCTAAAGGGGGGTGGGGGGGGGAAAAAAATCAGCTGAAGACTGATCCATTTTAGGTTTCAAAAAAACCCACCTCTATCAGACAAGTGCAAGCTCTAGACAGTTCAGAGGAATAAAGGACATTCTATGCAGCACTGCAGATATATGCTGTACTGCAAGCGATGTGCTGTTAGGCATCAAATATAGTTAAAGTTGGGAAATGTTGGTTTTAGACAGAAATCTTGAACAGTTTAAAGATTCCTTTCTTGTCTGGTTTAGAAGCTGTAACAGGTATCAGTGTTGGTAAACTGCTTGTAGCTCATTAGCAAGGTAAAAATATTACACTTATTTAAAAAGAAAAAAGAAAGTGTCAAGTGAGAGTGTAGACACATTGGCAATAGAGAGGGGAAAAACCCATTTACTGCCCTGGAGCGAGCACGTGGCGCCCTACAAATCCTGCTTACACGTGCATATACCACAGCATTGTATACAGAAAGGAACCAAGCATTTGCAGTTTTATGGGCCTTTTTTCCAAGTCTTTCAGCACGGCATAGAATATGCAGCGAGGAGGATGTGCTGTGGGCTGAGCAACTGGAATGAAGCACTAAGAAGCACTAGGTCATTAGAGATGTAAATGAAATGCCTTCTAAAGCAAAGATAATCCCTAGAATTCAGTAGCACCATTACACCACATACTCCTGTCACTCAAGTATGCCCAGACATACTCAAGCATCTTTGCTAACCAATCACAAGTGCAGTTGGGGCTGCGTGGGAGGTAATGTGTCTGACAGATGTCTTGGGGGCTACAGTCTCACGCTGTCACATCTGGTTTATGGACTGATTGCTAAAAGGGATTATATTTATGCACACATGATATGCCGCTGTATTCACTTTAAACAAAATAATGTTACCCCAGGAACTTCTCCTGTCCAAACGTGGGATTTCAGGACCCATGGTCTACCGTGCTGCCACTTTCAGCGTACAGCATGAAATCCACTGGTGTACAGCAGTTTGATCGTTCCAATTCACTGAGAAATGCAGACATCTACCACTGTCCTGAAGCATTAACACTTAAAAATGCCTTGCTCTCCTGTGGTTACATCTACCTTTAAAGTTAAGAAGTCAAGGTGCAAAATTTTGCTTCCTTGCATATAAATTCTGCATCAATAGTTGCTAAAAAGGTTGCAAAATTCTTTTAAAATTAGTTTTAAGACAAAAAGAAATTTTCTCTGAGAGCTACTGATGGCTTCAATTAAAAAAAAAAAAAGGCAGAACAAAAAACTAAGCATTTCCCCCTCCCTGCTTAAAATAAGTTTTAGCAAAGAAGCATACTCGTTTGGATTTGCTCTTAAGTGCAAGATCCAGAATTTAATACAACTTTCCTTGCATTTCCTTTCCTATCAGCCCACCGGCCAAAGTTTCTGGTTTTGCAAATGAATATAGACAAGCAATGTAGATTGTCTAAGCATTAGCCACACAATTTGGATGAAACCTTATCTTTTTGGGACGGCATTCCATTCTGTACATACACTGGCAATAAGGATCAGTTGTCGGAACACTTAAAATGTTATATTATAAAACACCGGACCCTACACAGTGATACTGTGCCCAGTTGTCAGTATCCTCCCCACTCTACAAAGTACAAAAGCACTGAAAGATTCCCTGTTTTCCTGCTACTGTGATCCATTCACAACCATCATCTTCTGGATTTCCAAGCCGTTCTGGAGTAAGGAGTAGTCCTTTTTTTATCCGGTGGTTTGAAGTAAGAATAAGCCGGTGCCGCTGGAAATTCTGCATCTGGATTCTCTGCCATCATTTTCAGCTTGGCTTCAATTGCTTTTATTTTTGCACTGACGCTGGACAGGGGGGAAAGTAAGGTAGAGATGAGATCGACTCTGGTGAAAGACAGCATTCACCCCTCTTCACCCTCCACCCCGAAAGGGACAGCTTTGCCACCCTAAATTCGTAGGAACTTTTCACCAACACTGTCCTAACCCAGTATGGAAAATATTAAACATTTCAGCTTCCCCAAGAGGTAGCTAAACAGCAGCATGTGATTTAGGTAATCTAGGAAGTTAAGGACTTGACCCACATGACATTTCTTAGACAAAGGCTCGCTAGTCCCAACACCCAGTCCTTTGTTTTAGGCCAGCAGTCTATATGCTCCCTATTGTCCAGGTGATACTTTAGACGTTTAAAAGTTCTGTAAGTGCATCTTAACGTTTTTAGGACATTTATACCGGTCAAGAGGACACGGCTTCTTAATTCCCCCCACCCCTTTTATACAGACTTTTCCCCCTTCAATTTGCTTCTTCAGATCTAATATCTTAGCAGATAACACTTATGCTGCCCTTGCAATTTTGTTTATCTTAGCATGGTTGACTTTTCTACCAAGGAAATTCTTGCTTTCAGGAAGCGGCTAAATCTAGTTACTACCCAGGCAAACAACTAGTACAACAACGCAGTGAATTACCCATCTTTCCCTTAAAAAAGAAAGGAACCAAGAGTCAGTCACCAAGACGACAGAGCAAAAGACTAGGAATTCATTCCTCACCCATCTATTTTTGAAATCTCCAAAAACTACCTCCTCCGTATTCTGTGCACCTGAATGTTATATATTCCGCCTTGCACTCGCACCACACCCCAAATCTCCCTTCAAGACAAGATGTACTATCCTGATGAGGAACATCTAGTGATTTTCTGCACTACCACTTTCACTTCTGTTCCAGAAAGATTATGAGGAACAGAACACTTTCTTATCACCCAGAACAGTCTCCTACAGTGACAGGTGTGAGAGTTTTTATTGCCTCTAAAAATAAGGTATTAAAATTATTGCTTGGAGCAGACCATTGAGGCACAGTCACTAGAATCTGGTACAAATATAAAATACTGCTGAAAACAATTTAAAAAGGCGTGGGACTCCCTGAGTTAGATGCGGTTACGTGACCAACATTTTTTAAGCATAGCATCTTGGTGGTTCCATGTTTCCATAAATGTGGAACTGACATGTCAAAAATTCTAAAAAAAATGTTTTACTGCATTGTTTCCCATTAAAAAAAAAAAGACGCTGCTTAGTTATCCTTTCAATCGCGAGCAAGCAAGCAGAGAGATTTTGAGCCCTTTCCAATCCCAGCACTGTCAAAGGGTGTCATGGTCCTGGGTTGAGTGATGTGGCCACACCTGAACTGGGCAGGTTCCTACCTTAGGTTGGATTGGGTTGGCTCAGTGCTGGAAGATGGCTCAAGGCTGATGGGAAGAATTTTCTCATTTTTATTATGATCATATCTCTGTTGGGTAGAAAAAGGTACATTAGCAAAGATTTTGCTTAAGTGAACATTATTACATGAAAAGCTTAGACATCATAGCATTTGCTACCAGAAACACTTCCAAATTGGATTAATGTCATATAACATTTTTCCGGAAGGCAAAAGTCTTTTGGTCAAGCCACGCAAAAACCCAACATTAGCATTTGTTCTGCTTCAGCTTGGCAGTCAGCTAAGAACGTGATGCTGGGTGCTCATGTGTACTTTATTCTGAACCATTAGGAATTTTTTACAACTTGTTTTGCTGCCTATACTATACTCCTAAGTGGCAACTCTAAACCTTCCAAATGTGGCTCAGACTCAGCCAGGTTTAAGGGTCGGGCTCAATGGTAGAGCCATTTGCCTAGCTAGGTGTGATCTCTGTACAAGCACTGTGTGCATCTGAAGTGTGTTCGTGCTGCGCTTTGCCTGGCTGCAGTTGCACAATATCCTGCAGCGGCCAAGTAATGCATGCAAGACCTGTGCTGAACCTCCTTCGTTCTGCAGAAGGCAGCTTATTAGTCTGTCGTCTCAACGGGCCTCCTGAAATACTCGCAGCCTGTTCTGCTTCCTTGTTTCGCTTGGCGTGTTTTCAGGTTTGTTTTTTTGCTAGAGCTGCTCGAACTGACAGCATCTGGCAAGGTTTTCTCCGAAGCCTTGGCTGTTCATTTTAAAAACTATGTAGCAGGGTGCTAGTGCTGTCTAAAACAAACGCTCATCATGATACGCAAGAGCCTCACGCAGTTAAAAAAAAAAAATCTTTCCATTCACAGATTTGCAGATGTTCCAATAAACCGAACTAGGTTGTTTTGCATGCAATTTGCCCTACTCCAGCACTGCTTATGCACCCGGCTTTTCGGCAGATTCCTCTCCATGAAGAGGCTCGCTGCACCGACAGAAATTCCATTTATGGCCTGATCATTTTTCAGGCATCCGGAAGCATGTAGCAGGCTAAGAGTTTCAGAATTCAGAGTTCAAGAAATGGAGACTGGGTTTGCAAGAATCTGCATGGACTCAGGGGAGTCCATTATCAGCCCTTAGGGCTGATAATTAAAGCAACATGGCCTCCCTTAACAAGGGTGCCTACTTATCTAGCACTCAAACAAATACAGCTGTACTTCACGACAAGCACAGAGGGCAGGGAGTTCTGTAAGTAACCATATATACAAGTTAGAAGCAAGCTACCCCACATACATTCACAGGAGCGTCTCACTCCCAAAAGGCCATTTTAAACAAATTCAAGCTCCAAACGGAATAAAATAAAAAAGAATTGCTTTTCATTTACAATGTGACATCCCAGCTGCAGAAAAAAGGGACAAGAAACCCAAGGAGCTAAAAAAGAGAATTTAAACAGAATTTGAAACCATCTTCTACAGTGAAACCCTGAAATTAAATGCAGAAATTCATGTGCCAAAACGGAGGAAAAGGCTATTTTAAATATGCAGCATACTGATGAAGTAAACCACTTAAAGTCAGCAGCAAAAGGCAATACTGCCACCAGCCTTTTAGGAAGCTGAGTGGAAAACCTAAGCAAGAGAGGATTTCAGTGACACCCTTCTGTCCAAAAACCTTGAGCCAAATCGCAAACTGATTAGGGTTAGGAAAAAACTTCCCTAAGGGATTAATTATTTCCCTAAGTGTCTGTTACGGAGATTCTACACCTGGCAGGATGTTAAGTTAGATAGACCACTGGTCTAACTCTGTGGGCCAGCTCCCACGTTCCTGCATTTACTGCAACTACTTTCTTGGAGTGTCAACTGAAATGCAGCTACCGCTCAGCACAGGAAGATCAAAAATTGATCCTGGATATCTGGTATGTACACTTGGTCATAAGGGAAGCCATTAATAGAAAAGCTCGTCAGAAGAGAATGTCCAAAAAAAGGGTTCAAAATATACAAAAAAAAGTGTTGCAGTGTCTCTGTGTCAGTATAAGGAAGAAAGTGCAAAGTTTAGAGTCCCGTAGGAAGCGTGCACACATTGTAAATGCTGAAGTGAAGAAGTAGAGTACAGAAAAGGACAGTCATTAAAGTATTTCTCATTTTAACCCTACGCAGACAGAGAGTATTTGCAACCAGTTGCACATGTTCATAAGCCACTCAGGTTTGCCATCAGAAGTTTACCTTGACTTGGGCGTGCGCCCACCGCACCACCAGCTTCTTGGAGAGAGCCAGCTTGCCATTGAGACACTGGATGGCTTGCTCCGCTTCCTGCACAGGAAGATAGCTCAGTAAATAGAACAATTCTAAGTCTCCAGTCAGAGTCTGTCTCAGGTTTAAGGCCCTCTCTTCTTTGGATGATTCACAAGAACAGCCGACTAAGAGCACAGGAGCAATCTACACTGCCATTCAGTTACTATCCACAGGACCATTTAGCCTCTATATGCATTACACGCAATGTAGAAGACAAAATGGTGTGGGGAGTTTCCAATTAAACTAACGCACGGAACAGCATCTGGGGGAGGTTTACATTACTTATATTCACTTTTCACTTCTCTCAGCCTCACCTCAGCTGCATCCAGCACAGATTCTGCTAGTATATTAGTGCTAGAAAGATAAGACGAACAGAATACAAAGGCCACCAGAATCCGTGCAGCACAGTGTCTGGCAGGCAGGAGACCCATTCAATGTTTGAGCTGATGACTGTGTCCTGATTACCCTGAACTGTGTTCAGTTACCCTAAAGGCCTGCTGCACTGCAAGACCACTATGATTGTTCAGTTTCATTGCAATACCATTGTCATCAGCTCCTCTCTGCTGCAGCTCTCTGCTCGATCATTCCTCCCTAAGCAGAAAAGCAGTGGGGAGCCAGGAGCAGAGGAAGACTGTATATGCAGCTCTTTTCAACTACACAAATCTAATTTGAGACAACAAACTCAACTGTTGTGGCTAGAAGACTACAAAGAGAACTCAGGTTTCCATCCAAACTTCAAAAGCACAAGCTAGAAACCCAGAAGGTTCTCTACTGCGTGGCAGCTGGAGAAAGGCACAAACCCCAAGGTCTGTACCAGTCTGAAGCACCAAGATCCGGGGGAAAGGGGGGGGTGGGGGAGGAAACCTCATCAGTCCAAATTACGGTACTGTGCACCACTCAAACCTATATTTACTATCTTCCCAGACTGCCTCATGGTTGTCTCATTCTTGCTGGAGTCAAAAAGCAGGTGTTCAGGAAACAGCCCTAGGGGGTGGTACCAGACCCCTGGCTCCTTCCAACAATTCCACCATCTGGGTGGGACTGGCATATGGGGGGGGAGGGTTTGCAAGGCTTTAGGTAGCTCCTTCCTCCCTTCACTCATCTCTAAAATGGATCCAAGTAACAGGCAGGCAAGGTAAGCCACCAGTTTAGAAGAAAAGACCACTACACTTACCTGCTTGGTTTCAAAGTTGACAAAACAGTATCCCCTGGGCTGCCCTTCCAGAGCACCAGACTTATGGAAGAGGAAGTCGAATTGCTTTACTTTGCCAAACTTCTGCAGAAGTTTGAGGAGGTGGTATCTGGAGAGACAAGACAACACAGATATTTATAAGGCACCTTCCACTGGAGGTTACAGGTGGGAAACAATGAGACAAAAGGTAAAATGGTCACCACATCTCAAATTCTGCCACTCAGAAGCAAAACCTAGGGATAACATTCTGGTGCAGGCAGATAAACATTCATATTCTCTAGCAGCTTCCTTTTGAATGTAAACCTAAATGTGAGGCACACTCAGATTTACCAGCGTTATCACGGGGTTTTGTTAAGCAAATACGGAATCCAAGCACACAGTATAAGAACTCCCACCTGGCCGATCTGCTTAGCGGTTTGGTGTGCCACATACATAAAATAAGAAGACTGCTCCTTAGCTGTTCCTTTAGTCTGGGTAAAGCTAGTTCTACATGTTCTCTCTACCTGTGCTGAATCCCTGCATCGCAGCACAGGATGGTGTCAGCTGATCTGAAGGGAAACCTCGAAAGTCTCTCACCTGACCGGAGTTCCCCTGCACCAAGAGGTGCTGTTTAGGGATTGCGCCGAGAAGCCCGAGCTCTCGTGCTACTACCTACTGGCTGTACAGAGTTTGGAGCTCCTTTCTGTCCCTGTTTCAGCTGGGAAGAACGCTCACCTCTCCGCCTCAGGCAGTTTCTGCAGAGCACTTTGAGATTCTTCACTGAAAAGCATGAAGAACCCTAAATGCACTTAATAAGACAGCACGTGCATGAACTCAGAAGTTCAGTAGCTGACTCGGACCTCCAATGTGTCAAGGATCTTCAGGAAGGTGAGAGACTGGCAAGTGCACGCAGCCCTTTATTTTTCCAAAAGGAAGTCTGCAAAGATGTTTGAAGCTTCAGCAGATGAGCAAGAGAGTTCCAGGAACGCGAGTCATCTACCAAGACGGGTCAGCGGCCATTCAGGATGTGCACTCAAAGGGGTGAAGGGGCAACACATTTTCAGGCCAGCAGTGGATACAGGCCAGGCTGCTTCGTGCTGGAACAAGCAGATGGTAATCGATTGCCGGAAAAGTCTTCTTACACCCCTTCGGGGGCAGGAGGGGGAAGGGGAAAGAAATACTGAAGTGATATTTCCTAAGCTACTTTCTTCTGAGGGACCTGAGAACATCCTACCCGTGCTCAGTGGAACAAGAGTACAAACAAGGATGTATTTTTAAAATACTGAAAAAAATTTAAACCTTTGAAAATTGCACTTGAGATAGACTCAATTCGTGAAGACACTGAAGTCAGTTCTTGAACCCCCTGGACCTAGGAAATGGACGTTGCAGAGCCTCTAAAATACATACAATAGAGCCTGTTTATTTCTAAGACAACGTCTCACATTTTAGTAGACAAGGTTCCTATGTCCTTAGACCAACACGGCTACAACCGACACCCCCCGTCACATTTTAGTAGCCACTTCAGCAGCATAAAAATAAAGACTGTGAATCCTTCAGCACTATCTTTTGTCTTTGGCCTATATTGATTTGAACTAGGGGAAAACACTCTCTCTCAGTGTAACAAAAGCCATATAGATGCAGCTACCTTGCCAAAGAGAACATAGTTTGGTTTTGTTTTCCCTTTGAAATTCCCCTCAGCCAAGTAGTAACTCTTTATTTCTATTTTCCTGGCAGCATAGGAGTTGGTAAAGATCTTAAAAATACAGTAAATCAGGAAGAGATCCCCAGCTGATTATACATAGGACACCCTTTATCCTCAAACCACTCTTAGCCCCGTTCCTAGGACGACGGGGTAACACTCCGGCTCTCGAGGAAAGGCCAGAATTGCAGTCCTGCGAGGGTCAAACAGCGCTGTTAATGCGAGCACATGCCTCCGAGTCTGCTGTTCCTTCCTAGTCGGGCTCAGGACGTTCGACAAGCGGTTCCACGAGTAAGGTCAGAGAAGAACCGAAGGGGAAACTCTCCTTCAAGAGCAGGGGGTGACCGAGGAAAACCCCACGTTCATACGCTTCCCTAGGTCGGGTCTCTGGGCCGCGCGGTGCCCGGAGCCGCTCGCACAGATGCGGCCCCCACGGGTTGCTCCGGCCAGCCTCAGTTTCCACTTCCTGTCATCTGATGTGAATGTGAGACAAACCAGGAGCAGCTCTCCCGTTTCCTTTTCCTCCGGCCTTCCTCCTGGCACCCTGCGTGCTATTCAAACGCCGTCAAGGCTTCCTCTAAACAATGCGATCCCAAGGATACTGAAACGGTACCGGGCCACATGCTAAACCGATTACGAGTGGGAATCTTGCTCCGTTGGGAGCTAGTAAAACGCCTAACGATATTGTTTTCTAGGTAAAAAAAAAAAAACTCATCAAGATGGGATCCGAGACAAACAGCGGCGCACGTGAAGGAAGACGAACGCGCAGCGCTTCATCCTGCGGATCCGACGAGCGAGGTTAACTTCGGTGCCGTCGCGTAGCAGAGTTCAACGCGGCCAACAGGAGCGCTCGCATTGCGGTGGAGGAATTCACACTGGAAGCTACTCAACAATGAAAGGAAGGCAGCTGCTGCACCCATTTTACGGACGTGCAAGCTGAGGCACGGAGAAATGATGCGCACAACCCCACGTCCTAACGTCTGGTCTCCCATCCCCCAACGGGAGGCCTACAACGGTGGTCTCCTCCTCCCCCTCCCGCCGCCCCGCCCCGCGGGGCCTGGAGGAGGCCGCGCCGCGCCGCGCCGCCACTGCTGAACGCAAGTGGGGGGAGGGGAACACAAAAGGGCCGCCGCCCCCCGGGCCCGCCCGCACGCACTCGGTGATCTTGGGGTCGAGGTTGCCGATCCAGAGGCGGTGGCCGTCCTGCAGCGCGCCCTCCGACAGGATGGACGCGTTCTCCAGCGGCAGCGCCTCGCCCGCCGCCATGGGCCCGGCCCGGCCGCGCCTCAGCGCCTGCCCGGCCCCGCCCCGCCCCGCCCCCCGCGCGTCACAGCGCCGCGACCCGCCCGGTGCGCGCAGATGACGTCGGCGCCGCGCTCGGGGCTGGGCGGCTGTGGCCGTGAGTCGGGCCGCGGGGAGGGGACGGGACGGGACGGGGCGCGGGGCCGAGGGACGCAGACGGGGCTGTGGTGCGCGGGACACAGCCACAGCCACAGCCACGCGGGCGGGGCTTGGTCGGAAAGGGCGAGGTGAGGCGGAACTGGTGCGGGGCAGGGGGTGGAGCTTAGCGCAGGGGGCGGGGCAGAGCCAAGGGGCGTGGCTTGGTGGAAGGGGGCGGGGCCAGCCCCTAGCCAGAGGCTTGCTTGGCAGCAGAGCACTGACACCAGAGGAGGGTCCCGAGTCCAGGGGATTTGGGATCTGGGTGGCACAGAGGGGGCAGGAAACGTCTGTCTGAAGGGGTGCTGCCCCGGCCCAGCCGCCCTCCCCTGCAGGCCGCTCCCGCGGCGCCGCCCGGACCAGGGTGGGCCTTTTCCCCCCCGATGTGGGCCGTGCGCGGGCAGTCTTAGGTCGAATGAGAAGCCGTTTTACCTTCTGATTGTGCAGGACGGAAGCAGCACCGCTGCCAGGGGAGCCGAGGCATAGCCGTGCACCATGGCCCTGGCGGGTCGCTGCGCCCGTCGGCTGCATCTGCTGCTCTGTAGCGTTCTCGCGGGAGCGGCCAGGCCACCCCAGCAGGTTCCCGCGGGCTGCTCGGCCCCGCTCCTGAGCGCCTCCGGGCAGCGCGGGGTCCGTCCGACAGTCCCGACCAGGCCTCTAGTAACCAAGAAGGGCAAAGGTAATCGAGCGATCCCCCTCCACGAGAGTTTGCTGCCCCTCGTTACGTCTCCCCGCTTGATGGAAAGCAAAGTTCATGGTCTTGTCTCGTTTTTTGGGAAATGCTTATTTTGGTGACCAGAAATCGCGTTTTCCCTCCTCTCCCAAAAGACTCTCCAGTGTCAGTCTCTGTGTAGGATGTATTTAATTTAATTTAAAGGTCCCTGAACACTCTTGTTGCAACGAACGGGGCTGTTTGCCTGACTGAGGCAAGCAGGACTTGGCTCCTGGGCTGTGTCTAAACTGCAGCTGCGGCACGGACCGTGATAACACCAGGGTTAGCTTTACCTTGGCTAACTCTGGGGCTGACAGCACGGAGGTCACGAAGAGCCAGCTCACTAAGCAGAGCGCTCTGTATAAGTGTCCTGGAAGGAAGGGCAGGATCAGGGCATAAATTAGCTCTCCTCCCGTTCCAGGCTGGAGTTGGTATCGCAGCGCACACAGCATAACTTCCAAACACGTCTCGGGTCGTGTGTTCAAATGCTGAATTATTTATGCACGTGCAGCGTGCTTATGTCGCTGTAGCCCAAGCACCGATTTGTTCCTTTCTGTTTTCTGATACAGCTGCTTGGCAGGAGACTCATGTTTGTTTGTAGCACAGAGATTAACTGCACATGCAATTTGCAGCTAAAGACAAAGGGCAGTCCCAAGCCAGAGTGACCGTCGATGCTGCCTCAGTGGAGGATGTCATCAGTTTAGAGGAAGTCAATGCAGAAATGTTGTCGGTGATGGAGGCTCTTAAGGAAGATTTCAGCAAAAACCTCAGTATCAGAACCTCGGCAGGTCAGTAGCTTGCTGGTGTAATTCTGTGCTCTCTGGGACCGAGCTGAACGAGCCTCCCCAGCGCAGAGCCGCGTCTTTAATTTCCTGCAAATTGATTTTCATCGTACAGAGTGGCTTACCTGGTACCGCATTACTCCACCTTAAAACCCTCAGCTAAAGACTTTCTTCACCCTGAGCTTGACCAGGAAGAATCCATTTTTGTTAATAACTTCCTGAAAATGGCTTTTGTAAGTGGGAGATGTCAGAAATGTCTAACCGAACTGTTTGCAGATGTGATGAAGAAGCAAGCTGTCAGCTAATGGTGCAGTAGGGCAGGAAAAATCCAATTGCCATTAAATTAGCCTTTTGGAAATTGCCATCAGGTTGGTGTCTGGCATATGCAGACTTAACTCTGCAATACATATTTGTGGTTAGTGACCTTTACAAACCCTGTTCACTTAGCAAATTCTGTGCTTCGGGAAGGACCTGAATATATTTGACTAAGCTATGGTTACTAAAACATGCCGAAGCCACGTGTGGATTCGTGAGCAGTATCCTGTTTCAGGAATAAAACTTAACATTAAACAACGAGCAAATCTGAATCCTTCACCACCCCCAGCTCTGGCTGGGGCACTTGAGTCCTTAATGGTGTTGGAAAGTGCAGCTCAGTCTCTTAACTATTTATTTTAACCTCTGTTATTTTTTTTATCATGCTGATAAAGTGCCCCTTCTCCCTTGTGCTTTCTGGCCTGTTAACATTTTGCAGCAGAAAGTGGAGAGCAGATTAAGAGGAGCTGAGGGAGAAATAAAATACTTTAGCCAATGAACTGCACCTCCTCCTGGGACTTGGGAAAGAGGTGGGGGGTTTCAAGAAACGCTGCCAGGTTAAAAATCACATGAAAAATCTCTATCAACAGCCCTCATCCCTTGAGTTGCACGAATTTGAAAAATGACGTTTCCCTTTCACTCTTTATATTTACCTTTTCCATTCAGGCAATGAACACAAATAAGGCAGCTTCACTTTCCTGTTGCTCTAGCTTAATGCCGAAGTTCTGCTTTCCAAATTTCACAAGGGGATGCATAAATGTAAACTACAGGGCTGGCTCTGCAACGGAAAAGTAGACAGAATTTAAACACCCATCGTCTTCTTGTCGAACGCTTATATTTTGCATACTCTAAAGAAAGCAGGAAAATAAATGCCTGTTTTAACTGCTGTTTTGTGTTGGACAGAAAACCGCGGTCTAGGATTGGCATGCCGCTGCATTCTTGTTTGTTTTTTCAGGGGCTCTTGAGCATATTATCGTGACAACGAAAGATGGAAAGTTTCCGCTCAACCAGCTTGGGCAGATCTCGCAGAAATCGCCTCAGCATATTATAGTCAATATGAGTAGTTTTCCAGAGGTAAGCTGCCATTCCCAAAAGCATTTTAGAGTCCAAATGCAAAGAGAAAGGGATGGAGTGGATGAGAAGCAAAAGCATTTTATCCCTATCCACATGCCGACTAATCATTGCTGCACAGGGTACCCACCATGTCACAGCTGAGTTCTGTCCTGTGTCAGGGGGAGAAATCCCAAGATTGAGGCTTTTGGGGCTTGTGTAATAGTCTCCCATCACTTAAACCAGGGGTGCCGCAAGTGGCATGGGCAGCTTTCTGCACCATGCAGCAGACTGAGGAGGGGGCAGGCGGCGTGGTTGCAGAAAGGGCAGGGAGCAGAAACGAGTAGCAGATCAGGCAGGAAGCTCAGAGCATGGAGTAGAAAGCAGAGGAGTAGGTCAGGCAGGGGAAGGGGGTCAGAGTAGCACTTGGGGAGGGTGTAGGCAGTTCAGATCCAGGTCTTGCTGTAACTGAATCCCAAAGCTCTGGGGTGAGGCAGTTTGGACAACTCATTCTGTGACTCAGTCCACCTGCAGGAAGGAACTGAGACTGGCCGAGAGGCAGGTGCCATAGAAGGGGACTGCCACTGTACTTGCCAGTATCCTACATCTAACTAGAGGCCTGCTTCACTGTTAAACTCCAGCTACAACTGCTTGTCTAGACAGGTCGTTGTGTAACACATACACTGGGAACCAAACAAAGGCTTCTCCCTTGATTTACAAGGAGAGGCTAAACACCTGCACAACATTATTCACATCCTGACGCGCTGTGTCGTTTACAGCATCTATCTGGCATTTGCATTGTATTAAACATCACACAAGTATTATGTGGAAAGAGCATGTGAAAGAAAAGCGCAATGTAGATAGATCTGCTGGGCCAAACACAATTTGTATTATCTAGACGTAAGGTTTACAGAAACTGTTGGGAACTTCTTGGGGAGCAATTCATTTGCTGTATCAGGATGAGGCAACAGTCTGGTATTTTTTCCCCTTCCTCCATCTCATCCAACATACACATTAAATAGTTTGAACTGTAGAAAGGAAACTAAGAGCTAGTGAAGGGACCATGGAATAACAGGTTTAGGCTTCCGACTTTTATGATTTCTCCATTACTTTAATGCCTTAAAAGGTGGTGACTGGGTTTTACAACATTGATGCAACATTATTTGCATGCAATGAAGACATAAATGCTGCGTGGCTTTAACCTCTGCTGTGATTGATAAATGGTGCACACTATAAATACAATCTATGGTAGCTGCCTGTAGGCTACAAGTTAATGATGGGAAAGAGGAACAGAACCATCAACACTCTTTTAAGAAAGCATAACATCAGTGCATGAAAAAAGGTTCATGTCTTTTTTTTTTAATTGCCCCTGTCAAAGAATGACTTAAACCAACAAACTGGCAAGAACCTTTCAGCAGAAGTACCTGATAAAATCTGAAGTTTTTGTTACAGTGCAACCACAGGGTTTGCCTTTATGGTCAGAAATCCCTGAGTATTGAAATCTGTTAAAACCTGGTTTGGGGATCCACACTGCTCTAATGCTTGCTATTTCTAGACACCGTCTTTTCTTCTTTCCCTAAAACATCAGATGCTCAAATGCCGTACTGAAGAGAACTGTCCTCTGCTCTCTCCAAGGCACCACACCACATCCCATCATATGCATTTTGTAAGGGAGAATGTTTAAAAGAGGCAGGTTCATGTCCCGAGTGAGTCAAGACAAAGGCAAAATAAAGCTGAAGCAGAATATGCAGCTCCCAGTAATTCTGTACAGAAATTGTCATCAGGGGAATTTTAATATGGGAGGCATTGCGAAATATAGCAATTAAAACTGATCCAGCTGAGCATTTAAACACGTGCTTAACTTAAGGTGTCAAAGGACTCGTGTCCCTTTCCACCTTGCTGTTCTTTCACGTGCCCTTTTGATGCAATCTCGCCTCACTGATATGTTTGTGTGCCAGGCCGGTGCTGCAAACACCCTAGGGTCAAAAGAAGCATAAAGGGTTGGGTACTGAAGTACTCCACTGAATCAGGGCCTCAGCACAACGGGTAAAGCCAGCAGGCCAAATTTCTCCCTGGTGCAGGACCGCTGAAGATAACCGGATCCTCTCCACCAGCCCGGTTTGTGGTAGAAGGCAAAGCAACCCAAGTTAATACTTACATCGACGCTGGGATGATGAAGGAGTTGGGTACATGATAGACACCAGCCAGTTCCCAGGCCTACCTCTTGTGACGGGTGGAGTGGCCTTCCATGTCGAGTGCCTTCCTGTTGCCTGGGATGTTGCCAGCAGGAACAGGGCTTGAAAAGGCTGTTAAAAAAAGAGGCATAGTGGGGAATGCCCGGGCTCCGGTCCACACCTCCCACCGTTGCTTGGGTTTAACGTCACTGGACTGCAGTGAGGAAGGAGTCAAGCGGGTTGCCATTTCTAAGTAGGCCCTGCGCAGTTCCTAATGCAAAATGCTTACTAGCATCTTTAAATGCCGAGACTTTCCGCCAGCTCTGCCCCAACCCAGGCTGGGCCATGGGGATTTGCTGCGGTTTTGATCTGCATTGCCTCAAACCATTCAATTGGTTTCAAAGAGGCAAAACTGTTTTCTTTTGTTGTTGCTTTTCCCTCCCCCCACCCCGCCCCCCCAGCTCACTGCCCCCAACACCCCAATACCAGGAGAGGACATAGTTTGCAATTCAGTGTGATCAAAGCTCTCCGCACCAGTGTAACTTCCTGATCTCACTGCTAACAGAACTAAATGCTTCCACGTTCGGTGGAGATGGATTGCCAGCTATTGACAGAGTTCTGGCATCTGGTAATCATTATTTACTAATTCCCTTTACCTTTTGATCTGGTTTACAGAGTACAGCTGCAGCTATCAAGGCTATAAAGGAGAGTAGAATGAACCTGAACCCGGAAGTAGATGGGCAAATAATTCAGGTGCCAGTTCCTAAGTAAGTAATTATGACTCTAAATTCCCAGTTACACAAGACGATGTCATGGACTGCACTGGATTCCTTTTGGGATCTCAGTTGTGTGTCCCCAGGAGGGAAGTGCACACGGTGACTGTACTGCCCTGACACAGCTGCTTTCCACATCTGGGGGTTGAAGCCAACCCCCACTGCCCCAGAACTATCTGGTGGAACTTCTTCCAAGCCTCTGAGCTCCATGCCACCGCACTTTGGTGTTGGCAGCTCGGCCCTGCCCAGCCCTGGGTGGGTGCGGCAGTTCGCGAGAGGCGGCCAGGCGCCTTTCAAGCCAGACTTGCTGAG
The DNA here is from genome assembly GCF_030867095.1 of Alligator mississippiensis. Taxonomy (NCBI): domain Eukaryota; kingdom Metazoa; phylum Chordata; order Crocodylia; family Alligatoridae; genus Alligator; species Alligator mississippiensis. Next base: position 65,009,883 of record NC_081835.1, read on the forward strand.
TTGAGTGGCTGACTCACCACCACGTTACTGTAAGTCAGAGGAGCTTGGCCAGCATTTAGCCATGCAGCACGGTGGTAAACCAGGAGCAGTAGGGGTGAAATGTTGCCCAGCTGCTGAGGACCCGGCACGAGGAAATGCTGGTAGTGGATGCAGGTTTACAAAATAAGGGAGAATTCATTCATTCCCTTCTCCCCTGTTCATCCCTGCAATCTAAGTAACTATTAATTAGAAATCCACATCAGTTCCAGAAGCAATCCCTTTTTATGTTCTCTGCTAAGCAGCTGTGCAGGGTGGAAACAACTCCTGTATTTAGAACGTGCGCAAAGGTCTCCCTTGATAAAGGCACTGGACTTGTATCTGTTCTCCACAACACTGGTGCAGATCCCAAATAACTCTGTTGACTTGAGTAGAGAGAACAATACTTTCTGGCGTCACTAGGGGTGGTTTGCTACCACTAAGATCATTTAGAGTCTGATTCCACTTCTGTTGGAGTCACGAGAGCTGACTTGGAAAGGAATGGACCCAGTGGGTGTTACAGGTTTATTGCCCCTCAGGATCGTACTGAAGCTTGGTGCTTTGCTGTGGATGCTACATCGCTGGAAAAGCCCACTGGGCCAATCCGGCTGTGGTTTTCTCTTCATTCATTTACATGAATCGGGCTCATCCGTGGATCTAGACAGATTGTTAAGGTGCAAGCCTAGGGCTTGAGACCAGATCTGGGTCTCTGCTGCAGCACAAGCTTCCTGTGTGACCTTGGGTGAATCCCTTAGTGTCCCTTTGCTGCTGGCCCCGTCTGTCAAAAGCCAGAGCTGCCCTACCTCACCTAACGGAGAGGGGTCGTGAGGATCCGCACGTTCAAGCCTGAGGTGCTTGGATCTGACGGGGTGAGGCCCGGAGAGGAGCCTTAGATGGAAACAAGCATTGCAGAAGCACGGCACTCAGCACACCAGGCCCAGTGAGCAAGGGCACGTGGTGCATCGCCCCGCGTCCCACGGACTCACGCCGGGTGTGGATATTTTACAAGTAGGCGACTCCTGGGAGGTGAAGATGAGCTGCATTTTCCTCGGGCTGAAAGGAATTCGGCAATGCTTCTGCGGCCGTTCTGGCCACGGCGCTCGCTAATTGTTGGTGTCTGCCGCTTTCAGCAAAACTGAAGGAGATTTTCATTCCGTTCGCCGGTGCCGCTTTCTTCCAGGCGCTCTCTGCCCTTCCCCCACCCCTAAGGAGTGGAGGCAGAGAGGAGGAGGAGGGCGCTATTATCTTCATAATTGCCTAGGATCTCGGGCTGCCGCACAGTAGTTTGATTGTTAATGGGCACTTGGGTCATCCTTGAATATGAATTACAGAGGAGGAGAAATCCAGAAACAGGCAAATCCTTTTCTTTTTTTTTTTCCTTTTTCTTCTCCTTTCTTTTCCATTGTTTTTAAACAAATGGCTGTGTTCTCTCCCTCTCTTTTTGGACCACACCGGAGGAAGGACAAGCCTTGCCATCTCCCTAACCGTTCTCATCATTAGGAGACCCCCCAGCCTGCCCCCTTCTCACGGCTGATGGAAAGCCGTTGTCCTTATTCGCTTAGCGTTTCCCCAGGTGATTAGCAGGCTGGGCCATCCGGGGCTGGCAGGGTCTCGCGATCATTTTGCAGTCAGCCCATGTCCCAGGCAGGTCTCCTCTTCAGCCTCATCCTGGAGCTCCCTCCCAGCCGTCTGTAGCAGAATATTTAACAGGCTTTCAAAAAGCCCTGAAGCAGGGAGATAGTTTGAAAATAAATCCAAACCGACTCATTCAAAAACAAGTCCTGCCTTTTTAAATGGTGCGTCTTGGAATTAGTATTTTTTAATTTTTTTATTAATTTTTTTTAAAGCTCTTCATAAATTTTTCCAGCTCCCTAACAGCATTTGCAAAGGGCAAACTGACCCTTTTTGTGAGAGCCAGAGAAAGTGAGCATGCACAGAGAGGGCAGACGCATGGCACAAGCCACCCAGAAAACAGACAGGGAACTGGCTTCTGTCAGAGCGGGTCACTTCAGATGTTCGCATCTGTAGTAGGTATGGGCAGTGTTTTCCAGATCAAACGAATTTTTCCCCCCGCCAAGTGCTTGGGGGAAGCCTGGTGCTTAAAAAATACAATACATGACTTCTGAAACATCTTTAGCTCTTAACACCGCCACGTTTTGTCCCAGTCTGGCACTTGGATGTGTGTGGGTCCAACCTTGCCCTCGCGCAGGGAAGAGGGGCGCCTGAGGTGCTGATACTTGAGCGTTTTCAAACTGCAATTTGCTTTTTCCTGTTCTGTCTCTGCATCTTCCTCAGCTTCACAAAAAGACTACTTGGTTTCACTTTGCTTTCACGTCTGCGTCCCTCTCAAGTCCCTGCGTTTGGCTGCAGGCGCCGCACAGGCCGCGTTTATTTGTATAAAAACATTTCCCGTCTTTCACAACCCACGAGAACATTTCTGTCGCTTCGATTTCTCAGGCAAGTTCGACCTGACCTCGTGCCCTTTGTGGAGAGCCTCCTTCTTACAGCCATCTCTTTTTTAATCCATTGTGTTAGACTGGACAGTTTTTGTCCGTTAGGAATATTTTTGCACAGTCTTTACTGAAAGTCCAATGAGTCACTTGAAAGTTTAATGACTCATTCTTCACTTTTTTTCTTTTCCCTTAAAGAAACACGCAAGGTCCCAAGCCTTGGGAAACCGAACTCGAGGCTTTTCATCTAAAAATGCAGCTGTCCTTAGAGTCCTGCGCTCCAGTTCTCTCATCCGAACAGACATCTGTCACTCGCCTTGCACCGAGTAATGTATCTCGTATGCTAGGTCTCAGCCCGCATCTTGAACTGTTCAGGCAGAGTGTCCTGTTAAAGCTAATTCCCTCTACCGGGTCCCTCTCGTGGTCAGGAAATTCCTAGCATTTATGATCCAAGCCCATTCTTACCAATGCATGCTTCTGCTGCCAGAGACCAGAAGTGGCCGCATTGTTTTCACGCCGCGTGCATGCACATGCTTCGCACTTTAAAGAGACCATCCAGATGCCGCGGTGTTTGGACAACTGCCTGCCAGTGGAAGGAGACAGAGGAGATGCTGTCAGCATCTTAGCACGCACTTCTGAAACCAATTGAATACCAGTAGCCAGGGCTCGGCTATTGCCATCACTAGATGGCCCCGAGTAATGGTGCTGCAGATGAGCCTCACCACAGCAGGGACACCTGGACATGGGTCCAGCATCTCTTCATTTCTGGGGCAGTGCAGCGCCCGTGAGCTGCTGCAACAGGGAGAAGCGAACGGGACGGGGCAGTCTCCGAGCCCTATTCCCCACGGCTGGTCAGGCCCCTCCTGCTTCCTCGGCAGCCCTGGGCTTTGAAGAGGAGACAAGACGACTGCCAAACCATACAAATGCAAGGGTCCCAGGCCTGGTGGCAGGATTGCTGCACTCCAGTGCACGGCTGCCCTCGAATACCAGGAGCCTGGTTCCATCCCGGGAGCAGCATCTGCCAGGAAGAAGCACCCGTTTCTGTGGCATTGCCGGGGGTGGGACTTGGGACCCTGCATCTCATTTCCCTGGAGAGCACCGCACGGCGGTGCCGCAGTGAGGGGACATCAGTGTTAAGCAAGGCAGATGAGGAGGCATGAGCTCCACGACCCGGTGCCAAGAACAGAGGAAGTCTGGCAGCGCTACACAAACAAAAACATTTCCTTGAGGGCTGAGCGATACCCAGTGGGGCAGTCTGGCCACCGCCTGGCTCATGGCTTCATCCAGCTGGACAGCGAGGAGGCTCTTGTGAGGCTGCCGGCCCCCGAGACCAGCAGACAGATGCCCCCCTGGGAAGCTGCCTTTCCCTGCTGGTTTTGCCCACGTCACAGGGCTCCTGGCTCTGAATGCTTGCCTGCCCCCGCACTCTGACACCGGTGCTTTACACCACATCACATCTTTGTGACCCAAAGTTTTTGGCCCTGCATGAAATAAACCAGCCAGGTACCTCCAGGACTCGGCCCCTCCAGACACCCTGCTCACAGATGGGCTCAGTGGGCCAGAGACCCCCGACTCCCATCTGTCCCTAGCCATCCCCGTCCACCCCCTGGCCACAGTTCAGCCCACGAAAGGTCTGTCTTGGCTGCAGGTCCCTCAAACCTCTTTTTTGACAGCCAGATTCCCCTCAAGAAGAGTGGTGAAAAATGCTCGCTTTCTCTCCCCAACCCTAGGATAGGAATAAATGCCCAAGTCAACAACTAGTCTGTGCTTCTGCAGGCATCTGCTGTGAGAGACCTGGCTGCCAAGGGGAGAAATTAAATCAGGCAGGACTTACTGGACTGTGATGACTTCGGAAAGGGCTTGGGAGTGAAAGCCCCATTGCAATGAATCCCTCCCTGCCAGGGGGCAGAGCTGGTGCTGCGCTAGAAGCCCCCTCCACGCTTCCCCATTCCTGCAGGAAGAGCCTTGGCTCCATGCTGGGGCAGTCGACTCATCGTATGCTGCAACGTGTTTGCTTCGCAGCATGCTCTGCCCAGACGACTCAAGAGCTTGACCCAAGCTGCTTGGAAAACCGTAGCTGTGGAGTTCATTTTGCAGTCGTCAGAAGCAGGTGCCAGAAATGACTCGTCTCCAGGGAACCAGAGACAGAGAGTGGTTAAGTGACTTGACCAAGGCCTGAGCACGAAACAGTGCTCAGTTCCAGTTCAGACCTCCGCTGCTCTCATTCTCATGACCTGGCCCCAGTACCCCTCACAGAAGCCAGCCAGCCATGGAAACTGTGCGAGTTTTGCTCGGGTAATGACAGTAGCATCCAGCTCAGGCAAAAAGCAGGGCAAGGAGCATCTGAATTACAAAGCCAGGTTGCTGAAACTGAGTTTAAACACACCAGGACACTAACCTTAGAGGGAAAAAGAATGCAATCTTGGCTTCTCCTCAGGTACCATCTTACATATGAGCTTGATGGAAATACCACGTGGTTCCAACACATTTGTGATGAGTGATGACCACTGGCTCAATCAAGTCTAGGCTCCAGCTCCCAGATCTACTTTTCAGTCTAGCCCAGGTGCAGGGGGGAGAATAAGGGGTTTTAGTAAAAGAAGGGCATTTCCTCCTGCCTCATCGTGGCTTTGCAGCTGGATTAGGTGTTTCAGCTTAGCGGCTCAGGTTTGGAGTGTGAGCTGCCCGCCTCGCTCCCGCAGATGCCTTGGCGGCACAGGAAAGGAAATCTTAGACATTTCAGCGTGATCTCCTGCCACCACACAGAAAGCCACAAGTGTAATGAGATCTGATCGAAATCCCTAGGCTGCTGCCGTGCTTTCTGCCCCAGGCTGACTTGATCTGGTTGGCGAGGGGTCTGTCCATGCGTCTCCCTGCCATGGGGGCCGTTTCTCCACAGCCTGCATCAAACCGCAGGACCTCGGCCAGGCCGTGCTGCGCGTGACCCTGGTGTTTCTTCTTTTCTTGCTCTCTAGGGTGACCAGGGAGTACAGGGAGAGCCTTGTCAAGCTGGCCAAGCAGCACACCAACAAGGCAAAGGACTCCCTCCGGTGGGTGCGGAGCAATGCCATGAGCTGTGTGAAGAAGGCCAAGAGCACGGTGTCTGAAGACACCATCTGGCAGTTGGAGAAGCAGGTATTCACCCCCCCATCCGCCTCCCCCCAGTGAGCGTGCGGACTTCCAGCTGCAGCAGGGGCAGACCCAGCCTCAGCTGGCATCCGTCAGCCCAGCTCCATCGCCTCCCATGACATCAGCCCCCGGTGCTGGCAGAGGCTAGCGATGCCATCCATGAGACACAGCAGCACTTGCCCAGTAACTGCATGCAAGTGCTTCTACTGAAGCCAGTCACTCGGGGGATACAGCTAGGGACACGCCTCAGCACATCGCTGAACAGCAGTTAGCTTCTGGCCTGGACAGCTGCTGTGCCAGTCACGATAGGAAAGCCGGGTAATGAAGGAGAAGGGTGAGTCAGGCTAACTTGGGTCTTGTGTTATGTTGCTGCAGATCCAGCAAATGACTGACGATACCGTGGCAGAGATGGACAAGCTGCTGGCAGCCAAGACCAACGAGCTGCTTGTATGAGCCAGCTGCAAGTGAGCATGGGCTGGGCGCACTGATGGGGACCTCTGTGCCAGGTCCAGCAGCCCATGCAGCTGATGGGACAGGTCAACTCATGCCTCACGGACAGATTCACAGCTTGATTACTCAGCCGATTGGCTCTTGACTATATTGGGTGGGTGAAGAGAGGAGCTCGGGCGTGCGTGAAGCACCTTGGCCTCTCTGAGGACAGAACAGGGCCGTGGCAGGGAAGTCTGGGGGGAAACGACAAAATAATGGCCCCTTTGCAGCACCCTCCACAGAGGCACACAGGAGACCAAGTGGCCTGTGCTGCTGTGGGCGATGCCAGGTGGCAGGGACTGGCATGAGTCAAACCAAAACTTCGGTGCCATCCACAGGGCCCCTCAATCCACAGCGGGAACTTTGCGGTGCAGCACAAGAAGCCTCCAGAAAGCCAAACTGCTCCCACAAGTCGCGGCTGCTGCGTGTCGCAGGCATGTTCTTGGGGGCAGGACTCGGCCCTTCCAGCTGCAGCCTCTCTGCACTGGCAGGTCGTCCTTGCCGCCTGCCCTCCAGCATCCCAGCAACTCTGGGGAAACCACTAGCTGCAGGTTAACCCTGCTCTTTGCACGGAGCCCCTCCAGCCATCAGCCAAGCCCCCCAGACCCGGTATGTTGTGCACAGACAGCACGGGGGGATGCCACAGGTTCTTCCCAGGGCTCAGGCCACACCTGTGAGCAGTTCTTGGCTTTGTGTATTTTGGCCCAGCACGTTTTGTTGTGATGAATGAATAAAGGAGAGGCACAAACCCACAGTGGCTCCACAGCTGGCAAATTGCTTTCAGCCGATGGCTTCATTTCTTCTGACACCGATCAAACCGCCTTTCTTTCCCTCCCTGCATCGCCAGGACTTCTAAGTCATGACACCACTCAACAAACCCGTTCCCTGCCGACCTGCCCCGAGCAACACCCCAGCATTTTCAAGCTAAGCAGGAAGGTCTTGTGCTCAGCGCAACACCTCAAACCAGCCCTGGGGAACGGGTGCATTTATTGTAACGGGAGCACGGGTTTCTCGATGCGGTTTAAGGGTGCGCTGGAAAGTTTATAATGGGGGGGGTCCCAAAATAAAATAACGACCCCCCAAAAACTCCAAACCAGCCTTGGCCCTGGTTGCTGCCAGCATCACCCACCCAGGCTCCCGTGCCCAGAGGGGCTCCCGGCACTGCCCACTGCTTCTGGGAGCCATTAGATAGAGGAATTTCCTGCATGTTTATTGATATTCTGTGCACGGCCACAGCATCTGGCTCCGCCTCGCGTTAATTAGAAACAGATCGTTAAAACAAACAGTGCCGCCCAGGCTGGGCGGGCCCCTGTGCAGTGCCCGGCGTAGCTTGAGCCCGACATGGGGCCAAGCCTGAAGCCTGCCGAGGCCAACGCGGCAGGACCTACAGGCCCCTGGCCTCGGGTGAAGGTATGGCTTCCCTCTGCCGGGGCCCGTGCCCGCTAAGCCTTCGCTGGCTCCCGTCTTGCCTGCAGCCGGACCCGCTGAGGCAGAGCCCAGGAGTTTAGGAGCTGAGGAAGCTGCAGGCACTTCCCTGCCAGATCCTGCAGCCGCAAGCAATGGAGGGAGAGGGTGGGGATGGGGCCGAGCTCTAAAACCAAGAGAGAAAAACCAGGTGCTGCCCAAGGTGGGTTCATTGACCCGCAGGCCCGGTACCAAAGGGACCAGGCAGGAGGCAGCTGCTCACGATTTCCCTAGCATCACGCCTGTGCCTTGACTGCAGCCCGCTGCCCACGCGTCACAAGCAAGGGCACGATTTGTCCAGCTGCAGCTGCTGGAAACACCACGTGCAGGTGAGGACCAGGCTGTAGCTACGGCCGACTGCTCCTCCACCTGGGGCGACCGGCCACGAGCGCGAGGTGCAAAGGAGGGCAGTGACGCAAGGGCCTCGCTGCCTCCGCCGACTGTGGCGAGAGCAGAGGTGCGCGGTCACCCCCCAGACCTCCAGCATCGCATCCCATCTCGGGCACGGAGATGCCGCGGCCTGGTCTCTCGCTCCCGCCCGCCTGTCAGAGCGCGAGCTCTTTGGGGCTGGAGCTCATCCCTCCTTTGTTGGGAAGCATCTGGCAGGCAGCGGGCTCCCTCAGCCGCCGCTCACAACTCCCTGGAGCATCACCGAGTGGAGGCACCTGCTCCCTCTCCACAGCCCTGGCCTGGCCGAGGGAAGGGAAGGGAAGGGGAGCCAGTGTGATGGTCGGAAACCACTTGGGTCCTTTCCTGCTGCAGTCATTAAACAGGTGAAGTTCATGCCTATGCAAGGGGCCAGTGTGAGACCCGGGTGCCCAGCCACCCTGGCCGTGCTCCCCCAGCTCCAAACTGGACCTGGAGGGCATGGGTAGGGCTGACTTAGGCCTCGTGCTGTCTCGGGGGGGGTTTCAGGGGCACCAGAGCTGCTTTGCAGGCGGTTTGCCCAAAGTCGCCGGCGGCCGGCTGCGGAGCTGGGAGCCTTCCAGCCCTCCCCGAAAGCAGCAAGCGCCACGGCGGAGACAAAACGAGCGGAGCCGTGAGGCAGGAGCAAGTCGGAAGGATGCGCGAGCTCTCGACAGAGTTAAAAACCAACATTGCTCTTCAAAATAGATGTGATTGCGCTCCTTGTGAGTCATCGAGCGGAGCCCGAGATTGCTTTGTGCGCGGCCGAGCCGGCTCCCTGATTGTGCGCTTCCTGGATTTGTATCAAACAGAACATGGATGGCATGTCAGAGTTTACAACTCGCATACATTTTCGACAGTGAGCTTTGCAAAATGTATCAATGTAATCTCTGCCTCCTATATTCACTGTTGATTAGACACGATTTCTGGCTGGATTTTCAGAAAGCTCAAGTGCTTTTTTAATCACTACAGAAGCTCATTACTGCTTTCCAGTGACTCTTATGTCCTTCAGTTCTCCTTTCAGATTAGAGTCTATAGTCAGATGAATATTGGATGATTTCATTACATACAAATGCAATCAACAGTTTTGCATAAATTTCTCCTCTTTTCTTGAGTTTCAATTGACCTCAGCACCCGTGGAGGCAGGCGCGATACACATGTAAATGAGCTGGAGTTGCCGCAAAGACAGGGATTCAGAGCAACAAAATAAACCGACGGGGAATATTGAGGATTTTAGAACACACCAAAAAATACTTGCTGGCTGGTCCAGCGCGCTAGCCGGTCTCCCCGCGGACCGCAGGCTCGGGGCTGCCAGCTCCACTTTCCAGCCAGGGATAAAGGCCCAGTAAAGGAAATCCCAAGGCAAAAGGAATTGCTAAGACGTTGGACCCCGAAAGGCAGCTGGATGGTAGGGGAGGGCAGGAACGAGCCTGGGGTCTGGATGCAGAAGTAGGAGCATTTTGTACCTGCACGAAGCCCCGCGGCCAGGTTTCAGCAGGGCAGGGGATCGGGCTGGAAGCAGAAGGGCTCCATTCGTGGATGCCCTCCACCCTGCCCCGTGCACGCCAGCACGTCTCAGCCCCGCAACCTAGGACGCGGCCTGCGTGAGGCTCGGCCTGTGCTGGGCACAGCTGGGAAGGGACGGGAGCCCCTTCCTGCTGGCAGCTAGTGCCCGCCGTCTCCTCCGGGGAGCAGTGCCGACTGCAAGCTCCTCGAGGCAGAGCGCGTCTCCTTGTCGGCGGCTGGCCGGGTGCCTGGCGCAGCCCGTGTCATCAATATTAATGATGCATCCACGGATGATTACAGACTCCAAACTACCAGGGCAATTGAGGCTCTCATCATTCTTAATGAGGACCAGCCCTGCGCAGAGGCCGCACGACTGCTGTTCGGGCAGCGCCGTGTCTCCTCAGGGCACCTGCATCCCAGGAGGCACCGTGGGCGCAGGAGAATGAGAGGGGCAGAGGGATGAAGAGGAGGCACGGGCCCTGCCGCGTGGCATGGGGGGGACCAGATGGACGGGGAGCTCCCGAGGAAGCTCTTGCTCTTCCCCGGGCAGACCCGGCCAGCGAGATCCTGCTGCATCCGTGGCCGCTCCGGGGTGGGCTCGGTGGCCGGGAGCTCCCCGATCCCCTGTTGCGAGGCTTGACCTTGGCGGGACGCGCTGGGTGGGGGAAGGGGTCAAGCAAAACCCCTAGGCTGCACACAGATACCAGCAATCCCGGCGAAGTTCAGGCCGAGCCCCCCAGCCATCATCCTGCCAGAAACACGAGTCTCCCTTATTCCCAGAGGCCGGCGGCAGGGTCAGGTTCGCAGACATCGGCGCTCTGCCTGCATCGAAACTGGAGATGCCCCCCGGCAAGCGTGTCCAGCCAGGGGTGGGAGCACCAGGCTCCCAGCGGGACCAGCTTGGCTTCCCAGCAGCTGCCTCTTCTCCCTGCAAAGCAGCGAGGTTTGGAAAGCCCAGCGCGGGTCGCACGGAGCCGGAGCCCCGGCTGGCCGACGCAATGCAGGGCCCGCTGCGCAGATCCCAGAGGACTCTTCCCCTCCGCAGGCGCCTTCCTCGGGGTCAAACGCGGAGTCGAATACTTCGGCCGCAAGCGCCGGGGTCAGGCCCCGGAGGCAGGAATAGGAACGACCCCAGCCGAGATGTCCTGGCGAGGGCCCGTCTGCGCCTGAGCCAGAAGAGACGGGTCGGTACCACCCCACGCCGAGTCTAGCTCTTCAGCCCCAGCGCGGGCAGCTCCTGGGTGCATCCCCAGCCCTGCCAGCTCTCGCCCCAGCACGGGGCAAGCCGGCACGGCTGCAACGATGGGTGCTCGCAGCCTCTAGGCCTCCACGGCCTGTCTCCCCGCTGCAAGTCCCAGTCCAGGCCCCCTGCGCAGCGGGGTGGTTTCAGTGTCCGGGCACGGTGACCCCAGGCTGGAGCCGAGCTGGCGGCTCCCCCGTGCCGGCGACCAGCAGAGCAAGGGGGGAGCCCCAGGCCTGCCCGTGAAGGTAGCATTCATCACAACCAGCCCAGGGAAGGCACCGGGGAACAATAAATTAAAGCGTATTTGAACTCGCACTCCACACGAACAATCAAGGCTAATTTAAACAAACTGTAATTAAACATAAAGGCCCGCTCGGTGGGCAAGTCGGGGGAGCCGCCAGCGCTTGCGCAGCGCGGCCGCGAAACCCTTCCCGTGGGGGGAACAATCGCGGCAAGCGTGCCAGCGATCTGGCACTCCTACACGCGCGCCCGGGGGCGGGGGCGCGCGGGAAGAGAAACGCGGGGGTTTCTTTTGATGCCGTCGCCCGCTAATCTTCTTAACAGATTTTTAATTAGCGGGGACGCAGCACTTTGCCATCGCGCAGTCCCTTGGTGTAATTGGAGGGTGGATTAGCCCCATTATGTGCACAAACGACTCGTCTCCAGGCTCCGCGGCCCCACCGGGGAGCTCCCGCGCTGGACATGCTGCGCGGCCCCATTCTGAAGCAATTTCTATAAAATAAACTCTCTAATCAGGTAAATAATTCCATAAGGTAAATTGCTGCCTGCCCGCGGCGCCCCCGCCCCAGCGGGGACCTGGCTAGTGTCAGGGGAACGAAACGTGCCTCCAATTACAGGCAAATCTCCGACTCGGAAAACACTTTGGGGGAAGCCGGCCACACGCGGGACCCCTGGCAAGGCGGCGTCTCCGGCCAGAGAGCATTGGGGCTGGCAGGCGGGATGCGGGCGAGCCCTGATTACCTGGGGGAGGCGCACGGCGTGTTTAGGCTCATGTCGGCTGCAATTTCCTGGTGCCCCGCGCTGATGCGGAGCGACTCGCCTTCCCGCGCGGGGCTTCGCAGACACGTGGGCCCTGGGCTCGCTGGGGCTGACCTCGGGGCCAAGTGAGGACATCCAGCTGCAATGAACTTGGGGAAGTGGAAACAGGCGGTGGCCTGAAGTCAGCCCCTCTCTGCAGGCCAGCGGCTACGCCCCAGTGCATGGGGCTGGGGGCGCATCCTGCAGCGGATTCAGGGAGCCACGTGCCCCGCCGCAGGCTTGGTCCCACGTGTACTTGAGCCAGACACAAGACACGTGCCACCCTCGCGGAGGCCCGCTGCAGCAAAGAGCCTCGTAGCTCTGTTGCCCCGACCGGCCCTGGGCCAGGGGATAGCGGGGGGCTCCTTCCCAGTGCTGCCACGCGCTGCCCTGGTCCCAGCAATTGTCCTCGGCAATGCCAGCTCCCCGGGCAGGGGCAGCAATCGTGCAGCTGAGCAAGGCGGAGCCCGACAGAGTGGCAGAAAACCCCCTTCCCTCCATAGGGAGGAGGACAGAGTCCTTTCCAGGCCCGACGTGCATCAAGGTGTGGGGAGGGGACGCCTGGCAGATCCCCAGGGGAGGTGCAGAGGGCAAAGGCTCAGCTCCCACCCGGGTGCTTGCCTCCCAGACACCTGCCCCGGGAGCAGCTGCCAGGCTTGGGGGCAAGCCACGGCTCTGCCCGAGGCAGAGCTGGCCACATAGGGGAAAGCGGGGGTAAAACCCTCCCCACTTCTGTCCCATCGAAGACTCCCTCCCAGCTCTGGGGCTCTGCCCAGCGGGGACCAGGTCTGCGGGACCCGTCCGAGCCTTTCCGCGCAGACCCAGCACGAGCGTGCCTCTCTCCAGCCCCGAGCTCCCGCGGGGCTCGAGCACGACGGGTTCATCCCGGGGGGACACAGGCCTCCCGCAGGCACGGGACCAGGGCCCGCGCTCCCGCGCTGTCCAGGGCCGCGCTCGCCGGGGAATCCTACACCGCGCGCTAATCGACAGCAGATGCGTCCCTGCCCTGCAGTATCTCCCAGCGAACCTGGAAGCATTTATTTGTCTGAAATGTGCGCCTCTCCCCGCGCGCAGGGAGGCTCGGGCTCGGCGGGGCTGGGCTCCGGGCGGCTAATGAGCGCGGGCCGAGGCCCGTGATGAATATGATTGCTGAAAGCGTTTTCCTGCCTTCCTGGGGATCAGGTTTCCAGTTACCAGACTTCCTGTCCAGCCCGGGTTTCTCATTCCTGCTTCATAACCTCCCTGGCACGGTCTGTCGACTTCCGGCACGAGCGGGCAGGGCTGGGACCTGCCACCCCACGGCGAGCGCCATGCCGCCCTGGGCCGGGTATCCCCACGCTGCAGTGGGCCCAGCCTCCAGCTGGCTATTATACCTGGCGCCAGGCTGAAATGCAGAGAAAAGCCTCCGAGGAGCCTGGCGTTTCCTCTGGTGCATTTGCTCCTGGGGCAGGGGAAGGGGTGTCCCTGCTCCAGCGAGCGCAGCGGCCTGGCACACTCACCCAGGGTGGGGGAACACGGGATGCACGGCACTTGGGGGACTTGGCTTTGTGGCTGGTGACCGATGCATCTGGTTCGGCCGGGCGCTCCCGCTGTTGCAGCTCCTGGGGGGGCAGCAAGCACAGCGCTCTCCTTCGTGCCCCCGAGATGCAGCCCACAAGGTAGCAGGGCCCAGCTCTGCCCCGGTGAGCATCTGCCCACCAGGGACCCTGCGGCAGGGACCTGTGCCCGGGTGGGCTCACATGAGGTGGGAGCGAGGCAGCACCCAGACAAGCTCGATCTGGGCCCGAGCGCTGCGGTTGCAGAGAAGTGCCCCCTGCTCTGCGGGGAGAAGGGGATGCACCTTCCCCCCCTATGCACTCCTGCCATCCTCAGCCGGGCCGTCGGTCAGCGAGGCCACCGCGCGCCCGGCAGGAGCCGATCTGCCCTCCTGCCTCACCCCGACCCCCAGGCCTCCTGCCCCAGCTACAACGGGTCTTTTGCATCCGCTCCCGAGCTGCGGGCACTATGCAGCGGAAACCTCATCCACCCGGCTACGAAGTCACATCTGGGCCTGAGAGCCGCTGCGAGTCGTAAGCACGTTTGAATCTCATGCTCCAAGGTGCAAAGGTCCCGGCAGGGCCAGGAAGGGGTTTCAGGCGCAGCAATGCAGTTACCGGAGATGGGTAGAAATGAGCTGGGCTCTAGGCTTGCTCCAGCGCAGGCGGGAGGGGAGAGGCACCCTGGACAGCCACAGCAGCACCGACCCCTGCACGGCGAGTGGGAACAGCACCCCAACGGGGCAGGGACGGAGAGCAGGGCACTTGCACCCCCCTCGCTGGGCACGGGGGCCATCTCTGCCAGGAGCAACTGCCTCGGTCTCTGCCTCCCAGAGACCCTGCCCGAGAGCATCGCCCTTGCTGCACCACGTCACGCCTCCCCAGAGCCTCGCACCGCCTGCATTTCCCCAACCCAGGGTTCAGGGCGAAGGAGGCCGCGCTAACACGGGGAACACAGTCCCGCACGTGCCGGCCAAGCCCAGCCCAAAGGGCTCTGCCGCAGGCCTGTAGGTACGGTGCCCTCTGCCCATCCTACCCTGCCTCTTGCTTATCCATCCCGCGCAGGGGCTGCCCGGGGCTCGCTGCCTGTCGTCCCAGCTCCCACGAGGGCAGGGCATTCCCAAAAGCAGCACGTGCAGCACTGACCTTGGCGAGAGCCCCCAGCTCCCACACAGCGGCCCCAGGAGACGGAGGCTTGACCTCTGCCCGTGGCGTCGGGGGCCGGCGGGCGAGAGAGCGCGCTGGGCTGGGCGGCAGCTCCGTGGGCCAGGAGGCTGATGAGTTAACAGCTGAAAAAAGAGAGAGAGAGGAAAAGGGGAGCCCGGGTCAGTCATTCACGGAGATGGAAAGCAGCTGGGCGAACCCAGGCAGGACCAGCCGGGAGCGCGTCCCAGCTCCCTTGCTGGGTGGCTGCAGGAATAGGTGGGATTTTGCTGCCACCCCGTGGGAGCAGCGGGATTAGCTGTGTTCACCCAGGCCGGGCCCAGGCAGCCCTACATGGCCTCAAGGGCTGCGTGCAGGAGCAGGGCGAGCATCGCTGCACAGCTGGGTGGCCCGGGATGCACCTGGACACCCCCGAGCTCACACGCCAGGTGCAGAGGGCCCAGCCTGCTCCCTCCAGGGGAGCTGGCGGTGCACACGCAGGCAGGGGTGCAACCCCCAGAGCTCTCCCTCCTGCGCACATGGGACCCGCAGCTGCCAGTGCACCAGGGCAGTGGCTGCAGGGTCAGCCAAGGGCTGCTCCCTGCTTCGTCGCGCTGCAGACCGCACAGGGGGGCAATGGCAGCGAGCTGCTGCCTAACACACCTGGCCCCTCCAACTTGCCTGCTCCTGGGCTGCAGGGCTGCTGGCCCGGGGTTAACTGGCTGCTGAAACAAGCCCCAGCTGTTTCCAGCGCAGCACTGAGCACCCAGCAGCTGGTTGCATCAGAGAGCACAGCCTTCTGCTGACCGCAAAGCAGGTTCGGAGAGCCGAACGGGGGAAGTGAAACTTGGGAGACCGGGGTCAATGGCACACAGGCACTGCGGAAGGCACGTGCGGCAACTGTGGCAGCCCCTGGATCCCCGCACTGGGAAGGAGGAAGAGCGGGCCAACGCGGGGCCTGGGTCTGCAGCCCGCAGCCCGGGATCACAGTCAGGCTGGGACTTCAAGGACCCCGAGTTGGGGCGTCCACCCCACCGCATCCCAGGCCTAAGCCAGAGGGTGGGCATCGCAGCCCAGAGCGAGTGAACCGGAGCTGCGGGCAATGCACGGGGGCCTCCCTGCTCCGCTGCGAGCGGTGGGAGCTTGCAAGGCGGCGCGGAGGAGCTTATTTTTCTGCAGCAAACCAGGACCTGCCCGGCCTGTTTAGACAGCGCAGGGGCTGGTGTCTTCCCCACTTCCAATTCACCAGGGGTGGGAAGCGCAGTCCAGGAGCTCACCGAGATGCCCCATGCTATCGTGGCCTCACAGAGAAGCAGCCACCTGTTGTCCTTTCTCCGTGGCCGGCTTCTTCCTCTGCCTGCGCTCCTTGGTCCACCCGTCTCTGCCCTTCCCCACCTTCCCTCCTGCCCAGCTCATGGACCCGCAGGAACCAAGCAGACGTCCTCTTCCAAGTCTGCACGGCTACACGATTGCTACACGATTGCCCCGACCTGTCATCTCATCCAAGAGCGAAATCGGGAGCGTTGGACAAGACCTGGTTTTGACGGGATGCTGTTGGCGGGCGTTCCTTGCCGGCAAATGATGTCTCAATCGAATCCCTCGTTCGCCTGCCAGGTTCCCTGGGATTCCAGCTCTATTGTGTGACACGCTTGACATCTCCTCCCTGCAGCCCATGGGCAGGCGTTGTGTAGGCCTACTGATTTAGCAATGTTTATCCTCCTCGGCCCCTGATGGGTTGGGACGAACGAGCGGATGTTCGTGGCTGGGACGATTCTCTGTTTGCTTTTACTGAGTGCCCTCAGGTCACGACCACGGCCAGTCGGTGATGCACTCGCCTCCCCCGAGGCCGCAGACAGCATTGCTGTGTGCTGGGGGGCAAAGAAAATCAACCGTCACGGAGAAACTCGACCCGTCTTGCTCCTGGCTCTTTGCATTCAGTCGAGGTCCCTGTAGCGATAGCGTTAAGTCCCGTGCAATATAGACAGATGCTGGAGCCGTGCCCCACGCCCCCGCCGATCCCCGCTCTGTGTGCCTCCGAGATCCTGCAAGTCCCCGTGGTCAATCCCTCTCCAACAAGTGATGCTGTCCTTCATGCAGCTCCTCTCCTCCGGCCCCAAGCGGGCTGCAACCGGTGATTTTAGCACCCAGGCATGCAGCCTGGTCCCGCGGGCTTCCATCGTGTCGCCTCTCGTCACCGGTGCAAATTCCCATTCCCCCTGGCCGGGCGCTGAGCCTAGCTTTATCCTGGAATGGCTGAAAGCCAGCCAGCAAGCTGGCTTGAGTTAAACGCCATCCTCCTCCTCCTCCTCCCCACCACAATGACCTGACGTGGGTGGGACTCGAGGCCAGAGCAGCACCAGGGCAATACCTCAAGTTAACGTCACGGCCAACACAAGCCCTCCCGGTTTGTACAGCGCCGAGCGCAACGTGGGCCTGTGCCAGTCAGCAGCTTGGCACTGCCACAGGACATGAGTAGTTTCTCAGCGTGTCTGATGGGAGCGGGGGCAGCCCCCCAGCTGCCTCCTGACTCAGAGCGAGATGAAAGACAGGAGTGACGGCATCCGGGCCGAGCCGCAGGGAGCGGGGGAGGCCTGGCGTGCATCAAGAGGGGCTCTCAGAGGGAAGTTCACTGCAAATGCGTCTGCTGTGGTGTGGCTGGACTGGCCACTTGGCAGGTGATGCTGGTTATAATAAGTCTGGCAGGGCGCCGGGGCTGCCGGGGCTGTGTCTGGTGCTCTGGGCTGTTGCAATGCTTCGCTGTGTTATGCAAGAGGGGAGACATGCTGTTCAACGGGGCGAGTGGCTGGGTACCGGGTGCAGGGTGCCCGTCGGTGCAGGCACCGGGCAAGCAGGTGCCCCTTCTGGCACAGGGTCAGGAGGGCAAGGCAAACACATGCCAGTGACAGGTGCTGAAACCCCAGGCATGAGGGGGTGCAGCTGGAGATGCTCCAGCCTTGTGCACTACCCTGGGGGGGGGAGCCAGGTGTTTCCTTGCACGGACCACAGGGCACGCGTGTGCAGCCAAGCACACGCCAGGACCTGATGGAGCCGGGGGCGCTGGCCAGGCAAGAGTGGCTTTTCTTCTCCGCTTCCTCGAGGGGCACCGAGAAGGAGCCCGTGTAGGTGCACGCATCAGGAGCTGGCTCCGGCGTGGCTCTTCTCATCCAGCCACAGGATCCCATGGAGGGTTGCTGGAGCTGGCCCCAGGTCCGACTCAGCCAAGCCCTTTCCTTGGCGAGGAGAAACCAGATGACACCGCGGGGAAGTCAGACACAGCGAAGCCAGCGATGAACCCTGGTGAGAGCCATGCATTGCAAGCAGCAAGTGGACCAGGGATTGCCCGGCAGCTGCCACCGCTGCTCTCAGCTCTGGCTGCGTACGGAGCTGGCCCCCGCATGTCCCCCGAGGATGAGCGCGGCCCAAAGCAATGCCAAACGCACACATTGCACCTGCATGTGCATAGGCTGGAGCAGGAGAAAATCCCTTGTGAACACAGTTGGCTGAGAGGAAAACGTTCCCTAGATGGGAGG
This sequence comes from Alligator mississippiensis, assembly GCF_030867095.1. Taxonomy (NCBI): domain Eukaryota; kingdom Metazoa; phylum Chordata; order Crocodylia; family Alligatoridae; genus Alligator; species Alligator mississippiensis. Next base: position 65,027,827 of record NC_081835.1, read on the forward strand.
AACCGCAGCAGGCAAGAAGTCAAGTCAGGCCGCGGCGCTGCTGGAAGGAGATCTGCAAAACAGCTTGACTCATTAACTGCACCGCAAGTCCTCTGTGCTCTGAAGTTTGTCCCAGGTCCCAGCTTTCTCTGTTTTCCCCTGTCTGGTGCCGAGGGCCCGGCTGCGGTTCCTGGCTCCGGAAAAAAGGGTTTTGAGCTGGTATGTGCGCAGGCAAGGGGGGACCCTGGAGTCGGCCTCTGCACCTCTGCCCTCTCCTCCCCATGCCCCTTGGCATCCATCCATCCATCCCATCCCATCCCATCCCATGTGCTGCTAGAGACATCTGCCAGAAGCATCTGCTGCCTCCATCCTCTCACTGCCCCTTCCTCCATCATCCAACTTGGCTGGCGATGGGGAGGCCCAGCCAGCTTGGCTGCAGCTTAAATGCAGAGCTGGGAGCTGGTGCGCCTACCGCTCTGCGGAGCAAAGGAAGTTTCCAGCCCAGCCGGGGCACCAGCTTCCTGCAGGGCAAGCCGAGGGGATGCACAGATAAGCCCAGGCCATGGGCGGGTGCAGCGTGCGATAGCCTTAACAAAACAGGCAGACGTGCCTTGGCTTCCAGCGCTGCTCCCCGACAGGAACCCACTGTCAGTGCCGGCAGCCCCAACGTTGGGCTCCAGGAAGGGCCGTGGGGAACGGCTCTGCCCGAGCTCCCGGGAGCTGCTCTCCATCGGTCTTGAGGGGGGCTTCCTTGGCACGGGGCGGGAGGCCTTCCCTGAGCCCGGGCACCAGGGCAGAGCAGCTGGCAGCTCCGTGCATGCAGAAATGGTCCGTGGTTCTGCCCTTGCAGAGTCCAGCTTGCAAAGCAGCTAAGCGATTGCCTGCCCCTTTGCCAAAGAAACTATGGGCCTCCTCACAGTGCTGTGGGCGTCAGGGTCCATATCCCCATCTGGAGGGGATCTGGGGCTCAGGGAAGCCAAAGTCCAGACCCTTGGCAAGTGACTCAGTCAGGCCGAGCAAGAAAGTGGCCCCAGGAAAGTGCTGTAACCACGGCCCCCTTCCTCCCCGGGCTCAGCGGGGCTGCGGGCACCGGGGGAGGTGGAGGACAGTGGCGCAGACACCCCTCCACTGGGTCCGCGGGGATCCCCAGCGCCTCTGCTCCACGGGCTGATGGCGAAGCTCCCCAGTGCAAGCAGCCGTCCCGGGCCCAGCGAGCACCGGTGCGTGGACGCAAGTCCTGGATGTGGAGGTCACAGGGAGGCACGCTGGGGCCGAGGCTGCTTCCAGAAGGACTTTTGCTGCTTTTGCCCAGCGCTCTGGCTGTCATTTCCGGCCTCCCTGGGGCACTGCCAGGCACCGAGGCCTCATGAACAGCCTCGCACAGCGCTGGGCTGCACAGGTGAGATCTACCGGGCACAGATGTGCTGGTGCCCACGGGTCAGCTCCCAGAACGGCCCGCTACGTGCCAGGGACTATGACTTACGATGGGGAGAAGGAGGGAGCAAGCCCCTGCCCTGCTTTCTCGCCCTGTAGCTTTGCAGTCCTGTTGGTGAAACTTGGAGCCCGGTCCAGGCGATGCCCCTCCACCGCTCCCTGGAGATCCGCCGCTGGGCAGGGTCCAAGCAGTTGGAAGTGCAGCCCCCGGAGAAACTGCTAAGAAGTCACGGACCACACCTTTGTTCCCAAAACCTGCCGCCTCGGAGGCCAGAGCTGCCCGAGAGCCCAGCCTGATCGGTCTGCGAGCCGGCTCACCCGTGGGAGCCCCGCAGCGGGTGGGGGGACGGGTGTGGAGATGGGCGCGCGGATACGTGGTGCGAACTGCGTAACGGGCTTTGAGCGTGCTTTGATCTGCCAAGTGAAGCACAGGGGCCGCTTGGCGGAGCGATGGAGGTGGAGTTATACATCGCTATTTATTTTTATATAGAGAGAAATAAATATTTTTGCACAAAAAAACCCAACCCATATGGGAGCCCTGCTGTGCTCAGCACCACGGCCTCAGCTCCCGATGGAGGAAACCGGGCAGCCGAGGGACGTGGAGCTGCTGGAGGTAATGCACGCCCCACAGTGCTTGCAGGGGAGGGGGCAGTTTGCTGTGGCACTGGGGGCAGCTTCTGAGGGGCAAGGGGGCTTCGAGGCCTCCTCCGCTGCATGGGGACACAGCTGATGCCCACCAAGGAGATTGAACCTGGCCTGCCTGTAGCTACAGCCTCCGTGCAAGGGGCAGAAACAGGGCAAATACCTCCCTCCAAGCCTGCTAGCAGCCGGGGCGGCGGGGAGGAGCGAGACTGGAAGAAGTGGGAGTGGTGGAGGCAGCTGCCTGGTTCGGAGAGCGCAGCCAGAGCCAGAGGCAGCGAGGGAAGTGCTGCCGCGGCAGCGTGTCTGCAGCACCTCTCCCACCATGGCCAGTGAGTCCCGGGTGTGCCCCAGCAGCACCCCGCTCCCCTGCCCTCCCGGGTCCCTCTCAGGACTCGCCTGCCAACGTGCTTCCTTTGCCTTGCAGAGCCAAGTCTCTCCGTCTCGCTGGCGATGATGCTGAGCGTGTGCCTGGCCGTGGGGAGCCCCAGCACAGGTCGGTACCCTGCCCCATGGGGCCTCTTCAGGGCCCCCCAATTCCCTGCACCAAGGGAGACCCCCGTCCGGTGCGAGCGGCCCCTTCGGTCCCTCCGGCGGGGTCGGGGCTCGGGCTCCGCAGGTGATGCAGGGCCCGGCGCGGATGCGCAGCTGCGTGAAGGGGCTCCGGCTCTGCTGCCAGGGGGGAGGCTATCCCAAAGGGGCTCCCTGGTGAAGCGTACGGCGTTATTCTGGTTTGCCGAGTCCCCTCGGTGAGCAGCAGGACCTGTGCGGGGCGCTGCAAGGACCGGGTCAGAGGTGGCAGGTGGCTGGTGCCGGCATCGGGCACAGGTCTTGCAGGGACTGCCTGGGTCAGGGTCAAACACCCCACTTCCATCCTGTCCTTTTTGGCAGCGTTTTCATTTGCCTCGTGCCACGGGTGCACGTTTCTGAGCTCCCCGGCCCCCTGGCAGGGCCGTGAGAGCTGGCCCGCCGGACCCTGCTGCAGGCGGACGGCAGGGAGAGCGCTCCCTGATGGGACCCCTGAGCGCCTGGGGTGCTGGCCCCGGGAAAGGGTCTCCCCTGCGGGTTGTCTGGAAACAGCCCAGCCGCGCTCCTGGACTCGGTGAGAGGTCGAGGCATTGTCTCCCCTGGCGCCAGGCTGTTTTGAGGAGCTTTGCAGCACTTGGCAGCACCCCGGCAGGCCAGGGCTGCGTGGAGACGTCCAAAGAAAACAGCAAGCAGCAATCTTAGATGGAAGGGAAGGGCAGGGACATTCCCAGGGGCTCTCTCTAGCCAAGGAGATGTGTCGGCCAAGCCGGTGCAAGGATGCTGCGCCGGGCTTCGACAGGAGGCAGCAAGGGCTCGACAAGACGGACGTGCCCAGCCAGGGCCCAGCCCCGGGTGCTCACCGTGTCCTCCCCTGGCACGCTCAGGCTGGGCCCCAGGGCACGCTGCTCCCATCCTGGCGGCATTTTTCTGTGGCGCCCGGTGCCGGCCCAGCGAGGAAGTCGGTTTCTACACAGATAAGCGCTGCGGTGCCCGAGCCTCTGTCGTACGAAGGAAGCCTCTGGCCCTTCCTGCTGCGTAACTGCCTGGCTCGGGGCGCCCAGGATGCAAGCCTCGGAGGTGTGCGGCGGGTCTCCCGGCTGCAGGAGCCGTTTGGAGCATTGCACGGTGAAAAGGGCACGTGCACGCAGCCCCGCTGGAGGCCGACGCAGGCGCCCGAAGTGGAATTTCCTTTGGCTGCTCCGCGGGAACAGGCCATGGCAGGAGGGAGATGTTTCCCCTCCGTTCTCACGCACCGCACCCCCCGCACGGCCCGGTCCCGGAGCGAGCGGGAGGGACGTGTTTGTCTAAACGCAGCCCAGCCGGCAGCCCGAGTGCCTGACATTCTTTCCTTCCTCCTTTCCTGGCCCGCGGGGCTCGGGCGCGGCCTGTGCGTGTGTGCGAGAGGTAGTGCTTCGCCTCCGCGAGGGAGCACCCGGGCTGAACCCGGGGACCGGGGCGCTCCTGAACTCTGCAAAAGTTCAGGTCTGCATTTGTACCTGCCGCATGTCACGGCTCAGCCTCGTCCTCCGGCCTGAGGGTCGGTGCCGTGCCGGGTCACTCGGCGCCTTCCACGTACTATAGTGCCACGGCGGTCCCGGCTCCGGTGGGCTTCACAGAGCCCGTGTGCCAGCAACCAGCACGGCTCAGGACCTCTCAGGCTCTCCTTCTGCGGTCTTTCGGCCGTGCGATATCAGCAGAGCAGAAATGACGCCAGCTCCGTCTCCAGCCCCAGGCGCAGGCAGGCAGCGGAGTTGGGGTGAACTGGGCTGCAATGCACCTGCGGCACCCCGTGGACACGTAGCCGAGGCCGGGAGGTCCCGGGGCCAAGCAGGCTTGCCCAAAGAGCAAAGCAAACATGCTCTGAACTCATCGGTCTGCCCTGTCCGCCGGAGCGGGCTCCCGGGCAGCGTGGGAGGTCTTTGCCAGGCCGGCTGTATTGTTGTGCGTGCTGCTGGGACCAAGGAGGATGTCAGGAGCCGTTCGCCCTCGCAGCTACATGTCCCCTCCCTGAGAAATAACAACTTGCCAAGTGGAAACATCCTGCTGCTGGGGCTAAACACGCTCGAGAGGGGAAGGCAGGCTGGGATTGCATGGCTCCGGCCCCCGGGGCAGAGCTGGCACATTTGCTCCCTGGAAACTTGCTGCCACCTCCATCCCGAGGAGAAGCCAGAGACGGAGCGGGGCAGCTCGAGGGATGAGCAGCTCCAGACCTAGCGCGCCATTTGCTGCAGAGGCAAACTCCCCCCTGGTGCAAGGGGGCTCTACCTGGGCGCTGCAGCTCGTGGCAGGGCTGCAGTGGCAGCATGGGGTGGCGCTGCCAGGGAACAGGCCCCTTTGTGGGATGGGGGCTGGGGCGCTGCAGACCAGGCAGCAGGTGCATTGGCAGAGTGGGAGGAAAAGCCTCTTAATGCTGAGAGCAGCTGGGCTGGGCTGGGCTGGGCTGGGCAGCGCTGCAGCTTTCCCCTCCTCTGGCACCAGCTGCCAGGGGCTTTTGCAGACGGGATGTCCAGAGCACGTGGCCCTGCGGAGACTTCCTCAGAGCCCTGGGAAGACGCCGCGCAGACGAGAGAACTTCCCCTCTGCAGCAAAAGCCTGGGGCTGGGCCTGCGGCTAAGAGATGCCCATGCGCGCGGCCGGCCCTCAGACGCCAGCTCCAAGCTGGAGGGGAAGAAATGAGCCGGGGCTCCAGGTCGCCATCCGTGGCAACGCGCTGCAGAGCGTGGCAGCCCAGCGCCCTTCTTCCCGCTTGCACCCGTCTCTCTCCAGCACAGCCGGAGCCAGGAGGGGAAGCAAAGGGCTCCCGGCGCTGGAAACAGGAGATGGAAGCTCCCTCCCCTGAGGCTTAGCTGAGAAAATCCTCCATGTGGCTCCCATCTGGACCAACCACAAGAAGCCAAAAGGCCCCGTCTCTGAGTGGAGGGGAGGGCTGGCGGGAACATGCCCGGGCCTCGCTCCCCTCCTTAGCACCCTGCATGGGAGCTGCGCCCCCGTCTCCGCCGCCTCCTCCACGTCCCCTGGATCTTGTCTGAACGCGACAGCGGGAGCAACCGTGCGCTGCGGCCCCGGGCGCCGGACCTGCTCGGAGCACAAGCGGCAGCAACATCTGCCCTGCAGCTGGAGACCTGGCGCGGCAAACAAAGCAGCTCCGGCGCAACGTGGAGTCTGTCCCCTCAAGGGAGAACAAGCTGCCCCCATCTCGGTCCCCAGACAAGGTGGTGGCATGCAGGACAGGCCCTATTACGTCCCCCGGGTCTGGGCTGCGGAGGACCTGCCCCTTGCATGGCAAGGGCTGGGGCTGGCCAAGCCCAGGCTCGCAGGGTGATTTGCATTGAAAATTTATAACCAAATGCTCTGGACTCGCCGGCGCACCCAGCTTCCCGCTTGCCTGGGCAAGGTGAGCGCTACCTACCACAGCGGGGCAGGGTCCCCCCCATGCACAACAGTCCCCTATTGTGCAAGCCCCTGGGATTTGCATAACTCGCTGGTGACTCGCAGCTTGGCACCGTCTCCATCCTCCACTGACACACTCAAGATGCCTCGGAGGACGACCCCGGCAGGGCACTGCTCCCCCAAGCACCGCAGCAGCCTCGCCTCCGCCCTCCTCTCCTCCGTGTTTGTCCGGCCTAAGCCTCCAGGAATGCACTGGGCTTTTATGGGCTTGTAAAAGCCAGAGGGTCCCACTGAGATGCCCCAGCTGTGCGGATCCCAGCCACGCTCCACGTGGGCCCTACAGAGCCAGGCTCAGGGCCGGACTCATGGCCTGGCTCGCTTATCCCCGGGAGCAGAGCCCGGCCCCTCGCGCCTCTGCCTCCCGGGCGCACCAACCTGCATGGAGCGCTGGGGGCCGGGCTGCACGTGGCCTCCTTCCCTGCTCACGTGGAGCCTTCTGGGGCAGAACCAGGGGCATTTACCAGGCCAAGGGGGCATCTCATTTGGTCTCAGCTGGGGTTTGGGTTTGCAGGAGCCCCCGCCTGCCGTGGACACTTCCACCCCCCGCACGGCTGGTAGCGCCAAGGATGCGACATCCCCGATCGCTGCAGAGGGGGTGGGAACAGGGCAGGTTCCCTGTTGCTCCCAGGCCATTCCCAGCCGGAAACCCCGACCGGAGTAGCTGGCAGTGCCAAGGTGCAGCCTTCAGCCCTGGTGAACAAGAGGTGCCAGCTGGGACTCAAGCTGTGTGGAAACCTCTTGGATGGCATCAGTGGTGTGGAGCCATTTCCTTTGCTAAATGCCTCCTATTGCAGACAGCCTGGTATTGTGTATGGCAGCAAGGGAAAGCTTTGCCCTTCTGGCCAGCATCCCCCTTTCAGGTGGGCACAGGGTCCCCTCTGGGCATGCCTAGCTACCTCCCCTGGACTGCAATCAGTTAAAACAGGGACAAAGTTTGGAGGGAGGTGACAGAAACAGGTGAAACGTGGCACTTGGCATCGTTTAGGGGGGAGCCCTATGCTCCTTGGCTTGCTTGACACCCCCAGGTCCCACCCGCTGCCAGCTCCCGGGCTGCACTTGGCACCAGGATGGATGGAAAAAGCTGCTTATCCCTGGCACAGGCTCTGGGTCATCTCAGGTTCCCCCTTCCCAGAGCCGCTACGAATGCACCAAGCCTAACTTCATCCTGCGTCTGCCCAGCCCGCAGCCAGCCAGGGGTGGCACATCACGGCCGGGGCCCGAGGAGCTCCTCGCTGGGGGGTGGCCGCGGGCGTGATCACCCACCTCTCTCTCTCGTCTGCAGTGGATCCCTGCTGCTACTTCCCCTGCCAGCACCAAGGCGTGTGCGTGCGGGTCGGCCTGGAGGGCTACGAGTGTGACTGCACGCGCACCGGGTACTTCGGGACCAACTGCACCCTGCGTAAGTCCCCTCCCCGCTGGGCACGGAGCGAGGGCTGGGGGGCAGGGGGACAAGCCGTGGCCCCCGGGGCAGGCTGGAGTCCGGGCCAAGCTCCGGGGCTCTGCCAGCGGCGCTGAGCGGCGACGCTCGCGGCCACGCCAGGAGCATCGCACCATCCCCGTGTGCTTAACCGTGCGGGGCTCGTGGTCCAGCAGCACGTGAGGGTGTGTGGACCGGTTGTCACCGTGATGGGACCGGGACCGGGGCGCGGGCGAGAGGTAACGCGGCGCTTCACCCCTGGTCTGTGTCTCCGCAGCTGAGTTCTGGACGCGCATCCACAAGCTGCTGAAGCCCAGCCCGGCTTTCTACCACTTCGTGCTGACCCACTTCAAGTGGTTCTGGGACATCATCAACAGCACCTTCATCAGGGACACGCTGATGACGCTGGTGCTGAAAAGTGAGGCTGGGCCTCGTAGTCCAGGGGCTGGGGAGTCGGGGCTCCCGGGCTCCATGCACAGCTCTGGGAGGGAAGCAGGGTCTGATGGGCAGAGCAGGGGGCTGGGAGCGGGGACGCCTGTGCATGGACATCTGCATCGTCTCCAGGCCGGCCACCAGCTTGATGCTCGTAGCAGCCTTAATGCCTGCCCGTCGTGAGGCTTCCCACCAGCGTTTGCAGCCCCCAGGCTGCGATAAGGGGTGCTTCCCCCCGCCAGGTCCAGGCCAGGAGTCACGGGGAGGCCGCAGGGTGGTGGGGAGCGCGGGACCGAGCTGGCTGCAGGCGGTGGGGCAGGAGGGCGGATGGGCACGGGCAGGGCAGAGGGGCAGGGACCGCCGTTCGGATGCTGCAGCTCTCGGGTGGTCAGCGGCGTCCGCGCTGGCCTGGGGCAACGAGGGGCGGAGGAGGAGGGCAGCTCCGGAGACGGCTCCAGCTGCACGGCTCCATCACTGTTTATCCTCTTGCATAAATATTTGTGCGAGGCTCCCTGGAGCTCGCGTCGGAGCCCTGGCAGGCGGGTCCCGGGCTGCTGCCCTCCTGCCCCCTGGCTCGCTCCTTGGTGCTGCGCTGACAGGAGCGTGGCAGCCAGACGTGGCAGGGCTGCCCACGGGCACCTCTGCCGCCAGCCCCCCTCCATCCTGACCTGCAGCCCCAGGCTCTTGCACCCCCACCGCCCCCTCAGGACCACGCCACCCAGGCCTCCCTTGGCACCGAGCGCCCAGGAGGGAGGCCGAGCCCAGCCGAGCCCCAGGGCAGGGAGCCAAGCGGGGAGCTGCCAGATGTCTGCAGACCTCCTGGGCTGCTTATCAGGCAAAAATGTAGATCTTCCCGGTCGAAGCAAGCTGTGTGGAAGCTTTTCCCCTTGTTACACAGCCAGGACCTGAGTGCAGGACCTTGCTTTGCACCCCAGGCCACGGCGCTGCGCCCTGCACTCGGGTCACGCTCCCGGGGCCGTGCACTTGCTGCCCTCCTCAATCACTTGGCACCGGTACCCGCAGCTGCAAGGTGACCTCCTGCTGTCCCCTTTCAGTCCGGGCCAACCTGATCCCCAGCCCCCCCACCTACAACTCGGACTACGGCTACATCAGCTGGGAGGGCTACGCCAACGTGAGCTACTTCACCCGCGTCCTGCCGCCGGTGCCCGATGACTGCCCGACGCCCATGGGGACCAAAGGTACGCGCCCACCTGAGCGGCGAGCAGGCTGGCAAAGGGCAGCTGGAGGCGCTGCACTTGGGCAGAGCCCGGCTGAGACCGTGGCCTGATGCCCGGTCTGCGCTGCAAGAGGCAGAGCCCTGGCTGCGCGCCGACGCAGGCGGCTGGGCACGGCTTCCGAGTCAGACCTTCCTGGATGCAAAATGCAAGGGAGAGGAGCAGGGGAAACCCCCCTGGTCCTGCCCCGCTCTCTCTCTCTTCCAGCATCCGTGCCAAGCCCTCATGTGACACAGGAGATGGGCAAGACAGACCTAGCGTCTGACCTGGTCCATGGCAGTGCTCATGACCCGGCGACCCCAAGGGTTATGGCACCGGGGGCTGTTGCAGATTCCCTGCCCCGATGGCCCCGTGCCGTGAGAAGCACAGCCCTCGGAGCAGGGAGCCCTGCGACAGCTCTTCACGGAGGCAGAGCTCAGCCTGGGCCGTTAGTCCCCCTCTCCGGGGACCAGGCGGCTCCCACGCTTGCACTGCTCGTCAAGGGCTGTGCACGAGGGTGAACCCCCAAAGCCAGGCAGCAGAGGCCCGAACCCCGATGTCTCTGGGCCGAGTTTAGTGTCAGCAGGCCAGGAAAGTACATGCCAGGCTGCACCTGCGGTCCCCGGGGCGCGGGATGTTGCTGGTGCAGATCTGATATATGCAACGCACGACCAGCTCTCCGCAGGAATCTGGCGGCTTCGGCTCCATGAGTTAAAGCCCTCCAGAAAGCCCCGCTTGTTGGTCAATACGGCCATTACAACAAGTTGATTGACAGAGAAAAGCCGCCTTTCCCCTAGATTTGATAACTCCCTTCATTCCCCCGGAGGGTGCACTTATCTTGTATGCATTTGTGGGAACAGATCTAGAGCGCGACGCACCTGGGATTCCTGTGCCACATTTGCATCAGGTTTACATCTCCGGTATGCGAGATGGCTGCGAGCAACCTCTGCCTTCTTTGCAAGATAAGCATCTGTTGGCTCGCGGTTCGAGTCGGGCTGTTACGCAAGGCTGGCACCTGGGATTCAGTCCCACCAGCATAGCAGCGCCCTGGCTCTCAGGTGCTGCTCCTGGCTGCTTCTTTACATGCAAAAGCACCGGGCCGTGCCTCGGCGTGTTGGAGAGCGGCTCTCGGGTTGCTACGCTCCACACGCCGATGCTTCTTGTTGAAGTGCTTTAGGAGATTATCACGTGCTGAGGCCTTCGCCTGTCCTGAGCTAAATTCAGAGTCTGCTATAGGAGCAGGTTTGTTTTCCAACAAAGGCAGTAGGAGCCACGTGGCAAAACCCAACCCACGCAACGAGAATCCAGCGTCCCGCAGCCCGGGCTGCAGCCGCGCGGCACTCCCCGGGGCACTGATGGCCCTGCCTCTGGTTCCCTCCTCCGCAGGGAAGAAGGAGCTTCCCGACCCCCAGCTCCTGGCTGAGAGGTTCCTGCTCCGACGGACGTTTGAGAAGGACCCGCAGGGCACCAACCTGATGTTCGCCTTCTTCGCCCAGCACTTCACTCACCAGTTCTTCAAGACATCCGGGAAGATGGGACGCGGCTTCACCAAGGCTCTGGGCCATGGGGTACGGACGAGGCCCTCGGCCTTCTTGCCCGCTGCCCTTGGAGCCATGCCGGATGGACGCCAGGCTCCCGGGCTGCCCCAACTCGCTGCCTGGCTCAGCCCTGGGCACTGAGCTCGCGTCTGGGCAGCTGCTGCCTCTGGAGAGTGGCGGCTGCGGGTACCTATTCAGACAGAGGGAAGGGAGAAGCCCCCAAGCTGCCCACCCCTGGGCAGTGCCTGCAGGCTGGCCGGGGCTGGGGACCAGGCAGACGTGCCTGCTGCCTGCAAGGCATGCGCCCGGGTCACGCCGCCCTCTCTTTGCAGGTGGATCTCGGGCACTTGTACGGGGACACCCTGGAGCGTCAGCACCAGCTGCGGCTCTTCAGAGACGGGAAGCTCAAGTACCAGGTACGGCTGCTCCCTCTGCCCTAGGATGCAACGAGCCCCGTGCTTGTCAGCACCGGCACCCTCCTCCCTTGGGTAGCCCTGGGGCCACCACCTTTCGGCTCCCCCAGGTGACCGTGCCCTGGTTGAAGGTTGCTGCCCACGTGCACTCGGAGAGCCTGTTTGCACCAGGCCGGGCTGCGCCTCCCTGGGTCCTGGGCAGGGGGCCGGCCGTGCGGGGGTCCCGGCTGGGCAGGGGCTGGGGCAGGCAGTTTGGAGCCTCGCTGCCAGCCGGTGCTCGCCCCGCAGGTGGTGGACGGGGAGGTGTACCCGCCCACGGTGCTCCAGGCGCCAGTGCACATGATCTACCCCAACGGCACCGCCCAGCACCAGCAGCTGGCCGTGGGCCAGGAGGTGTTTGGGCTCCTGCCCGGGCTGATGATGTACGCAACCCTCTGGCTCCGCGAGCACAACCGCGTCTGTGACATGCTGAAGCAGGAGCACCCGACGTGGGGCGACGAGCAGCTCTTCCAGACGGCCCGGCTCATCCTCATCGGTGAGCGCCAGGGGGGCCGGGCAGGCACCTGTGCCCCAGCCCCACGGTCCTCGCTGCTGGCACGTTGCTATCTTATTCAGCTGGTGCATGCTACACAGCTCCCCTCCCCACGCGCCACCGGTGCCCGTGGCCCGGGTACCAGCCACGAGCGGGTGCCCTGCTGCCCGGACCCGGCTGCCAGCGGCTCACCCTGCTCCCTTGGCTCCTTTCCGCTCCCACCCAGGGGAGACCATCAAGATCGTCATCGAGGACTACGTGCAGCACCTGAGCGGGTACTTCCTGCGCCTGAAGTTCGACCCCGAGCTGCTGTTCGGGGTGCAGTTCCAGTACCGCAACCGCATCGCCGTGGAGTTCAACCAGCTCTACCACTGGCACGCGCTCATGCCGGACGCCTTCGTCATCCAGGGGCAGGAGTACAGCTACAAGCAGTTCATCTACAACACCACCATGCTCACGGACTATGGCATCGAGGAGCTGGTCGAGGCTTTCTCCAAGCAGCACGCCGGACGGGTAGGTTGGCGCGCGGGGGCATTGTGGGAGGACGGCGGGGCTGGCTTGCCCGCATGCGGGTGGCCTGCAGACAGAGGCTGCCGGTGGGTTTCCTGACCTGCCGGGTGGGAGGAGGGCACTTGGGGGCAGGACCTGGTTTCCAGACGCCCCAACGCCGCCGTGGGGCAGGACCCCAGCCCAGGCGGTGCAGCGTCCAGGCAGCACTGTACATATCGGGGGTATGGCTGCAACCCAGCCTTATGCCCCAGGGCACTTACAATGCCTGTGCTCATCCCGCATCTTCCACTGCCACCCGGTGGTCGTTCTCACGCTCACGGTCTTTGGGCCCCATCTTTCCTCCTCCCCTTCCCTTTGGGAGCCCTGTCCCCCACTCGCTTTGCTGCTCTCTCCAAGTGCCTAGCTCGCTCCCTCTGCCTGGAAAGAAAGGGCCCCCTCTCAGGGGCCGGTTATTGCACCACTATGGCTGGGCACAGGCGTGCAGCTGGCTCCAAGCCCTGCCGGGGCAGGCCTGCGGCCCCGGGGCAGTAGCCGTCCCCAGGTCCCTGGCACGAGGCAGCGAGAAGCGCCAGGCCGAGACGTCCCATGCAGCATGGCCAGGAGCAGGGCTTCTGCAGCTAGCGGGGACAGGACCTCTTGGCATGTGCTCTCTCCCTCCTTCCTGCCCGTCAGATCGGCGGGGGACAGTCCATCAACGGCAACCTCCTGAAAGTAGCCATCGGGCTCATCAACGAGTCCCGGCAGCTGCGGCTGCAGCCCTTCAATGAGTACCGCAAGAGGTTCGGCATGAGGCCCTACGCATCCTTCCAGGAGCTGACAGGTAGGAGCCGGCCCTTCCTGCTGCGAGGGGGGCTTCAGCTCCGGGCAATTCCTTCCCAAATGCCCCTTTCACCCACCGCTCCTGCTCTCCCCGGTGCAGGAGAGGAGGAGAAGGCGGCGCAGCTGGCGGAGCTGTACGGCGACATCGACGCCCTGGAGTTCTACCCGGGGCTGCTGCTGGAGAAGCCGCAAGCCAACGCCATCTTTGGGGAGAGCATGGTGGAGATCGGGGCCCCCTTCTCCCTCAAGGGGCTGCTGGGGAACCCCATCTGCTCCCCCGAGTACTGGAAGCCCAGCACCTTCGGCGGCGCCACCGGCTTCGCGCTGGTGCAGACAGCGTCGCTGCAGAAGCTGGTGTGCAACAACGTGCGACGGTGCCCGTATGTGTCCTTCCACGTGCCGGACCCCAGCCCGGAGCCGGCTGAGCACAGCGCGGCCCAGCCCTCCACAGAGCTCTAGCAGTGCCGCCGCGGGGAGAGGGCACCGCGTCTGGGCCCGAGGCCACGTCAGCTACCGCCGCCCGGCCAACCAGCTCCAGTGCTCCCCGCTGGAGCCAGACCCATGCCGAGGAGGGGACAGTGGTCCTGACCCGTGTCTCGGGCGCTCTCCACACCAGCTGCAGGGGCCGAGTGGGAGAGGCTGGGAACTGGCTTGCGGATGCGTCTGTCGCAGCTCCTGGGATACGTCTGCACGCTGCTGCTGCTGCTGCAAGTAGAAACGAGGCTGCTGTCAGGCATTGAGCATCACCTACCCTGCCGCATGCTGGCTGCTGGTCACCGCGGTGCTTCCCCTCTCGGCTCTGGGTCCCCTGCCCAGGCCCTGCTGAGTGGGCGCCCGAGGTCCCAGAGGAAGAGAGGGACGTTTCCTGTTCTGCATCTGCCGGGAAACTCCTTTCCGGAGGAGAGAGGTACGGTTCCCATGGCCCACCTGCAGCACTGCTCTGCTCGCCAGCCCCACGCACTGACCCGCCCTGGGCTCTCGCCCCCGCGCCTCCCCCGTCCCCTTTCTGCTGTCACATGCGTGGGTCCCATCCGCGGGCTGCCGGGCAGGTGCTGAGGCAAAGGGGAGCTGGTTTGCTTGGGGTCGGTGGCTGCTCTGCACATTGTGAGAGTGTTTTGTTCCATGCCAGTAAAGGAGGCGACAAGTTCATCTCCCAGCAGGTGGAAGACAGGAAACATCCCTCATTTCCTTCAGATCTCAGGCGCCAACTCAGCAGGTCCCAGGCTGGGGACCCGGAAGCAAGAGGGGAAACGCCGTGGTGGCCAGCATACAGTACGTAGCAGGGTGGGCCAAGGGTCTGGCGATGCTCAGTAGCCAACCGCAGCCTCGCCTCTGCCCACCCCAGCATGGACGTGTCCCAGGAGCTACGACGGGCACGTCCACGAGTCTGCTCCCAGCGTCTCGCTCTATTTGCCGCCTCTGCTATCACGCTGGGTTTCCCTACCCCAGCCCCAGCTCCGTGGGCTGCAGGGCTTCCCAGGGTGCAGCGCCCCCGGGCAGAGCAGGGACCGGCCCTGCGCCATGCGGCCTGTGCTGAAGTCCCAGCTGCATAAAACATTCAGTCCTGCCCTTCAGGGGACCAGGGAATCGTGGTGGGGAGAGTAAATGAAAGTGCCAGGTGCCGATCTCAAGGTGCCTGCGCTGTACGTGGTGCAGGTCTGTGCTGGAAAACCTGAGCACTAGTCACCGCCAGGGGCAGGCACATGTCACCCCCCCACCCTGGGGGGGTCATCCCACCCCCCTCTCCATTGCAATAGGAGCTGTTATCCCACCTGGAATCAAGTTGGGTGGGATTGTTTGCCGGCAGCCTCTCCACAGCCTTCACAGCCCCCCAGGAATGGGACTTTGCAGTATGAAAGGTGAAGCCGCAGTCTTGGAACTGGCCCCCATTTATTCTCTGAACCAAGAGCATCCCAGCACCCATTGCAGTCTGTGATTGTGATGATGCCTCCACACCATGGCACCTCCCAGGACCAGAGCAGGCACCGCTGCCGCTTCCTTGCTGCCCGTGGCTCGGTGAGCTGTGCTGGGGCTTGGTGGATGAGGCAGCAGGGAGATGCCAGGAGGGAATGTCTCAGCAGCTAGGCAGGGTGAAGGAGCAGCAGGAAGAAGAACAGGCCACGGCCAGTGGCAAGGAAGTTTTGACCCACTGCAGCCCGTGGACCCTCCAGGCCGGCAGCTGCTCCCAGCTATGCTTTGCTAGAGTCCGCTGCAGTTTTGTTCTCTACCCATCTGGAGCAGGCCTGTGTTGCTCTGGTCACAGATAACTCCTGGGCCCTGCGAGAGAGACAGGATTGCATCATGGAGGCCACATGGGCAGCCAATGTGCAAGACACCGGGGGTGCAAGGCTCAGCACCAGCATCTCAGAAGCTGCGTGGCAAGGACTCACTTCTGCCCGCACTGGAGTGCACTTGTGGTGGCGGCAGAAGCGCTCACATACCGGGGTCCAGCGATGCAGCAGGCGGCTGGGATGCTGCCTCTGGCAGGGGTGGCTCAGAGGCATTTGGTGCGGCACCTGCAGCCGAGCGCACCTCTGCCGGGCGGAGGCGGATATCGATGGTAACGGCCAGCACGGCACCAGCCTGCTCCCCGGGAGGGAGGCACGCAGACGTCTCAGGCCGGTAGAGGTGCAGAGTGGTGCAGACGTGTGTGGGCACAGCAGCTTCGTCAGCTCCCCCATCTGGTCTCCTTCCATGGGGGTCCTCAGCTGCAGCAGAAGATGTGGCTCCACTGGGGCTGGGGCAGCGTCCCTGGGGACTGGTTTCGCTCTGCACCGATGCTTGTGAACCCTGAAAGAGCAGCATGTGCATCAGAAGGAGCAGACGGGATGGGGTATGGCTGGGGTAACTCAGCCCCACTGCAAAGCAGGAGCAAGTAGGCAGCTGAAACCAAGCTCCAGATTAGCTGCAGGTCTCGCTCAGCATCTGCTACTGCCTCTGCCAGCATGTGAGGGCAGATCGCTGGCCAACAGGCAGCTCCCAACTGGAGCAAAATGCAGGGCCCTAGCAGGAACAGGAGCCTCATTGCAAGAAGACTGGCAGGGGCCAACTCACGGATACCCAGTGCAGACAGGCAATGAGTGCAGGACAGGACAGGGCTGGCAGCAGGGATCTGAGCACAGCACTACTGCACAAGGGCTCAGGGAGCTGCAAAGAGTGGGCAGCCCAGTCGCGGGGACAGCCCTCATGCATGTTACCTCTGGCCGGGCCTGCATTGCCCCCGTGGGAGCTGTGGGGCCAGGGCCTTCCAGGCTGGGGGGGGCAGGGGTCTCATCCAGGCTCAGGGTGTCGATGGCACACTCCACTTCAAAGGCCCTGTGGAGTGAGGAGGTGTCAAGGACGGCCTCAGGGACCCCAGGCCCTGCCCCACCTCGCCGTGCAGGTAGCCCTTGGGGCTGCTGACCGGTCCCTGGGAGACGTGCACACCCCCAACCCCCGCAGCCCAGGCCCAGGGAAGTCCTTGATGTGGCCTGGAAGCATTGGCCTCTCCATCCCTGCATGCTGGGCTGTTGGGGCTTTCCCACGGGGGCCAGGACGTGAGCTGCAGCCAGCGCGCCTGCCCTGAACCCAGCTCACCTGTTCTCATAGGCTCCGTCCACCTCCAGGTAGTTCCTCCTCCAGCTCCTGCCGCTGGAGGGTTTGGGAGAAGCTGCAGAATAGAGGCAGGCTCGTTTCTCCAGGGGCAGGGGGTGAGGACAGCTGAGTTGTCCTGCAAAGGTGACGGGGACCTCGACCCTTGCTGCTCAGAGGCCCCATGCTAGGAGCGCACCCAAAGTCAGCTGCTCCCACCCCACGGGGCAGGCCCTCCTGGGCGTGCGCTTGCCCACATGGACCTGCTATAGGGCTGGGCTAGAGCAAACAGGCTACGAGCCTAGGGCCTGCTCCCCTCTATTCCCAGTCCCAGCAAGAGCAGCCCCTCCATCGTCCCCTGCTGCTCCAGCTATGCCTCAGGCCGAGGGCTCACCAGTGCTGCTGCCCTTGGTGCGCTCCATTTTCTGCCACAAGAAGTAGACGCCCATGGAAAGGAGAATCAGAGCCAGGGATGCCGAGGCTCCCACCACTACGGGGACATCGTGTTTATCCAGGCCCAGGAGCCAGCTCGTGCCAACCGGGGACGCCTGCCTGCATAGGGCCAGCAGCGAGAGGGGCACAGAGATGTGCCAGGAGCCCAAACACACCCAGGCCCATAACAGGATGGATCTCAACCATGCACGATCCCCTGCCTACCATCTCGGTGCAGCTACCTCTGGGGCCAGATGTGACAGCTTCTTGGGAGCTCACGGCAACGCCGCAGGACCGAGAGGGCAGGAACAGCCCGCAGGAGGCACGAAGCTGCCATTGTGATGTGGGGATTGCAGTACAGTTTGAGCCCAGGACCTTACCTTTCTGTGGGGCGCAGCGCCCAGCCAGGGGCCTCCGTTGTGCTCTCGTGTCCCCCCAGGGTTGATAATCGCTGCACGCTGGGGGCAGTCCCGGAGGGCGGAGAAGACACCACGTGATGGGATCTGGCTGGGGTGCCCTTGCTCCAGCTCCCCAGGGGAGACTTGGTGACCCTGGCCGGCACCCAAACCACGCTGCCGTGAGGGGCTGAGAGGCCACATTCCCGACCGTCCTGCTCCAGGGCCGGCATCAGGGTGGAGACCTCTGCTGCGGGCAGGAGCCTTCTGGCAGGGGAGGAGCTCGAGCCTGGAGACCAGGAGAGAAGCGCTGCTTGACTTGACGCCAGCGGGATTGTCCAGGACCCGGCATGGGAATGCCCCAGATGAAAGACTTCACCAACGCACAGCTCAGCAGGGCTGCCGGGAGCGCGGGGCCCTGGACAGCAGCAGCAGAGACCTAGTCTGGGGGGACCTTGGGCGGTGCTGTGGAAACCTTGCACCAGGACTCACTAGGACATGCAGGGCAGCCACTAGCGTTAGGGTCAGAACAAGCCAGGTGCTTCAGCGCTCTGTGCCCACGGCTGGAGAACTCCAGAGGTTTCAGGACTCGACAGCGATTCCTGGGGGCACCATCTTCTCCCTGGACCCACCAGCACCAGCATCCCGGCCCCAAGCCGACTGAACCCTGCAGCACCGCTGGGGCCTGCTTGGAAGATGTGGACTCATGCTTACCTGGCTCTGCATGGCCGCAGCTACCTCTGATGCAGCAGAGCTGTGGGATGCTGGAGAGAAGCATGCAGAGCACCAGGTCCTTCATGCTTCTCACCCGGTGCTCACGGCTCTGGAGAAGCTGCTCAGGTCACGGCCACCTGGGAGAAGCAGAAACAGAGGGTGGAGATGGACCCCCCCGCTGCCCTGGTCCCAGCCCTGCCCCTGCCTTGGAGATGCTCCCCTCCAACATCAGACCCTGCCAGTTGGAAGAAGTATTAGCGTGCAATGGTGCTGTGCCCAGATGCCATGCTACAGAGCCCTACCACAGTCCCACCCAGAGACAGGCACCACCCCAGGTCCTGGCTGTACACTCCCCACACAGAGATGTCTCCTTTGTCGGGGAAGTACTTGCACCAGCTGCAGCCAGCCATCACCCTCAGGTCCCTGTTCAGTCTGCCCTTGGCGCAGCCTTAGAGAGCATCCAACCCCTTCTGCCTGTGCGTGGGGGAGGCTGGAGTCCATGTCCTTTCCATTCCTCCTCTGTGAACCAGAGACCCTGCTGCCGCTAGCCTCAGATCCCCACAGTGCTGCAGCGTGGTCTCTAGAGAGCACGAGGAGCCCTGGGCGGAGGGACCTGCTGAGTGATGCCTCGCAGAGCACGGGGCGGGAGGAAGATTATCGAGCACACGATCAATTATTCCAATTTCTAGCAAAGAAGTTAGGGTCAGAACAAGCCAGGTGCTTAAAAAGACACAAGCAACTGAGAGGGACTCGTTTTCCTGCAAACAGCTCACCAGGTTAAGCTGCCAGGGCACACGTGGGTCATTCACCTGCTGGCAGCTGGGTTTCACCCATCCCCCTACCTGCCCCCACAGGACAAAGCCCCAACCTGGCCCTTCTCCCCCCAGAGTGGCTGCCTGCTGCCCAGGCTCTGACACCTGTGTCCCCAGCAAGGCCCCTAGAGCCATGGCCAGGGAAGCAGACAGGATGGTTAAATGCCAGTTCCCCTTTCCCCGACTGTGCAGCTTGTTACGTTTCTGCACTCCAGCCAGCTAAGGGCAGCAAAACTCGCCGGCTCAGTCTGACCCACTCTCCCCAGTTTCACTGCTTTGCTTCTGGGCACTGGTGCCCAACTGTTTGCTTGGATTTTCAACAAAACACTGCTTTCGCTGTTTTGCAAAAAAAAAAAAATTGAACTTTCCATCCATAGTCATTTTTTTTCCCTAATAAAGTTTCTATTTGGGGCCTAAACATCCTTAAATTTCTTGTTCTTTGGAGTCCTGTCCTGCCCTCACACCTGGTGCTGGGTTTGGTGATTGTTCTGCCTTGAAGCTGGACTCTCTCTAGACCACTGTGGGGGCTCGTCAGCCATTCGCATTTCATTGTGGGCTTTGATTCTGACAGGCAAGTTCTGCTGTTCCTATGATGCTCCCAGAGCTCAGTCACTCCATTAGATCTGGAAGAGCTCGGGTGCTTGTAGCTGGGTGCAGAATGAAGCCTGCCGGTAAAGGCTCTGTGTTTCCTGGCTGATCTCACCCGGGATATTTTGCTTTCCCAGGAAAAGCACTCACAGCAAGCACTCAGATCTTACCTGGCAACAGCTCTCTCAAACTCCAGCGAGTGTCCTTCTGAAGGGGACAGGTCAGGCACACAGTAGATGGCTTCAGTTTAATGCCAGCCTCTTCAAGAGCTGAAGTATACAGAGAATAAAGTAGGCTGAGAAGATCCACAGCTCGTGCAAGCCCATGCTTTCCCTGCTGAAGCAAGGGGGAGGTCTAACCTTCAACTGATGTTGGGGGGATTTCGTGGGAGCTGGCATAAGCCTGGGCTCAGAGCCCCTCCACCTCACTCTCCAAACACCTCTCTTGAAATATGGGGAAACCTTGCCATCAGGATCCTGTGTTTGCTTGGCATCACTTAAACAGAAACAAGCCAAGCAATGGAAAGGGGCGGGATGACATGCAGGGCCCTGGCAGGGACAGATGGAGGCACACAGCATGCAGCCAGGACACGCGAGGTGAGAACAGCGTGGGGCAGAGAGAGGAACACGCACGTCTTGTTTTTAGAGCAATGCAAGCGGGAAACAAGCCCACAGCAAAGATGACCCTGCTGGGCTGGTGTCCAGACAAACCCTCGCACACGCTCTAGAAAGGCGGTGCCCCTTCCCTTCAATGCCAGGACCAGGCAAGGCAAGCAATCCCAGCGGCTGTTGGGCTCAGGCTCGGCTGGGGGCATGTCCTTTGCCGAGCAGCAATGATCGGGGGGAGACTGGGCAATTGAGTGGCTTTTCCACCACGCCTGGCCTCCAGCTGCCTGCCAGAAAGCTGAGCTAAGTTCCAGCAAGGTGCAGAGAACAGAGGGTTGGAAACCACATTGATCTTCTTTCTCGCATAAAAGTGTTTGAATCAGAGCCTGCCCCAGCACCTCTCACAAACCCTGCCGAAGATGCAGAGCTCGCTAGGGCAGAGTTCTCCCTGGCCACAGTGACAGACCAAAAATGCCAGACATTCAGGGTCTGCAGCTACACATTTTCTCTCTCATTTGCTTGAGAGAAGGATCGAGTGCAACCAGAGGTAGGACACAGTCTGTTGCAAAAGAAAGGATTTGGGGAGGCAGCAAAGTTGCTAACATTTGCACCTTCCTACAGCTTCCTCCTGCCCTCCCTGTGAGAAGTGCACAACATGCAGCTGGCCTTACCCTTCCCTCTGCATCCATTTGCTGCTGCCTTTCAGAGACAGAGATCAGCAGAGACACATCTAACCATCTTAAGCCAGTAAATACCAACGGTCCTTATTTTGCAGGGATAGGCACTGCCTTTTTTGAGCCCTCCACTGAAAAGGCTCTTGCAGTGCCAGTGAATCGCAACAGAGTTAAGCAGGTCCAGCTGGGTTTGGTGCAGCTGAAATGCATTTTGGTACCTAGACCGCTTAGACAAATCTGCACACCGGTTAGGAAAGATGCTCCCCTGCTAACCACCTACTTCATCGCTTTGCAAAAGGCAAGGCTGAGATTCTAAGTCTTTTCTCCCAAACGCTGAGACTTTCCTGCAGGAGAACAGCCCTCGGCACTCACAGCCACGCTGGACTCCTCTGACCTGGCTAGGATCCCTCATAAGATGCAGCAGGATAGCTGGCCCCTCTGCTGCCCGCATGGGGAAGCAAGCTCCCATGGGGAAGGTGCAAGCTGCATGCTGGTACCTGTCCCATGTCACAGCTGGCGCTGCCTGGGTGTGCTCCCTCTTGCTGCTTGATGCCCACGACCCATGTTAACCGGCTGCTGGACCCCTCTGCGGGAGGACGCTGTGGGGACTGCGGACGGCTGCCTCCTCAACCCGAGTCGAGTCTCCCACTGCTTACCCGGCACACACACTCCTTTTCAGGAGATGCACAGCCAGCTGTTGCTTAACTACCAGGATGATCAAACCAGAACATTAACGCTTTCCTCCCTTCAGCTCCTGGTCACTGCCAAGCAGTCGCGAGTGACACTTCTCCACCCCACGCTAGCCATAGCCAAGCACCGGGGCATAAAAAACCCTCCAGCAGCTGACTGCTGACACGGTCCTCTGCAGTGCCGCTTTGCTGCAAGCCCTTCACAGGTACTAACGGCACTTTCCTATAGTCCATCCATACGAGGCAGGTGAGCGATTGTCTTCGGGGGGATGTTTGTGACAAAACTCACCACAGCTGTTTTGCCAACATGTTCGTCAGCCCGTGTTTGTGTCTCAAGGCTCGTGTGCATGTGATGTCGATACCCAGCACGGAGGAGGCCGGCTGCCTGCTGGCCAAGGTGAGCCCTGGTGCTCCTGCTAGCACGTTGCGCGCTGAGCTGTCCTGGCAGTATGGTTCTCACCTGCGTTTGCTGGCAGGTGTGAAGGCACGTGCCCTTTTTCTTCGTGCAGATGAGGCCTGAGGTGGGGGCAGGTTTGGACAAAAGAAACAAGCGTTCAATAGGGCCCAGAGTGCTAGAGAGAACCTATGGTGAAAGCTTCCCCACTGCAATCGGCAGCAGGCTACAACCCACAGCCCTCCCTACTGGGTGCTCAGTGTCGACCCGGCCAGCTCTCAGGGCGCAGGAGAGCTCACCACCACTCACAACCTCTCACTCCTCCTTCCCTCATGCTTATTACAAGCCTTCGTATCACGACTAACTGGATGAGAAACTCCTTGGGGCTTCGTCTTGCTATTGGCACTGTGAATCGCCTCGTGTACACTTGAGCACTTTAAATTAATAACTTGGGGTCCTCACACCGCAGGCCTTCATCTCACAGGGTGGCAGGAGATGGGTTTGATCTTAATACAACTTCACTGCCCCTGGGAAGGGAGCACATCTGAAATGCACATTTCAAAGGTATTCAAATAGTGTTGATCCCCTGCCTCCCAAGCTGGGTTTTATTATGATGCTAATGTGCATGCTGTCTGCACTGCAGACTTTACAGTATCTCAGCTGGAATATCAATTACAGCCACTTTGATTTTTCTCCCCTCTTAAAAGTAATGCTACCAATGCTCAGTAGTTTCATTTCATGCAACTTTCATGATTTCCATCTGCAGTTCTGAGATGCAGGCAAACATCCCACCTTGGAAACGCTTAAAAGTCCTGTTTTCTGCTAATTTGTTTCCTCAAATCAGCTAGAGTTTGTGCAAGGTCCTATTTTTAATGATAAATTATTTATTTTCCTGCTTGTGCAACTTGTGCAAAAACAGAGCTCAAGCAGATCTCTCAAATCCCTGGGTTTTTCTCTATCATCCACAAGTAGGATACGCCTACTGGTGGGATGCCACAGGTGTGACACAAAGTACAATATAAATCCATCCCAACCCACTGCACTATACGAGATCAAATATTCAGAATCCAAATGAGTTATCATAATAGATTAATCCACTTTTCCCATCAAATGATTTGAAAACAGGTAAAAATAAGACAGGGAATGAGGGAGGAAGTTAAATGGTGGTATAAGACAGATTCACTACATCAGGGACATAAGTGATTCAATTACAATATTAAATACATATAATACACACCCTGTATACGTCCACCAAGACTGGCTACCATGTGTGCCAGCAGTGCAGCTGGACTGAAACCAGGTCAAAAAAACCTTTGCATGACCACATACTGTGTTTACGCCATCTATTTCACACTGTTTTAGAAGGATTTTGAATGTTGTGACTTTTGAGTTTGTAACCCCACACTAGTTGCTGTCCATGACACTCCAAGGCCACAGGACCAGAAAGAGAAAAATCAACTATTGTCTTTAAGAAGCTCTTGGGTTTAAAAATAGCTTTTCTATAAATCACGATGCTGCAATCTAATGGGTAAGTGCCCTCAGCACAGCACTGACAAAATCCAAGAGAGCAACATTTCACTGTAAAAACACAACACTTTAAAAAATGAAAACCCTCAACACACAAAAAGTGCTGCTAGTGGGAAGCAATCAGCTCTCACAATACAAAGCAACGGTGCTTGCAACAACAACATGCTAGGGAACAAATGGACGTGACCAGTGCTGGAGGGTTTTCCTTCTGTAGCACAGAGCGGGACCCGCGCTGTGTTCAAGGGAAGACAGGAACTTTTAGACCCATGTTGCCAGGCAACCGAGAGCCACAGGGATGGTGTTTAAAGGGTTTTTGTCACTTCCAGCAAGAAATGGAAAAAATAATTGTTGAAGCCTCCATGGAGCCTATTTTATTATTTTGCTCCTTTATTGAAGCCTACCAACGCTCCATGCCATGGTGAGCTTCCCAAAAAGAGCCGTTACTAGAGTAAAACCCAAATGGTTATGACATACTGTAACTAGCCTCCCCCCATCCCAAGATCCCAGGTCAGATCTAGACACCACCCTTTGAACTGTACGGGAGGATCCTAGGCATGTATGTGTATGTCTATGATGTTTCATGTTGTGAGAGTTGGTTTAGTTGACTGGGGAGAGAAAGATTTTCCACTAAAAAACCTTTCAGTCACTTGAGAGGCCATGCGCTGCCTTTTCTACCACATGGTGCAGTCTCACAGGTGATAACGGGTATCTACCTGGGTGCAATGCAGTATAGAATAGGGAATGTTTTAATTGTAAGGTGTGAGAGATCGACTGCCACCTCGTACTACGCTATACTCAGCAAGAGGCGTAGAGCAGACTCCTCACTTCCTGTACCCTCCCTCTACAGTCAAGTTACCAACTCCTCTACACCCCTGGCTCCAGTGACCAGGTGTTCTGGGAAAGCTTCCTTGTATTTCCATGTCGATAGTAATTTTAAAAGGTTTTCTCTTGAAAATGTGCTGGGTCAATGCTGGCGCCTCATAAAAAGGCACGGAGAAAGCCCTGCTCAGCTGAGCCCTTACCTGCTGCTGCTGCCAGACAGCAGGCACCACTGAAGTGCGTGCCTAGCCACATGCTTCTGCTGGCTCCACTGCAGCAGCTGTGCCAGCAGACACAAAGTGCATCTTGGGAAGCCACCAGCTGTATCTAGACGGTGCAGGAGCATTTACACGCGCTTCCGCTGGCGTCTGGACAATAGCGGAAGCCTTTTTTGATCTAGGAGAGGTGGAAGAGCTGTCAGCAAAGGGAGGTCCTGCCTCTGCAGTGGAGCTGGGAGTGGACACACACTCCAAGTCCTGCCCGCAAGGCACTGCAGTGCAGATGCAGACATGTGAATCTCGGCTTTGTACAGAGTAGGGGAAGCCACAGGAATAGGTCTGTTTTTCTCATGGGACAGGAGAGCCTCTACTAGGCCACTGAGAGCTCCAAGTGCAGAGGATTCCTTTGCAGTCTATTTATGTGCATCCCTTGTAAATCCAGGGACGCTTCTTGGTCATTAACATTCAAATCATCTTGCAGTGTCTCAGCCCTGGGTAAAGCTGATCTCCCAGAGCCTATCGAGCTTGGGCTTTGTATCAGCACCAATTTGCTTTCCGGATATTTATATAGAACAAAGCACATGTCCAGCAGCAGGGGCAACAGGACTGGCCATGCAAACGGGAGCTCACCGAGCACTTCAGGATATCACGTGTAAAAAATTCTCTTCATGTGCACATGACTCAAAGGCATTTTTAGCAGGTGTAAGGCAGGTTTTAGTTCACCCTTTATTGAATTAATTTAAGAAAATGTTAAGAATTCTTTACATTACACTAACAAAGGAGTTTAAACAAAATACTAATGGGCAAAAAGCCAAAGTGCAAAAGGAGACACACAGGCAGGGAGGAATGAACATCTTACAGCACAAGGATACAGCCCTAGCTTACTGGCCCTATGGGAAGCTTATTTCAGTCTATCTCCAGATCACTGTCCTCACTGAAACAGGCAGATGGGTTCTGAAGGGAGGTCAGGAGCACCACATCCTTTTCTGGGAGCAGACCGCATTCCTGCAGAAAAGCCTCCAGGTCCACAGCAAAAAAATCATCTCCAAGCTGGTCGGTGATTCGCACAAAGTTGCCAATTAGCTCGCCTCCCTTATAGATCAGCAGAGCAGGCAGAGCGCTGCTGGTAAAGCGAGTGCTAGCCCCGATGAGGGAACTCTTTACTCGGCAGAACTTGACCATTGGGTACTCAGCAGCAAGACAGATCATGCAGCCATTAAGGGATTCAGAGCCAGGGATGTCATCTTCATAAATGTGGATCATGACCAGCGTGCTCTTGTGTTCCTTATCAATAGTGTCCAAAAACCCCTCCCCAGTGGTGATGTCAAACACCTGCTTGAACTGCTGCCCGCTGTAAAATTGTTGCCTCATCTCCTCCATTCGCTGCTTCCTGTACTGCTGTAAAAATTCCTCGTCATCTTGAGCATCGTGAACCATGTTATACTCTTGTAAAGTCATCTACAAGACGCACAAAAAAAGTGTCACAAAGAGGCCAGAAAGAAACCACACTCTCCTACACATTACATTTAATCAGCATGTCAGTCAGGGTGGCTAGTGGGCCTACAGCAGTACTCACCTTTAATAACATCTGAGAGTGGGCCATGGAGGCCAGAGCCCCCTGCTATTCTACTGTCCATTCTCACAGCGGGACTGCAGAGGCCAATGACTACAACAGGTCCCTGTTTTATTCCATTAGCTGTGGCTATTAGTGGCAGCTCCTGGTAAGCTGCTAAAGCAGCCTCCGAATGGAAAGTCAGTTGGGTGCTGTGCCTGGAGACTGTCAGACACCTGCTTTGTTATTCTACCGTCTTTTTCAAGTAACAGCTTTTCAAGGTTTTTTCCATAGCCGAATGTATAATACCTTTGACAAAAATGAATTTTCCTGGTTTGCCTATGGATTTGGGATTAAGGGGCTTTTATGGGTCTCATCTTTCCATCCCTGTGCCTTTGCTCCGTTAGGAATGTTTGCGATTATGTTAGGTGTAGGAACAGTTAATTTGATCCTGCAGCAGAGTCAGAAAGTGGAAAATATCTATCAGCAAATGGGAAGTGATTCAAAGAAACAACAGTTGTCTAAAATTCAGAAAATTCCCACCCCATTACAATCCTAAGGTAAAACTAACTTTTGGCCCTGATCGTGACCAGCTTTAACTAATATAACACGCTACGCTGGCTTATAACATCAGCCTGTGTCATTTTTGGAATTTCAATTATATTCAAAACTGTATTTAAATGATGATTACCTCAACTGTCCATAACAGTTGAGAATTAAATTAATCTTTTAACATACATTTATTGCACAATTCAGTCAACTAGGACTCCTGAACTAATTAATTTTCACAACAAAATTAGTCTGTAGACAGAGGGTGCGTCTACATTAGATGCTAACTGAATGGTGGTAATAACACTGAAGTAGCGTGCCAGTCAAAAACCGTGCTAATAAGCTACTGCACAGTGTGATTAGGCAACTGCGCAGTACCTGTCACAAAAAAACTGTGCAGTAACTGTAGTTACTGTGCATTTAGTTAATAGTTTATTAAGGAAGTACTAAACTAAATGTGCAGTAACTACTGCGCATTAATGTGAACATGTAGACATGCCCAGAGGAGCTAAAGTTGCGCTATGGCCTTTCTCACTGTTTCTCAAGTTTGCTATTATTTAATACAATACATACATGATCCCTGAGAAAGTAACAGGCAGGGTCTGACACAGACCCTAACGCTGCTCCTGGACAAGTCTTAACAGGAATGTGAACAGCCTTAAAATGTCGCACAAACTTTAAATAACTGGGATCTAGATCTCATCTTCCTCTGTCTTTAGTTTTCCTGTCCGAGAGAAAGCAATAATTCATACCAAACTCACAAGAATGTTGCATGAATTCATAATTTTGGCGAATGGCTGGAAAAATAAAAGGGCTAATAACCATTTGTCTCCTAACTCCTGCGTGGCTCACGTTACCTTTCCATTGAGTTTTTCCTGAAGCTCTCTCTGTTTCTGTTTATCCTCATCATCGTCTAAATGAGCTCTACAGGTCATGGACAACTTCTTTATGAGCCTTTCCACTTCTTGGCGTTGCTCCTCTCGTTGTTCCGTCTCCAGCTGTTTGAATCTTCGCCAGTCGTTAATGACACCTTTTGGACCTGAAGGTAAAATGCAAAGCGTTTCAATGTGCCGCAGCCAGAATTACAGCCCATGCTGGAGGCTTATTGTATACTGCTTGATTTGCTGCGACAAAGCACAGGAACGGGAGAAAGCAACCGACGTCCCTCAGAAAATCACATAGCTACTTTTGGTCTGTTTTCCTCCTGGTGTTACACAGACTTTGTACGCAATTTACCCAGCTCAAAAACACAGTGTGCAGACTAATCCTTGAAGCATTACCACCAAGGCTCAGAGGTATCCTTAACATGGAAGTGTTTCCTCTTCCCAAGTACAGACGTGCCGGAAAAAGGCTAATCGACTAAAGCTGCGTATGCCCTTGAACAAAGCAGACGTGGCCGGCAAGGGATTACGTCGTGCTATTTTGCGGCTGCTGGGCCCTGGGGGGGAGCCGCTATTTATGGCGCTAGCTACAACTGTCCCCGTTATAAATACCGACTCCTGCCCTTCAGCAATGGATGGGAAACTTGTACAGGAGAATAAAACTCAGTCTGTCCTAGAGAAGCAACCGAATATAGCAACCAAATCCTGACGCCGACTCCGTGCGACGGATACCAGAACAATCACGCCCGTCTCGCTGGGCAAACCTAACCGGCTGTGCTTACAAAGCTGCTGTCCGTCAGGCGACCGAAGGGACAAATAAAGCGCTCGCCGTTACACGACGACGGCAACGATCCGTAGCGACCGCGCAAGAGGAAGGAGGGAGATCCGTGCACCTGCAAACACAACCAGGCGTTACGTGGCGATACCTGTGTTCGTGACGCCGCCGTCGCCCGCGAGCTCCCCCTCCCCGCCGACGGGGTCCTGAAGGGCGCCGTCGTCTTTGTCGTCTCTCTCGCTGTCTTCGTCCTCCCCGTCGCTGCTGCTGTAGTAATACTGGAGCTTCTCGCCCAGCAGCTTGTCGTCCAACGTCGTCATCGTGCTCTGAAAGGTGGAGACGAAAAAGATGGAAGGCGGTTTAGGGGCCAGGCGCAACTCGGTTACTTCAGGTGTGTTTAATCAACCGACTCCTCCCCTCCCCCCGCCTAAAAACAAAGGGCCGCGGCGAGCAATGGGCGCGGGCTGCAGCAGGGAATGTTGAGGCTGGGCCTCAGGGAAGGGCTGGCTGGGCCGCTGCGTCCTCGGGGGTGTTTTAGGCCCAAAGGACGCCGTTGAGGCGTGTGGGTGACCCCGGTGCCCCCCGCCTTGCGGAAGGACCCGGGGCTGGGGACGAGGAGCAGGCCCGACCCCCCCCCCCCCCCCCCCCCGGTACCTCAGCGCGCCCGATCCTCCTCCGGCGCCGCCCGACGCCGACTGGTGCCGCAAAGCACGGCGGGAAGGGGGGCGGCACCACACCGCGCGCGCAGGGGAGTACAGCACCTCCCCCCCCCACTTGCGAAGTGGTACAGGCCAGCGGACGCTACCACTTCCCACAACGCGGAGGCGATGGCTCCCCCCCCTCACGCAGGAATGGGTCGGGCCGCGCAGTCCCCGGCGGAAGCTGCCCACTAGCCCCGCCCCCCGGGAGGGGAGGGGAGGGGAGCTGTCACGTGCTGGGAGCCTGCGCCTTACCCGCAGGGGGAACGTGGCTGAGCCCAGCAGGTGCAAGGAAGGGGAGGAGAAGGGGGAGAGTTGTTCCCTTTCCCCAGCCTGGCATGAAAGGGGACTATGCCAGGCTGGGGGGGAAAAAGGAAAACCACCTCCTTGTGTCCATTTTTAAGCTACCTCTTTCACGGTGTGACCCCTGGTTCTGCTGGGCTGAGAAGTGTGCAGGCACGGTGCAACCCCCAGACCCCAGGTGTGCAGGCGTGCATGCCCCAAGTGTGCAGGCACTGTGGATTTGGGGGCTCGTCATTCCCTTGGTTATTCCCTACTAGAAAGCAAAGAGCGAATGTAAAGGGTCAGAGGTTTTAGGGTGGAGAGCAGTGAACGCCGGCCCCGGGATCTGTGTCAGGACCCGTGCTGTTGGAGGTAGTCAAGCAGAGGCGCACACGCTTCAGGTGGACAAATAGTTTTTATTTTGTGCATGCAAATACAGGTCAAGTACTGCAAACTCCTGCCATCGAGTTTCTCTCGACACACTGAAAACCATGATGCTCTACCCGTGAGCAGCCAAAGCTAACACCTCCTCACTTCAGTGCTACAGCAAACACACACGACTCACTCTGCTAGTCAGCACTGTCACAAAGCCCCCCCTCCCCACCGCTCCCCTTTTCCCACCCCCCTGTACAGACCCCGCGGTCTAGCTTCCCCGTTGAATCCTATTCCTATCACACAAAGGGAAACATTACCGTTTGGAAATTCAAACCCGAAGGAAACGGAATAGAATTTATTCCCCCCCCATATATCCCCATTTAATTTTACAGATTTTAAATTATAGTTTTAAATAGAAGCTGAGAATGCGCCATAAAAATGAGCATTAAATCCATCGTAGCGATGGTGCCTGCTTTATACATGATGGGTGTACACCATCGTTTATTTCATTTACATTTCAATCGAACAATAGATTTGCAAAGAAAATGTCTAATACAGACGTAAAAATATTCACACTAGAGCTTCACAATCGGTTGTACAATTGACAAACAGGCCTCTTTTCCCAAACTTTCCAGCTAAGCAAATTTATAAAATGTAATCAATGCAACAAGAAAAAAAATAACATTTTTCTTTAACTTCCAGGGAAAAGAATATGCAGTAAACAGTATAAATGCAGACAGCAGATGCTGCAAGCTAACCACAATACTTCTGAGTGGCTGTACAGTGGGTATGTGCAGTACAAATAAAAGCCACATGTGTTGTATCACAACTACAGTATAATGTACTTGTTTGCCCAGCTAAGAAAATGCATGCATTTTCATGCCTCGGATTAACTGAGACCTACTCTGGATAAATTGATGGGATATGTGCAAATGACCTTGGCTTTTGGCAGTAATAAATGCAGCCAGGCTCTGTATAATTTCAAACTCTGTTAAACATGAACTGCTGATGAAGAGCTTCAGGGATAATCTTCCTTGAATAAAAAGTTGTCGCTCAAGTATTGGGAATTTTGATCATTTTTGCTTTATTTAGTTTTGTCATTGACACCTGGGGGTCACAAGTTCTCAGTGCAGTCCCTTGCCAGCAAAAAGATGCACGGTGACCACTAGCGTCAAGGAGACAGCTGTCCATTTATACTGGAAAAAAGCGGGTCCTTTCAAGAGCACATTTATTGTGCTCTGCTTGCAGAAGAGGTCCCTACGTTAGAGGGATTTCCTAACAAAAAGATTCAAACTAAACTATAAGTAATGGACTTTATGTACTGTATATCAATTTCTCATTTGGTTATGCTCTCAAATAGAATGTTTTTTTTCTTTAGTAACAGATTTGTCATGATGAAAAATATCTGTTCACAAACATGATCAAGATGCTGCTGTGTATACGGTTTAGTTACAGCAGCGGTTAGAACTTGACAGTTTGTACTTTAAAAAGAAAAACAGACGCTACTGGACTGTTCTGGGTTTTGATAAAAGATTTTTAAACATTCCTTCCCCAGCTCTTTCTGACCATTGTGTGTTATTTATTTTGTACCTCACTAAGCCCAGTGCACTAACACACAAGAACAGCATTCAGCTCTTGAGCATAAGATTAAATTAAAACTTCAAGTCTGTTAAAAAAGCACTAAATTTTTCGAATTAGACTTATATAAAGAGCAACTGAGAGCTTATTTAACACAATCAGCTGTGTACAACTGCTTTCCTTATCCTGTGTCACACACTTTAGTGCCACTATATATAACCTCTCAAGAACCAATGCCAGTTTGCTTTGCAAAGAGTCTAACCTTTCCTTTGAAGGGTCTAGCATACATTCTAAAATGCAAAATCTGCATGAACACTAAGATTAAATTCCTCGTTACCCGATTACAGGAACAAAATTTGAGCAGCAGAGCAATCAGTCTGCTACAATCTATTTTCTTAAGAATGTACAGATTATTACTTTCTCACACAAGCATGACATATTGACACTAGCATTAGTCTTTAATTTAAGACTCATGTGGAAAATTAGGCAAAACAAGGAATGAATCCAGGTTGTGAGGCAACACAATTGAACTTAGATATTGATACAATTTCTGTATCCCTGGCATGTGAAATCCCTGCTGTACCTCTACAGGAAAAAAGGATGCTTGTCTGAGCAATGCAAAAAAGCCACTCTCCTCTCCCCAGTCTTCTATGGGCCTTTTTCTGACAGCATAATAAATTAGGCCAAAAAAATAAATGGGAGATACTATGGCCACACATGAAGATTAGTCACTATTTTCATGTCAGAAAATTAGCCCTTCCATTGCCCAAAGGCACCTGATTTGCAACTATACGTACAAACACATACTAGTTAGTGTGGGGTCAAGGGATGAAACTTTACCAAAAACGGAAAGCCAAAACTAGATTCCCATCCGTAGCTTCTTTGGGTCACGGCACTGGAAGGCAGTTTCATGGCAAGGTCACATAAGCAGTGTTAAAATTGTATGACAATGTTGGCACGCTATTAAAAACCCCACACAATTCTGTCTGCCGTTCCAGATATCAAAGATTCAACGCAAACTAGCCTCAGCCCAGAACTGACTTCTTTTCATATGAAGTATATGGTCTTTCTAGAAAGCTACTGTATCATGGGACCTCCTGCTGCAGACAAGCCTATATAAATACGGTTGTTCTTAAGACATGCCAGTAAGGTTGGCAAGAATATGTTAGACTGATGTAATTTTACTGGACAAACAGACAAATGTGTGTAAGCAGCTTATCCCAATCCCCCTCCAGCAGAGCACAACCAAGTTTTAAAAGTTGCAATTTTAAAATTAAAAAGTTAAGGTAAATACACAAGATCAATTTATGTAGTATATATTCACCCTCAGATCATGCTGAAGATGTTCTGTGGAGTTCTGGTGCACAGAGGGCTCTTTCCCTGAGGGCGAATAAGGACTTCTCAAACCTTTATATTTTCTCTATTTTTGTAACAAAATAGCAATTTAAAATTTAAAAATCTTTTTAAAAAAATTACATCACCTTCAACATGGAAGATCTCACTGTTTAAATATCCATGAAATAGACATACTGGTTTGCATATCTTTTTTTTTTTGGAATTACATACAGCAAATAAAAGTATTTTGGAAGCGTTTAAAAAGTAATATAAATTCATATTTACAGAATGGTTTTGATATAAAATATACAACAATCATATTCATGTCTAACATTCTATGTTAATTTGCAACATCAACAGGAAATAAGTTAAGGTGACAAAGATGGTCTTATTCTCATGCCTAATCATCTCAAGTTGCAAAGTGAAACAAAGTATCAGTCTCAGGGTAGAGCTGAGGTGGCACTGGCTATCGGGAAGATACAATAATAGCCTAAGGAAATTAAGAAAAGGCTACTTCACCGTTATTTCTACAAACATCTCTTTGCATTTAGTATTAAATAAATGTGTAAGATCTTCCATACTGATACCAGAATATCAAAACTAACCCTTGGGTTTTCAGGTATATTTACAACATAATTATTTCATGGACATGTTCATTAAGAGAGATATCTAACACCAATATTTACTTAGTCTAATCGACAACCCTCAGGGAAATGCTAACCCCCACCCCCCAGAAACGTGCACAAAACAGTTATCAAAATGTTATCTGACACATATCTGTGATTTTTGTAAAATAACAACTCAGACGACCAGTAACATGATCCTCTTTAAGCATTTTGCTAGCAGGAAAAGCCCTTACGTACAGTACACCTGGTGAAAAGTCAGCTTGGCTTAAAATATTCCAGTACAATTTTCAGAGTAAACAACTTCACAGAAGTTAATAAAAAACATAAAAAATGTAAAACTTGTCAGAAAGAAATAGAAGAGTACAAACAATAGGATAGTCATCACCAGGAGAGAGGGTCCTGCTTTCATTTCTGAAAGGGTGACTGAATTTTTAAATTTTAGAGAAAAAAATTATGCCCAGAGCTCTAGGTTGTCTGTGTTTAAGAATATCTATATTAGTTGACATAACAGGATTTTCAGTCACATCTTAGCAGGGCACAAATTCATAAATTTTCAGTATTTCTGAAGGTCAGATAATGCTATACTATTTTATTTTCAAGACCTTTTGAAAATAAATGGATAATGAACAAGCAAAATTAAACCTGAATAAAAAGTTATGATTAACAGTATTTAACAAAGACAATGTCATGAGCGTCTAAAACCTCACCATTGAGTTTAAATTAAAAAAAAATAGCAATACCATCTTGTTAGTCAGTGCAAACACTACGTACAGGGTTTTCACAGGAAAGCCAAGAGCACCTGATACTTTTTCCATGTCATCTGGATTCTGTAAAAGCAGGTGAAGGATTACATTTAAAAAGCAAAACAAAATTAAACAAAACCTACACTGTCAAATTAGTGCATAATCTGTCAATATGGTTAAAAAGACTTCTGCATATAATTTGGAGAAATCAATACCTAGTACATTAGCTGAAGGACTTAGGCACTTGGTTTACTTATATTTATCTTTACTTGGACAAGTAGCCTGTGTATAAATATCAACACTACTAAAGCGGAAATGAGAAAACACAAATAAGAAATAAAACGCTGCAACAGAGCACTGCATTCACAGTCCTGCATATAATGCAGTAGTGCAAAGCTAAAGTGTGTTAACCCTGTAAAAATCTAGATTACAAATCCCTATTTCTCACTCTTCAAGCAGGAAACAATATTCCATGCAAAGTTCCACACCTCAAGAAAAAGCAGCTGCAACAAGATGCAAGTTCCTCTTTCGTAAAACAAAACAGAGACAAATAAGTTAGTTTTACTTTCACTAGATGTATCACTGTAGGATCCTGCTAGTTTAAATAACTGAGTTGTTAATTTTCTACATAAGCCATTTTAAACAAGAATGGCTCAGTTACTGCACCGGATTGCTACAAACTCATAAAAAGCTGCTTTAAGCTTAAGTAAAACAATGTCCAGATTCCATTGATTTGTGGAAAGTGAACGCCTTACCCTAGTAAAGTAAGTTTATTTTTCAGAATGCTAATGCGAGAGGGGCTTGAAGTATCAAAGAGTCCACAGGAAATGGATGACCCCAATATTATTTTTTTTAAAAAAAATATACATTATATAATATATATTATATATATATAAAAAGCTAGTGTAAATGCTTCCATGGCGTGGTCACAAGCTGGAAAGATGAACGAGTTTCAGCTGTTAACCATCTTGCCATTCACAGCCGGCTTTAAAAAGTTGTTTTTATCCTCAGACATAATGTGAGCAGTTTTCAAAATGAGGCTGCCAACACTGACTGATGTGCTGATGGGCAGGCAGCTTGCATTGCTAACAGATGCTGTGATGGGCTGACTGAAGCAAGAAGTTACGGGCAGGATTGCTTTCTGCTCCTCCCTGAGGGGAAAAACAAGTTATACAAATATTCAACTTAATGCAGAAACAGTAGTAAATAAACCGTGGGTGTTACATACGGTAAACACTGAAAATAAATGGCATCTCGTGACAGAAGCAGAACATGCTACTATGGAAGAACGTCCTCACAAAGTGACATGTAGATCATCGTTTCATTTTCAAAGGCCAAATTAAGCTGTTAAAATAGTCTAGAATAGATAATTGCAGCAATGTATTTTAAATGTTCTTGGTACTAAAATTAATGCTAATTAAAGCTTAATACTAACCCTGTTGAGACTAGCTTGTCTAATCTCTGGTAAGTATAAAAAGAAGTGTGCTTTTACTGTATTTTGAGAATACATGAAAAATAGTTTCTGGTCATTATGACTGCGCTTCCTTAGAAAGCCAGAATGCATTAAAGTGCATAAAAACAAGGTAACATTTCTGTAGTTTTCAAACTGATGAACCAAACCTTTCTATTTTCTGTTTTAACACTCCCTCCCACTTTATCACGCACACATAATGCAGATGTCTCAAAAGGCGAGAGAGAGTAAGTGGTTCCTCTTTACATTCTCATGTCATTAACTATTCTGATGCTGCTGTTTCTCTAACACTCACAGAATCACAAGGTCTTCACCTAAACTTTGTCTCTTCTGCTCCAAAGGTTCCTTTTGGCGCTGCTTTAGTGAATGACCATTCTCTACAGTTGTCCCATTGAGCAGCTGATCTTCTTGTGAACTGATACCTAGCTGTATGTCCAGGATCTCCTAAGGAAAGATGGCAGAATTCTCCATCAGTGCTGTCACTACCTGCTCTGATAGAACATCTTATTTTATGTAGTGATTCTGGATCTCTTCTCTTTGCAAGGCTTTTTTATTGGTTTTGATTTCATATAAAAGAATCAACTATTGTGTACACTAGATACCTTTTAATGACATTTTTAAATGATCCCATTTACATTTACAGTTAATCCCCAACAAAACTGAACCCCAGTTAAAAAAGAAGAGCTCTGCTCAGACATCCTTCCCACCTAGCACGCATCATTATCAAGCCTCAAAAGCTCAGAGTCAAGGTCTTTTAGCAAGCCTTGAAGTTAAACAAGCCCAGGCTATCCCAAAACAACATGGACACTGACTCCACATTAGTGAACTCTTTCCTCACACAGAACATTTTCCTGGCAGCCTCTCCTGAAAATACTGAGCACCATCACTAATCATAACTAATCAGCAAAGAATGATGAGAGGCTCAGACTAGCCCGCTACCTGTAGTTCTCTTCTTGCCACAAATCACCATTTGCATCTGGAAGCAGTGCTGATAAACTGCCTAGAAGTCCATGACGTCCTGCTATCCCAGGCAGGCCAAACACATTACTATACCTGGTTTCTATGTTCGTGTTTATGGGGTACTGTGTGGGCACACAGCATTTCTGTATGTCCCCTGAATCAGAACTTTATAGCTCAAATCAGATGAACAACTAAGGGGAAAACAATTACTAAAGAAAAATGGTGATAAAGGGCAGTAATGATGTGGAGGTCAGTGGCAAAAGAAAGAAATAGGTTTTAAAGTAGCAAATGGGACAGGCGGTTAGTGAAAAATGAAGAGCTGTTCTCAACACAAGGGAAACCAAATAAAGCACAAAGCTGAGAGCAGAAGTAGTAAAATCTACATTCTTCCACAAATAATTCTTTCCTCTATATTCTTCCTCCTGGAAATAAGTTTCACTCTCAAGGTTTGCTAATAAGACAATGTAATTACAGTTCACAGGAACTCAATACCATATGTAACAAGTGAAAACAAAAACAAAGGCATGGAAACTGGAAGAACCAGCATGTGTTATCCAATTCCTTAGTGATAGGGATCGCTATTCCTTTAGAACATATGATTGCTTAAAAGAAAGACTATAATCCTTTTGTGTGGTATGAAACAAGAACATTGGAACACTGTGTGACTTTTCAGAAGTGAAGGAAATGTTTAAGGAGAAAGATTTGTGTCAAGAAGCCAAATATGAAAGAAAAAGAGAAGGTGGAGACAACAGGAATAATACAGAGGGAAATGACAAGTGTCTTTATCATTAGAAATTAGTCAATTAAAAATGTCCTTTAAATGACCCTATTTTAATATAAATGTTATTGCAATTAAAGTCTATCTAGTGATTACATATTGGGAAAATGAAATTATTCCTGATACATAATAGCTACCAAAAAGAAAAGAAATCTTGCCACTAGAGAATGTTCATAATCCCAGAGGAGTAAAAAGGTGGGGACAAATTACTCTGATGAAATGTTGCCAAAAGAAGATAACCAAACCTATTTCTTATTTAAAAAGTCCTTCATTTTACAAGGTCAAGTTTCTAGAAATAGCAGAACAATGAGTGGAAAGACCCCTGTGCCCTTTTCCAACACGCAGCTCTTTTACATACCTCTATTTGTTCACCCTGTCCGTCAGGTTCGTCGGTATCAAGGGCTGAAAGCTCTAATTCAATGTCTCGATCTGGCTTTGCATCTGCACAGTCTTCAGTATAGTCACTCTGCCAAAAAATGTAAAAAGTGCACAATGTAAACACTAAAGCAATGTTCACCTGCTGTAAACATGGCTCAAGAATTCAAGTGAAGGTGGATGGTACTGTTATAATCCTGATTCCTGAGATGTGGGAGAAGGGTGGGGTACGAGAAGGTAGGAGAACCACTTGGATACCAACAGTATCCTTGGAAATAGAGAGGATCCTGCTTACATTCCGAGTGATGTAATGAAGAGAAGAACGTGGATGTTGGAAAATAATCTTCTACACAGCTCACTGGTTGAGGTACTGAATTTATATTGCCCACAACTGGAGCCATGAGCAGAGATTGTGCAGAGACTGTGTGGTTAGATCCTACACAAATCACTTCCTTGCCATTATGTAAATGTTTGGAGCACTGATGGATGGTGACTCTTTCCATCTTCCATGTCCAGGTTATCTATATATTCCAGTTATCTATAGAAAGAACAGCTACATCCCCATGTATCTACAATTGCGTGATAAAGCAGAACTCATTCCTATTAATGTCCTCCATTATTAAGCTCCTGCTTACCAAGAGGCAGCATAACAAATACATCTACTTGCTCTCAGAGAGGTAACCATTTGCAGTTGCAACAAATTCTTTGAACAGAACAGGTTATAAATATATTAAACTTTAACTTTTCCAAGCAAATGCCCCAAAACCTCAATTGTCTGTTTCATCCCAGTCACCCTTTTCTTTACCTCACCATTCCTCAAATCAATTTCCTTGCTTAAAAGATTTAAGGTAAGGCGACTGCCTTCATCTAGAGAACTCCACTTCTGTTGCATGGCTAGCGCATTAGCCTCCCTCTGAAGTAACAATGAATTACTTTTGGCCTGTGGAGAAAAACATAAACTACATGTACAAGCTACATATAAATCTTGTATTGTCAGACTGCTAAACAAGCCTCCCCACATATATAGCAGCTCTCTCTCTAGGCAATTCAGTATGCTCATCACCCACAAAATACTGCTCCACATTGGGGAAAAGCACTCTCTTCTCTGATCACAGGGACTGAACTCTTGATAGGTGCCAGAAGATGCACTTAGCTGGCATAGTGCTTTCTATCAGAAGTGACCCTACTGAAATCAATAGGATTGCTCATGTTACTAAGCCTACACCTAGTATGGTATATAGGACCAGGCTCTAGCTCACCCTCTCTTATTAATCACTTAGCAATTGTAATATTTAATTTTCTAAAGCACAGTAAGATACAAGTCATAGGAAAGACTTTATATTAAATAAAGTTTTATGCATGGTGTAAATGGTCTTACCTGCTGTAGTTCAATACTCAGTAAATCTCCAGTGCTGGAATGCTTTCTGTGACCAGATAAATCGGTCACTATGAACCTATCCCTTAAAACATAAAGGGAGGCATTATTCTCAGATGCACCAAAACGTACATTTCCTTTCATCATTAACCCCTCAGACTTTGTTCTCTAACCATCCTATGGTTTTGGATACAAGTGATGTGCATCAAATAATACTTAACTCTTTTCCAACATCCCTTAGTCATGCCTTACAACACACTTCTCAGGAAAGCAAGTATAGGGACACGAAGACAGAGCAGTTATGGAAATTGCTTAAGGACAGTGATGGGCTAATATCACAGCTGAGATTACAACTCAAAAGTGCCTGATTCCCAGTCCTTTGACTAGGCCATTCCAGCTTGTTACTCCTACTAATGAGGTTTTAATGGCCAACTCATGTTTAGCCTATTTCTTCTGAAGCATAAGGCCACGAATGTAAAGCATTTGCTACTTTTAAAAATAAGCGCATCTATTCAAGTCTCAGATATTTTTTCCACGTGCCTGGAATGTTTAGAGTAACTAAATTGCCAAACAAAGTTCATACCGTTCTATATAGCGCGCTGATGAAGTGGAATCTGAGCCATAAGAACTCCATCTTGAATCAACAGCATTGACATATGGGACATAATCTATAACAAATTAACGTACAATTTAGTGTCTTCCTACTTCTCATCACAGAATATGCATACACTGTAGTTCTGTGCATGCGCAGAGTTATTAGTAGGTCATAAAAATTATCCAAATGCTTTGGGGGCACCTGCTGTGGTAGTAACAACAAACATTTACTATACCTGATACACTTATGGGCTTAGTAGCACTTCCTTGGGAAGCAGTGGCTTGAATAGGGTCTGTTGTGTGATAACCTGTGCGAGATGATCTGGAGATTGCACCCCACTTGGAGATGATCGGTCCATCGCTAAAGGGAATGATAGGATCTTCTTCTTTTGCCCTTCTTTGAGTTTCAAACAAATGCACTCTCCTTTTAACATCTCCACTGTCCAAATCCTACATATTGAGGAGAGAGGGAAAAGGAATGCAAGGGACTGAATTTCCATTCAATCTGTCAGCTAATTCAGAAGGCCACGGTTATCAAAATAACCAGTGCTGAACATGACTGCTCCTACAGCTAGCAAGCTGGGAAGAGACATAGCAACTTACATAATGGATTTTCAGTAGCTAACTGTCCATCAGAGAGCAACTGACAGTGAAGCAGGGCATATAGGGGGAAAGGGTTTGCATATGAAAGGAAACTATAGTTTTGAAATATATATTGATATCTATATATCTGTGTCCGTTTCTCTCTCTAGATAGCTATCCGCCTATATCTATATATAGATATCCAAAGATATCCATCTATATCTATATATACACACTGTATATATAGATGCACACGCATACACACATTCATATCTATATATAGATATTGATATATATTTTAAAACTATAATTTCTTCTCATTGGGCACGTCTACACAAGGCGCATACCGTACACCAGCTTGTTACTACTATGCAGTAGCCTCGCCGGGCACAAACTACAACTTGACGCTACTATGCAGCAGTAATGAGCTACTGCGCAGTAAGTGTCACTAGGCAACTGTGCTGGGATGCTACTGTGCAGTAACACTGGTTACTGCACAGTCATTTAGTACTTGGTTATGCAAGTACTAAATGACTGCGCAGTAACAACTGCACAGTAGGCGGCTCACGTAGATGTGCCCTTTGTGTAGAATATCTTCAAAATGTCATCCCTGCATGATGCTCCACTATTCTTTCAAGCAGTTCTAGAACTGGACGAAGGAAGGGTGGAGCTGGCAGAGACGCAGTTACCCTGGTGGTGGGGAATGTGCTAGCAGCCACCTCCCTGGATTGTACCAGAACAGAAAACAAATGCAGAGAAAAGCTTATTTATCAAAAACAAGGTCATCTCCCTTGCTATGTGGCAACTTGTTTTTATTCCCCAGTTTATTCAAACCTCAATTAATTTTGTGTACTCAGCTTCAATCAGATAAAACAAAGTTATATTTTATTTTCATTCAGTTACGTTTCTCTACATTTTACGTTGTTTATCTTACGAGGATATGTGCATCCCAAAGACATTTTAACAGGCCCAGCCCTGCATTTTGGGAAACAACAGTAATGGAATAAAATGTTAGCTTTATGTAAGTGACCTGTGCATGCACTGCAGCCAAGATTAAAGTTCATGCAGGATATCCTAGTTCTACACAATGTGGCACAAGTTTTAGCCTTTTCATTTCTTCTCTACTGAAGTTCAGAATAAAGATTCTCTAAAATAGTGATAAACAAGCAATAGATCTAGTTAAACACCAGAGATAAACAAGAGTTTATTTCAGCAGCATGGACTATTTTGCTTAAAACGATCAGGAACCGTATTTATCCAGCAGAAACATCTGCCCTAAATTGAATATCTTGCCCACATTATTCTGGCAAGTCTGCTATACAAAAGTATCCAGACACTATTACACTATTTAGATAGCTCTGAAATTGGAGCATCGTTTGTTTCCTGGACGAAGAAGAAATCACTGAGTGCAGTCAGATTTTATAAAATCTTCTTATTTATATGGCATCAGGCTTGTCAATTCCTTCATTTTAATAAAAGAAGTCTGAGGAACAGGAGTCCTGATTTACTGAATTATAAACTGCTACAATTCTATACTAATTTGCAGATTGGCTATTGAAAACGTTGCGGCCAACACAAAGCTTTATTTAAACTGATTACTCTTGAAATAATTTCTCTTAAGCCTAAAAAGCATTAATTATTCAAAACATTGCATGTTTATTTTGCTGAGAGGAGAGTCTGTATACATAGCTGGGGGAAACTATTCCAAACAGTTTAAAATAAGTTGAACTAATTTAACCTCCATTCATAGTATTTCAGTTTGTCAACATTTTTGATTGACAAAAACCTGGCAATCAAACACAAAACACTTGCAGCAAGTCCTATCGAAAAGAAGAAACTTGCAAAACAGCCATACCATTAACACAGTATTTGAATTGGCGATTACATCCTTGGGCTCTGAATCGATAGCATTTATGCAGGAGCCAATAGTGCCACAGGACCAGGGTGAGTAGTGGGAAAGATGGTCTTCTTCAAATTTAGTACCACTCAAGTCAGTAACACTCTCTGAAAACTTTGGAAAAGGAAAATAAAACAGAGGGAACTCAGCTTTGAAATGTTCATACAGGAAAAAAGAGGGTTGGGGGTTCTGCTACTAACAATTAAATTAAGTCTGTTTAGGAAGTTTAAAGACTTACCTACCCTAGGGGTTTACATCACTTTTAGCCATCAGTGACCAGCCACTGGTGCAGCTGCACCAAATCTCCATTGCGGACTGGGTAAACCAGTCTAAGCCACATTGTACTCCAGTGCTGTGTACTGCTTTTGCACAAGACTAAGCTTTGCCAGGGTAAGCTTTGCCTACCAAAGCCACCGGATGAAACTAGTGGTGCTATATTAATGGCTGGTTTTCAGTGGTTGTAGCTGTAGTAAATCTTCAAAATAGAGCTTGAGCAAAATCCACAGTTTTTCCTTTGGTAAAGTACATAAAGCAAATCTTGGTAGAAATAGAACTCTTAATCTCTTGTTTGAATAAAGGCTAACCACATCTGTGACCATCCTTACCCCTTACAACATGTATTTATTATGACTTGGCTTAAAAATTCATTTAATATTATATACTTTAAGTTGCTTTTAGATTCTGTGTATTTTCTTACATGTATAGAAAAGAAATACTCCAAGATTACTTTAGTCTTTATATCACAAATTCTTATACATTTATTTCCTAAACCCCTTCCCATTTTGCTAGAGTTGTATCATGTATCTAGACAATATTTTACCAGGGCCTTATGCACCTTTTCATTTTAATATACATATTTTTGGGGACTCTGGCAACATATGCGACTTGATTAAATCTGCATCATGTTTTAACACATTAAGAACAAGACTATAAAACAGGAGGTTCTTAATAGAAATGCATCCATTGTGTTCGACATAGAAACCTGAAGGTTCATAAAAGGAAGAAGCTCTTATCACATTTAATTACAAAATTGGCGTTTGTGAGCCTTCTGCTGGATGATTTGTGATTCTAACTAAATGTAAGTTCACTGTGAGGCTCTATACTAGGTAGGTTCTGCGCTATGATACAACAGTCTGAACAAAAAGTTAACATAATTCAATACTACTAAATTACCTTTATATTACCCTACTTAAAACTGTTCTTTCCTTTTTTTGATTTCTCAGTGCATCAGCTTAATACCTCCATCAGGAGCTATGCCCCTGCATTTGCAGGAAAAGGAACTTGATTCTAATAGAATTAAAGGTGATGAATGCAACATCTGTATTTCTTAAGTGTAACAAGTTAGTTTATTAAATTAGGAAGGACAAGTACCACAAACTCCTTGGGTTTCTCACCTCTGTGCTGAAGTCCACGTTGAAGAGAGGAGAAGGTGGTGTTGGAGATGTTGCTGCCATAGGAAGCGTTGAGGATACAAGAGGGGTTTTCTGTGTGTGGTATTGTGCCCACTGCTCTGGCTTTCGTCGTAACTGATCATCATAACTGGTCTTCAAGTGACCACAAGGCTCCTAGAGCAAATAATAAATTAAAATTGAATCAGCAGGAAGGAATTAATGCGTGAATGTTCAGCAGATATGAGTTTCTCCTGATCTCTTAGCTGTCAGGACAAGTAAAAAGGCATAAGAATAAGTATAAGGGCTAGAATGGGGAAGGGAAAGAATTAGAGCAGGGTGTTAAAGCATTCAGTGCAGGGGGGAAATTTCCAGGTTTAATTATGGTCTGTGGACTATGGCATACATTCAGGACTCCATTCTCCCCTCATTCCCTGGTGATTTTCCACTGATGATCCCTGAGACACTTGTACAGACAAGAGGAGAAGCTGTTCTTTTATGTAGTAAGTCAGTAACATGGGTTAAACCCAATGTATGAAAACAGCTCTGGGATACTTACGCTATTAGATTTCTGACATGCCATTTTAAAGCCACACTTACAACCTTTTCTTTTCCCCTCTCACTTACCCTTGGTAAAGGCACAGTCCTTTGCTCATTTGGAGGCTGGCAAGCCACAGAGTAATACCCATCCAAAGAGTTATATCTCTCACGCAATGATGTCTGATAGACAGATGAGTGCATCACATCCATTGGAGGTAAAGAATTGCTCCTAATAATATCATCTCTTGGGTACATCTGTGGACGCCAGATACGCCTGCTGTCATACACTGGGGCATACATTCCAGAAGGGACAGGAGGAACTGGTCCATACGGCTGCGGAGGAGGAGGTTGGTAAGGAGAATTCAGTCGGTCTCGAGGGGGAAATGTACTGTAATGATCGGCATATGGCACGGAAGCAGGTGGGAGGGAGGATTCTGGAACGTTATTGGACCTCACAAAGCGAGGAACACAGGGAGCCACACCAGCTGGTACTGTTGGAGGTGGTGCGTAGTATCCTTGAAAATTGGAGAAAGGCATATTTAATGTGGTCTCACATGACCTAGAATTTTAAGCAGTTCTAAAAATGTAAGCAGCACTCAAATCTGGCTTCAGATCCAAGCATCTTGCTTCTATACCCCCATTTTAATCCTGTCACTATTCTGTGGATGTACAGTGCGTGCGTAAGAGCACAGTGCCTACAGAAGCAGAGCTGACAACTTGGCAGTGTTTTCACTGGACCTGACCCAGCTGGGAGTAGGTGGCAGACAAATTCTACATTCCTCCATGCTGTGATACTTTTAAGAACCTTACCAGGACAGGTGGTACTTTCGCACTCCCTCTCCATACTGAACCCACATGTATGTATATTAGCTGGATACATACCTTAAGAAGCCTAACAGCATACACTGAGATG
The DNA here is from genome assembly GCF_030867095.1 of Alligator mississippiensis. Classification (NCBI taxonomy): domain Eukaryota; kingdom Metazoa; phylum Chordata; order Crocodylia; family Alligatoridae; genus Alligator; species Alligator mississippiensis. The sequence continues at coordinate 65,072,436 of NC_081835.1, forward strand.
TGTTAATATAGAAAAACACTTTAGGTTTAAGGCAGTGATGCTCACTCTGTTGGCCCCATTACCATTATGTTCTGTCTTTCTCCTTACTAAGGAATTGAAAAGCTTAGTGCTTAGGCTCTGTTTGAATGGATGCCTAAAGGACATTTAGTACTGTACCATTAGAAGGATCTGAAGAAACTCAAATATTCACCTACCCTGACCCAGGAATGTTATTTGCCCAGGCAATAGGAAAAACAATTACAACAATTTGGTGCCTTCTTTCTGCACCTTGGGATATTACTTCAGATTTGAACAAGACTGTAGAGAGCAAATCTGATTAAAGGTAACTGAGTACTAAGGGACAGAAGGGAATGGGAGACCATGAGATCTGAACTGTTTTAGCTGTTGAGACATACAATTCCCACAACACATGGTGTGCACAGACAGGAACTGCAATGCCAGAACAGACTACTGGCCCACCCACTCTTAGCAGTAAAAGGGATTATATTGTCCCATTAAGAAAAAACAGATTCAGCTGAGAACTTCAAAAATAACCCAAATCATTCCAGCCTGTTTAAACACATGTCCAAGCATATCCATGCAAAAGTGAAGGATTGCCTACAGAACAGCTCTGTGTTACTCACCCGTCTGTGGGTACTGTGGAACTTCATAGGACATCTGGGCCCGCGGATCTTGAAAATACTGAACATTATCAGAATGTGGAGGATAGACTGGTACTCTGGGTACAAATGGGCTGGATTTTGGAGGCACAGAATTCATCTCTGTTCCAATATTAGGAGGACCAGCTGAGGTAGCTGCTGCCTGGCTTACAGGAGTCTTGGGTGGAGAACCAATTTTACTGAAACAGATTGCAAAAGAATTATCAAATACATCTCCCATTATTTCACTCAGTCAACTGCAAGTCACAATGCAATACGCTACAGTATGACAAGGTGTTTCCTATGGAACTTTTACTGAATTTCATTATTTTTCACAGCTAGTACACTGACTTTCTTCTCAAGGGAACATCATGCACTCATAAGCTGATCTAACCCTTTTGGTATGTACTTACAGCTCAGATACCATCACTGAAAAGAAACAGTTATAAGCATATTTTGGTAATGACAGAGAGGTGCTGAAATGTTGGCCGGAGGCTTAGTGCTGTCTGAACAACTATCCAAACAGCTTTAAAGTCAGATATCTGGAAAACCTTCAGGACTCCAAAGAAACATTTTTGATATTTGGAAATCCAACAACTATTATGCACTACTGTATCATAAAGAATTGTCAAATTCTGTATGCAATTATTTTTTTCCTAAACTAAACAACCCAATGGAACATTAAATATAAGGCTGAAACATAGGTGAGCAGAAGGGATGTGGAGGGTTGGATACTGCCATTTTACATGATACACAAGTTGATTTAAAACACGCCCTAAACTTAAAGCATCAATGCTGGCATGTGAAGCTTGGGTTCACAGACTCTTTGAAAATGAAATGACCTTGCCACTGCTATAGCAAACCTTGCACAATTATACAACAAGTGAGTATCTCCAATGCACCTCTCTTTCCCTTCCCCTAGTTAATACCTCTCCCTGAATAAACCCTTCTTCCTCAGCACAGCTCTGGCCTCCAGTAGGCACTGCTGTGCCCCTTGGAATATCACTGTCTGTGTTTGCACACAAGCTGTAGCAGATTTTTGGAAATGTACAGCTTGCATTTCGTGCATTAGTGAAAAACTGACTGCTTTAGTTACAGGGAAAAGGGAAAAGAAGAAAATAATTTTCCTCAGTTCACGGGGAGAATGCAAAACAGAACCACAGTTCAGTATCCATTGCTCACGATCTGCAAACATAACCGAGACCCTGTCACTTATCTTCTGCATGTTGTGACTGACAAAGTACAAAACTGCTGCCATTAGTATATCAGAGCCAGTTATTTCAGCCTGCAGCAATACGCACTTTTCAGATAATGATTCTGTAGGGGATCCAGAGACGTTGTGACCATTGGCTCCAGATTTCCCCCCTTTCTTGACATTCTCCAAAGATCTTAAGGAAGTGTCAGCACAGCGGGGAATCAATTGGGGAACACCACTTTCCAGACTTGCAATCCCATTAGTACTTGGCACCATCTTCCCTGTTGTTTCAGGGCTTCCTATGACAGAGATTACGTTTCCCGTTGTGGTTGAAACAGTGCTGTTTACGCCAACTTTATTTAGAAGAGGGAAGGTTCTCACTGTTGCACTGATTTTTTTGTTCCTTAAACGATACCTATATAGACAAAGACAGTTTGAAGAAGAGATTATGAACAAGGCTAATATTACAGCATTTGAAACTACTGCTCATGCTGAAGCTAAAATGGGGAGAAATAACTGCAAAATCAATATACACATCACTATCATGAAAGACCAACAGCTCCTCCAAGGCACATTTGACTGGTTAATTTGGAAGTAGGTCTGTGTGAAAACAATGTTATGAAGTTGTCTACTACGTAGCTGGTAAAAACAGGCAGACCTTTATTCCTCACTCAGTTAAAACCCAATTGGTAGCACGTCTGTCATGGATACGGAGATGGAACTTTTGCAGGTACCAGGCCTAGAGCCAATCTTATGTTGGAGCATTTTGCTTTTTCTGTGAAAGGAATTGAGCAAAGGGTAACGATAACAACTGCTTTACATATGCTGCTAAATTTAAAAGCTCTAATTTGCATAACCAGGTATCTTGCAATTCAAAGCTCTCTCAGAATTCAGTCACAAAGGAAGTGACTTCCAAAATTTCATGGAAGCGGTTTTGATCTAACTGAAACAACAGCACCTTTTCCACACTTACTTTTCAAGCTCTTCCTGAGAGTGAGCGAATGTACAGTTAGTTCCTCGTGGACAACCCCCTTGTTGTCGCAGATCTCGACACATACTTGTTTTATATTTGCTGTTTGGTTGTGGCTTAAAAATAGAAAAAAAAAATATCACACTTTATACAGGTCAACGCAAGTAGGTTTTTGAAAAAAATTAAATACAAACACATACATGTTGTTATTTCTGTCTATCCTTTTTATCGCCTCTTTCAATGAGGAAGTCTCCAAAAGAAGGAATAAATCCCCTTCAGCAAAATTGATCTTGCCATGTTTTCAGGACTGTCAGGCCTTCAACACAATGACCACTGCAACTGCAGCCTCATATGAACTGCACATCCAAATTTGAGATATGTGACTGTTTTCTTAGAAAGCATCTGTTCAAGATGAGACCCTTTCCTACTTCAGTGTTCACAATCAAAACTCTAGAGAAACAAACTAGGAAAACTCTAGAGGAACATACTTATGTCCAATTATTTTAATGCACTCTTCTAATGGTTTTGCAAAAATTAGGACAGACTTGCATTATTTAATTTAGGATATCAAGATAAAATTCCTACAGGGTCATTATATAGTAAGTTGTTTACTGTAACTCTCTGGTCCAGAGGGTAAAAAGACAATTCCATTAACATTCTCCCAAACATGTTTTGAATCAAAAGGCATGTCATGTCTCCCTTCCTTGACTCAGAAATTGCCCTTATGCTTCAAACTGAATTTGTATCTATATCCTCTATGTACATATATTTAGGGAAAGATTTTTGGATCTGGGCATCTAAATCCCCTAGGTGGCTTCTAAAATCCCACGGTTATGTTGCATGTAATGTACACATGCTTCAATTACAGGGCTAAAACAAATCTGTGCCTGGTATTCTTATTCATTCCTCTTAAAATGTGCCTCAAACTAGATATGATACCCATGTGTCTAATGCAGTGGGTGGCCATTTGTGTGCAAAGGGAAAGAGTATGCTACCAAGTTGGGACTGCTTCAAACTGGATGTTCTAGGGGTCATGTGATGGAGAACAGGTTGGTCTGTATTTCCATTATTCTGGGAATGAGTGGCTTGCTTTTTAGTTGTTCATTCTCGCAGAAAAGATCTTGGAAGGCCTGTAACCTTACAGGCTATTATATCCTCGAGGGATGATATCCTTGGACCTAATGAACTACTGAGATCCCTTCTGACCCTGAAAATCTATGAAATCCTTTTACAAATGCCACATAGATGCCAGAGTTGCCTTCTGTTCCTAGTCACTAGTCTACCCAACAAATCTCCATCAAAACACGAGGTTGGATGAAACTGCTTTGCTTGCATGTCTTTTGTCCAGGAACATGCTTGTGTGGCTGGTTCTAGCCAAGAAATGCAAACCATCCAAAGAGTCAGCCAAGATAAACAATACAGCTAAGAGCAATTTCTGAACACTTGCTCACAGTCAATGAGGCTTCCTGAATTCTCTTGAAGGCATATGGATATGCCCCTATGCTTGTCTTATTCACAGAGTTAAGAGTTAATCTGGAGGCCCTGAGCGTTGTTGAAGCTCTTTTAGACTTCTTAGATGGAAATCTACCTGCCCATTGTGTCTAGTTGGATATACACCCATAAATTTATCATCAAAAGTCTGCTACGAACTGGGCTCTTTCAGTCTCTCTTAATCAGAGAAGTGTTCAAAAGGATTGGGGTTCTAATTTTGAACCTGAGGGAAATTACATTCTTTCCCTTCTGCTGCCTGTTTTTTGCAACAGAAGGTTTGTGTGTAAGAAGGTCCCATGTAGCACTTAATTTTTCTTAGCTTGAAGTACAAGTATTTCCAAAAAGTCTGTTTCCTATTTATCAAGTTCACTCTGGCCTAAAGAGCTAAGATTCCTTCCCAAATAGAGAAAGATCTTGTCAATTAAATAGCACTGGCTGCAGAAGGGAAGGGGACCTGGCACACTACAGTTACCAACACTGGATCATGAGGCAAGCTCAGGTGGCAGAGTGGCAAGATGATTTTTCATTTGTCATCAGACTTCTTTCATAGCCTAGTAACAGAAAATGGGGAAGTCCTTACCAACAGTAGCTTCTCAGCCACTCTTGGGCAATTTGGTAGCAGTGATTTCTGTCTCAGAAGCACTACCCCAATTCCTAGTTTGTGGAGAGGAGTGTTGCACTTGCAATGTCCCTGCTAGGTATCCTCTGATTATGCAGGCTGACTTTTTTGTAGCCCAGAGCAAGGCATGCCTGGCAGCCACAAAGCTGGCAGAGTTTCTATTCCCTGTGGAATAGGTCAGAACTCCCCTTTTGGCTTTTTCTGTGCCTGCATGCCTGTCACTCTGGAATCAAGCAGAAGCTGCACAAGTATGCCAGGGGATGTGCCACTGCAGTGCCTCAGGAATGAAAGGCAGTCAAGATTCAAGTAGCTCAGTTCTACAAGCCAGCTAACAAAGTCTGACACAGACCCAGCAAATTGAAGTCCATCTGCACAAGTTGTTTTAACTTTACATGTAATTTTAGTTGATGCAAATGTTATGCCCAACAGACCTTAAGCTCTGAAGCAGGGAGGTCTCCTAACAGCTACGGAAACAAAACGTAAGTAACCAAGTCTTTGTCAGGAGGGCATTCCTCAAAGCCAGAAATGTGCAGTTCTGCCCTCTGGCCTGCAAGCTACATACAGGCTAAAGAACCATATTCGAGATGTGGACTTCTATACACTACGAAGAATACACTTGTGAAATACTTGTTTTTCAGGCACTGGTCTGGGGGAGGAAAACAGAAGAATCCCTACTGTTAATTTTTCATAGGTTGCACAGATAACTGAGAGGGAAGAACTGAATTGCCTCCAATGCTAACAGTATCAGTAAAAGGGGGACTCTGAAAGCAAAATGTTTCTGAAACTTTATGTCTTAGCATTTGAAAAGAGAGCAATGTTCAGCACTATTTACTCTCTTGCATCTGAAGGTCTGAGAAATCTAGCATTAAACAAGGGAGAGAAATAACTGGTTTTCATTGTTTAAGTGAACACACACGGAATAACTGCCAGGTGTCAGGATGGAAACCTAACGTAAAACTGAAGGAACAGTGAAGCTTAAATTGGACTATTCCAAAATGGAAAAGTGGCCATGCTCATTACTTTGGTCCAAGTTTCCATGAGTTGGCACTTGTTAATGTTATTCATATAGAAAGACTGCTTGTGATTTACCCAAAATGGGTTTTCATAATATAATCACACAGATATTCTTGAGCCTAGCTCATCATGGAGCATTATATGATGGGGTGGAGCAGGTGAGGAAGGTAAAGGGGTTCTGAGTGAATGTTGATTGCTCATCAAGTTATATACTTGGTTTGGATTGATGTAGAAGGACAGACATCTAGATCAATGAGGATCCACAAAGACTTGTATGTTCATGTTCCTAGGCTCTGATGATACAACTCTTCTGTAATGTATTAAAGTAAAATTAAAAATATAGTCTTGCTCTCCTTTGTCATGCAAGCTCTATAGAAACTAACCGCAATATTTTAGTATTTTAAATGCAATAAAAGCAGCAAGAAAACAACTAATTTTACTATGTAGATACATATATAAAAAGGAATTCATAATGAACTCATTACAAGAAAACCATCATAAGCTATGGCTAACCTGAATTACGAAGTTCTCTTCATGGTAAAACTTCTTATCTTTTTCTATATTTGTTTAAACAGATACTAAAAATGACAATTGTCTTGATTACACAAGACCAGAGATTCCAGTGAACAAGTACTGAGCTAGTGAATGGGACAACCACATGGTATGAAAGATTAAAATATGCATCCTCTAAGATTAAACATAACAGATTACAAGATTTAAAACAAGTTTTTTTTGCAAGACTACTCTACCTTGTAGAGCTATCAGAATTTTATTCACCAAATAAAATGATATCACCTGCGTTAGTCTCTCTCTTTTACATACCAGTCACATTTTCCTTAAGGGGTCATAATGCATCTTTTTCACAATCCCAAAAATTCTTCCCAATTTCATCCTTAAGCTACTCTATAAACACACACATTTTTCTTAGCAAAAGCAGACAAAACTGATTTCCGTATTGCATTAATCAATATACGTTCTTAATTGGCTAGAAGGGTTTTAGTGAGTCATATAGGTATTCCTAGTTTGGCCTAGAGCATGAAACCTCTCTTTCACGACAATAGAAAGCCCTATACTTATTCTAAAATCATCACTAAATTGTCAAAATATATTAGATTTTCTATACAGAGAAGACTCAGACATACTATTCAATAATTAAATATAATCACCTGTGGTGCTTCATGCCCTTTTCTACTATAGTTCTGAATAAAGTCCACCAGCCCATGTACCACAGTCTTCACAGCCACCATTGCATTCTCCAGCTGCTCCCATGTTGGAGACGTTGCATCTAAGATTGTTAAAACAGGCTTAGAGTTTGACAGTGAATATAATATCATTATCTTAAATAAGAAGCAACTGTTATATCATGCCAGAGACCCAGCAAAAGGATTAATTAGAAAGAATATTGAGAAAACAGCATATGTTGTGCCACTCCCATTGCTAGGAATATTTGAGAGCAGAAACATAATTTTCTATCTAGGGACAGTCACAGTTTTTACATACAAAAAGGGAAAATGTAAAAGAAAACTATTAGCACCACTTGCATACCTGGATTAGGATCTATGTTCGCTAGAAGCTCTAAGTGAGGCCTCAGTCTGTTTAAGTTTGCTGGATCACCTGTACGTTGCAAGACAATTGTCAACTCCTGTACACTCTTTGCAAATGACTCTGGAGATTGAAGCTGTAAACAAAGGCAGTCTTAGTGCTTTCTGTTCTATAAATGGGACATTTTAATTGAAAAAAATATTCTCATTTTCCTTATGAGTGCAGGGTCCCAAATTGGATGGGGTAGTGTCTTCAGATTGCATACACAGATATCAGTGGTGAGAGATAACACTTCTCAGCTCAGAATCTGCCCTATGCAGCTTCATCATAAGACACTAGAATGAGTGATATTTTGTGGTGCTTCACTGTGACCCTTGTAGCTATTAAAAAACTGAAGGGTCTCTGTACAAAGGTGACACAGGAAAAAAAACTCCATCTCAATCCCTAATTACGAGACATCTTATTTAAATTTGAGAGGTTCTACACAGTTTACAAATGATTTTACTATTACACTTTTTAACAGTTTAATCTAGTGAGGATAGGATACTAAATCCCCACCCCCCCACCGACAAACCTTATCAATAATGGACTGCATGTGTGACTTATGTGCTAAGTCACCATAAAGAAGGGAAGACCACTGTTCTGGTGATATTCGAAGGCCTGCTTCCATGGCAATGTGAACAATTTGGGCATCATGCTCCCTCCGCAAAGCTTCATAACTCCGAAATTCCTCTTTCAGCTGCATCAGAGAAGAATCTTCATCCCTTTTTGTGACCTGAAAAAATCCAACAATGCTTAAAGAATTCATATTTCTTTAAGTATATCTAAGAGATTAGGTATATACCACAGCCTACAAAAACAGGCATGACTCAGTAGATAACATGAACACTGGTCTTCCAAATGCTCATCTTCCCAGGTAATAATATTAATACCAAGATATCCAAGCATTTAAATGTATAGGATCATTATTATAAGGATATGACATCAACTCAAGCAATTTTAGCTCTGACAGTAATTGGATTTGTTTAAATCTATAAAGCTATGAAGTGGTTGGCTGGATATGCAGCTATAGGGTTAGTTCTTCAGCTCCACGTGCCCAAATGTTAAAGGCCAGCTCAAAATGACAGGAAACACTAGAAATTATTAAATGAGAAAAGAGGAAAAAAAGCTGTATGATAAAAAGCTGCAGGGTACTCTTAAACTATAGAAGATACTTATCTGAAAAAGCTGTATTACCTATATAATTAAAAATATCTACCTCACCTTTCATTTGAAGACTGCATGCTTCACTGTATTAAACAACATAAATACATTTTTAACTGGAGTTACCCCATTTTAAAGAAGGATAAATTGAGACATATTAAGGCACATTAAGGCATATTAAGGTCTCTTATTTTGTCTGTGACAAAGACAAGAATAAAAGCCAATAGCTATGACTTCCCAATTCTTTACCTCTGAGAAACGCTTCATCTTTTTAAAAAGAAAATAAAAGGACATGATATACTGTAATTGCTGACATTATGATGCTTGTCTAGACGAACATTCTGCAACTTTTATTTTAAGGAAAGAGATGAATGGCAAGTATCATTGCTAACGGGCACAAATCAAATTATTGCTTAAATTATGCATGTACCATCAAGATTATTGTTTTTTTTAATGTCCTGAAATAAAAGTCAAGCCACCTGTAATGCCTTTCAACATGATAGCTTCTATATCAAATACTGATATCCTATCAAAAATGTCTTGATCAGACTCCCATCTTTGTTAGATGTCTGCTATTATTTTAATGCTTTTCTGGGTCCATTAATATCTCAATGACCATGCCCTGCATTACTGTGAAGGAAAGCTGAGTTTATGCCTAACACTGTTTATGACACTCAAAGCTGGAAGCCATTCAGTAGAGAACAGATAAATGTAAGCACTGAACATATGTATTAAGATTTACTAAAATCCAGAAACTTCAATTTCACCTGCTCCTTGAATGCAGAGGTTACTGCTAGTGGGATTAGAAGATTAAGTGCTTTCAGATATCTCCTTGATGCCTTGTTCTGTCTTCTGAATGGGCAACATCTGAATCTAGCAGTGTGTTACAAGCAAAATATATTTATGCTAAGAAGTGTTCCTTGGAACGATATCCTGAACTTGCTGAGGAAGCAAACAAATTAAAGAACCAACTGGCTTTGGGCTATCCAACCAAAAGGCAGTTTTCATTTTAAATTCCAGTATTTTACCTTAAAGCATGATGCTCTATACAGTAGCTGCACAACATGACCAATGCTCGTTTTAGATGCCTGAGGAAATCTTGGTTCTAGTCTTTGCACAACAAAAAGTACTAAAACTTTTCTTGAGAGTGCAGAGCCATCTTCCAGTGCCAGTAATACAAGCTTCAAAGCTTCTTCTTGCATAGCTTTAAACACATATATAAAAATAAATGGTCAGAATAAAAGTACTATTACTGCATATCAGGAGCGTAAGCAAGAATATTTAGGTTGATAAATGTTGTCCACATTACCTTATTATTTTTATTATAACAATCAAACATAGCAGAAAACAGGAAGCAAAAACTTCAAATCTGCTAGTCCAGATAAAAAAAAGCAATTTTTAGAAGTGCTACAAGTGCCATAAATGGTTCAAGTAAAAAGGAAAACAGACTGATTTAGAGATCTGGCTTACAGTTCAACTTGCTTTGGACACCTTGTCCATTCTAGGAAGCTAAACGAAACATGACTATAGGACTGGTCCAGCAATGCTGGAACTAACTGCTAGAATCAGAAGTGGATTACATTTCCAGTTTTAACACAATTTGCTGTTGAATCCTGTGCTCACTTTTGGAACACTCTGACTAGTAACACTTAATTTATACCAAAGATTCCAAAGCCATAATTATGACTTGGCTCCCGTGGCATGCCTTTGCTAAGTCACTTAGACTGGTGCTCCTGGATCCTATGACTTAAACATAGGAATAAACAGTAGACTCTGTATTAGGAACTGTTTCTATGCTCTAATCATAGCATTCAATGTCATCAGCCTGTATTACACACTAATGTTGTGCTACAGATATTAAGGAAAATATATCTAATTATACTTCACCAGTATTTGTGGTGTATCTCCCTGCACTATTTAGAGACAGACACCGACAACACCAGTGGTATACTGGAAAAGATCCCTGACTCCCTTCCTTATCTTCCCCTTTTGCTCCTCTGCAGACCACTGGGAAGACAACACCTCTACCTTGAAAATGCAAAGAGAAAATTCTCTAGGACTATTCTTGGTAAGAAACGGAGCAGCCAAGTCCCTTCTGCTGGGGATTCTGAAAATGTCTTACCTGGCCCTAGGAACTGGCATCCTCGTGCCCTGACAGCAGCCCAAAGATTGGCAGACAGCTGCTGAGGATTTTGGTGCTGCAAAATCAATTCAGTTACAGTTCTTTCTCCAAGTGAACGAGCTGCACGCATGGCTCTAACCCGACCCTCCTCCTCCACCAACTGACAATTTACCAGCGTCACCAGCTTCCTTTGCATTGGACGGCTCAGTGCACTCTGATTCAAACTAGCAACACCTTTAAAGAAAGAGGCAAATAGTTAAAGGCTAATCATGAGAAGACCAATTATTCAAATAAGTTCACAGTAAAAAAGAATTTCGAATACGCGCTTAAGTTAGACGCCAATGTCAAACCCAGCATGAGCACTCTCAGCTTAAGGGGCTACTCACCATGATCTCTAGCTAAGTAGCACGACCCATTATGTGCAGTGCTGTACAGTCATATGTGGACAGCTGACTAACAAAAGACATTTAAATTAAAATCTTGCTGCTATTTATGTAAAACTGAAACTCCCTGTCTAGCAAGAAGAGAGTATGGATTCCCGTTCAAAGTTGCTCATATGAGAAGATTATTCAAAGGGATGTTAGTCAAAAACCAAGACAATATAATAGCTGCAAGACAGCTATTTATAAAGCATCCGAGGTGCATGCAGACCAGTAAAGTGATAGAGGGAAAGGTTACCAGAAATGTGGGAGGACTACTGCTTTGGGGCATGAAACCAGTTAGCACTGAGGACATACTGCTGCTAAGAGTAAGCTACCATGTTATAGTAAGAATTCTACAGTTTAAGAAGACTTACCCTTTCCTCCACTTAGTGGTTTCAGGTATAGTGCCAAATCCTCAACGCACTTCTTTGCTACCTCATAATGTTTGTTCTCTCCTAGGTTACTTAACTTTACTGTCTGATGATCTGGTACCTAAAAGAATGCAAGTAAGAGGTGTAGCTCACATACACGCTCACTGTCATATCTGACCTTACTCACCAAACACTTAACGTGGTATAAACATTATTATTAATTACGAAACACAACAGGTGTATGCTGCTTTTCAGAGTTGAAAGACAAGTAAATCTTAATGTGCTCGTAATATCATTAGACATAACACAACACGGGACTGCACAAGATGATCATTACAATGATGAAAGATTAGGATGCATTTATTGTTATTGCACATTTCACGTGGCCCTTTTGAGTGACTTGTTAAAATACAGGGACTACAGAGGAATTTAAGGCAAAAGGAAGACCTGTGGATGAAAGATGAGCTGAAAAAACTGACCTTGGGAGATGTATTTGAAAGATGAGTGTGAGGCACACAGGGTCTGAGAGGATGCTCAATGCATGGGATCAACACGAGGGCCGCGTCCAGACAAGCCTGGCCGTGTGGTACGTTCAGTTGTTCTCCATGCTGCAAGGGAGCAGCGCGGAGGGTTTTTTGACCCCTGGGTCAAAAAAAACCCACAGAGAAAAAAAGCAAAGCAGCACACGCATGGGCAGCGCACACCACTCAAAAGCAGAGCTAGGCCACCCCGAGCTGCACTGTGGCTGCCAGCCAGGCTCTGCACAGCAGAATCGCTGCTGCTGCAGCCCTGGGAGGACCCCAAGGCCCCAGGCAAGGCTGCTGTGTCCAGCCAAGTGCTGGCTCCAGCCTCCCCTACTGCCCCTGGGGAAACTGGTGGTGTGTCAGAGTGGGCGTGGCACAAGTGTTCCCCAAGAACAATTAGAGGCAGCGCAAGGTGCACTGCCGCTAGTTGTCCCCAGGGAACCAAATGTCCACAGCACGTGTGGATGCAGCCAAGAAGTGCAAAGTTGCTTGTAGGACAATAAATGATTAAATAAACTAGCCAAGTACGTGGTAAGAAAATGCTAAGGAATAGGAATGAGAAAGAAATGCAGCCAGACAAACAGTTCTGCAGGCTGGGTCTAAACTTAGTGCAAGACCTGAGGTGGAGGTAATAAGTGCAAAGTGCCAAAAAACAAAGGGTATCTGAGCTGTATCTGAGCGCTCCTCACGGTCAGAAATGGGAAGGTCAGAGAAAGCAAAGGTTGCACCAACAAGACAAAGTGGCTATGACACAGTTAGCACTAGAAAATGAAGTGAATGCATGGATTTGAGAAGTGAAACCATACAAGCCTAGAGCCCTGTGCTCCATAAAACACAATGTTTATTGTGACTGTTACTTGAGGATGTGAGACAAACTAAACAAGCAATACATTAAACAACCTACAATAAAAACATCCTCTTCTATTGTCCCTTCAATATTTTTAGATTGTTAGCTTGAAAAAGATACACATTTTGGAATACACAAGGGCACAAGTGAGACAGATGCACTTACAAGTTTCCTGCAGTGTGATGCTGATTGTATAGCCTTTCTTATGTCACCACTACAAGGCATTAAAGAAAAAAATTCCTAACTTGATTAATTGATTAGATTGTGCCTCCAAAAACAAATCAGAAGTTTGCACTTTCCGTGCTTGAAAAATAATTGAAAGTTTGAACCTGGGTCAAATGGTCCGTTTTTATTTTTTTGAACATATAGCATTGAGGGAACTAATTCCCAGTGGAGGGAAGGATGAATGAATGTAATCTGTAGATTAACTTCTTTCTGATGACAGTGCTTACAGATAATTAACCGTCTATTCTCTAAATAGTGTTTTTCAGCAAAGGCCTGCTGCTGTACACTCCACCATGTTGAAAGACTCCTTTAAAATTGTAGCATAGGCATTCTCTGTCCAAAATTAAAGCACAGCTCAAGAATATTGTTAAAGCAGAATCCTGTCCAGACAGAGAGACGGAATTTTAACTCTAGCAATGGACAGCTGCCTTGTAAGCTGGTTCCATGATGTATTTGTTTTTGTAAAGTGCAAAGGTCTTAAAAAAATGCTTCAAAGATTAAGTCTTTTACTTTCCTGACTTGGGACAGGGAAGGAAGTTAGCATACCTGCAGTAACTGTGAAAGTAAGCAGTAATGTGAAAGACTGAAATACAGCAAAGAACTCCTTACGTCATACCTGGGCTCCAACTAATTGAAGAAGTGCAAAGTTTACAGGAAGCACATCGATGTCTGTATTGATGGCAGTCTGGTCGAAAGGACATGCCTTGCGATGAAGCTTGTTCAGGCAGGTCTTACAGACAGTGTGGGAACAACCTAAACTGATGGGTTTGTGCACGTTCTCATCAAACTCGTTGTAGCAGATTGGACAGGACAGAAACTCTGTCCACTGAGCTGCCTGCACAGGCATTGTGGAACCTGGACACTCGCTTAGCAGACTAGCAGATCATTATTTCACTGTTTTATATTTTGGCAGCTGTAAAGTGAATGAATAGAATATTTAGTACTTTGATACATGCTTTCCAGTAATTTATTATTAGTTTTTAATTAAAGCAGCACCATTTAAATATTTTACAGAATAAAAACCAAAGCCTTATGCTGAACTCTCCTACAATGAATCCAACCTTCTGTGTTATCTAAAACTATGGTAACAGTTCAATAATCCCATCAGAAAGATTCACATGCTGCCAAGCTAGTCTGCACTAATCCAGATTGTGAGCCTCATCTAGTAAATGGCATCACTGTTCCTTTTACAGGATTAAATACACCTCTGGGGAAAGGGCAATGAGGGGCGGGGCAAGACAAATGGTTGGCACAAAATAGGTTAGACACAAATCCAAGTAATGGAGTACCTTTCTGAATGGCAGGTACCAGTCCAGTTCACAATTTCCAAAAGCTAACACAGCATTCCATTACTAATGAATGGGAGGGAAAAAACAACAAAGACATTTTATTTATTTTACTAACATATGAAGTTGAGTGAAACAGGATCACAAGTGTTCCACTTTATCAATCATAATCAAACTTAATCAAACATCAGGGTGCAGACAGCTTTATGAAAACATAACTCACTACACACTTTGGGGGTCTTTTTTAAGTTGGTAAAGACATTTATTGCCAGAACAGAAGAATAATTCTGTGCTCATTCCTCTCTCCTTTCTAAAACCCTGTCAGAAGGTTAGTCCTTGGGGTACAGATTTCTGTCTTTGCAGTATTTGCTTTTCGCACAGTTTGTACCTCACAGCCAGCACAGTAAAACACTACTTATGTAAGTCCATGGCAGAAAGTTCTCTGATGTCCTGGAAAACTGGGTGTTTAAGGTAATTACACAGTTTACACCTTATTCACAAAACTGCTTACGTAGCTTAGTACCAGACAGCTCCTCAGAAAGGAAATATAAAAATATGGAGACCAAATTAAACATGGAAAGTATCATTAAAAAAAAAAATCAAAATAAAACAAGCAGTAGCTGTAATTTGTTAACAGCTGTCCTTCCTGTTATAACATATCATTTTGGACACAGATCCATGCAAACTGTGTGTAACAACATATGGGGGGTGGAGGGGAATGGAGAGAGGCTTATTCTAAAAAGGATAGCCCTCTGTGTATAATCTGAGGTTAAGGGAATGACAAGACCAAACACTTAGTCTATTCCAGCCTAAGA
This sequence comes from Alligator mississippiensis, assembly GCF_030867095.1. Taxonomy (NCBI): domain Eukaryota; kingdom Metazoa; phylum Chordata; order Crocodylia; family Alligatoridae; genus Alligator; species Alligator mississippiensis. Next base: position 65,087,720 of record NC_081835.1, read on the forward strand.
AGAACAGCTAAACCATTTAAATTCAAGCCTCCATTATAAAGTCTACAAGAAACTGCTAATTCAATAAATGTTCAAAATAAAGAGCCACACCCACAGCTACTGCATTGTGCTACAATCTACTTGTGGTTTTCAGATTACCATGAAACCCTGAAACCAGTTGGTTTACTTCCATGGTATTTATGAACCTACACACTTAGCACATTTCCATTTAGAAATGCAAATGCACTTGCATGCGTGCATTTATTGCTGTATTTATAAACAATTAGATTTTTTCTTTTTTTCCTCAGTGGTGGAAAATAATAATATGCTGAGAAAGCTAAGAGCTCCCTGTCCCACCTGAATTCAACAACTTTTCATTTAAAATCAGTTCCCGGCTGCTCGATAGTTTAATTAGTGATATTATGTTAGACTACTGAAACACTTACCAGAACACTGAATAGACTTGATATGGGAACGTATTTTATTTTAATTATGACCATCTGTTTAGAAATTCTATTTAGCACTATGAGTATCCAATGTCCTTTAAGTAACAGGATACTTGTACAAGATGTTCTTACTCAATCAGCTTTTCAACATCATTTGGTTATTTTTATTAATTCTGATACTAGATGTAAGGCAACATAGAAAATTTAAGTTTGAAACCATCCCGCTCAAACTAAATGTCGATCCAGTACCTTCAACACAAAACCAGAGTATTCAGAGATAGTTAGTTAGGTGTCTTTTCACTGAACTACTAAACAACAAACCTTTTTAGGCAAAAAAGTATGTCTGTAAGGTTTGTTAATGTTACAATCATCTGCAAATGTAAAAATTTAGCAGCAAAATAAGTTACAGCCAACAAAACCCTAGGAAGCACCCTTTGATTTCCTTGTCAAGGTAAATAAACGACTCTTCTGTTTAACGAATCCACTTCAGAGTATGAAAAAGCAGACCAAGAGACGTGTGGTTACGGAAGAAGGCTCCACCTAACTTTTCCTTAACGTTTCCCACTATTGCTTCCACAGGTGCATCTCTACCTGTGCCAGCCTGCCTGATGGCGGTCGACGGCATTCACCTCCTTGTCACGTTTATGATACGGTTAACAGAGTGGCAGCTGTACTATTCAGGGGGGTCCCCTACTGCTTCTATGCTTAACAAGTGGGGTATTTTAAGAAAGAAGTCTAGCATATTCACAACCTAGGGGTGTCTTTACACATTCTCCAGGGGTGGGAAGGGGCACTTTAATTAAGTGGCTTTTTGGAGCTGGTCTTATTAAAGCACTCACAGCATCTCATATATTCAGCATCCTGTGCTTCAAAATGGCGGTGTGGGCGCTTTAACTAAAGCGCGGGTGATGAGCTTTAAAGTGCCCCACCGCCATTTTGGAGCATGGGGATGCTGAATACACAAGTCGCTGAGGCTGCTGGAGCATGCTAATTAGATTAATTGAGTCTGCTCCGATGACCTGTAATTATAGTGCATGGAAGCAGATGTCCTGCATGTCTACGGGCACTAGCATGCTATGGGTTACTGATACTCAACTGAATGACGAGTGTGTATTCTCACATCTGTCATTAACCAAGTCAAAAGGCTGTATCCTTGTGCAAAGACAGTGTGAATGACTTAACCCCCCACAATTCCTCTGGAAACTTGCAGGACGCCGCAGCATTCCTTTTTCCAAAATTCTAAAATAATTTTATGTCCCTCCAGCCATCATTTTCCTGGTAAGTGCTGAAATGTGGTATAAATTAAATAGGAGTAAATCAAACAACAAAAGTATATCACCACCTTCTAAGGTCTTACTTTGAATATTTAATCATCATAAAAGACATGGATTCTATTGAGCATGTGTTGACCTTCAGATTTCTTGACAAGGAGGCATCTAATTAAATCAGCAACAGCTGGGGAAGGCTCACAACTCCTCAAACTTCAAGAAGCCATATTCAGACGACGCCTTCCATACTCTGTTTCAAGCACACCAACTCTTCTGCCATTCTTGTGCTCCAGCATGTTCAGAAAGGATTCTAACTAAAATCCTCTAATTATCATGTCAATTCTTCAAAGTGTAAAGGAACAAAAAAGAATGGACTCTTGTTTTTCTGACAAGGAACATCATTTGGAGATGTCTGGTTGAAAAGCAAGTTGGCTCCAATAATCTCAAAATTGAAAAAAAAAAAGAATGAAAGTGCCTACCAAAGATCATGTGTAAAAGGCTTGCCAGTTTAAAAAAAAAAAAGAAAAAAAAGAAAAGAAACGGAAATATGTTCAGGTAGTACAATTACCCTTGAGTTGCCTTGGTCTTTCAGATGACTTCACAATATTAAAAAAAACCAACCAAAAAACAAGTCTCTGCTCTGCTGCTCTGAAATAAACCTGAAAACACAACACAGAAAATGGCTAGGCAGAATGCTGTCAAACATACAACGTATATAAATTGAAGAGACAAATGCGCCTTAACTTACTACTAGGTAAAAATAGTCTTAAACAGTTTGGATTTTTCAGCAGATAGTGTCTTATTAAAAGCAACACCTTAGATCCTTAGATTATTATAATTGAAGATTGCATAAGTCTAAATTTACTGTATTCTACTGATTATGTAACTTTTACATTTGGGATAGATGGGAGCCAAGTTTCACTTTACAGCTGCGCTGCAGTAGCAAAATGCTGTTGCATTTGAGTTTACAACGCTGCAGAGGAGTTTAAGCTTGCCCATGTTTACTTGATTGTGTTTAAGTCATGAAAATTTTGATTCAGCTACCTGATGAAATGACTTTGAAGTCAGAAAACTTGCCTTTGTTATTAAATGGCTTCATAGGTCATTAAATGAATGTAGTAGCAAAGTGTAAGGAGTCCATATTTTAAGTCATTTCTTATGATTACTAAATACCACCATCTTCTTTATGGTCACTGAAAGTCAGCCTATTGTCTTCACAGAGCTTTGGAGAAGGCCCTTTTTAAATTCTTATTAAGTCTACTCAACTTTTAAGGCCTAAGGGTTAGATCCATAAGAGGTTGTAGCATGCAGCTTTCAGATGCCTGGCATCCTCTGCGGGCTCCCTGCACAAGGTATGGGGAACCTGGCACTTAAAATGAGAATCAATAACCACTGTACTGTCCAGGGGGTGCCTCAGTGTCTAGTCAGAAACTCTGACAGCAGGACTCCAACCTGTCCTCCTCTTGGGTTTAGATGCTTAACTCCAGGCTGCGTGGAGCCTCAACCCTCTCCTGGAGTCAGGGACCCTTTAGTTAAAACATGAAGCAGGATCATCCTTTTTCTTTTAAAAAGCAGCTAGAGGTTGTGTTGCTGTTCCCCTTCTATATAGTAGCCCAGTGGTCAGAAAATGAACTCAGGATGTGGGAAATACTGGTTCAACTTCTTCGCTGAAGATGGTTCAAATCTACGTTTCCTACTTCCCAAAAGAGTGCCTGAAGGCACTCTCAACCTCTGTGGGTACAGCTGTTCCACACTGCAGAAGAGGATTAAATTCACTTGATCAGTCACACTTACCTCCTCGCCCGAGGTTTAGGGCACTTGCCTCAGAAGAGAAAGACAAGTGTTCTGTATCCATGCTCCAAGAACTGCTTCTGTATTTCATGCCATGACCGTTTAATGTAAAATGCATGAGCAGCCCTCTGAGCAGTGACCAGAACCCAGGTCCCTCTCCCTCACACCTGTCTACCCTAACTACTAGGCTACAAAATAATACATTATCTTCCTCCCCGTATGACAAATCTGATTTTTTTTTCTTCATACTGAACCAGCTTCAATGGAACGGCACAGGGTGCCCTTTCCCCTGAACAGCGCAGTCCTGGTGTTTAGGGCACTCTTCTGAGAGGTGGGAGTTGGGACAGTTCTGGGAGTCCCATTCAGGCTGAGAAGAGAACTGAACCTTCGTCACCCACATTGTGACGTGGTGTGAAAGAGGAGAGCAGCACCACCACTTCTCCAGCACCTGTGCTGGACAAAAGTGGCAACTGATCCTGCAGGTGTGCTCTGAGAAAGCCCAGCAGGTTGGGCCCCTTAGGGCAGAGGCAGAGGAAAACTCCAATGTGGCTTAGGCACAAGGTACTGGTGAGCAGCTCAGGACCGAGGCACACAAAGAACCTCTGGTGTCTGTATTGGTGAAAAATTAAGGAACTACATGGGGGTTTTGAGGACTTCCCTTAACTTCCCAAATATACTTGTGGACCTAGTCCTGAGTATATTAAGTATTAAAAAGTATTTAATACTAATTTTACAACAATACTGATTATAACTTAAAGTATATTACTTCAGTACAAAACTGAGTTGTTCTGTACATTATAACTGGATGCAGACGTAATGGGATCTTAAAACTCAGTTTTAAGGCATCTATTGTAATTTTCCATCTGTACAATCAATTTAAACAGTTTCCTGGTTTCCAGGAAAGTAGCCTTGTCAAGCCTTTCTTCTGAAGTTTAAGAGTTGAAAGAATTTCATCTCGGTCGATAACATGGTGTCCAAGTTATCAAATTATTAGTATTAAATTACTTCCTGAAAGGATTTCAGTCTTTTATTCATTGCTCTTCTGGTAACCATCAACTATAGATTTAAGAAAGTAGCTTCATATTAAAAGCCTGGTAAAGGGATGGTCCCAATAATAGCACTGCATCTTTTAGCTATGATGACTTGAAAGTGAAAATAAATCTTCCATAGATAGAGGATTCTTGCTTGTTTCTGCATATTGTGTAAAGACCATGACATGTAAATCTCCTGAACAGCAGGAGACATATGAAGGGAACTGCTGCAGGACAATATTTCATGATACTGTTTGATCTGACTTTTTATTGGAAACCCAAATTTACCCTGCGGGAGAGCAGGACAATCAAATTACGGGAAGGGATGGTTTGTTTAAGGAGCACTACATCAGTGTGACTGCAATCTGAAGAGATCAAAATACTGCTTCCCACAGCATGGAACTGAGCTAATGATGTTGCTGGTGGCTTGTGTTGAACAACAACCAAACGACTTGGTTAAAATTCCTTTACCAGAAGGGCTAAGAAGTCTGTTGTTGGACCCTGTCCATATGCCCAATTCAACATTTTTTCTTGGGGTGATTTATAGACATTTCTATGGTGTTATTTATGCTATCATAGTATCCCACTAGTCTATATATGTCCACTCTAGAAAATAACCATTGTCAAAGCTCCTACTGGGAGATTTGTGAAGATTATCACTTACTATCATCCCAGAAAGTACATACTTGAAAAAAAACACAAAAAAAACCACCTAGGGCATTTAAGTGAGGGAAGGTTATATCAGAAAAACCCTAATAAAAGTGGTACACTGAGATCTAGGTAAATTGTTGCTTCATGACTTTTAGATAAGATTTCCCTAGTTTGGAAAGAAAAGTGTGCAAGGTTTTTTGTTTTTTAGGGGGGGGTGTCAATGCTTGTGCTATGGTCACCATGGTTTCTCATAGTTAAAATGTGTTCAGTTCAAGCATAATGGCCCATAGTAAGGAATCTGCACATTGAACACTCCTCTGTTGTACTTACGTAATTGTGTTTGCTGTGGGGTTACAGAAATGTAACTAATGGCAGAACTTATTTTTGCCATAAGCCTAATAAGTCACGGGAGACAGATTCTTAACTGCATTTCAGGACAGACACACACACAGAACTCAGTCAAAATTAAAAAAAGGAACAAACCAACCCACCCCCACCCCCCAAATGAACCCAAAACAAACAAAAACGCATGTCTGGTGATTAAGGAAGTGATATTTTTAGAGTCACTTTTCAGACTAGATCTGTACTCTCTCTTTCTGTTGCACAAATATTGATCTCGCAACCAAGGCAGCCGTACGCGGGTCGGGTCAGTTCTCTCGTATCTATCGTGAATCGTTTTCTCCCTCCCATGTCCTACACCTTCTCCTTCTACAAGGAAATGTCTGCGTGCTAACATACGTCTCCAGTCACTTTTATGGAAAGAAGGAAGAAATCCCTAGAGACCGGCGCGGAAATAAGAGACGTCTGAGAGGAGCGCGGAGACGCGTAGTGGGTTCCCCAGCATCGCTGCACGCCCACGGATGGATCCGTTCACTAGTTCACGGGCATTATCCCATCACGGGGACGACGCCGCCGCTCGCGGGCAGGTCGTTACAACTCTCTGGCAACCGGAGCGCGGCGCTCGAAGGCGTTGTGCTCGGCACGCGCGTTTCAGGGGGGATGGCAGGGAAGGGGCTGGGGCTCCACAGCCAGGATCGGGCCCCTCGTGGCTGCCGTGCCGCCGACACCGCGCGAGCCGAAGCTGCCGGCGTTTTCAGCGCTGCGGGAAGCGACCTCGAGCCGTCGTCGCGCTCCCAGTGGGAATCGCCCCTCACACCGCGGTGCGCATCACGGCCCGTCATTGCGAACGAGCAAATCGGACTCGGCTTTTAGGAGATTTCCGCGCGGGACCCGGTTCTCCGACCGGAGCCGCGCCGTCCTGCGCCGCGGTGGGCGTACGGAGCGCGGGAAAACCCCCCCCCCATTTAAAAAGTGACAACCGACGAAGACCGAGAGGCCAGGAATATCGCGAAATAACCACGCGCGTGGCGCTCGGTCTGTGCCCCCTCCCCACCCCATAAAGGGCCGCGGGGCGGCTAAACCGCGATCCAGAAGGGGGCAAATTACACGCGATCCCCGGTCGGGCCCATGTTTGCCCCCGTTTCGGAGCCGAGCCGGTTCTGGGCCCGTCCCCGTCCCCGCTCGGGTCCTCTAGGCCGCGGGGGCTCCTCCGGGCCGGCCCCGCCCGCGCCGCGGCCCGGCCCGACCTACCTGCGAGGCGGGACGGGGCCGGGCCGGGCCGGGCGGCGGCCGCGGCCTGTCACACTCCATGGGGCCGAGCGGCCCGGCGGTGGCAGCGGCGGGGGCCTCGGCGGCGCCGCCTCATCGCGGTGACAGCCGGGAGCCCAGCCCCTCCGCCCGACCGACCGCCTCTCGCGAGACTGGCACGGCGGTCACGTGAGGCCGCGCCCCGCCGCTTCCCGTCACGTGACGGCGAGACGGCCGCCGAGTGGCCGGTCCCCCGGCGCGGACCATAGAGAGCGGGGAGCAGACAAGCCGCCGCTCGCCTCGCGTCCCTGGGTGGGGGTGGGGCGGAAAGCGGGGAGGAGGCGAGGGGGCGGGGCAGAGCGGCCACGTTTCCTAGGAGACGGCAGCACCGGCTGGGCCCTGCGGAAGAAGGAGGCCGCACCTCCTCCCCCGCTGGAGGCCTGGAGGGACCCCGTAGACCTGCATGTATCGACATGTACATTCTGTGTGTACACCCCCCCCATATAACGATATGACTAACCCTATCTATTTTGGGTCATATATAGAAGGTTAGTACACACTATTGTGTCATATACACCCTAAATCATATACTGTGCCCTATATTAGGTCATAGATATAGATATCTGTGTGTGTGTGTATCTATATCTATGACCCAATATAGGGTATATGATGTAGGGTGTACATGACACATTGTAGCATATACTAACCCTATCTATATGACCCAATATAGATAGGGTTAGTCACATCTTTATATGGTTGTGTGCACACGCACACGCACACATTCCACTATATATATGTTTATATAGGTAGATACATTGGGTTTATACAGACAGATGAACCCGCCAGGCCTTGAGCAGCGGGAGAGCCATGGCTGCCTCTTGCAGGAAGCTGTGGTCACCGGCCGCAGGGCACAGTCGGTGCTGCCGTCTCCTTGGAAACGCAGCCGCTCTGCTCCGTCCCCCTCACCTGCTCCCTGCTGTCCCCAGGGGCACAGCGGCTTGTCTGCTCCAACCTATCACCCAATATATATAGGGTTAGTGTACCCTATATTAGGTCATATATACACTATATTGTATTTCCTATATTGGAACATATATGTTCCAATATAGGAAATACAATATACTAACCCTATCTATATTGGGTCATATATATAGGGTTAGTATATGCTACATTGTGTCATATACACCCTACATCATATACCCTATATTGGGTCATATATATGACCCAATCTATATAGGGTTACTCATATCTTTCTATGTTTGTGTATGTATAACACAAAATGTAAAAAGATATTATTATACTGTCTAGCTAGCGATATATACACCTAGCTAGATGGAGCCCTGATGGGACCTCTCTCTCTCTCTCTCTATATATATATCTACATAGCTAGATAGACTAACCCTCTATATCAGAAGCTTTTCTGAATCCATCAGATGCTGTGCAAGGATATGCATCGTCCTTGCCTCCCCACCCCAACCTGTGATTATGCCCTGAAACAGAGCACATGCTATGACCAAGGCATCCTGCATTACACTGGACTGTTTTGTCTTGTGTCAAAGCTTCATGATTGTTTGTGCAACTTCACCTCTCTCACATATTCCTGCCCAGGGCACTGGTAGGTCCACAAAGGATGATCATAAAGGCCTTCTCCACTGTTAACGGCTGATCACGGAGATCCACAACACAACCCTGACCAATTGATTGTAAAAGTCTGATCCTTTCCTTCAGAGAGAGGATTTGTCTGGCAACAAGGCGTCAGTTAAACTGGCAAAGATTCTTCGATACTTATTGAACTGAAAAGGACACGAGCATGGTGGGGATTTTAATGTATATGCTGAGGATACCAGCACAACTAATTGAGAGCGTGCTTGGAGTATCGGATTGGGAAACTCCCTTTATCCAACAGCATTAAATGTAAGACTAAGTTTCAAAGCTGCATAAACCTTCAAATATAATATATACAAATAAAACGTCTCATTTCCATTTAATTTATTAAGTTATAAATATGGCAAATGGCTACATGTAAGAAAATGGTACAGGGAGACAATGGTACAAGGAGACATCTTTTAGGGTACATGTGCATGGTCTGTTTTCTCATAATAAAGTTTACCAAGGAAAAATTTTAGCCACTGAAGAGGTAAACATGCTGTTGGTCCATCAGACAACACCACTTCCTCTCATTCACATGCACTATGAACAGCAGAAAGAAACAATCCTGCTCTCACTGACGGCGCATATCAAGATTACATAGCCTCTACTTCCCCCTTCAACAGTTAAGAAACATGCACACCCACAGCTATGTAACAGAGACAAACAAAAGCCAGGGAACAACTGATATGAATTCATATCAGTGAGATTCATGCACTTACCAGAAACACATTTGCAGCTGAACAACCTCAAGAACAGTCAGTAGAAGGTATCTGCTCCAAATCTGCACAACATTTATCTATTATGCTACAATATAAATTATTTTTGTTAAAAAACAAACCAAAAAGAAATCATTGCTTTTCCTATTTTTTTCTCTCTCTCATATGTGATGGACCAGAGTTTAGAAGTGTGCAAATTTGCAGGCACAAACCTATACATACATCCGAATTACCATTAATGGTCACGAAACTGTAAATGCAGAAACGCATGTTTTGAAATTCAGGCCCTTAAATGTTAATATTATAAGATGGCAACCAAAAATGAACCCTCCACATTTGTTATTTTCTGAAGAACCAGCAGATCCAAACAGTAAATGTAAGGACTGTGAATGCACATAAAGAACACAAAATCAAACTAGATGTGCCACGAAAAACAATTACTGCAAGTACAAACTAGCCACTTTTCAAACTGAACAACACAGTAAAAAAAAACAAACCTAAAAAAATTCATCGTGCATCAGTACCCAACAAACATAAAAACATCCAATTCCTCAGTCTGGCAAATACAACTGTCATAGTTAGAAGACCACAAAGGAAGCAGTGCCAAATAAAAGGAGAGAGAGCTAAAAGACAGGTTAGCTAACACACAGCACTGGGACTCGGACTATTTTAATATCCAGTCATATCACATACCTCCTTGGAAGTTTGGCCTTATTCCTATAGACACACACATGCTTAACTTTACATACTGCAAGTCAGTCACATGAATTTTGCATCATGAAGGGGCCCTATAGAAGTCAAGCACATGTAAAAGCTCTCTTGGTTCCTAGACTATAAAATAGGGATAGGAGATACAATCTGAATAGACAACATAACCCCTGCCCCACAGAGCATCTCTCCATGACTACACATCACCTAGCACAATGGAGCCCCGATCCCAGCTGGGGCCTCTTGATACCTGCATAATCCAAAGTACCAGTGACTGCTGTATTACTTATACATATCAGTTTATCAGGGGGGGAGTTTATCAGTTTTCCCTAACTATCTAGTGGACAGCTTAGTATAAACCAAACCTCAAAGACAGTGAAATGACTAATGTTATTAACACTTCCAAAACTGAGTTTTCAATTGGGAAAACAGTCTGTACACTGGGACAGTTGAACGCTGCTTTTACAGATAGGAGGAAGTTATATTTAGGTTGTAGGGTTTCCATCCTTGGAGGATTTTAAGACCCGGCTAGAAAAAAGCCTTGGCTGGGGTGATGTAGAGTTGGGGCTGGTTCTGCTTTGCGCTGGCAGATGGACTAGATGTGACCTCCTGAGGTCCCTTCAACCCTCCTTTTCTATGATTCTATATAATATCATGTGTACCCAAGCCCCACTTACCCCAAATAATGCTTCTAGATAGATCATAGGATAAGATGCATCATCTATTAGCAGCTGTCACAAAATACTTACCAAACTTCCAAATTATGCAGAGCACAGATGCCAGAATTTCTTCAACTCAGTCATAAGAACTTCGTAACTGTATTTCTGAAATTGGGCGTAAAGTTTATATATGTCGTACATATCGAGATCTTAAATAAATAGCATTTTTCCATTACAATAATTGTATTATGTATACCACATTGACTGGCTTACATGTTTTTCCATGTAATAGGCAGAGCAAGGGTTTGAGTTCTAGAGCATTTTGATGCCTAGAGAGAAAACAGAAATGATCTGACAGATTATGAACACATCTACCCAAACATATATGGCACTGCTTCTCTGTATCACAGAATTAGAGTGAGCAAACCCCATGTCTAGACTGATCCCATTGAAATATAAAGGATGCCTTCCAATTAGATAGATTTCTATTACGGGACAGCACACAGTTCAGATTTCTCACACTGGCAACATACATCTACGATTTACAAAAACCAAAGACAAAAATCAGAGAATACAGACAGAAGACAGGACTAGTTTAGAGTGTGTGAAACAGAAGTGTATGAAACATTTCATATCAGTGAAAACAAAGCTGTCAGAAGAGTGGGTGCTAGAAAAATTCAGAAAATGACTAATAAAATTTGGATTTCTCTAATGAGGTTGTCCAATTAAAAGTGAACTGCACGGTAGGAATATCTATACACCTTTTTCTGCTTCTCTCTTCATAAAGGCTTCAGTTTTTGTTTGGGGGAGAGGGACATTGTTTTAAAAAACCACACTTCTGAGTGTCAGGCCCTGACTTTTTTTGCTGAAAGATTCAGCAAAGTGTAATGAAGTGAGGAGTGACTTTCCCCTGGACTGAAACATGAACTGAATGGGGATGACTAGCCACATGAACATCCATTAAACACTGGGAAGGCCACTGCTCTGGCCTCAACTTATTGCCGTTTCAATGGCACCACCCTTCAGTGGAAAAAGGAAGGGTGAAAGACGAGCAGAAAAGTGTCTCTTTTTAAGAGGAAGCAGTAAAGGAGTACAAACTGTTCCCCTGTGTTGCAGTTTACTTTCAACTGGCAAAGACCATACAAAGAGTTGCAACAATACTAGGCTAGGCTTAAACACAGCAGGCAGGGTTAGTATAAATATGACCCATCTTGATCGTTTTCTGACAGACATATATTTGCACTTGTCTCCATTAAATGGGAATCCGTAGAACACCTGGGATTCTGCTACAAGAGGATTCTATGTAGAGCCAGGCTCCAAATCTATCCAGAGGGCTGCTAATCATAGTCTATCTTGATTTTTGTGATAGTGTCCAGGATTGGTTTTTCACCACTGCTCCTTCCATGAACTGAAGTCAAGTGCTTTTTTAGGGCAGATTTGTGTTTAAAGTCCATGTCACAACAATGGCACTTGTATGGCCTGTCCCCACTGTGAATATTCAAATGGTCCTGCAGCGTACTTTTGGCAGTAAAGGTCTTCAGGCAAACCATGCACTGGAATGGGCGAATGCCCATGTGCCCTCGGATGTGCCTGTTGAGATTCTTCTTCTGCGTGAACGTTTTCCCGCACTGCAAACATAAGAACAGTTTGTGCATTTTTAGATGTCTGAGATAGTTTTCAAGATGGAGAAATCCTCGGGGACATTTAGGACACTGATGTCGCCACGAATAACCAGAATCCTCCAAACTCTGGAACCCACTTGCTACACTAGAGTTTCCTTCAGTAGTGTCATTGACAAAGGTCTGGAAATAACTTCCTGACATGTCTGAATTTCTGCTCTCAACAGTGGAATTGATCAAAGAATGCTGTGTTTCTGAGAAATATAAACTCGTTTTGGAAGAGGTGCAAGGCTGTGGGAAGGGATCATTGTCCACACTAGCTGCACTCATAGAATCCATTCTGAAGATACAGATTTCATCATCTTTATATCCTATTTTAACTGTGGATATTTCTGGTGTTTGTGTGTCTTTTCTTTCCGATACTAAACTTTGCATTGCAGGCTGTAGGACACCCTCCTTCTCTTGTTTTACATTATAGTCTAAATTATCAGGGCTGTCTTCAGTAATCTCAATTATTTCACAGTCCTTATCTATGCTGTCATCCCTATTTCTCAGTTCCATGTCTGAGGAATGACATTTCTCTGTGCTTTGGCTGCCGCTCTCCATAGAAGCATCAATTTCCAGGTACTTGGACAAAGCTTCGGTACATTTCTCTACAATGTGAACCATCTGAAGGTAACTTGCCGCAGTCAGGTACTTCAAAAGCTCCTTCTTTTTAACCTCCAGCGCTCCAGTATAACAAGAGAGCAGCAGCTTTCTGCCGACCTCAGCACTCTGCAAGATAGTGATTCGCACCTGTTTTGACTGATTGAGCAAAAACTGATCCCTCATAAATGTGGAGCAGGCAGCAAAAATCACCTTGTGTCCGTGAAACTCGGTGTCATTGATGTAGATTGATACATCGCAAAATAAGTTCTGCTGCCGCAGGAGGTTCATCTTTTGCAACACAGCATCTCCTTGCTGTTCAAACTGAAAATGCAAAATCTCGGAGTCGGTGGCCATGGTGACCTCTTCTTCGAAGGACGCACACCGGCAAACTTCGCAATTCAACCGCGGCGCACCGAGCGCAGCTTGTGTTATATATTTCCCTTTGCCCTCATGCCCCCAGAGAGGTACAGGGGGTCTCCCTGAAGGCAGAGGTATTCACCAGGATGCGTGTTAAGAGTTTTCAAACAGCCAAACGAACATGTCTTGGGTGGAATAAACTGCAACCGGGTGTTGAGGAGACGGCAGTCAGGGAGAGGCGCGCTCCTGAGCTCAGAAACTGAAAAAGAAAACACCAGGAAAATGGAGCCAAACTCTGCAATGTTTCTGAACACCACGCAGACCCTCTCCCTGGCCCCCTGCTTTCTTTTTTTTTCTTTTAACTCTCCTCTCCGATGCCTTCTGCTTGCTCCTGCAGCTGCTCCCATTAGCAAACACGCTGCGCCACCTGCATCCTGCTAGGAACCAAGCCCAGCACCAAATGCCAGCTGTGCGCGCACACGCAGAGAGGAAGGGAGCGCCAATCTAACACCCCATTCCCCTAAGGCTGGGCCTGACATCAGCTCCCCGGCGCCCAAGACCCACTGGAGCCTTCAGCACCACCCGGGGGCTTCAGGGCGGGACACAAGGCCCCGAAACCCGGCGGGGTGGAGGACGAGCCCTGCTGCCCCCGCGCCCGGCGCGTCGCTTTGGAGCCTCGCGGAGGAACTCAATCGGATACAGCATGAAGGGCGAGCCCCACATCGCTCCCCGCGGGACGAGCCTCCCCCGGACCTGCCGCTGCCGCCGCCGCCGCCTCCTCCTCCTCCTCCCGAGCCCGGGCCTCGGCCGCCGCCACGTGACCGGGACAAAGCGCCACTTCCGGGTCACGGCGCCCTAGGCTTCCGGGGGGCGTGGTGCTCGGCCCGGAAGCAGAATCCCAGGGTGGCGCTTCCGGCTCCGGCGGCACCCCTGCCGGGGAGCAGAGGCGAAGCGCCTGTTCCGTGCCTCGGTGTCCAGAAGCGCTGGAAGGGGCGCGGGGTGGGGTAGTGTCCTCCCCGGGTGGGCCCAGCTGCTTCCGGCAGGCAGGGGCAAGTGCCAGCTCCTCCGCAGCGGTGCGAGGGGAGCTGGGACCCCGTTACCGGCCAGCGGGGCAGCCCCCTCCCCCCGCAGCCCTGCCCCACTCCCAGGCCCTCGGTGCTGGGCGCGAAGCATCCCGACGCGGCTCCCCGCGTTCCTCGGCCCCGTTCGCGCGGCGCGGCGCGGCGTTTCCTTCTGCTGGGAAAGCACACACGGAGGCTGCACAAGCAAGGAACGTAGGAGCGAGTTTATTATAAGACTTGGTAGGGCTACAGAGCTCCTTCCATCTACGGGTATCACAGCACTTCACAAACGACAGGTTGGGCCGTACGGGGGGGAGGTACAGGTAGCAAAGTATCACAGTCCCAGCAGACAAGAAGAGGCACAAAGGGCGTAAGTGAGTTGGCCGAGGCCGTACGGAGTCTGAACCCGCAGGTGAACTCGAGTCAAGTTCTTCTGCCCTTCACCCGCGAGCCCATCCTTTTAGATGAGCTACGGGCAGAGGTTAGCAGACTTTACTTTTGGCAATACATCGGAAGTAGCTTGCTGATTTTCAGTGACATCTGCTCACGTTCGTTTGCTGCCCATCGGTACCGCTTTCCACACGATTCTTGGCTGAGGGCAGAATTCAGATTCAATCGCTGTAGGAAAAAATGGCACTTGCTCTGCCTGACAGTACCACCACATACAACGTGATTAAAGTTTTGGACGAAACTCGTAATCCCTCCTATTGCAAAAGGCGTGTATAGGAGAGGCCGGATTTTCCTTTCAGACGACTGTTTTATAAAAATCACTGCAGACCCTTTAGACCTGTACAAAACAATACAGAGAAGCCACAAAAGTTGGCTTTTTCCCTCAAACAGTACCCAAACTTCAAACAAAAGGGAGAAAGGTGTCAGAGTACAATATGAAAAGCCACTGACCAGCTGTGATAATAATGTTTTTAAAACTTCTTCCTAATGACTAAAGAGGTTGCTACTAATTAAGTCTGTGGAGAATACACGGTAAAGAAAATATATTCAATTTTATCCTCTGTTCATGGAAAACGATTGGCTCTTCCTACATCAAGTTAGCACTGTGAACTAACTTCCCTATCTCATCAGTACATTTGTTTTTTAACAAGGCCTAACACAGAGTTACAACCTATCAGTCTTTTTCCTTAATGTAACTTTGCTTTTTTTTTTTCTTTTTTAAATTGTAAAGGTACTTTCTCTTTCTGTTCTCTACCCCTTCTCAAATGACTCTAGCATTCAACATCACTCTCCTTTTAACATGCTCAATTTTCAGGTCAATTCAGTAAGACTTTAGTGTCACAACTACCTAAAAAGTTGTGCTGAAGGGGAAGATAACCAACTTCTATAAAAACAGCAGATTAAGATAGTTCTTTTAACCCAGTGACCATCAAGTAAGTAGGTGCCAAAACAAAAAATAAATGTGGTCTATGTACTCTTAAAGTAATTTAATAACACTAGGGAGGAAGTTGCATCCAACCCTTGTAGGAGCTCATTCAATTATCAGCAAAGAGTGTTTTACACATTGTTAGGACAAGTGCTACACTCCTTTTTTGAATATATAAGAGCAGTATCACATAATCATAGAAAAGTAAGGCTGGAAGGGACCTCTGGAAGTGTAGTGCAAGCCCATGCCTGAGGCAGGATCATCCCCATCCAAAACTTACTATACAAATCCTCGTCTAACCTACTAATAGAACACGATCAACAGTCGCACAACTACAATGAACAGCACCTTAATCTGCCACAGGCCAAGCAGGGAGACAACAGTGGTCGCTGTCCTGCTGTTGTAAAGTTTCTTAAAATGTGCTTGAGAGATCCAAGAAGAGGGTTATGTCCCCAGCTACAGAGGAAGGCAACCCCCTTTGTAGGCCATACTAGTCTGGCTGTGGAGCAAAATTCCTTCCTAATCCCCAGATGTGATGACTGGTCTGATCCTGAGTAGAGGAGCAGGGCCCTTTAACTAGAAACCACTAGGTTTTAGTCCCAGCAGGAATACTAGCGTCCCGCAGGCAAAATGAAATAAAATGAATCTAGCCTTTCACTTAAGGAAACCTGGCACTCAGAGTGACTTACAATAAAGTTACATGTGTTTTAGATCCAATATAAAGTTTATCTTAGTCCCTCCTAAAGTTGCCTTTGGATTTATAATAGCCCCAAACTACATTTTAAGATTCACAAGTTAGGAATAAAGCAATGACCAGCTTTTTTCCCCCCTGCCTCTCCTCTATTCCTTCTTTTGCCTGTTTGTTCTAGCAACCATAGCAGTCATGTTTTATAGTCCTACCTCTCCATTCTGCTCTGCTTTTTGCTGCTTAGATCCATACTGTACCATTGTGCTAGGTCACCTAGCCCCATCCTGCATGGTCTACCCCTTAGCCTGCTGTCCTTTTCCAGGCTGAAGGGTATGCTCTTTAGCAGATGTCCTTCACCCAGATGCATCTGAACAGTTTGAGCATCCTCCTCTGCAACATTTTTTAAGCATTCATATTTTTATGCAATTCTAGTCTCTGCTTTTGGAACCGGACAATTACCACCTTAAAATATATTTTGAACCTGAACAGAATGGCCAGAACTCAGCGATTTAATACCCTGACATCACAACCATTATTTAATCCACACTTCTCCATGTAACAGTTCAACAGAACAGTTTAAAACTCTTAACTCAAAAAGCTGATTCTTCACTTTCATAGCTCTCCTCCCTCTCTTCTATTTGCAGGTCTAAATTAGATCTGTAAGATTACCACTCCTCTAATTGTACACCATAATGCCTTCACAAAGAATGTCCAATGGCTACAAAGTCCTTTTAAAACTTATTTCTTGGTAATTAAATGCAGGTTGGGGTTGTTTTTTTTACTATAAAAGACTGTTGAGCATACCTGTTGTTCAACATGTTAACCATAAAATAAGAGCCTTTTTGTTTCTCATTCAAACTCACATGCAGAGCATTAAACTAAACTGGAAGCATAATTCAGTTTCATGAAGGACCTCCTGGAAAACAGCTGCACTGGAAGTAACATTTGATCTGAATATTAGGAGCTATTCTTTACCAAGGGTCAATCAATAGGTTACCGCCTATGCTGCATGTCAGTACAAGTATGAACCTCTGCTGTGAGCAGCTTTCTTCATAAGAAAGTAAAGTCGTTCTTTCTGCCCCATTTGGAATAGAAGCTAGCTAAATGGAATTGTCCCTGTTACTTTCTGACAGCAACACAGTATAATGCCACAGTTCCAGTTAACACTCTACTTCCTCTAAGTCTGATGCATTTAAGGCAGAGTACAAGAAGCACCACTGAGCAGACAATAAAAACGCAATAACTTACAGAAATTCCTATCTGTAACTTGCTCCAAACTTCAAGTTTTAGAAAGTCAAATCCAACAATTATACAGGATGTTAATTCCATTTTTCAGGGACCGTATTTTGTAAGTCTGAAGAATCAGATATCATAACTTAACACTGCACAGTGTGGGTTAGTATAACAAATTTTTGCTCCCACCCCAACTTACTTGATATGTGGCCCCATAAGATGTCAAGGACAGTTAATACAGGAGTGAAAACTAATTAAAAATTGGAGAGAGTTGTACATCTCAGCTGCTGAAACATTCTTTTCACAGTGTCAAACGACAATATTTCCCACTCCAGCTTGGCTTTAAAACTAAATATGAAGGTCACAACTGTGGTTTCCGTGAACAATGCTTACAGAAGATGGAACAATAGTTTTATTTTGAAGTCTTCAGCATGTCTCAGTACATACAGTGGTAAGTGCCCTTTTAGTAGCCCCAAGTGAGACAGCATCAACAGAAAACTCATACCTTGATTCTAGGTGGTCAGTCTCAGTCCTGAAGGGCTATGCTTTATCATCATCATCAAGAATCCCACAAAATCATTAACTGACCAAGCTAGACTATTCAGGGCTTTAGCTTCTTGTAATGCACATCTATGTTAAAAACCCTGAGAATTGGGGTAGGGTTGATCAGCAGAGGGAATTTGGTAACACAGTTTAGAAGGGACAAGAAGTGACATGGAAAAAAGCATTTAACTTTAGGGGCCTAAGGTAGGATCGGAAAACAACTGTCTTGATACACAAATTAGCAGTTAACTACATGGAGTGCTCTCAAAATATCCAGTGCTTTTGGAAAAGGTGGGTTTCTGTGTCTCAAGACTTGTCTGGCTGTTTTCTCCATCAGCCCAGTTGCAGAGAGACCGTTAACTGTACAGGTGGCTTCTCTGCAGCCTGCAGCAAGTCTGTCAGAAAACATTAGTCCCAAGATCAGTGGTTCTCAACCTGTTTAGACTCAAGGCACCCCTTTATAGCTCTGTGAAAATTAGTGGCATACCAGCTGAGAACCACTGAGCTAGAACCTAACTGATGCTAGGTGAGGAGGGTGGGGGCAGGACTTTACCCCACTGTACTCTACTTTTTCCACTGCCTGTCCCCTCCCAGCCCCTGGTCTATACCCAAAGGGGAAAACACTGCACCTCTGGAGCCACGCACACTTGCAACACCCCCCTGCCAGCCTCAGAAGCATGGGAGAAGGCGGGGTTGGAGGGACAAGCTGTCCATCCACCTGCCTGTCCGCATGCAGCAGAGCACACTGCCAGATCATGGACAGATGTGGGAGCTGCTGGGCGTGGGGAGCAGCCGGGGGAAACCTCTTGCCTGTGGGATGCTGGGGTGCCTGGCAGGAGGAGAAGTGATTGTTTTCCTCCTGGCACAGAAGCCGGACACCACAGCAGCCTTGGAAGGACCTCAATTGAGAATCACTGCCCAAGACTGAATCGGAGAAAATGAGGCAGTCAATATAACCCCATTATCCACACTAGGGGCACAGGTAGAAACTTGCAGGAAGATGATATTTTTGGTGAATAACAGCGACTAGAATGAAGCCTGAAGACCTGTTACGCTTTGTAATTCAACCCTCCTGTATACAGCCTTACGGAGCAGGCCACCTGCTTGGCAAAGAGACCGAACCACACTTGTCCCTCTCACCCAGGACACTTCCAAAGGGCTGCTTCCGCAGCGCAGCTGCTTAGTTGACACAAGTACTATCGCTCCTTAAATTGAGCACAGCCTGGGCCAGTTTTCCTGCATCCAGTACCTGGCTCGCATCCGCTGGCTGACAGACCTTACTGTCTGTCACGGTGCTACAGCTGAATGAGTCGAAGTCAACCGTTATATCTTGAACATTCCTTTCATTGGCATTGTCAAAGCTATTTTTACCGTGTAGCTGTTTAAGGTGTTTCCTCAGGACAGGTTTATGTGCAAAAACCATGTCACAATAATTACATTTATGGGGCTTGTCTCCACTGTGCAGGTTTAGGTGGTCCTGCAAGGAACACTTCTGAGAGAACGTTTTCCCACAGATCTTGCACTGAAAAGGTTTGATCCCCGCGTGTACCCTCATGTGCCGGTGGAGATTGCCTTTCTGAGTGAACGTCTTGCCGCACAGCAGACACATGAACAGTTTATGCATTTTTAAGTGATTAGCATAGTTTTCCAGGTGCCGGAACACCCTGGTACATTTGGGACACTGATGATGCCACTGGAGCCCTTTGTCTATGCCTCGATTGTTGGGGCCAAACATCTCTTTAGAAGCCATCACGATATTGTCGCCGCCGGCGTAGGAAAGGGCGTAGTTGTGGAGGTGGTTCTGCTCGATTTCATTCGCTCGGTTTTCCACCGTGGAGTTGATTAAAAAGTGCTGCGGCTCGGAGGAATGCAGAGCGGTCTGCTCGGAAGAAATGAACGGGGCCGCGTCCTTTTTGTTTCTGACCTCGGACACCTCCCCGATGGACTCGACCTTGACGATCTGGATGTCGCTGTCCTCCATGTCCAGGCTGTCTTCCGAGGGCTGGACGCCCGGCGAGTCCTGCTGCAGGGAGTCGTCCTCGTCGCCCGGCGGCTCCTTCAGCTCCGAGGAGTCGCTCTGCCGCTCGCAGTCCTCCTTGCCCTCCAGCGGCTGCTTGGGCTTGATGAACTTCCAGAGGGCCTGCGTGCAGCGCTCCACGATGTGGCTCATCTGCAGGAAGCTGGCGGCCGTCAGGTAATTCACCAGCTCCATCTCGGGGAACTCCAGGACGCCGCTGTAGCAGGACAGCAGCAGCTGCCGGCCCACCTCGGAGCTCTGCAGGATGGAGATCTTCACCTCGCGGGAGTCGTTGAGCAGGAACTGGTCGCGCAGGAAGGGGGAGCCGGCGGCGAAGACGATCTTGTGCCCGTGCACCTCCGCGTCGTCCACGCGCACCACCACGTCGCAGAACTTGTTCTCCTCGCGCAGCCGGCTCATCTTCTGCAGCATCGAGTCGCCGTAGTTGTCGAACTTGAAGCGCAGCAGGTCGGCGCGCTCCGACATCCTGGCCCCACCGGCGGGACAAAGCAAGGGGTGGGGTGGGGGGAGGGGGGAGGGGCAGGGGCCGTCCCGGCCCCGCGGGTACCTCAGCGGCCGCGCTGCTGCATCCCCGGGCGGGGCAGGGCGGGGCGGGCCCGAGGAGCCTCCCGCCCCGCCCTCAGCGGCCGCGGGCCCCGGGCCGGGCGCGGCGCAGCGGAAGCGGGGATCTGCTTCCGGGCCGCCCGCGACGCCGCCACGAGACGCCGACACACCCGCCGCCGAGCGCAGCGCCCCGGAAGCGCATGGCGCCATGACCCGGAAGTCGCCGCCGCCGCGCCCCGGAAGCGGTTCTTCGGCCCGGGTCACGTGGCGGGGGCGGAGGCCCGGCCCCGGGAGGCAGCGGCGGCGCCTGGGGTAGGTGCAGGCCGCGGGGGGGGTGGGGCGGGGGCTCCCTTCCTGTCAGCGCCGGCGGGACTCGGCGCTTCTCCCCCCGGCCCTCAGCGTCGCCTGTGGGGCGCCCGCCCGCCCGCCGCCGGGGTGCCGTTCCCCTCCAAAGGCGCGTCCGTTGTTAAGGTGTATCGGCACCCGCCGCGCGCCGAGGAGAGGTGCGGTGTCTCCTACTAGGAACAAAATAGCCATCATTCTCCCGTGGCAAGCTTTCGGGCGCGTCCCGTGTCCGGGTG